>NC_060146.1:36040392-36665392 GCF_021461385.2 Schistocerca piceifrons | reverse complement strand
CGATGTTAGAGGTTGGGCCGTCGCAAGACGAAGAGAAGCGAAAGCAGTTGCCAAGTATGTTTTGATTAATGAAGAACGAAAGTTAGAGGTTCGAAGGCTATGAGATACCGCCCTAGTTCAGACCATAAACGATGGCAGTCACTGACCCGCAGCAGTGCCTACGATGACTCGACGAGCAGTCTCCGGGAAACCAAAGCTTTTGGGTTCCGGGCGAAGTATGGTTGCCAAGCAGCAACTTAAAGGAACTGTCTGTAGGGCAAGGGTTTAATTTGACTCAACACGAGAAACCTCAGCAGACTCGGAAACCGGAAGTATCGACGGATTGATAGCTCTTTCTTGATTCGGTGGATGACGATGCAAGGCCGTAATTAGCTTGTGGAGTGACTTGTCCGATTAATTCCGATAACGAACGAGACTCAAGAGGTTTTAATTTATTTCTCATTTTCTACCGACTGTACTCGCAACACATTTTGTACACAGTACATAAGTTTATCAGTGACTCCAGTGGATCTACTTTCAAAAGTACATCACTGTACGAGACATAGTGTAGGAGGTATCGCGTCATACACGGAGTTGAGTAAAAACTAATTTTTTCTCACAGTAGAGCACAAATTCCCCAGACTGTAATCATCCAGAGTTTCATAATGATGACATTTCGCGATTTTCAACAACCTTAACACACAATTTCAAACCTTCTCTAAACTTTTTGCCAGTTACATGCTTAACAGAACATATTTAACACGTTAACTCATTTCTAAGGTAATTAGACGTTTGAAGCTGTTTAGGCAGGGGAGTGTGATTTTTTTTTAATGAATAGTGATTTATTCAGAGAGAGAAATGAAAACTCGGATACGAGTATAAGCCGACGACGATTTATTCATATATATCAAATTCACTGTTTATTAATTTATTGCTTACAAAACATATATTGCTGACCAATTGTGCTTGGTTTCTCTTTAACTGATGGATCTGAAGATACACGTTACTGATCGAAATTACAGTTCGACTACAATTTTTTGTGAGCGTTGAATGGAATTAAAGAAACAAATTCTGAACTTCCCGGATTATGTCACATTTAGAAGATAAAGCTTTCGTCAATCCGAGCGGCAGTTGACACGACAGAGCTTCACTAGGCACGATCCTTTTGGAGAGAGTATGCCGTTGCGTTCCTCCGACCTCTGAACTGACTCACCCAACCAGTTAAACCTATCTTTTAATGTGGATTCCGAACCACGGTACAACTCATTTTTTCAGTATCAACAAATTTTGCCAGAGGTGTAAGAAGTGGTCAAGGACAAATACTCTGATCGGCCAGAACATTATCACCAAAGACCTACTGTCGACATGAACCCGTCCAGGGGATAGCAGCGTCACCTGGCGAGGAATGACTGCTGCTCAGACGCACGCACGGTGCGGGCAGTGTCGGTGAGAATGCTGTCCGTGTGCAGAATGAGCAAGGCGTGCGGTGTATCTAGATCGACCGAATGTGGATTGGAACGTTAAGGAGGCTCGGCACGATCGTTTCGGAAACTGTTCGCTGTTGGAGGGGTGCTGTGGTGTTTTGAACGCCCCGTTGCAAAAGCAGGTGTCAAACGACGTCCTGAGGTCGTGAGGTTTGGCGGCCACCCCTCATTACAAATGCGGACGCCGTAGGCTGGGCGACTGGTAAAACGGACAAGCGGCGAACTGTGGCAGAACTAACGTCAGACTTTAATGATGGGCAGAGTACAGGTGTGTCTGAGCACTCATTCCGCGAATACTCCTAACGATACTCCATCCACAGCCGACAACACAAGCACGTGACAGTTTTAACATCTGGACTGGAAAGGCCACGTGACCATCAGCACTGAACGCAGGCACAGTGGCAGAGCGTTGTATTGTCTCAGGAATACACATACCTTCATCATACCGATGGGGTCGCGTCAATCCGTCTTCTTCCACAGCAACAGCTCCTTGATGCCTGTACTGCGGGACGGAGACAAGCTGGCGGTGGCACCATTATGCTCTAGCCAACATCCACGTCGGCATCCATGGGTCCAATGGAGCTCGTACAAGGCACCGAGACGGCGAAGGACTTCGTACACTGGTTGCAGACCACGAACACCCCTTCATGATGATCATGTTTCCCGAAGGCAGTGGCATTTTTCAGCAGGATAATGCACCATGTCACAAGACCAGGAGTGGTTCGAGGAACACAGTGGCGAGTTCCAATTGATGTGCTGCCCCCCCCCCCCCCCCACCCATCTCCAATCAGCCAGATCTGATCCCGATCCAACATATCTGGGATGTGATCGAACGTGGCGTCACAGCTCGTGCTGCCCCCCCCCCCCCGGAATTTATGGGAATTACGTTACTTGTGTGCAGATCTGGTTCTAACTCCCTCCAGCGACCTACCAAGGCTTCATTACTTCCATGCCACGATGCGTCGCCGCTGTTATTCGTGCCAAAGGTGGACATACGGGCTATTAGATAGGTGGTCATAATGGTCTGGCTGATCAGTGTAAATATCCCTGAGTGATAAGCGATCAACTCCTTCACCTTTGGATCTGTGTTCTGGCTCATTAAAACTGATCCGCCCATTCTTAACTTTTAAGACCTTTCAAAAGGCATACAAAATTTTGTAACATATGGACAGAACAGGCTGAACATCACAAGGATTCTGACGAAAGGGAGACTTGTATACGCCAAAGCAAACTAAAATAAATGGCGCAATATGAGAGCTGATAATTGTGCTGAGTTTTTTTTTTTGATAAATCATAAACCTGAAACAATGAGTACACAACGAAGAAACGCGACGAAGTTTTTCACCGCTCTGGACAAGACCCGCCACGCCACTGGCAAACAAAATACGGAGTACGCGATAAAGAGAGATGGAAATGTCGGCAGGGCTGCGCGGTATCGTAAAAGCATCTACAGGGAACACAAAGGGGAAGCGAAATATACGAGATTGTCATAAAAGGAGTTAAAAATATGAGTGCGCCACGGACGTAGGGACATGCTATGCGACCATCACTTCTCGGTCAGATGCTGAAGGAGACAGCGGATTAAGATACACGGCCAGAAATGGCACGGAGGAAAAAAAGACCCGTTGCGTTATGCTAATCACGTACCAACAAGGACGGGCGAGCTATGTTAGAAAGGCAAAAATATTACGAAGGAACTTGGTCCACTTCTGGCTGTAGTTTATTAGGTCGCTGAAGTAAGAAAAGGTGCCAAACGATACAAAAAATAAAAAAAAGATCTCTGGTCCTTCCCATTTTCAAGAAGTGTATCCGAGAGATTCGAGTAAATAACCCCCTATATCGCTGATCTCTGGTGTAGAATTTTGCAACAAATTTCATGCTGACGCATCCTGACGGTTTTGGAGATCGAAAAGCACCCGTGCAGACAGTTTCATGAGTTCATCATAGGTTTTAATTTTAATAATTAACAGCCTCGGTTGCACCGTTTGCCTAGAATTTACCTAGGTTTCAGTCGGGATAACCCAATGTTCTTCAGAATAACAGTAGCTACCGTTTGTCTACAGTCCTGGACATCGTGAAGCTAATACTACAAATCCATAAATTATCTTCATACTATAAAACTTATCTGGAACTGCCTCGGCCCCACTTCGCGACCGCGATGTGGCAGCCACGAGTGCTGTACTGGAGTTCCAAACAGCGTAAGACAGCTGCTCAGATTGCCTGCTAAATCATTTATATACTCCTAGATAAGGAAGAGCAGACGGCCTATGACCTCCCTTGGGAAACGCCAGATGTGGCTTCTGTTTGACTCGACGACTTTCCGTCAGTTACTACGAACTGTGCCGGCTGCTGTGGCCGAGCGCTTCTAGGCGCTTCAGTTCGGAACCGCGCTGCTGCTACGGTCGCAGGTTCGAATCCTGTCTCGGGCATGGATGTGTGTGATGTCCATACGTTAGTTTGGTTTAATTAGTTCTAAGTCTAGGGGACTGATGACCTCAGATGTTAAGTCCCATAGCGCTTAGAGCCATTTGAATCATTTTTACTACGAACTGTGCCCTTTCTGATAGGAAATCACGAATTCGGTCGCACAGAGGATACTGCATAGGTGCGCAATCTGAATGGAAGTCACTTGTGTGGACCGGTATCAAAAGTGTTCTGGAAATACAAATGTATGTAATCAATTTGACATCTGAGAATAAAGAAACAGTGTTTCTGAAGAAAGATATTTTGTGAGTCCGTGTTGGCTTTTTGTCAATAAATCATGTCCATCGAGGTAATTCAGAATGTTCGAATACGGTGCATGTTCTAAAATCCTACTGCAGATCGCCGTTAGTGATATGGGTCTGTAATTCAGCTGAGTACTCTTTCCTTTCTTGGGTACTGGTGTGAGTGACCGAACTTTCCAGTTTTTAGGCAACTTAGGTACGGATCTTAGGTTATATAATGACTCGATGAAATCGAAACGGGTACCATTAGAAATACAATGACGAGTCGAAACATGATGACCTGGTTACTGGCGTGTTGGTCCCGCTTTACAATGCAATTCAACACAGATGCTGCGTGGTATGGATTAGACCAGTCCTTGGTACGTTTCCAGTGTTGCACAAGGTGTCCTTGCACAGGTCATGCAAATCCAGTACATTATGGGCCGGTGGTTGTTGGTGCGTAGCTGACACCCTACTGTGTTTTCAATCGGGTTCAAATCAGGCGAATTCGGCTGCCTGGATATCAACGTAAACTCACTACTACGGTCATTAAACCGCTGTACATGATACGCTGCAAGGTGCCACAGCCGTCGAGGAAGGTGTCCAGCGTGATGGGACGCAGGTGGTCGGCAATAATGTTCACGAAGGGCACAGTTGTCGTGGTGCCTTCTACTACTAGCGTGGGACCTGTGGAAAGCCAGCAGACTACGCAGACCGAACACCAGCGAACGCAGACCGAACACCAGCGAACGCAGACCGAACACCAGCGAACGCAGACCGAACACCAGCGAACGCAGACCGAACACCAGCGAACGCAGACCGAACACCAGCGAACGCAGACCGAACACCAGCGAACGCAGACCGAACACCAGCGAACGCAGACCGAACACCAGCGAACGCAGACCGAACACTAGGGAACGCGCTCGACTACCCTTTACAACGTAGGAGAGAATTCTCGCTCGCTGTTGCTGGTTCGCTCTTATTCGCTTTGTTGTAGATCAGGCTCAACAGTGTCGCTAAAGCCACGAGTGCGTCTCAGGTGAGGACGCGCGAGATGAGAAGTGAGCTGCTGCAGACACGAAGTGACGCCTCGGTAACGCCAGGGGAGCTTAGGCTGCCGGGCCGTTAACTCGCGGCGCGCGGAGCGACAGCCAACAGCCGCTACGGCACTGCTACTGCGCGCCGGCGCGGCCTTGGCAGCGCCCCAGCGCTACTGCCGTCGCAGCAGCTTGTTTCGTAAATACGCACCCACACGCACACACTCGCTTACATGCGAGACAGATTAGTAAAAAACGACAACGAATAGGGGAAACAGTTCAGGAACAGCAACATTCCTGGACTGCACAAGTCTGTCCAGATTCCCGATCTATACTCAATGGAACACCTTTGCGATTAGGTACAATGTTGACTTCGTTGCAGACCGCAGCGTCCACCGTCACTGCCTTTTCTGGGTTCGCCTCTTGAGGAAGAATGGACTGCCACAGATATTCAGACAACCCACTGAAAATGTCCCTACGTGAGCTGAAGCCGCCATAAAGGCGTAAGTTGGACACGTACTAAATTAATGTCCACTAACAGATGCCTGGATACTTTTGATCGGATACTATACATTCCGTCTTCCTATATTTCGTTAAGGCGTACAGCACCGTGCAACATCGTCACAGACACCCGAATTTCTCAATGAACATTGCCTAATAGAATGCAGTACATTGTACTGAACACCGAATGTCAAACGGTTGCCTAATAGAATGCAGTACATTGTACTGAACACCGAATGTCAAACGGAAACTGTGGCTAGAATATTTAACAAATCAGTATGACATATGTTGAGACGTCAGGGAATAAATGTAGGGTAAGGCTGGAATACATTCAGCAAATTCTCGAGGACCTCGCGTATAACAGCTACTCTGAGCTTATGGAGTCGGCCTCTCCAGTTTTCTGCATCCTTATAAGACATGATGGCCAGGGCCCGATATCAATTTCCTGCTGCACTATGGCGTATCGTCTGAGTTGTGCGACTGGATTTGTCATTTCCTGTGGATCGTAGCAACTGACGGATAGTGATCGAAAACAAGCGAAATTCATATCTGGCGTTCCTCATGGAAGTGTTATTAGCCCTTTGCTGTTCTTAATCTATATAAACGGTTTCGGGGAGTATCTGAGCAGCGTCTTAGAGCGTTTGGAGATGATCAAAACCAGCTGCAAAATTATTTAGACACGTGTATGGGGCGAAAAGTGCCAATTGCAACAGGACATTAAGTGTGAGTAGTGCGCGCACTCTGAAGGACCCATATAAACTTGTTTATGTATATACATGGTTCATCTATAGGTTTACAGGAGTACGAGGTATGTGAGAAAAGCAGTGAGCCTACTTCTGTAGACCGGTGCGTTCATCAAATCCAGATGCTCAGTCCGACTTTCAGCTCCGTACAGCCATCATGTGATTTTTGAGAGCACATCAATGAAATTGTTTTTCTGTTGCGTGTTACGAAAACGGAACACAGAAATTTAAAGCAACGTTATGACATCAAATTTGGTGTTAAACTTGCGGAATCGGCGAGTGTGACCATTAAAAAGTTGGAACATACCTATCCGGAGAACGTTTCTTAATAGCACAAGTTTTTCGCTAGCACAAATCATTCTTGCAAGGCCCATAACACATAGATGAACCTCGCTCAAGGAGACCTTGAACTTCAAAAACCGACGAAAACTTAGATGTGTGTGGTCTTGTGAGATCAAGCCGACGTTTAACGATAAAAATGATGGCCGACATGTTAAGTTCTGCACATGCAGACAAGTGGATGCTGCTTCATTATAACGCCCCACATCACACAGCCGCTTCTATCGCGGAAATTTTGACCTCGAAAGACAGTCCTATTCTTCCCCCCCCCCCCCCCCCCCCGTGCCCCATTGCCCTGATCTCAATCTCTGTTACTTTTCCCGGGATTGAAAAATATCTTAAAAAGAAAGAATGTGACCGTCATGTTTAACCCTCGCAATGGTAAACTATTTTCAGTAACGTAGATTACCAACGGGGAGGGGGGGGGGGGCGTACTTTTCGCCCACCATAAAAAATTTAAAACCAAATAAAATTAATTGTTCTCGAATTACATTAATAACATACTCTTGAAAGATCTAGTGATACATAATCAGGATCCAGAGCCCGAATATTTCTTATAAAAATGTTTCCAAAAATGCATTTTCTATCTTTCACTTACTGCGTCATTTAAGTTTACTAAGTCTAATTATCTTGCGAAAAATTAGTAGTAAAAATTCTTACAGTACAATTGAAGTACACTTTACTATAATTAAAAATCCTACAAAAGCGTGAGGTATATACAAATACCTTAGGTACACAACACCGTTTTGTGAGAAGAATTTATGCACCACTTTCTTCGGAATCTGCTTCTCACTTGGAACATAAAATAGTTTTCCTTTGCACCGTAGTTCTGCTTGATTTTCCGTCCAAGAATACCCTCCAGACTTGAAACTACAGGCTTTGGCAGTCCTGCAATATTTGTAGCCCTTTCTTCCATGTATGATTTCGTGAGCTGCAGTCCCAGTTCTTGAAGAAAAAGTAGTCGCTTATTAGGTTTTTTCCTCATTCCAGTCCAGGAAGTTCAACAGAAACAGTGTGTGACTATTTACCGCTGCTGTGTCTACAAGAGTATAGAAAACAAACAGCGGCCACCTTCTTGTAGCCCTGTTACTTGATTATTTCCTCACTATTTGATATATCGTTTCAACGTCACCTTTAGCCTCATTACAATATAAATTTATAACTGTTTTCTTCTTAGTGACAGTAGGTGAACCAATTGCGGCGTCACAGAAACAGCAGATTTCGTTTGGGTTTTTCTTGGGGGAGATAAGAAAGAACTATGATTGGAATATTTCCAGTACTAAAGTGCGCGTCATATATCTTGGCGGCCGAGTTTACGTTCGTTCTGCGCATCTGACGTCACAAAACACAGCCAATGAACAGAGAACGACGTTGCCAGATCTCGACTGCAGTGCAGAGCACGGACGAGTGTCTTCAGTTTTAGAAACGTTCCGTCATAAATAAAGTAATAGAGCAAAAGCAATGTCTTGATAGCAGACTTTCTTTTATAGAAAGTTTGGAAAAAGCATTCTTTATACCAATTGCTTCATATTCTATAAATTAAACCAAACAAGCAATAAGACTCCTAATTTAGGCGATAGCAAGGAAAGGTGTTTGTTTCAATCTCACGAACTGCTTTTTCACAATAAAGAACAGCGGTAATTGTTTATTTCCTATTGTACTTCGACGAAGCGTGAGTAATTCATAGTCATACCAACAGTGTTCATAAGTAGTTGCGTGAGATGTTAGACACCTTATGGAGGTAAACTATTCGATGAGCTGAGGTAGCGGAACGGGTAAGGTGTTGGGCTGCCAAGTGGAAGATTATGGGTTCAAACCTTGTGTGGTGCGAAAAATTTTCTTTATTTAAAAACTATATTGGAGTGCCTTACGTCACGAATTTTACTCGTTTGAATGAAATTTCTAGTGCTTTGCCTCTTCATTAACTTTTTCGCTGCTGCAGACACGTGCTCCTCGCATTCCGCGCTGTGCGCGTTTTTGTCATCACTGCACTTCTCGCCTGTGCAGACACATTGTGTTCCCACTGCTTTGACACACTTATAATTCGATTTCACAAAAACTATTTGGTCAAAATATTTGATTTTTACACGTCTTCTTGACTGATACCTTCCCCCCATAAATGACTTAATTTTGTTTTGATGTGCAGCATTAAATGTAGTAAACCATTGCACGAAATTTTGAAGAGTTTGCAGAGGTAAAAGTTCATAGCGTATACTTTCCGTGTGGTCGATTTTAGTTGCCACAATGTTGAGAATGAAATGTGGACAAGATACCTAAATTTCATATAATATTTACTGTATAACAATATCTCAATTAATGTAAGTAGCAGATAGGTGTACGTAATATTGAGAAATATTCCGTCTTTCGCGACTGTAATAAAAGTTTTATTTACACACGGCGCGTTTGGCTTTTTTGAAAGCACTTCCATCGGTGAAAGGTATGGCACATACACAATGGTATTCATGTTCTATTTCTTGTTTTTGTTCCACAGTCGCAGTTTTACCAATGGTATTGAAATATATCCCTCTTCTGCAACTGTAATAAGGGGCTTATTTAGACCAGACGCGCGTCTCTCTTTTGAAGCATCATAAGATGACTGTATTTTGTGTCCTCCATTGCCAAGTCACTTTTCGTAGCTTTGTGCTGCGGTAGCACAATATTCAACGTTTGTTTTTTTTTTTTTTTTTTTTTTTTTTGTGGTTTTAGGGCGCAAAACTTCTATGGTCATTAGCGCCCAGCCCGTGACGTAGAAAACAGGAAAAAAACGAAATTTAAAATCAGCAGCAATGGGAACAAAGTCATAAAATTTGAGAAACTAAAGGCAGAAGGAATGCTTAAAAATCCACTATAGAAAGGGGTTGGTTGTCCCCCAAAAAAAAGGCTTCAAATGACTGACGTCATTTCACTGTCACTAATAAACTGTAGAACGCGGTCAGCCGAGCGCGTGTCATCTGCTAAAATCGACGATAGATCAGGCGATAGCTGTAGACGGGAGCGTAACGGATTAAAATAGGGGCATTCAATTAAAAGGTGTCTGACCGTCCACGGCTGAGAGCAGTGGGGACAGAGTGGGGGAGGATCACCGCTTAAAAGATGTCGATGACTAAAAAGACAGTGCCCTATCCGGAGTCTAGCTAAAATTATCTCCTCCCGACGACGCGATCGGGAGGAAGAGGTCCATGCGCAAGGAAGGGCTTTCACTTCCCGCAATTTATTATGGGGAAGTGTTGACCAATGCGCATGCCATAAATGAGCAACTCGGCGACATAAACCGCTCCGTAGATCGGTAAACGGAAGAGACTGAATAGCTGGCCGAGGAAGAGAGACTGCAGCCTTGGCCGCTATATCGGCCGCCTCATTTCCACAGATACCAGCGTGTCCCGGGAGCCAGAGGAACGCCACTGAGACGCCCCCCAGGTGGAGCAAGCGCAGACAGTCCTGAATCCGGTGGACCAGAGGGTGCACAGGGTAGAGAGCTTGGAGACTTAGGAGAGAGCTGAGAGAATCTGAGCAGATTACGTACTGTATCCGCTGATGGCGGCGGATGTAGTGGACAGCCTGGAGAATAGCGTAAAGCTCCGCAGTATAAACCGAACACTGGTCGGGAAGCCGAAATCGATTTGGGGTGTCGCCAACAATATAGGCACTCCCTACACCAAACGATGTTTTCGAGCCGTCGGTGTAAATAAATGTGGCTACCGTCATTTGTGCACATAGAGCAGCAAATGCCCGACGGTAGACAAGTGTAGGGGTACCATCCTTGGGAAATTGACATAGGTCTCTGAGCAAGTCGATCCGGGGACGGAGCCAAGGCGGTGCTGTACCCCAAGTTGTCAAGAAGGTTTTAGGAAAGCGGAAGGAAAGAGAATGGAGCAGTTGACGGAAGCGGACTCCCGGGGGTAGTAGGGAGGAGGAGCGGCCTGCATACCCGACATCAAGGGAGGCGTCGAAAAAAAGGTCATGGGCTGGATTAGCAGGCATGGAAGACAAATGGCTAGCATAACGACTCAGAAGGACTGCCCGCCGATTGGATAGCGGAGGTTCAGCAGTCTCAGCATAAAGGCTTTCCACAGGGCTGGTGTAAAAAGCTCCAGACACTAAACGTAATCCACGGTGGTGGATAGAGTCGAGACGCCGAAGAATAGACGGCCGAGCAGAGGAGTAGACTATGCTTCCATAATCCAATTTCGAGCGCACTAAGGCGCGATAGAGGCGGAGAAGGACCACTCGGTCCGCTCCCCAAGAGGTGCCATTCAGGACACGGAGGGTGTTAAGGGAACGCAGACAGCGAGCCGAAAGATAGGAAACGTGGGAGGACCAGCACAGTTTTCTGTCAAACATAAGACCCAAGAATTTAGCGACGTCGGAGAACGGAAGGTTGACAGGACCGAGATGTAAGGAGGGCGGAAGAAACTCCTTACGTCGCCAAAAATTAACACAAACGGTCTTACTGGGTGAGAAACGGAAGCCGGTTTCGATGCTCCACGAGTGGAGGCGATCGAGACATCCTTGAAGACGTCTTTCAAGAAGGCTGGTCCGTTGAGAGCTGTAGTAGATCGCAAAATCGTCCACAAAGAGGGAGCCCGAGACATCAGGAAGGAGACAATCCATAATTGGATTAATGGCGATGGCAAACAGTACAACACTCAGCACGGAGCCCTGGGGTACCCCGTTTTCTTGGGAGAAAGTACGGGAGAGAGTAGTGTTCACCCGCACCCTAAATGTGCGCTCTGCCATAAATTCGCGAAGAAAAAGGGGCAGCCGGCCTCGAAAGCCCCAAGAGAACAGTGTGCGGAGGATGCCTGTCCTCCAACAGGTATCGTATGCTCTCTCCAGATCAAAAAATATTGCTACCGTTTGGCGTTTCCGGAGGAAATTGTTCATGATATAAGTGGAGAGAGCAACAAGATGGTCAACGGCAGAACGATGTTGTCGGAATCCGCATTGGGCTGCTGTTAAAAGACTGCGGGATTCCAGCCACCAAGCTAAACGGTAATTCACCATACGCTCCAAAACCTTACAGACACTACTCGTGAGAGAAATGGGGCGATAGCTAGAGGGGAGATGTTTGTCCTTTCCAGGTTTCGGAACGGGAACGACAATAGCTTCCCGCCATCGCCTGGGAAAGGTACTGTCGGTCCAAATTCGATTATAAAGGCGAAGGAGGTAGCGCAGGCTATGGGTTGATAAATGCAGCAACATTTGGACATGGATACCATCCGGTCCTGGGGCGGAGGAGCGAGAAGAAGAGAGTGCATGTTGGAGTTCGCGCATGGAGAAAACAGTATTGTAGCTTTCGCGATTTTGAGAGGAGAAAGCAAGATGTCGCACTTCCGCTGCACGTTTCTTCGGGAGAAACGCTGGCGGGTAATTTGAAGAGCTCGAAATCTCAGCAAAGTGCTGACCCAATGAGTTAGAAATTGCGACGGGGTCCACTAAGGTATCATGCGCGACAGTGAGCCCAGAGACCGGGGAGAAACTAGGCGCGCCTGAGAACCGTCGAAGCCGACTCCAAACTTCCGAGGCGGGAGTGAAGGTGTTAAATGAGCTAATAAAGAATTGCCAGCTTGCCTTCTTGCTATCGCGGATGACGCGACGGCATCGCGCACGGAGCTGCTTACATCGGATACAGTTGGCCAAAGTTGGATGGTGACGGAAAATGCGAAGAGCACGTCGCCGCTCACGTATTGCGTCACGGCATGCCTCGTTCCACCAAGGAACTGGGGGGCGCCGGGGCAATTCGGAGGTGCGTGGTATTGAACGTTCCGCAGCTGTGAGAATAACGTCGGTAAAATGTGTCACCTCATCGTCGACGCTGGGAAAGCGACGGTCATCGAATGTCGCTAGAGACGAAAAAAGTGTCCAATCGGCTTGGGCAAACTTCCAGCGTCGCGAGCGCAGATATGGCAGTTGAGGCTGCAGTCGAAGGACACATGGAAAGTGGTCACTCGAGTGTGTATCATCAAGGGCGAACCATTCGAAGCGCCGGGCTAGCGGAACAGTACCGACCGCAAGGTCCAAATGAGATAAATTTGCCGTGGAGGCAGACAAAAACGTGGGGACCCCAGTGTTGAGGCAGACTAGATCCACTTGGTGGAAGACGTCTAGCAATAGTGAGCCACGTGGACAAGGATGTGGAGATCCCCAAAGCGGGTGGTGGGCATTGAAGTCCCCAACCAGCAAATAGGGGGGTGGAAGCTGATCAAGAAGATGAAGGAGATCAGCTCGTGCCAGTGGTGTAGACGATGGAATGTATACCGTACATAGAGTGAACGTGTATCCAGAAAGGGAAAGACGGACGGCGACAGCTTGGAAGGAACTGTTTAAGGGGATTGGGTGATAATGGAGAGTATCATGGAGCAGAATCATGAGTCCTCCATGGGCTGGAGTGCCTTCGACAGAGGGGAGGTCATATCGGACGGACTGAAAATGAGGGAGAACAAAGCGGTCATGGGGACGCAGCTTTGTTTCCTGAAGACAGAAGATGACCGGCGAGTAGGATCGTAAGAGGATCGACAATTCATCCCGATTGGCGCGAATGCCGCGGATATTCCAGTGGATAATGGACATAGGGTGAACAGAAAATGGAGAAACGTGACCAAGGGTGCTGTCAACTCAACAACTGCTCAGAGCTTGCGACCGACAGCATGGAATGGCATTCAGTCGAAGGCAGAAGATCCTGATCCAGAGGTTGGTCAGGAGCAGCTCCTGCCACCAACGATCGGCCAGTTGACCGGCCACCAGCAGTGCGCGTCGGCGACACGGAAGATGGCCGAGGGCGATTTCCGCCAGGTGGTGCTGTAGTTGGGACACGCCTTGGCGGAGAAGGAGAGGAACTGTGTTTCTTCGTAGCCTTCTTGGAGGTATGATGTTTAGATGAAGGAGGAACCGATGGTTGTGAAGTTGCAGTACGTAAAAACTCTTCACGAGAATGCTCTTTTTTCGAAGACTTGGCGTCTGACTTTTGGGCTCGAGATTTAGCAGAACCCGACGAAGGGTGAGCCATAGAGTGGGCAGGCGAAAGTGGTGAGGTTGAACGGGCGATCTTTGCGCTGGCCGATCTGACGACCGTGGTACTAAATGTGAGGTCGCAAGTCTGCGTGGCCGCCTCCTTTGTTGGCCGAGGAGAAGCAAGGACAGTGCTGTATTTTCCTTTCTGAGGCACGGTGGGCTGTCGACTGGCGAGTAACTTTCGAGCAGCAAAGGTCGACACCTTTTCCTTCACTCTTATTTCCTGGATGAGCTTTTCATCCTTAAAAACGGGGCAATCTCGAGAGGAAGCAGCGTGGTCACCCATACAGTTGATGCAGTGTGGGGATGAAGGTGGACAAGCACCCTCATGGGCATCCTTGCCACACGTAACACATTTGGCCGGATTGGAACAGGACTGGCTGGTGTGATTGAACCGCTGACATCGATAGCAACGCGTAGGGTTTGGGACATAAGGGCGAACGGAAATTATCTCATAGCCTGCTTTGATTTTTGATGGGAGTTGAACTTTGTCAAATGTCAAGAAGACAGTGCGGGTTGGAATGATGTTCGAGTCAACCCTTTTCATAACCCGACGAACAGCGGTGACGCCCTGGTCAGACAGGTAGTGCTGAATTTCTTCGTCAGACAATCCATCGAGGGAGCGTGTATAAACGACTCCACGCGAGGAATTTAAGGTACGGTGCGGTTCCACCCGGACAGGGAAGGTGTGGAGCAGAGAAGTACGCAGCAATTTTTGAGCCTGGAGGGCACTGTGTGTTTCTAACAACAGGGTACCATTCCATAATCTGGAACAAGACTTTACAGGACCCGCAATTGCGTCGACACCTTTCTGAATAATGAAAGGGTTGACCGTGGAAAAGTCGTGACCTTCGTCAGACCGAGAAACAACAAGGAACTGTGGCAACGATGGAAGAACCGTCTGTGGCTGAGACTCAGTGAACTTACGTTTGTGAGCAGACATAGTGGAAGGTGAGGAAACCATTGCGGAAGAATCCCCCATGATTACCGGCGTCTCCGATGGCGCGCTCCTCCCTTGTGGGGGCCCTCACCGAGGGCACACCCGCCTTAGGTGATTGTTCACACCTCAGGTCACACCTCCCGACAAATGGACGGAGGGACCAATCGGCACTTTCGGAAGGTATCAGCTCGGGTAATCACCCCTCCCTGGGCCTGGCCTTTACCAGGGGGTACGTACGTGTCCTACCTGTCTACCCGGGGCGGGGAATTACGCGTTACCCCGTCACCGGCTACGCATGGAAGTGCGTGGGTCGGCCTTCAGACACGCACAGGGAGGAAGAAAGAGAAAGGGAAAGGAAAGAAGAGGGGGTCTCAAACGCCGCAGCGGAGAAAAGGGTAAAGAGAAGAGGTAAGGAAAGGAGAAGGACAAGGGAAGGAAGAAGACATACAAGCAAGGAAGAAGAAAAATGCGGTACATTTACAAGCGTCCGTCTCCGGACGTAGGCACAAACCATACTCCCAGAGGGGGAGAAAGTGAAGGAAAGAGCCAGAGGTGAGGGGGGGGGGTGAAGACAGGGGATGGGGAAGGATGCGGAAAGGGAAGGTATGCAGCCCGGAAAGGAAGGAAGGCCACATTAGCTCGGGGCCCCGTGCTCGCTACGCACGTATCCACAAAAGAGTTGTGGATCCCCTGGGGGGATTCAACGTTTGTGTTGGCTCATCAGTGTTTTAGCAAATAAATGCTGTTTGTGTGTGCCACACACAAAATTATATTTGACATAGCTCTGAGCACTTCACTGACAGACGGTATATTCAAGTCCTAATGTTTTTGTAAGTCCACAGTTTTGTTTAATGTATTTTGTCTACTTACTTTTGATTGATTGAAGTGCTTTAAAATAAAGCCAAACGTGCCCAGTGTAAGTAAAACTTTTGTTACAGTCGCGAAAGGTGGAATATTTCTCAATATTACATACAACACTTATGTGGTACTTAAATTAGATGAAATATATAGGTATTTTGTCCACATTTCATTCTCAACATTGTGGCAACTAAAATCGATCATCTTGAAAGTATACTCTATGGACTTTACCTCTGCAAACTCTTCAAAATTTCGTGCAATGGTTTACTATATTTAATGCTGCATAATGACTGCGTTGAACATGGAAACAAAATTAAGTCATTTATGGGGGGAAGGTATCAGTCAGGAAGATAGGTAAAAATCTAATTTTTGAGCCAAATAGTTTTTGTGGAATCGAATGATAAGTGTGTCAAAGCAGTCGGAACACAATGTGTCTGCACAGGCGAGCAGTGCAGTGACAAAAACGCCCACAGCGCGGAATGCAGGGAGCACGTCTTTGTAGCAGCGAAAGGGTTAATGTGGCCGTGGTTGCTTTACTTCATGAACTGCGCGCTCCCCACTAAACGTAAGCTTGCGAACTATGCTATACTATGGCGCTGCTTTTCTTGGCGCGCGCGTCGTGTGCAACTGGCAACGCAGCAATATCCCGCGTCTAGGCGGGCATGCGCGAGCCGCTAAGATAAAAGAATTGAACTATAGTGTCACTGAAAGCAAATTTCCTAGAATATAATTCCCGTCTTGAGATGCCTTCCAGTTCCGGAGGTATGTGTTTCCTAGTAGCTTGTAACGTTCCCACGACAGTTAGCTTGTGATTCCTCCATAGGTGTTCCGCCGAATCAAGTGCAATGTGTGTAGTGACATTTCGCCCTGAATTATCTATAGGAACCACCAGGCGTTTAACCACAGCTGCAGCGGAATCTGATTGTTGTGTACCATCACTTCTTTTCCCAGTATAAGGCTCCATCCTGCTAACTATCTGGTTTTAGCGTCTGTGAGCATGCTTATAAGAAGACCGTATTTACCGGGTTTTTCCTTCATTAAGACCTTGAAGGGACACCTGCCACGGAACAATGACATTTCATCAATAACGGTGTGCATCCCAACAGAATAATATTTTGGCAGTAATTCATTCATTTTATCAAAAACTTCTCGTATTTCAGCAAACTCGTCACGACTCCTGCGATCGCTTCGTGACTCTGTCGTCAAATTTTAGTATTTTAGTAACCTGCTGGTATCTGGTTCAGCTCATGGTAGCAGCATAAACAAACCTTTCTGAAGTGTTGGACCATAAATCTGTAATAATAATAATAATAATAATAATAATAATAATAAGTAGCCCTATATATGCCATGAATTCAAGTCAGTGTTTCTTCGGTATTTTCTGCCTCAATGCCTCTTCATTGGTACACTCTATTGTGATGTTGACAATTTCTGAAGACAAAAACTTTTCAAATGATTCTCTTATTGTTCCCACGTTACCTTGGCCTCTTATGCCTTCTCTTTGTGCTACTCGTCTTCTGATGTGAGGAGGTTTGGAGGTAGAAATTATTCTAGTGCTTGTGACATACTTGTCACTAACCTCGCAAGCTGCGTCGTCATCTGTTTCAGGTGCGCAGAGTTCATCTGCAGCGTCTGTAGGGACTCTATCACTGTCCACATCCTCGCGCACAACACATTCCTCGTCAAGTTTACTCACTGCATAGTCAGTTTCATCAACTTCAATTTGAGAATCTGTAGATTCTTCCAAAATTTGTGATATCTCTCTCTCGGTAAGTGATTGTCGATACATTTTTAGTCACAGCTTTATCTAGGACTGGACTAAGTGCCACTGAACAGGAAAAAATAAGGAACCAAAGGGAAACGAATCATTGTTGAGATCATTGTTGCTGTCAAACCAGAGAAATATAATGTCCATGTGTTCTAAGGTCACGGAATGCTATTTTTCGTGGAGTAAGACGACCGTTATGGGAAGTCGCAACTATTATCGAGGGGTGGCGGGGGGGGGGGGGGGGGGGGGGAGGGGGGGAGGGAAGACTTTATGACCGCCTCTCTTAAACTTAAATTTTCCAATTAAGCTTAAAACTAAAAACGTAAAACGACCAGAGGTGACAATAAATTATTATTACAAAATTTTTAAAAAATAAAGTAGCTGAGTAGATTTCAATATTTTCAAAAGGTGGGCAAAAGTACCCTCCCGCCCCCACGTTCTTTGGTACTGCGAGGGTTGAAGACCCTATCAGTTGAAACCTCTCAGCGCAGCTACGAAGACTGTGAACGGTGCATCGCTACAGAAGGAAACTACTTTGAAGGGGATAATATTGTTGTTTGAAAAAAAAAAAAAATTGGTGGATAAAAAAAATCAGTCTAATTAATTTTCTCACACACGTTGTAAATTTGCGAATGTCAAAATATGCGATTAACAGCTGTAACTTTGATTGAATTGCCCCTAGGAGGTTAAAGGTTTTGTACCACGAATGGACAGTAGACTCTAGTATTTGACATAAATTTCCTGGAGACGTCTACCCGTTCCTGACCTGTGAAGTTCCCCATCACAACGCAATCAGCCTTAGTGATAAACCGGCCCAATGGACAGCGCGTCATAAAACTGAACACAAATCAAGCATGAAAACAAGAAGAAGGTGTAATAAACGGTAAAAAAAAAGAAGCAAAATACAAACAGTGAACAGTCCAACCTGAAGATTTGCAACATCGAGCGGCTTTCAAGAACCACTACGTCGTGGTTGTGTGACCACGGTATTGGACTGCAAAACGGCAGATTCGTTTTGAAACCTTCATCGTGGCCTTTTGTTTCACAAATTTATGAACTGTCCGTCCGGACATTTACATACCTGTTATCCTTCTATAGAATTAGCAATTGTCACACTATACATTGGCTACAGAATATGAGTAATGTGGCAAGTAAATACGAGTATTACCGACGCAAATAAATGAGATGAATAGTCGAAGTAGACGAGATACCTCACAGACTTCTCGCAGAAATAAAAACAAATAAACGGGAGTGAATTACGTTACAACGAAAGAATTCAAGAGTCAAAGCTTCCAAAAAGGAACTCAAAAGTCATAACTTGTGGTACTTGTGTCGAACAAACAGAAGCTACGTTCGTCTGTAGGTCCTTTCCTTACACGTCGCTATCGCAAATGGACGTTACACCGACTGACTTGGACGGTTCCAGCAAGACAATGCGCCACCCACTCCTCCAGAATTGCTACAGAGTGGCTCCAGGAAGACTCGCGTGAGTTTATACACTTCCGTTGGCCACGAAACTCCCCAGATATGAACCACGATACATACGAAATTTGAACTCAGCAAACAGACACGTCAATCATCGGACGCACACAAAATAATTTGGCGAAAAAAAAAAAGTACTTATGCGGAAGGTTCGAAACATGGTCTCGCCATATCAGTTTAACACCGTGACCACAGGACCACGACGCCACACTCATTCAAGGTGACCCGATGTGGCACATCTCGAACATCAAGACGCTTCATTCGAAACCAAACTCGATAAGATAAAGTCAATGTTGTATGAATTCATGTAAACGTGTGGTGTGCGTACTGTAAGACCTTCGGTACACACACCATCAGATTATTTGACTTGTCGCTGTGGGAAAGTTGTGTACGCGCTGACTACACGGAACTATGTACACGAAAACGATATGCAAATAACTAGTAAATCGCAAGTGCACACCAAGATTGTAATACTCGAGGCTGGCGTACACACACACATTCAAGACACGACGGTTGCACAGGGGCTTTTAGTTCGGGAGAGGCAAACCACACGCCGGACGGGGGGGGGGGGGGGGGGGCGGTCCCTTCAGAGGACGAGTCAACCTATCTCTGTCGGCCGGCGACCGCCTGTAGAGCAGACAGTGTTTGCCCAAGTCAGAGGGAGAACGACCCCATGTTCGGCTTAAAAGCAAATTCCGCTACATTGTGTGGGAGCGCCCAGCCTATGCTTTCTTTACAATTACAGCACGCAGTTTGAGAGGTTTTCACAGGGAGACAGCAAACGCCAAACACCGATGCTACAGATTTCCAGATTGGTCGCATTAAACGTAACGTCATTCTCCCGTTTTAGAAGAGCAATGCCTTGATCTGAAGGAGTAATGGAAGAGACCGAAAAATATACCCTTTCACGTCTGGCGTGGAGAGAGGCCATTCCATTGTCACTCTTGGAGCGAGAACACGTAACGAGAGTGGGTGCGCTCATACGTGTACTCAGAGAGCGAGGAACAAGTCTCTCCTCAGTACTTCACTGGGAGAGCACCTCTGTCGAGAGCGAATCGGAGTGCAACTCTATATTGAGTCCTTGAGATTAAGCGTTTTTCACTGTGTTGGCCGCCACACTTATTGTGCGGTGTGAACGGACGGAGTTATAGTTAAACGCCTGTCAGCGAATTTATGAGTGGCACCACAGTAGACTGGTTATCCGACTGGTGTACCATGCCAATAGGTAGTCTAGGGGCGAATAGGAGTCCTTGACTTCATCAAGGCGTAGGGAGAGTTTGATTGGCTAAGGTCAGTCCAAATAGAACCAGAGTTATCTTATTTGTGAGCAGCGAGCGGCGCAGACAACAGTCATCGCAGCTTACGGTATTGTGCGCTACAGCTTTTGCGAGCTCCATATTTCCTCCACAACAGTACACTTCACTGCATTTCACATGCGGCAGCCTCGACCGTACCTAGCAACATTCTAACGGATAATTATTCAAGTTGAGTAGGCGCGGCTCTCAGCCATTCTGCCAAGTCAATAACAATCTTAAACTTTGTATAGAAATTTCATTAGCGAATCCTATCCTTAAGAGGTAACTTCACATCCCGAAAAGAACCCAGAAATAACTTGTTCAGTTAATAACTAAGAGTGCCATGGTGATTTCTCAGATTTTTTGCAAAATAAATAATAATTTTCGTTAGTTTCATGTTTTTCTTACACTAACTAGGACTACTCCAGTACCCAAGTATCCCACTAGTTACATAAGAAATTTTGTGAATTTTTGTGTCATTTTCTTACAGCAGACGACTCCAGAAGATATTTATTGCTGAAAGTTTTTCAGGCATTTCTCTAAAGACGTTAGGAGCGTCTGTCTGACTTCTGTAGTAGAGTGGGGGTGGAAATTGCATCTTTCAGGAGCCACATGGTAAAGGGCACATCTCAAATTAATCCATTGCGCAGAATAACAGAATAGCACCCACACGCTCACAACTTCTACCGTTCACTGTGTTTTGCTCCTTTCTTCCACAATTCAGTACACCTTCCTCCTGTTTCCATGCTTCATTTATGTTCAGCTTTTGACGGGCTATCCGTGGTCTAGGGGTAGCGTCTTTGATTCATAATCAAAACGTCTTCGGTCCCGGGTTCGATACCCGCCACTGCCTAAATTTTGATAAATAATCAGCATTGGCGGCCGAAGACTTCCGGCATAAGAAGTCAGCCTCATTCTGCCAACAGCCTTGTCAAAGAGGGCGGAGGAGCGGATAGAGGTTCAGGGCACTCTCTTGTCCTAGGGGTGGGAAATTGCCCCAAAAGGCGGGAGAATCAGCAATGATCAACGACATGAGAATGCAGGAGGCAATGGAAACCACTGCATTAAAGACACGTAACGTGTATCCACAGGACGTGAGGCCTGTAATTGGAGAAGTGTCATGATGATTCTCCATTGGCAAAAGATTCCGGAATAGTCCCCCATTCGGATCTCCGGGAGGGGACTGCCAAGGGAGAGGTTACCATGAGAAAAAGATTGAATAATCTACGAAAGGATAACGTTCTACGAGTCGGGGCGTGGAATGTCAGAAGCTTGAACGTGGTAGCGAAACTAGAAAATCTGAAAATGGAAATGCAAAGGCTCAATCTAGATGTAGTAGGGGTCAGTGAAGTGAAGTGGAAGGAAGACAATGATTTCTGGTCAGATGAGTATCGGGTAGTATCAACAGCAGCAGCAAATGGTATAACAGGTGTAGGATTCGTTATGAATAGGAAGGTAGGGCAGAGAGTGTGCTACTGTGAACAGTTGAGTGACCGGGTTGTTCTAATCAGAATCGACAGCAGACCAACACCGACAACGATAGTTCAGGTATACATGCCGACGTCGCAAGCTGAAGATGAACAGACAGAGAAAGTGTATGAGGATATTGAAAGGGTAATGCAGTATGTAAAGGGGGACGAAAATCTAATAGTCATGGGCGACTGGAATGCAGTTGTAGGGGAAGGAGTAGAAGAAAAGGTTACAGGAGAATATGGGCTTGGGACAACGAATGAAAGAGGAGAAAGACTAAGTAAGTTCTGTAACAAGTTTCAGCTAGTAATAGCGAATACCCTGTTCAAGACTCACAAGAGGAGGAGGTATACTTGGAAAAGGCCGGGAGATACGGGAAGATTTCAATTAGATTACATCATGGTCAGACAGAGATTCCGAAATTAGATACTGGATTGTAAGGCGTACCCAGGAGCAGATATAGACTCGGATCACAATATAGTAGTGATGAAGAGTAGGCTGAAGTTCAAGACATTAGTCAGGAAGAATCAATACGCAAAGAAGTGGGATACGGAAGTACTAAGGAATGACGAGATACGTTTGAAGTTCTCTAACGCTATAGATACAGCAATAAGGAATAGCGCAGTAGGTACTACAGTTGAAGAGGAATGGACATCTCTAAAAAGGGCCATCACAGAAGTTGGGGTAGGAAAACTTAGGTACAAAGAAGGTAGCTGCGAAGAAACCATGGGTAACACAAGAAATACTTCAGTTGATTGATGAAAGGAGGAAGTACAAACATGTTCCGGGAAAATCAGGATACAGAAATACAAGTCGCTGAGGAATGAAATAAATAGGAAGTGCCGGGAAGCTAAGACGAAATGGCTGCAGGAAAAATGTGAAGACATCGAAAAAGATATTATTGTCGGAAGGATAGACTCAGCATACAGCAAAGTCAAAACAACCTTTGGTGACATTAAAAGCAACGGTGGTAACATTAAGAGTGCAACGGGAATTCCACTGTTAAATGCAGAGGAGAGAGCAGATAGGTGGAAGGAATACATTGAAAGCCTCTATGAGGATGAAGATTTGTCTGATGTGATAGAAGAAGAAACAGGAGTCGATTTAGAAGAGATAGGGGATCCAGTATTGGAATCGGAATTTAAAAGATCTTTGGAGGACTTACGGTCAAATAAGACAGAAGGGATAGATAACATTCCATCAGAATTTCTAAAATCATTGGGGGAAGTGGCAACAAAACGACTATTCACGTTGGTGTGTAGAATATATGAGTCTGGCGATATACCGTCTGACTTTCGGAAAAGCATCATCCACACAATTCCGAAGACGGCAAGAGCTGACAAGTGCGAGAATTATCGCACAATCAGCTTAACAGCTCATGCACCGAAGCTGCTTACAAGAATAATATACAGAAGAATGGAAAAGAAAATTGAGAATGCGCTAGGTGACGATCAGTTTGGCTTTAGGAAAAGTAAAGGAATGAGAGAGGCAATTCTGACGTTACGGCTAATAATGGAAGCAAGGCTAAAGAAAAATCAAGACACTTTCATAGGATTTGTCGACCTGGAAAAAGCGTTCGTCAATATAAAATGCTGCAAGCTGTTCGAGATTCTGAAAAAAAGTAGGGGTAAGCTATAGGGAGAGACGGGTCATATACAATATGTACAACAACCAAGAGGGAATAATAAGAGTGGACGATCAAGAACGAAGTGCTCGTATTAAGAAGGGTGTAAGACAAGGCTGTAGCCTTTCGCCCCTACTCTTCAATCTGTGCATCGAGAAAGCAATGACGGAAATAAAAGAAAGGTTCAGGAGTGGAATTAAAATACAAGGTGAAAGGATATCAATGATACGATTGGCTGATGCCATTGCTATCCTGAGTGAAAGTGAAGAAGAATTAAATGATCTGCTGAACGGAATGAACAGTCTAATGAGTACACAGTATGGTTTGAGAGTAAATCGGAGAAAGACGAAGGTAATGAGAAGTAGTAGAAATGAGAACAGCGAGAAACTTAACATCAAGATTGATGGTCACGAAGTCAATGAAGTTAAGGAATTCTGCTACCTAGGCAGTAAAATAACCAATGACGGACGGAGCAAGGACATCAAAAGCAGACTCGCTATGGCAAAAAAGGCATTTCTGGCCAAGAGAAGTCTACTAATATCAAATACCGGCCTTAATTTGAGGAAGAAATTTCTGAGGATATACGTCTGGAGTACGGCAATGTATGGTAGTGAAACATGGACTGTGGGAAAACCGGAACAGAAGAGAATCGAAGCATTTGAGATGTGGTGCTATAGACGAATGTTGAAAATTAGGTGGACTGATAAGGTAAGGAATGAGGGGGTTCTACGCAGAATCGGAGAGGAAAGGAATATGTGGAAAACACTGATAAGGAGAAGGGACAGGATGATGGGACATCTGCTAAGACATGAGGGAATGACTTCCATGGTACTAGAGGGAGCTGTAGAAGGCAAAAACTGTAGAGGAAGACAGAGATTGGAATACGTCAAGCAAATAATTGAGGACGTAGGTTGCAAGTGCTACTCTGAGATGAAGAGGTTAGCACAGGAAAGGAATTCGTGGCGGGCCGCATCAAACCAGTCAGTAGACTGATGACCAAAAAAAATCCAGTAGGCCACTAAATCAGAGACGGGTCTGGTAGGGAGTTTCGCTTGTGAGAAAAATTGATCTTCATTGACGGACAGACATACAGACTGACGGACGGTCGAACGGACAATGAAGTGATTCTACAACGAGTCCCTTGTTATCGATTGAGATAAGCAACATTAAAAAGAGAAAATCCTATACTGCGAAGGAGAACAGTCAGTCCAGAGAACATTTTCTTTCCGGTGGCTGGTTCAGGACTAGGACTAGTGTTTCGCGCTCGGAGCTCCGTGTGGTACCGGTGCGCGTTTAATTGCAGTGCACGGCATTGATCGGCGCGCGCGCCCAGTCTCGGGGATAGTTTACGAGCCCTGGGCGGCCGGCGCGATTGTGCGCGCCGATTTATTTGATAGGGCGCGCTCTGATTACCGCGACCGGCCACGGGGGCAGGATTTGCCGGCAGTGCGTCCGGCTATCGACCGCGCCACGCAGGATTTCCCGCTGATGCGGGAGCCGGCGCCGGAGTCCCTACGCTTACCCTAGCTGGAAGGCACCGGAGCTTAGACGGGGAGCTCTGCTGGAAAAAGGAAGTGTAGCCAGTGTGGAGAAGGCTCGAAGAGGAAATACCGCTGAAAGTCTGACCTTGAAACTTCCTAGCGCCAGATCGGGAGTCGAACCAGAGAACTTGTATACTCCGGATAGTGCTCTAATCCAGCGTTTCTCAACCTTTTTCTCCTCTGGGACACACGACAGTGCATTTGGGAACTTTCACAACAGCGCTACACGTGGTTTAACTCCCTAGTTGCAAAAAGAAAAGAAAAGTACACAATACTTTTTTTAATCACGTATAATAAACAGGCGATTTTATGATTACATGACAGTGCTGAAGGAGGTGATCTTTAAATATAGGGTTTTAATCGTAGCAATATGTTTTACTTCACTAGAGTCCAAAGAGGGATACACCGATTACTAGTTTAGACCAGATGAATGGCGATTTTCATGCCTCCAAGTTAGGAAGGCTTAACACCAATATTCAAAATACAAAGAGTACACGAAAATACTGGTTCCATAATACACTGGAGGGCCAAAGCAACTGATATAGGCATGGGTATTCAAATAGAGAGATACGTAAATACGCAGAATATCGCGCTGTAGTCAGCAGCGCCTATATAAGACAAATTTCTGGCGCAGTTGTTAGATCGGCTACTGCGGCTACAATGGCAGCTTATCAAGACTTAAGTGAGTCTGTCCCTGGTTTTATAGCCGGCGCACGAGCGACGGGACACAGCATCTCCGACGTAGTGATGAAATGGAGATTTTCCCGTACGACAATTTCACGAGAGTATCGTGAATATCAGGTATCCGCTAAAGCATGAACTCTACGACATCGCTGCTGCCGGAAATAGATCCTACAAAAATGGTTCAAATGGCTCTGTGCGCTATGGGACTTAACATCTGTGGTCATCAGTCCCCTAGAACTTGGACATCACACACATCCATGCCCGAGGCAGGATTCGATCCTGCGACGTAGCGGTCGCGCGGTTCCAGACTGTAGCGCCTAGAACCGCTTGACCACCGCGGCCGGCGATAGATCCTACAAGAACGTAACCAACGAAGGCAGAACGTGAGAGAAGTGCAACTCTTCAGCAAATTGCTGCAGACTTCAATGCTGGGCCATCAACAAGTGTCAGCGTGCGAACCATTCAACGAAACATCATCGATATTGGCCTTTTGGAGCCAAAGGCCCACTCGTGTACCCCTGATGACTGGACGATACAAGGCTTTATCCCTCGCCTAGGCCTCTCAACACCGACAATGGACTGTTGATGACTGGAAACATGTTATCTGGTATTAAATTATATCGAGCTGATGGACGTGGACAGGTATGGAGACAACCTCATTAATGCATGGCTCCTGCATGTCAGGAAGGGACTGTTCAAGCTGGTGGAGGCTCTGTAATGGTGTGGAGCGTGTGAAGTTGGAGTGATATGGGATCCCTGATACGTCTAGAGACGACTGTGACACGTGGCACGTACGTAAGCATCCTGTCTGATCACCTGCATCCATTCGTGTCCATTGTGCATTCCGACGGATTTGGGCAAATCCAGCAGGACAATGCGACCCCCACAGGTCCATAATTGGTACATAGTGCGTCCAGAAACACTCACTCATATGAGTTATGCACTTCCGTTGTCCACCAAACTCTCCAGGCATGAACATTACTGAGCTTATCTGGGACACCTTGCAACGGGCTGTTAGAAAGAGACCTCTACCCCCTCGTACTCTTACGGATTTATGGACAGCCCAACAGGATTCAGTGTGTCAGCTCCCTCCAGCACTATTTCAGACATTAGTCGAGTCCATGCCACACCGTGTTGCTGCACTTCTACCTGCTTGCGGAGGTCCTACACGATATTAGGCAGATGGTGAAGTTTCTTTGGCTCTTTAATGTAGTTATAACGGTGCCTACCATATAACAGAAAGCTATGTCTGCACCTACTACTGGAGCAAGCGACTACGCCACAATGATGTTTACATTTCCAAAGTGTAAGACAGAGGTGAATAAAAATTTACGAAAATAATCCATAGTCATCAGCAAAACATTATGTACAAAAACATTTTTGGAATAACGCATGTTTCAGAAATTACAGCTTGAGTATATAAATATGAGATACACAATTTCATTCTGGCCGGCCGGAGTGGACGAGCAGTGCTAGGCGCTTCAGTCTGGAACAGCGCGAACGCTACGGACGCAGGTTCGAATCCTGCCTCGGGCATGGATGTGTGTGATGTCCATCTCGTCTGTTGACATCTTGTTTGTACCACTGTGATGTATCTGTTATACTGCAGAATGAAATTGTGCACAGCGTGTGTGGTTTGTATATACTGTAACTGCAAACGAACGGAAATGATCCTCTTATTAGAAGACAATTATTACAGCGGAGTCTGCGATGCGGGATGACCCCCTGGACATTAAGGCGTGAAGACTGTTGTTAACAGGGTGTGTAATCAACATGATCGGCAATGCGTCCTCTTTAACTTCGTCTCGTGGTGGCCGGAGGGTTGGTAAGGACTCCTTGTGGCGGGCATCCCATTCGGCCAGCTGCGCGTTTGGAAACTGCGGCATGTGGGCGTGCTGTACGTCCCCGCAGGGCATCCCACACGGGTTCTAAGGGATTTAAATCGGGGGAACGGACAGACCAGTCCATTCCCCGAATGTCCTCCCGTTGCAAGAGCTGCTCCCCCCGCGCTGTTTGATAGTCGTGAATTGTCCATAATAAAAATGAAGTCAGGGCCGAATGAATCCGAAAAAAAAAAGAAAGGAAGGAAGGAGTACTTGTCATAATATTGTTGTCTGATTAGTGTACCGCGTTGGAAGATTTCGAGTTCAGAACGGGCATGCAACATTATGCCGTCACGTCATAAACCTGGACCGCCAGGACGATCATGTGGCACAACGTTGGTGGGTGCATTACGTGTTCTCACTGTCACCATGTCACATGATGGTTCTGGCGGTCCAGCTGCTACAGTGCCGACAGGCATAGTGTTGCGCCAGAGCACTGACCTCCAGACTTTTTAATGGCTGCATTCGGCCGCGACTTCATTTCTGTGGATCACAATGCGCGACTGCGTCGAACAGCGCAGGTGGAGCAGCTCTTGGAACGAGAGGACATTAGGCGAAAGGACTTGCCTGCTCGTTACCCGACTCAAGTCCCGCCAAACACGTGTGAGATCCATTAGGGAAACGTGATGTAGCACGTCCAATTGCAAGAAACGCCATCCAGCAATTGTCAAACACAATGGGTTCAAATGGCTCTGAGCACTATGAGACCTAACATCTGTGGTCATCAGTCCCCTAGAACCTAGAACTACTTAAACCTAACTAACCTAAGGCCATCACACACATCCATGCCCGAGGCAGGATTCGAACCTGTGACCGTAGCAGTCGCGCGGTTCCGGACTGAAGCGCCCAGAACCGCTAGACCACCGCGGCCGGCCAAACACAATGGGGGGGAATTAGAACACCGTAACAAACTCACTCCTCATCAACTCACTCCTCATCAACTCACTCCTCATCAACTTCGTGGACAGTAAGGGAGGACCCTACCATCCGTGGTGGTAACACACCCTGCCAACAACTATGTTCTGCCGATTGTAGTGTGCAGGGGACCATAATGAATCACCGTATATCCACAATAAAACGGACGACTTGCGATGACAGCTGGTATAATATACGTTAAAAATGACGTAATTCCTCCAGCTGTATTCAGGTGTTGGTTTTATTCGCAACTAGTTTCGATGTTGTTACATCGTCATCTTCAGGCCCATACTTGTTGACAGTAACTTTGTGTGTCCAACACTAGGTAGTACCTGCCTTCCGCATAGAACACGCCCATCTCATCACTAACTACTAGTGTTAGACACAAAGCTACTGTCAAGAAGTATGGGCCTGAAGATGATGATGTAATAGCATCGAAACTAGTTGCGAATAAAACCAACACCTTAATACAGCTGTAGGAATTACGTCATTTTTAACATATAATGAATCACTGTGACTTCACTGTAGTTATTGTCTTTCAATATAAGTGTCGTTAATGTGGTGTCACCGCCAGACACCACACTTGCTAGGTGGTAGCCTTTAAATCGGCCGCGGTCCATTAGTATACGTCGGACCCGCGTGTCGCCACTGTCAGTGATAGCAGACCGAGCGCCACCACACGGCAGGTCTAGAGAGACGTACTAGCACTCGCCCCAGTTGTACAGCCGACTTTGCAAGGTAAGGTTCACTGACAAATACGCTCTCATTTGCCGAGACGATAGTTAGCATAGCCTTCAGCTACATTTGCTACGACCTAGCAAGGCGCCGTATTCAATTGATAATTAATATTATGAAGCATGTACCGTAACGAGACATAGTCTACAATTGTGGATTAAAGATAAGTATTGCAGAAGCTACGTACCTTTCTTTATAGCATTCATTACGTATCCTGTTGCAGACCTCACGTCGGCCTGCGAGAGTTTTTGCGCGTGCCTTTCGGCTTCCTCTCATTGTGTCTAGGCTGTCTTGTCTAGACACAACAGTTAATCAAGACGCAAAGGAATGAGCGACATAAGCTGCCACTGGGCATTGATTTAAATCAATAAGCAAAGTTGAAAACTTGCGCCGGGCGGGGATTCGAAGCCTGGGCTCCTGCTTACCAGGTAGATGCGCTGACCATTACGCCATCGGGGCACAAGTGCTCATCGCGACTGCACGTAGACCCTAGCACGCGTCACATCAGACCCAAACCCTCAGTTCTTATCCGTCGTGGTCTAGTGGCTAGCGCTGCTGCCTCTGGATGACGGGGTCCCGGATTCGATTCCCGGCCGGGTTGGGCATTTTCTCTCTCCGGGATCTGGGTGTCTGTGTTGTCCTCATCATCGCATCCTCATCATCATTCGTGATAGTGGCTAGACTGGACTGCGTAAAACATTGCAGTGTGAAAAGGTTAGGACTTAGTGCGGAAGCTGATGACTACTGCGCTGTTGAGCGCCCCACAAACCAATCATCATCATCAACTTATCCACACACTACTGATGTAATGCCCCTTACCCGTTACCCTCATTACTCGCGGCATCTCGCCGATTCCTGCTAGAATTCGAGAGTGGTGTGCACCCCTAACTGAAGTGATGAATTGCTCGTCCTCACCTTAGTTATGTATGTCGTGTCTGTTCTTTCGGACATTTCGTTCTGCAGACCAGTGTATTTTGTCATGGATAAGAGCGGCCACGAAAGCCTGCAGACTTCTGCAGCACTGCATATCTTCGCCTATTTATGTGCATTTCATTACATTTATTTACGTTGAAGGTCAAAGGCGGGTCTCCCTGCAGTTCGTTACTCCTCTGGCGTTGCAGTCATCCTATCAACGAGTGCCTCGCATTTTGGCAAGGACTCCCTGTTCAGATAAACGCTTTCGCCTCTATTTGCACGTTTCCTGTTGTCATTCACGGAATCTCAGTCGGTTAGGTGAATATCTGATAGTGGCGCCTTACTGGCTTCTCCGAACATAAGCGAAGTCTGCACTGACTAGGTGCACACTATAGTCCAATTAAAATTTCTTGACAGTTGGCGCCTGTCACTTGTCGCTACAATGTTGCCACATCGGCTGCCGGTTAACGCTCGGGTACAGGCGGCACACAAACACAGCGGCGGACCACTTCACAAATGCTGCTGACGTGTGACGCGTAGCGGTGTTGGGAGCAGCCGCCACGAGGTATCACGGAAAGGCGGCATCTTCTGTCGACAGCTGATTTTCAGTGACAAGCGACTGAACCGCAGCAGACGACGCGTTTTGTAACCCTGAATTAAAACTCGTGTCCTAAACTAATCACAACCTCGTTATGTGCAATTTGTCCGAGAAAACATCGGTCAACAATCTGTAGCAGAACTAATGATCGCTTTCAAAAATGGTTCAAATGGCTCTGAGCACTATGGGACTTAACATCTGTGGTCATCAGTCCCCTAGAACTTAGCACTATTTAAACCTAACTAACCTAAGGACGTCACACACATCCATGCCCGAGGCAGGATTCGAACCTGCGACCGTAGCAGTCCCGCCGTTCCGGATTGCAGCGCCTAGAACTACAAGCCCACCGCGGCCGGCTAATGATCGCTTTGTTAAAGCGGATCCCTACGTGTAAAATCCAAATATGCAATAAAGATGGGGGCGGGGGAGTTCCCACTTCAAAACACAAATTCGACATTGCTCACGACGGGGTGGGCGGGAGAAGATGGGGGGGGGGGGGGTGGGGGTGGGGTAGTTAGGAGATGGCCAATTGTAGCACAGCCAGATGTCCCCTTTACTAATATCAACTTTTCACCTAACAATTAAAACAAGCACCCTGCATACAGGGTGTTACAAAAAGGTACGGCCAAACTTTCAGGAAACATTCCTAACACACAAATAAAGAAAAGATGTTATGTGGACATGTGTCCGGAAACGTTTAATTTCCGTGTCAGAGCTCATTTTAGTTTCGTCAGTATGTACTGTACTTCCTCGATTCACCGCTATGATTTCATACGGGATACTCTACCTGTGCTGCTAGAATATGTGACTTTAAAAGTACGACACAACATGTGGTTCATGCACGATGGAGCTCCAGCACATTGCAGTCGAAGTGTTCGTACGATTCTCAACAACAGACTCGGTGACCGATGGATTGGTAGAGGCGGACCAATTCCATGGCCTCCACGCTCTCCTGACCTCAGCCCTCTTGACTTTCATTTATGGGGGCATTTGAAAGCTCTTGTCTACGCAACCCCGGTACCAAATTTAGAGACTCTTCGTGCTCGTATTGTGGACGGCTGTGATACAATACGCCATTCTCCAGGGAAGCGTTTCCGGACACATGTCCACATAACACATTTTCTTTCTTTGTGTGTGAGGAATGTTTCCTGAAAGTTTGGCCGTACCTTTTTGTAACACCCTGTATATTAGTTAGTCTATTCATACCTCTGTGGGTCATTTTTAATACGAGGGTAATCCCAAAAGTAAGGTCTTCTATTTTTTTAGAAGTACATAGACCTGTTTATTTCTACAATCGCTTACATCAGTTTACAGCTCGAACATTCAGCTATTCTTCGACATAATCACCATTTCTATCGATGCATTTTTGTAGACGCTGTGGCAGTTTTTGTATGCCCATGTCATACCAGCTAGCCGCCATGCTGTTCAGAAAATTATAAATATATTGTTTCACCTAGTCATCGGAGTTGAATCGGTGGGACCACAATTAACGCTGACAGGTACTGTGAGACTCTGGAAAAACTCAAACTGGCAATTCAGATCCGGAGCAGAGGAATGTTGAGCAAGGGCGTACACATTCTCCATGACAACGCTCGCCCACACATCGCTCGGCAAACCGTTGCTCTCCTGCAAAAGTTTCAGTGGAACATAATCACCCACCCACCCTGTGGTCCTAACTTGGCGCCCAGTGACTATCACCTGTTCCCTAGGTTATCATTTAGTCGGAAAGCGGTTCAGCTCCGACGACGAGGTGAAAGAAGAAGTTCATAACAGCATGGTGGCGAGCTGGTACGACATGGGCATACAAAAACTGCCACAGCGTCTATAAAAATGCATCGACAGAAATGGTGATTATGTCGAAAAATAGCTAAACGTTGAAGCTGTAAACTGATGTAAACCACTATATAAATAAACAGATCTATGTACTTATAAAAAAAATAGGAGACCTTACTTTTGAGATTACTCTCTTGTATTAGGTTGGTGCATTATGTCTTAGCGTTTTTTGTTTTGCGTGTTGCTATTCCGGTTGCTGTGGGGTTTATTTATTGATTGCTATTTTTATCTATAGTTTACTGTCGCTTTTTGACATATGGTCAGTTTTTTGATCCGGAGATAGCGAATGGAGCTGTGGACGCTACAAGTCGTTTCCATCACATTTTTCTGTTTGGTAAATGCGGTGAACTGTGATCATCCCACCATCAAGTCGGGTGTATGGGTACCGCAAGCTCTAAACCAAAATCACAAACGTCAGCGGGTGCCCACATGTTCATCTCTGTTTGCTCGTCATAGATTGTCTCATGAACAACACCGACCGCTACTCTCCTGTATTGTGCCGAGAAAGGATATCTGTATGCTAAAATAAGAAGTAGAAAGTTATGTTTTGGCCCAAACAAAGCAGAAACACCCCGTACAAAGGCCAACAGCCATCCACAAAAGATAATGATACGCAGCCGGTGGAATAGCGACGGCCTGGTGTACTAAGAGTTGCTTCCCCGAGGTGGAACCGTCACTGCTGACATTTATTGTCAACGGCTGACGTGTCTGGCAGACGCAATCTAAGAACAACGACCAGGAAGACAGAGTGAAGCGATGCTACTCCACGAAAACGCCCGCCCACATCCTGCTACACTCACAAAAAACACTAGGAAAGTCATTCCGCACCCGCCTCGTTCACCTGATCTTGTGTCCACAGATTTTCAACTTTTCGCTCTCTATCGAACAGTATTCAAGAAAATTCCTTTCCAAATGAAAATGTGTTCCGAAAATGACTCGACGAGTTCTTCGCCTCAAAACCACGTGATTTCTACAGTCGCGGAATCGAAAAGTTACCTCAGCTTTAGCAAACCGTTGTAAATAGTGAAGGAGAATATATTATTGACTACATTCTCTCTTATGATCTGCTGCGTTTATTAAACCTATGGAAAAACGCTATGATTTTATTCACCAACCCAGTACAGCAAATACTTTGGGAGTAACAAACACGTCGACTTTTTTTAAAATTATTTTCGTAATATTCTTTGTGACTTGGGTCATGACGCATTGAACCAGCCTTTGATACATGATATGTTACGCATTAAATGACATACACAAGTTCTCTCTCTCTCTCTCTCTCTCTCTCTCTCTCTCTCTCTCTCTCTCACACACACACACACACACACACACACACACACACACACAATATTTACATATGTGGTAAACATAATCGTCGTATGTTCAGCTCGTAATCGGTGCGTCTTAAAAGTTTGGTGAATCTCTCAGAAAATCAAGATCAAGGAGACAGGGGTTACAAACAAAATACCTTCACTGTAATTGTGATCGGCTTCAATACACTTCTGACATCGATTTGTAAAGCCTTTGGAAACTGGCAGCAAATGATTCTTGGAGCGTAGGCCAGTACACACGTGGTACGATGACATGTGCTGATGCGAATTTCTTGGACGGTTACTCAATTACGTGCACTGAAGATGGCTGTCTATAGCTGAAATCTGGATATGCAAGACTAATAAAAACCCCGGTGGGATTGCGACCCATTGGTGTGTTCCTATTCTTCTTTAAATAAAACTATTAGTCAGGTTACCTTCCATTACAAAAATTATTAGTCCTACAGATAAAATGAATAAGATCTCTTGGTAGGAAATTTAATGCAGTTTCGCTGGAGGCCACGGCTTTGCAGTTATTCAAGAAAAAAGCGCAAAAATTACCTTCAAACGCACCTCCAACCCACATTCAAACCTCACCAGTTAGGATTTCTAGTACAATGTTCATGGCACTTTGTCCTACCAATGTAGAGAATTTTCCGACTACAACTATTCCCGATAGTAGACGTCTTTTGGTCTCTCTTGACTGGGCTGTTACGCCACCAGAATAGTTGCCTACTTCTTTAACATTTTAAGCGACTTTAGTAACGTTACGCTGACAATAATTATGGTGACAATTCGATCCAAACTCAACTCTTACAAGCACAGTAGTTTCTTAGTCATAACGCCTGGCGAATACAACCATGCAATTGTTTATTTTATGTCGTTAAAATTAACGAAAGTGTTAGGTGAAATTTAGCAAACGCCATTTTCCAATTTGTAAGTGTTCGACCAAGCCGGTGGCGTGATGAGGTCAAGCTACTGAAGACCAAAATTCGTCGAATGTGGGAAATAATTCTTGCAGTCGCAAATTTTTGTACTGGGGTAGGAGGGAATGCCATGAACAACGTACTAGAAACCCTGACCGGTAGGGTGGAAGTGAGTGTGTGTGTGTGTGTGTGTGTGTGTGTGTGTGTGTGTGTGTGTGTGTGTGTGTGTGTCTAGGGGAGGGGGATGCGTTTAAAGGTCACCTCCGTAGCTTTTCTTCAACATCTCAAACTACTGTTTCCAGCAAAAACAAATCCCAGTACAAAACTTAAGTAGATTAAATTTCTTACAAAAAGGTGCTGCTATTTTTTTTCTGTAGCCTAATAGTTTAGCTTAGCGAGCGAAAGAATATGAAAATATCGATCGTGATGTTTGAAGTCCAGATATAAAACTGCGGGATGCATAAAATGGGATCTTTAGGGGCAACTGAATCACGCCGTATATTTATCCTATTGGACAAACTTTTCTTTTTTTCCATTTCGTCCCTATCGTTTTTACCGGCTACAAGCAAAGCCCAAAACATTGCATCCGATGCTCGTACATCAATTGGCCGCTGCATTACCCTGCGCTGACAGCGTTTTAAACACGCCAACGGTCGAGCGATCATTACAACCTCTATCGGGCTATTTTCTCCGTTAGACCATCAGGCAGTCATTAAGCGGCGTTTCCGCGCAATGTTGCTGAGCGATGTTGGAGGGAGGAGATGAGCTATGAAAACATTAATCGCTGGTACGTTAAATTTTCCCAGAGCGTCGTTTATTACTCTGTTCGGCGTTTAATGAATCTGTGAATTATGTCGGGGGTTACGCCACAGTGTCGTGTATTTACTAGCGGCGCGGCGTGGGTGGGAATATTCTGAATGACTCGGCGGTTAGCGCTCACAGCGCGCGCATCCTATCAGCCAGATTGGTGATTCCCACACAGCGGTCGGCGCCCGCATTATGTCGAAATGTTATCATCCGAGTGGAGCCGTCCCGTTCGGTGCGTACCATGTGACACGTCAATTAGGGCAAGGAAGTCAATCCAGAACAATGGTCTGAACTTCAAACGCGAGAAATAACGATGATCATTTTTTAATAATAAAATTTTCCGTCGGTGGGGGTAAAAGTAAACAATTGTAACACGAAACAAGTAACCTGTTGCACGTTGCCTACCTAACGGCTTGCAGGGGCAACAAAGTTCTGTTTTTCAATGCGATTTTTCCTTTGTTGTGGACCATAGTCATATAGGTCTTTTTAAAAGAAATTTCCAGCATTTTACTGTTAATGGTTCATTTATTTTATGCCATCAACATTTCGGCATCGTAGCTATTTTCAAGTCCATGTTGAAATATGTCTGCCCTATCTCTGACATGTCATCGTCGACGAAACATATTTCTGGTCTTATAGACAACGAGAACCGGTCTATAAGTTCAGAAGTATGTCCATGATGACACGTCAAAGACAGGTCAGGCAAATTTTAACATGCACTTGAAATGGCTGGAAAACCAAAATCATGGGTGTGTAAAATAAATGAACAATTAACAGTAATGGTGGAAATTTCATTCAAAGATGATTTGATTTTTCAGTATTTCATGTATCTAAATGATAATTAATTGAAACCCTCAGCTGCCGACAGATGATGTTGATGTACCTCGACGGGGACAGCTGAAAATGTGTGCCCGACCGGGACTCGAACCCGGGATCTCCAGCTTACATGGCAGACGCTCTATCCATCTGAGCCACCGAGGACACAGATGAATAGCGTGACTGCAGGGACTTATCCCTTGCACGCCTCCCGTGAGACCCGCATTCCCAACTGTCCACAATCTACATACGTAATGTTCCTAATAGATATTTTGCCCATCCATTCATTACTCGCGCACACTAAGGTGAGGATTCCTGTAAGAGGTATATCAGCAACACCTGTCGGCAGCTGAGCGTTTCAGTTAAGTACCATTTATTCTAGAGAAGCTGTACGGTCATCTGTTCCTTCGAGAACAGTTACTATCTTCATAATATATAGTTAAATGGCTACCCGGTCATTGACCGTCGTCTGTGCGAATGCGCACAGGTTGCCCGAACTCTTACGGGATTCGTCACCTTTGTGTGCGCCAGTAATGCGTGGATGGGCAAATATCTGTTAGGTACATTACAGCACAAAAGCGTACAGGCCGACCTCATCTGTTGACTGACACAGACCGCTAACAGTTGGAGAGGGTCGTAATGTGTAATAGGCAGACATCTAAGCAGACCGCCACACAGGAAGTGACGGTAGCTGTGCCAGTATCATAGAAGTGCACATCAGCAGAATGCCTCCGACAATGTCCTCGAGGCTTATCCAACAGCTCAGCACCCGCCTAATGGCGAGACAACTCCTGAGGGCGGTATTAGTCTCTTGGAGACAGACTAGTGTTTTCCGAAATGACCACGTCGATGAAATCGGTAAAATTAGAGCTTTAGAGTTCCATACGCGAATTCAACAGGAAAATAGGGAGGCCGTTGGGGGGGGGGGGGGGGGGGAGCGGTTTTATGGGGCTGGGTGGTCCAGTGCAGAAAATGGAAACAATGATGTTTTCAAGCGTGCACGTTGTTGTTGTCTTCAGTCCTGAGACTGGTTTGATGCAGCTCTCCATGCTACTCTATCCTGTGCAAGCTTCTTCATCTCCCAGTACCTATAGCAACCTACATCCCTTCTGAATCTGCTTAGTGTATTCATCTCTTGGTCTCCCTCTACGATTTTTATCATCCACGCTGCCCTCCAACACTAAATTGGTGATCCCTTGATGCCTCAGAACACGTCCTACCAACCGATCCTCCTTGTCAAGTTGTGCCACAAACTTCTCTTCTATCCTATTCAATACTTCCTCATTAGTTATGTGATCTAACCATCTAATCTTCAGCATTCTTCTGTAGCACCACATTTCAAAAGCTTCTATTCTCTTCTTGTCCAAACTATTTATCGTCCATATTTCACTTCCATACATGGCTACACTCCATACAAATACTTTCAGAAACGACTTCCTGACACTTAAATCTATACTCGATGTTAACAAATTTCTCTTCTTCAGAAACGCTTTCCTTGCCATTGCTAGTCTACATCTTATATCCTCTCTACTTCGACCATCATCAGTTATTTTGCTCCCCAAATAGCGAAACTCCTTTACTACTTTAAGTGTCTCATTTCCTAATCTAATTCCCTCAGCGTCACCCGACTTAATTCGACTACATTCCATTATCCTTGTTTTGCTTTTGTTGATGTTCATCTTATATCCTCCTTTCAAGACACTGTCCATTCCGTTCAGCTACTCTTCCAGGTCCTTTGCTGTCTCTGACAGAATTACAATGTCATCGGCGAACCTCAAAGTTTTTATTTCTTCTCAATGGATTTTAATACCTACTCCGAATTTTTCTTTTGCTTCCTTTACTGCTTGCTCAATATACAGATTGAATAACATCGGGGGAGGCTACAACCCTGTCTCACTCCCTTCCCAACCACTGCTTCCCTTTCATGTCCCTTGACTCTTATAACTGCCATCTGGTTTCCGTGCAAACTGTAAATAGCCTTTTGCTCCCTCTATTTTACCCCTTCCACCTTCAGAAAGCAGGTGTTGGCAGATGTGAAAAGTACCGAACTATCAGTTTCATAAGTCACAGCTGCAAAATACTAACGCGAATTCTTTACAGACGAATGGAAAAACTAGTGGAAGCCGACGTGGGGGAAGATCAGTTTGGATTCCGTAGAAATGTTGTAACACGTGAGGCAATACTGACCCTACAACTTATCTTAGAAGCTATATTAAGGAAGGGCAAACCTACGTTTCTAGCACTTTTAGACTTAGAGAAAGCTTTTGACAATATTGACTGGAATACTCTGTTTCTAGCGTGCACGTACAAAACTGGAAACCTGCTCACATATTAGCCTCATCCTATCTCAACCATCTACCTCTTCCAACAATGTAACGAGATTATCTTGCTCTCATTGTGGTTTAGGAAACAGAGCAGGCAACCGTTCTACGCACAGAACTACCTGTCTGAATGAGGCTTTACGACCATTCGATAAAAGTATAGCGCCGATGGGTAATACTACGTAAGGGACTTGTCATAGGAAATTCCAAGCTGAATCATTACGTCGCAGAAAACACACAAATCCACGCAAATCTCCGCAAGTGAAGCCCAGTTTCCTTTATTCATACACGGAACCTGGCAGACAGCTGCAGATGACAGGTAGCAACCCTTGCCGTAGATTTACGAAAGCCGTCCAACACTATCACAGCGTCGACTAAAAACAGCACAGATTAGCTTCCGAGGTATTTTATCTCAATACATCTTCGACTAATACGACTCAGTCCACTGCATTGGATTGAGAACATTCGGGGGAAAAAACTTGGACAGTACAAATTTTCCACTCGATGTAATGAATGGCACCTCTTTTTAAACGTGGACAAATACAACATAACGCTTATAAGCAAGACAATGATTGTATTTGATTACAAGAGTAATGAGACCAACATGCCATATGTTGTTTACGGATAATACTAACAAGTTATGCGAAATCGTAAAACCTGTAGTAGGGAAGGCAAATACGATACCTACATTTGTTGGAAGTACTCTTCAGGCGTACAACACTTCTGTGAAGGAAGCTGCCTGTAAGACTCCAGAACGACAAGTTCTAGAGTACCAGTAATTGCCACTAATGATTCTATTAAGAGTCCAGCTCCCGTGTTTAACAAAGCTTTGAAATTACGTTTAAAGTTTGTTAGAAGCCGCTAAGGGCTCTTATTATTAAATACTGGGAGAGTGTACTCAGGCTAATTTGGCCGCCGTTTTAAGGGAACATCTACCACGGCGTGCTGAGAAGTAATGCCTCCGAATTTTTATGCGGAAACTCTTACAGCTTTTTAAATAAAACAAACGTTATGATCATTCCACATCGTTATTCTTCAAGTCTGCATATCTGCAGCCCTCTTCGTTTAGAAGGCTCCGAATTGTAGCTTGTGATATATGAGGTGCGTAACGTAACTACGTCGGTGGGTGAGAAACAACCTTGCTGTGATCTAGTTTCGAATTCGAAGAGTTCCTCCACACAGATGGAGCACGCTGTCCTCCAGCCTGTCAGAGACAGACCGCACACCAGCGCTGCGACACCTGCCACAGTCCGACGTCTTGGGTTCGCAGCCGTCCGTCGCCCTCCATACAGTCCCTACTTGGCCACTTTCACGATTTTCATCTGTTTCAAAAGTTTAAAGAACACCTTCGAGGACTCCACTTCGATAGCGACGAAGCGATGCAGGCAGAGGTCAACAAAGTCAAACATTCTGAAGTAAATGGTCTCTCGTTGAGAGAAATGTGTTCGACGCCAGTGTGACTATGTACAGAAATAAATATATAGACATGAAGAATACAGATGAACAATGCTAATAACGTTTGTTTTATTTAAAAAGTTGTAGATATCTCACAAAAAAAAATTCGGAGTCGTTCACTGAGCCGTGTATCGACTCGTGCTACACCTTGTGTTTACATTGCATTGGTTTTCCTTTTCATCCCCTGACATGTTTGTTTGATATTTTGTCTGTCATTAAGTGGCTGCTTGGTTGTCTTTTTCCCCTCTGCTATCGATATCTGCGTTTTGCTTCCGGGAAACTGCTATGGAGGAAGCCGGTTGTAACCTCGTGTGGTTGCGCGCAGAGAGAGTGTGGTGGACGCGGGAGGGCAGTGTGGCTGTCCAGCGCGAAGCAGGCGTGGTCGGTTGTACCGAGTCGCCACGTGATGTATGTCGGTTGTGCGTAACGAGCAAGTCGGGTTGACGGAAGAGCTCTCCGCGGGTTGGTTGTATACAGAATCGCCCCACGAGTGGTTGCTGTTCATTTCACCTTGGTGGGACGTTAATAAGCTTCCTTAAGTCCTCCGTTTCAACACTGGAGTTTAAAAAGAGGATACCTAACATGAAGGAGCGGTCACTACCCGTCAACGTTGCAGAGAAGACGTGAACTCCGGTGACAGAGCGTGTTGTCGCGTGACCGTGGCGTGTTTTGTACGCTGGCGACGCGTGCGCGGTCGGATGTGTGAATCCTTGCCCTCGGAGGTCGTGTACTGCCTGTTCGAGCTTAATTGCAAGTTAAGTTAGTGGAACGTTTTATCATTAGGTAGTAATTTTGTGTAACCAGCGTCTCTTCTGCCTTGTGGCCTCCAGCGATCGGGTTTCCTGTCCCTGGCACCGGTGTAATTGAAGACAGTGATCTTTCCTCCTCCTCTCGTTACTGTCCGATGGGAGGTATAGTTTTGGCAGTTTAATTGTTTCGCTATTCTGTAGTGGGTTATGAGTAAATTCATGCTTCTTGTTGGTTGATCATGCGTCGCTCATTCAGGACTGTGTGGTGTAATGTTTCCTTGCACGAGGTTAGCTCTAATTCTGTCAGCAAGTTAAGCCATTCTTATAACAAGTTTTCGCTGGCTAAAAGTCGGTGCAGTGACCAGCCTGAGAGTGACAAATGTGTTTACGGGCGTATTTAAACTGGTCAGTATTCTGTCTAGCCAGAGCATCCCTGAGTGGGTGATTTGTGGTCACTTTACACGGGTCCGCCATATCTGTTATGTTCTAATGATATTCCAGGATACTTTTGTTTAAATTTTTTTAAATTCCTCAAAGTTTGTATATTCCTTTTATTGCCATTAATCATGTGTTTGCTGAGACCTGTTTAATTTTTTTAATGGCGGTTTGGTAGCTTCACTACTTCACCATACCTTATTAACAAAGTTCTGTATTTACTTTAGTAGCCTGTTTACTAATGTTCTTTAAATATTTAAAAATTGTTGTATTGCTATAAATAATTTGATTGCCATTAGCGGCGTGTTTAAAAGGCTGTTTATTGCCGTACTGCTAGTTTATGTAAGATACGAATAAAACATTTGTGAAAATATAAACTCGACAGTAAACTACTAGAAATTTGGCCCCGTTTCCCAACTTGTGGTGTGGCTTGTAGTAACCGTAACCACTGTGTGTGTCATTCACGAATCGCGATGTTTATCACGTCGTATATCTTAAACTATGAGTCGTACACTGAAGAGCCAAAGAAACTGGTACACCTGACTAATATCGTGTACGTCCACCGCGAGCACGCAGAAATGCCGCAACACGGCGTGGCATGGACTCGACGAATGTCTGAAGTAGTGCTAGAGGGAACTGACACCATGAATCCTGCACGGCTGTCTAAAAATCCGTAAGAGTGCGAGGGGGTGGAGATCTCTTCTGAACACCATGTTGCAAGACATCCCAGATATGCTCATTAATGTGGGAAGTTCGGTCGCCAACGGAAGTGTTTAAACTCAAGAGTGTGTTCCTGGAGTTACTCTGCACCAATTCTGGACGTGTGGAGGGTGGCATTCTCGTGCTGCAATTTTCCAAGTCCGTCGGAATGCACATTGGATATGAATGGGTGCAGGTGATGACAGGATGCTTACGTACGCGTCACTTCTCAAGAGTCGTATCTAGACGTATCACGGGCCCCATATCACTGCACACGCTCCACACCATTACAGAGCCTCCACCAGCTTGAACAGTCCCCTATTGACATGCACGGTACATGCATTCATGAGGTTGTCTGAAGACCCGTACACGTCCAGTAACTCGTTAAAATTTCAATCGAGACTCGTCCGACCAGGCAACATGTTTCTAGTCATCAACAGTCCAGTGTCGGTGTTGACAGACCCAGGCGAGGCATAAAGCTTTGTGTCGTGCAGTCATCAAGGGTACACGAGTGGGTCTTCGGCTCCGAAAGCCCATATCGGTGATGTTCCGTTGAATGGTTCGCACGCTGATAGTTTTTGATGAGCTAGCATTGAAATCTGCAGCAATTTGCGGAAGGGTTGCACTTCTGTGACGTTGAACGATTCTCTTCAGTCGTCGTTGGTCCCGTTCTTGCAGAACTTTTTCCGGACGCAGCGATGTCGGTGATTTGATGTTTTACCTGATTCCAGGTATTCACCATACACTCGTGAAACGGCCGTACGGGATAATCCCCACTGCATCGCTACCTGGAAGATGTTGCGTCCCATCGCTCGTGTGCCGACTTTAGCACCACGTTCAAACTCACTCACATCTTGCCATTGTAGCAGCAGTAACCGATCTAACAACAGCGCCAGACACTTGTTCTCTTGTACAGGCGTTGCGACCGCAGCGCCGTCTTCTGCCTGTTTACATATCTCTGTATTTCAATACCCATGGCTATACCAGTTTCTTTGGAGCTTCAGTGTAGATAGAGCTGCTCTAACGAAATCACGGTTCGGTAGTTTTGCTGCACTACATATAGGACCTAGTAAATGGTAGGATTACGGGTAGTAGTGACAAAGGAACATGAATAAACGTGTAAAAGAGAAACTGGGATCCCACGATTTCTCTACCATTCTTTGTTTCTTTGGTTGTTCCAGGACATCATTCAGTGATAGTCCATAGCCATTTTCATGTCGTTACAGGATATAAATTGCATTCTATAAATAAAATTAGTTGATCGCCTAACTTCTGCACTTTTATGTAACCGAAGAAGCTACTACTGATGCAAGTGTTAGTCGACTTCAGCATTATTTCACCTGGGATGAAGGTGCTTCGGTCGGCTTGTCTTAACGTTTCAGCGCGATATTTTTCGAGGACGCGCTGTACTTGATAGTATCTGCACAGTTGCCTGTAACTGTAAATCATTCACAGTGTAATGTGCTTTCCTTAGTCACAACTGCACTAATTTATTGTGTAACTTCATCTCCTTTTAACTTCTGATAAAGGGCACGGGAGGCCAAGTGCAATAATATCGTTGGGGTGTAGTACAGTTTACTCGTACAAACATAAAAAAGTAATTATTGCGGTTATTTTGTACTCAACGGAATGTTCTTCAACATGATCAAAGGCAAGAGTTACCTGATAAAATTGATAAATGCCAACAATATTTATGAATAACAGAAAAATGTTTTATGTAATTAGGACGAAGTTTTAAAACGATGTTTGATGTATTTTCTTTTGAGTTTTTTACTTTCTTGTTGAGGACATTGCGTTTTCTATCTCTATGTAATAAATCTGTATTGTTTTCTTATTTTTACAACATCAGCCCTCTGTTTCATATTACAGATCTTACAATTTTCGAAGAAAATCTAATTGAAACATCGACAGTTTCAATTTTGCTATAAATACAGTTTATTTTTAAGTAACAAACAGGAGGATAACTCTGTAGAACAAAAATGTTCCGTAGATTACGCAGCACTTTATATATCTTCACTCACTTTCAGGACTGTTTACCATTTCCGGTTTCTAGCGGGAATCTAGTAGGACACCGATTGCATGCGTACCGAAAGCGATCGTTATGAGGTAACGCCGGAGACGTATGCAACACACCTAACTTACGTGTAGGGCGAGTAGCACCATAACTAACCAAGGATACTAGTAAAATTAGCATAGTCTACATTTGAGTGTCAGTGAGAAACATTTACAAGCGCGTTTTAAATTACGTGTTGGACGTCGGTAAGTGCCGTCATTCTTCAACAGTTGACGAACACAGTCCGTGCAAGTCACACGCCGTTAGTTGCGTTGCCTCAAGATTTAATCAGTTTCAGACTTTAAAGTTATGCTTTGATGTAAGGTTGTACCTCTTAATGAGTAGATTACGACAGCGTATCAAATTTTTAGATTGGGTCTGCAATGAATCAAATATCGACAGTCAAATTTTGTTGCTCCTGGAACCCGTTAGATAGGCTGACTCCTATCCTGACGTGGTGACTGTCTTAGCCATGGAATAGGCCTTTTGTACAGGGTGCTAAGAAACTGTGTCAAAAGCCCATAACGGTGTCGCGGGGTAGGCTGCGTTGAGAAATAACTGTCACGAAAAAATTCGATACGTAGCACCGTTTACGAGTTTACCATTGGAGGTAGCCAATCTGCTCGTCGTGCACGCAAATTCAAGTGTTCCGCCAAAAACGTGGAGCCAAACGTGTTCTTAGTTTTCTTTCTTAAAATCAAACAAGAAACCAATACAAAAGACATGGGACGGTGGAAAGGATTGAATCCGAGTCAACGACTGAACAGTCTCGTGCGCTATCATCTACGCTATGGGAACAACTGCATCTGGCGGCCCGTTGGAATCTGCGCGCGCAAAGACCCAATTGGCTAACTTCAGATCTAATTAACCTGGAGACAGCGTAACGCATCGAACATTTTTTCTTAACACAACCTAGCCTACAACCCCCTTACAAGTTTTTCAGGCTGTTTCTGACCATCCTGCAGCTGCTGGAAACGTCTGGAGTCGTACCTAGTAGGTAAGAAAACAGACATTCGGAAACGAGGTGTTAGGATCGCGACCAGTCAATACAGTCCGCAAAAAAGTTTAAATGAAATCGCTGGAAGGAAGACAACGTCCTCGTGAAAGCCTTTTTGGTTAATCTGTGCGAACCACGATCATGTCCCACCTTAAATTACAGCGTCAACTAGAAAACGGTCTTGGCAAACCATCACAGTACGTCATATAGCATGCACCTGTTTTATTTTATTTAAAACGACAACGTACAAATATCGTCACAATGTTCATTCTCGTGCTAAAAAGCAGATATCATCGCTTGAAGTGTATTCGAAACCACACATACGCTATAAACACTAATTCCGCATTCATGCTGGCTGGCTCCCAATGGCAAAAGTTAAACATCAGGCAAGGAATGAGTTTGCTCATATGACGTACATCGGAATTTATTCATGATCAGAATCTACAAAAACTCAGGGACAAAAATATTTTATCAAATAATGTATACCTATAATATTCTACTTTGATTGTATGCTTACGCTGTGTGTGATACTTTGAGTTTATAACTTTTGTAAAGCTTCACACGACGCTACGACTTAAGTGTTTGACGGTACACAGAACCAAATAACATTTGTCAGATTTATATGGACATGGCGTGGAACCCTCACGAATGATTTTTGCTTGTACTGCAGTATTTTCTATGTTTCACAGAAACTGGTTGTGCTCATTAGCAGAAAATGGTTATTCTATTTGAAGTAAGCGACCTAGAGCATATTGGGTACTTTCACGTATCGGGTTAGAACCTGAAAGATTGACTGTCCTAGTTTGAAAGAAAATATTGTATTCTCCTTCTTCTTATTACCTGTATTGAAATTTGTGGGATATGTTTGAACTGCTGTTGTATATTTTAACTGCGTGTCCATTGTCATAACGCTCAGTAGTTGCGACTGTAGTTTTTGACGATGTAAGGCGCCACGAAATACCCCTGAGTTTAACAAATATTTTGTGTAACTTCTTATCACTGTAAAGTCATTACCATTTGTACAAAGAAAATCCATCAGCCGCACTGTGTAATAAATGCATGGAGTTCATGCGCCATGGCGCGACTACACGTTTTGAAATGGCACTTGGTGACAAAACTTCCTTCTTGGTCCGCTCCGTGCAGAATTGTGAGTGTCCTCTGCAAACAAACGCCATCTTTACAATATGTGATCAGAAGTATCCGTGGCTGAAAAGACTTAAAAGTTCGTGGCCCCCTCCATCGGTAATGCTCGAATTCAATATGGTGTTGGCTCACCCTTAGCCTTGATGACAACTTCCACTCTCGCAGGAATTTGTTCAATCAGGTGCTGGAAGGTTTCTTGGGGAATGGCAACCTATTCTTCACGGAGTGCTGCACTGAGGAGAGGTATCGATGTTGGTCGGTGAGGCCTGACACGAAGTTGGCGTTCCAAAACATCCCAAAGGTGTTTTATTGGATTCAGGTCAGGACTCTGTGCAGGCCAGACCATTACAGGGATGTTATTGTCGTGTAACCACTCTACTACAGGCCGTGCAACAGGTGCTCGATCGTGTTGAAAGATGCAATCGCCATCCCCGAGTTGCTCTTCAACAGTGGGAAGCAAGAATGTGCTTAAAACATCAATGTGGGCCTGTGATGTGATAGTTCCATGCAAAACAACAAGGGGTGCAAGCCCCCTCCATGAAAAACACCACCAAAGCATAACAATACCGCCACCGAATTTTACTGTTGGCACTACACACGCTGGCAGATGACGTTCACCGGGCATTCGCCATACCCACACCCTGCCATCAGACCACCACAATGTGTACCTTGATTAGTCACCCCACACAACGTTTTTCCACGGTTCAATCGTCCAATGTTTACACTCCCTACACCAAGCGAGGCGTCGTTTGGCATTGACCAGCGTGATGTGTGGCTTACGTGCAGCTGCTCGACCATGAAATCCAAGTTTCCTCACCTCCCGCCCAACTGTCATAGTACTTGCAGTGGATCCTGATGCAGTTTCGAATTCCCGTGTGATGGTCTGGATAGATGTCTTCCTATTACAAATTACGATCTTCTTCAACTGTCGGCGGTCTCTGTCAGTCAACAGACGAGGTCGACCTGTACTCTTTTGTGCTATACGTGTCCCTTCAAGTTTCCAGTTCACTATCACTTGGGAAACAATGGCCATAGAGATGTTTAGGAGTGTGGAAATCTAGCGTACGGACGTATGACACAAGTGACACCCAGTCACCTGACCACGTTCGAAGTCCATGAGTTCCGCGGAGCGCCCTGTTCTGCTCTCTCACGATGTCTAATGACTACGGATATCAATGATATGGAGTAGCTGGCAGTAGGTGGCAGCACAATGCACCTAATATGAAAAACGTATGTTTTTGGGGGTGTCCGGATACTTTTGATCACATAGTGAACGTGCGGCAATCATTCTTGAGTAGTTGTAGCATAGTTTGGCGGGTGGTTTCAATCAAAGCGGAGTGCTATAGCTATCCATTACTGTGTTTTATGAAATCTTTTTATGTGATTTTTTATAGATATCTAATGATGCACAAATTTTGAAACGCGTCATACGAGCAATAAATTCATAACTTTCCTGATGTTTGACTTTCACCAATGCGACCCCTCTCTGCCTAAATGCAGAACTACTGATTATTACACTGAATTTTATGTCACGTTCAAATTCACACACACATGTAAGTTCACTCTGATCTGAATGCACAGCATCTTCGCCCTAGCCAACAAGAGCGTTACTGAAACTTGCGTTTTTTCCAGTGTAAAATGTTGAAGTAACTTACGGGAAACCGTGACAGAGGCCTATCAAATCTGATACTGCAGAACACTGCCTTGGCACCCGCCATCCTAAACAGTATAGCAACACCGGGATTAGCAAGTCACCTTAAAACTGAGAGATGGAGGTTTTTGCTGAAATTACTGCTTGGGATCCTGCTGTCTCCCATATAACACAAGAGAGGGACTCAGTTAATGCTACTTCCTCACCCTTTGGTAATTAATATTCACTAATTTCTGACGCAGAGCATATGTGGTTGTCTGGTGGTGCTTGCGGCGTCGCACTTCCCTCCGAGTGAGTCACTACTGTCAACAACAAATCCCCTGGTGGGATTCCATGTACAGCGGCGGCAAAGACAGAAGTACGAGACACCTGAAGAGCGGCCACACACACACCGCGCGCGCGCGCGCGTGTGCGTGTGCGTGCGTTGTCTTTCGGCATATGCCCCGCATACCGGATTTCAATTTTCCTTGCGCAGAGCTATCTGGTTGTGTAATTGCCTTGAAAATGACACGGTATACACCTGTCGAAATATCACCCGGCTGCATTCTCGGAAGTAGTTTCAACAAGGGCGTTGCTGTTCAAATGTATCCACAAGCGATCGAAATGGCAACCTCTTCCATACGTGGACACCTATTCGTTCCTGAATTTTATGTATGAAATTTCCCGATTTTCAAATGTGTTAATGACCCTGTCGTCCGAAACGGATGCTGCGCCGTGACGTTTGATAGAATTTTTTTTTTCCCGCAAACGGAAGTGTCGTGACCTTAAAAAGGTGGAACAGGGTGACTCTCGATTTTGAAACCGTTATTAATAAGTTTTTGAATAAAATAACAAATAAATTACAAAATTAACTTTACATCTATATCGTACATCATTGAGATCGTAATACATATTTTTTTAACTAACAAACTTGCACACAGAAGACACTAGACGTCATCGACAAAAGGTCATCGCAGAGGGCGAGGGTGGTTGGTGAGACTCTGAACGCCACAATTTTCAGCCTATAACAAAATTTCAAAAACTTTGGAAATAATAACACTGTCTAACGTAGTACGTAAGTATATTTTGAAAAACTGTTTTTAAGAAAATGTCGGCACTCAGAAATAAAAGATAATATTTTCGACATATAGTCGTTATAAAAACGTGCACCAAATATCTAAATAAAAATAAATAACAAAAATCCAGCGTAATAAAGCAGAAAAAACTCACTAAGAAGTTACAACAAGGTACAACCTAATTCCGTATATATTTCATGAGTTATAACTCCAGTCACGTTGGAAAATGTTGTTTTGAAGAAACAAGCATTTAAAGTTTCAACTTGCATTTAAAAAATTTTGAAATATAACAAATCTATAATCGCTGGTCTTTTCTCCGCCGATGTCGAAACACACTCATTTTGATTAACTTCTTTCCGCTTAGCAACCAAAGCACGTTTTGCACGATTTCAAACCCTTTCTATCCTTTCTATTCGTATAAATACCTTGTCATTTTCAATTTTCAAGCACGTTTAATTTCGTAAAAAACACAAGCGAAATGACTACTTAAGTAGACACGAGACAAACACGTGCTTTCAGACTGTTTACCACAAATGAATCATTTTATGAAGAGAACTTTCGTTAACAATAGTATTTTAGTTGTTAGTAATTGCTCCCTGTGATACTATCCGAAAGTAACAGGATCCCTATTCCACCGGAAACTGATATAGTACTAAATCGCCTGCATTGAGAGCTAAGCTGTGCCCGACCACGACGAATTAAATTGCGGATTTAACATTTATAGCAGAGACTTTATATGGATGAATCACTTTAAAAAAAATAGGCACTCTACGTAATATTTTACGCTAATGAAATATTAGGCTAAAAGAATTTCTACACTAGTCTGCCACCTAAACACTTTCAAAAGAGATATGTACTTCGGAACCCCTTACTGGTAAGTCGAATCTCGTCGAAATCGCTGTGCCAGTCTTCCCTCGTGTTGGGCAGTGTTAGACGCCGCGCTTCGTTATGAATATTCAGTAACGAGTGCCGGTGACGTCACTGGAACGCCAGCAGTGCTTGGAAACGCAGTAACAGCTTCGGCAGGGGACCACACTGCTAATCACAACGTGACGCGTGCGTCATCACAGCACGCTGCGGCTGACGCCAAGGAAATGGTTACGTGGCTGCAGGATGAGTAGGCCACTTGCACTCGTAACGAGGAGGAGACAACGCAGCAGTGCACATCATCTCAAGTATTAGTCCCGACGGAAGGAAAGGTGGCAAGTACATACGAAGATTCTGGTTACTTTTATTTTTTAAAAGAAAAAATTATGTTCAGACTGTGAGGGATTGTGCAAGTAAAAGTTACTTGGACATGGCACGAATCAGTACGTAATATTCAAATGCATCGTTTATCGGCGATGTATACTGGTACAATTCTCTCGGGTTTACATCCGCGTCAAGTGCTTAAACGTCCATGTGTCTTCGTTTGAGTGCTCTGCGGACATTGTGAGGTGCTGACGACAGTCACTTGACAATAGCCAAGTAGTAATCGACCGAAAGCAAGAAGCCCGAGAGAATTTCATCAGTCAGTTCATAGTTAACAGAATATGGACTAGAAAATTGATACAAAAGGATTTGAAGAACTAAAAAAAAAACACGAAACTAATTATGACAGAATATAGGAATAAGTAACACTTTAAAGAGTAAAGTTCTGAACTACGGCCAACAACTTCTGTATAGAATAGAAGAAGTCCGCGGCAATGAAACCTTTCCACTTGGATTTGAAGACTCGGGGTTTACCACATGGGTAATGAAACCTACTGAAGAGTACAGGCCTATCTGTACAATGCATAGGGAACTGTTACCCAAGTGCAAATCGTTTTGCGGCCTAACGTTCAGTGAATGAATGTCGCACTTCCCTCCGAGTGAGTCACTACTGTCAACAACAAATCCCCAGAGGGGATTCCATGTACAGCGGCGGCAAAGACAGAAGTACGATGGACCTGAAGAGCGGCCACACGTCGCCGACCGCCCCTTTCAGAGTTAAGAATATTCTTGTGTTGGCACACAGTTCCCCCAAAATGCAACACCGTACCACTTACGTGAATGGAAGTAAAGAAAGTAAACAGGCCCTCGCCTCTCAGCGTCAGACGGTGGAGATGATTCGTGTAGTCAAGATGGCAGCATTCAGTTTCTGCGCATGATTTTCAGCTTGATACTTTCAACAAAACTTCCCTTTTTGTTATGGTTTTAGGGCGCAAAACTGCTATGGTCATTAGCGCCCGGTCTGTGACTTAGGAAACGGTAAAAAACGAAAATGGAAAGCAGCAGCAATGGGAACGAAACTCAAAAAATTGGAGAAACTAAAAGGAGAATAAAAGCTTAAAATCCACTACAGAAAGGGGTTGGTTGTCCCCAAAAAGAGTTTCAAATGACTGACGTCATCTCACTGGCACTAATGAACTCGAGAACGCGATCGGCCGAGCGCGTGTCATCTGCTAAAATGGACGATATATCAGGCGACAGCTGTAGACGGGCGCGTAACGGAGTAAAACAGGGGCACTCAAGTAAAAGGCGTCCCACCGTCCACAGTTGAGAGCAGTGGGGACAGAGTGGGGGAGGATCGCCGCTTAAAAGATGTCGATGGCTAAAAAGACAGTTCCCTATCTAGTTAAAATTACCTCCTCCCGACGACGAGTTCGGGAGGAAGGTGTCCAAGCACAGGGAAGAGCTTTCACGTCCCGCAATTTATTAGTGGGAAGTGTCGACCTATGTGCGTGCCATAAAAGAACAACACGACGACATAAAACGCTCCGTAGATCGGCGAAGGGAATCGTGCGAATAGCTGGCCGAAGAAGAGAGACTGCAGCCTTGGCCGCTATATCGGCCGCCTCATTTCCACAGATACCAACGTGTCCTGGGATCCAGAGGAACGCCACAGAGACGCCCCCCAAGTGGAGCAAGTGGAGGCAGTCCTGAATCCGGTGGACCAGAGGGTGGACAGGGTAGAGAGCTTGGAGACAGAGACAACAAAACTTTCCGTCTGTGCTCAAGTCCTAAGTTACGCTGATTGGCGTCAATGACTGGCCACATCGAAACAATAAAATTTCGCTTTTACAACATCTGTGTCTATACTTCGGAAGCCGCTTTACGGTATGTGGCGGAGGGTACTTTGTGCAACAGTTTCACTTCCTCCTGTTACTGTCCCAGCCCCGCGTACGGTTCGCGGGAAGGAGACGATTGCTTGTAACACTCCATGCCCACTCTGATCACTGTAATTGTATATTCATTGCATTTTTGCGAGATGAACGTAGTGCAAACCATTATATTTGTAGACTCTTCTACGAACATAGGCTCTCGGAAGTTCAACAGTAAACCAGATCGTCACGCAAAACGCTTTCTTGCACCGTCTGCCACTGGAGCACTTCCGTGGTGCTTTCGCGCTTACTACACTGTAGAGCCAAAGAAACTTGTACACCCCTCTGATATCGTGTAGGGCCCCCGTGACCACGCAGAAGTGCGGCACCGCGACGTGGCATGGACTAAACTAATTTCTGAAGTAGTGCAGAAGGGAACTGACACCATGAATCCTGCAGGACTGTCCGTAATTAAGTAAGAGAACGAGAGGATGGAGAGCTCTTCTGAAGAGCACGTTGCAAGGCGTCCCAGATAAGCTCAATAATCTTCGTGTCTCGGGAGTTTTGTCGCCAGCGGAAGTGTTTAAACTCAGAAGAGTGTTCCTGTAGCAAGTCTGGAAGTGTGGAGTGTCGCAATGTCCTGCTCCAATTGCCCAAGTCCGACGGAATGCATAATGGACATGAATCGATGCAGGTGGTCAGACAGGATGCTTACGTACCTGTCACCGGTCACAGTCGTATCTAGACGTATCGGGGGCCCCATATCACTCCAACTGCACTCGCTCCACGCCGTGTTACACACTCTCCACAAGTTTGAACAGTCCCCTGCTGACATGCAGGGTCCATGCATTCATGATGTTGTCTCCATACCCGTACACGTCCATCCGCTAGATGCAATTTGAAACGAGACTCATCCGACCGGGCAACATGTTTCCAGTAGTCCACTGCCGATGTTGAAGGGACCAGGTGAGGCGTGAAGCTTCGTCTCGTGCAGTCATCAAGTGTACACGAGTGGACATTCGGCTCCGAAAGCTCATATCCATGATGTATCGTTGAATGAATCGCGCACTGACACTTGTTGATGGCCCAGCACTGAAATCTACACCAATCTGGGGAAGCGTTGCAGCTCTGTCACGTTGAACGATGCTCATCAGTCGTCGTTCGTCCCGTTTCCGGAGGACTTTTTCCGGCCCCAGCAATGTCAGAGATTTGATGTTTTACCGGATTCCTGATATTCACGGAACACTCGTGAGGGCCGGCCGGAGTGGCCGAGCGGTTCTAGGCGCTGCAGTCTGGGACCGCCACGGTCGCAGGTTCGCATCCTGCCTCGGGCATGGATGTGTGTGATGTCCTTAGGTTAGTTAGGTTTAAGTAGTTCTACGTTCTAGGAGACTGATGACCTCAGAAGTCCCATAGTGCTCAGTGGCATTTTTTAAACACTCGTGAAATGGTCGTACGGGAAAATCCTCAGCTTCATCGCTACCTCCGAGATGCTGTGTCCCATCGCTCGTGTGCTGACTGTAACACCACGTTCAAACTCAGTTAAATCTTCGTAACCTGCCACTTTAACAGCAGTAAGTGATCAAACAAATGTTGTCTTATGTAGGCGTTGCCGACCGCAGTGCCGTATTCTACCTGTTGACATGTATCTGTATTTGAATACGCATTGCCTGTACCAGTTTCTCCGGCGCGTCAGTGCACAAATGACGCAGTAGATGGTGTAGGAATTTCCAGGAGGCTTTCCGCGGATGATGCTGTTGTATACAGACGATAGAAAACTGTAGCGCAACGCAGGAACACCTGCAGACTATCAAGGCTTGGTGCCGGGAACGGCAGTTGACCCTACATATAAATAAATTTGACATACTATGCACAAATATGAAACAAAAACAGACTATTGTGTGATTACATGAAACTTTCTGGCAGATTAAAACTGTGTGCCAGGCCGAGACTCGATCTCGGGACCTTTGGCTTTCGCGGGCAGGTGCTCTACCAACTGAGCTAGCCATGCACGACTTCGAGTCTCGGCCTGGCACACAGTTTTAATCTGCCAGAAAGTTTCATATCAGCGCTCACTCCGCTGCAGAGTGAAAATCTCTTTCTGTGTGATTACATGATTGCACAAAAAACACGGGAAGTAGTGACATACAGAAAATACGTATGAGTACGCATATGGAGCGGTTCGAAGTCAATGACCATATAAAATTAATAGCAGGTGAAGCAGGTGCGAGATGGAGACTCATTGGAAAAATGCTCAAGAAATGTAGTCGATCAACAAAGGACGCTGCGCTCAAAAGCACCTCGTTTCGTCTATAGTTGCACATTGCCCGTCACTCTGGGATGCGTTCCACGCAGCACTGATACAGCAAATGGAGAAGGTTCAAAGAAGAGCAGTACGTCTCGTTCCAGGTTCATATACACTGAAGCGCCAAAGAAACTGGCATACGCATGCGTATTGAAATACAGAGATGTGTAAACAGGCAGAATACGGCGATGCGGTCGACAACGTCTATATAAGACAACAAGTGTCTGGAGAATTTGTTAGACGGGTTACTGCTGCTGCGGTAGTAGTTTATGAAAACGTCATTGAGCTCGAACGTGGTGTTACAGTCGATGCAGGAGCGACACGACGCAGCATCTCAGAGGTGGCGATCAAGTGTGGATTTTCCCGTGCGACCATTTCACGCTAAAACATCAAATCTACGACATCACTGCGGCCGCAGAAAGATCCAGCAACAACGGGACGATCCACGACTGAAGAGACTCGTTCAACGCGACAGAAGTGCAACCCTTCCGAATTGCTGCAGATTTGGATGTTGGACCATCAAAAAGAGTGTGCGAACCATTTAACGAAAAATCATCGAAAAGGGCTTTCGGAGCCGGAGGCCCACTCGTGTAACCTTGATGGCCACACGATGCAAAGCTGTACGGCTCGCCTGGGCCTGTCAGAACAGACGTGCAACTGTTGATGACTGGAAACGTGTTGCCAGGTCGGACACTTCTCTTTTCAAATTGTGTCGAGCCGATGGACGTGTACGGGTATGGAGACAACCTCATGAATCCACGGACCCTGCATGTCAACAGGGGAACGTTCAAGCTGGTGGAGGCTCTGTAATGTTGTGGGGCGTGTGCAGCTGGAGTGATATGGGACCCCTGATACATCTAGAAACTACTCTGACAGATGACACACACGTAAGCATCCTGTCCGATCACTTGCATCCATTCGTGTCGATGGCGCATTCCGACCGTTTTGGGCAATTCCAGCAGGACAGTGCGACACCCCACACGTCCCGAATTGCTACGGAGTGGCTCCAGGAACAGTCTTCTTAGTTTAAACACTTCCGCTGGCCGCGAAACTCCCGAGACATGAACATTATTGAGCATATCTGGGATGCCTTGCAACGTGCTATTCAGAAGAGATCTCCACCTTCACTTACGGATTAATGGACAGCCCTGTAGCATTCATGGTGTCAACTCCCTCTAGCACTTCAGATATTATTCGAGTCCATGCCACGTCGTGTTTCGGCCCTTCTGCGTGCCCATGGGGGCCCTACACGATATTAGGCTGGTGTATCTTTTTCTCTACCTCTTCAGTGTATAGACTGCGAAAGTAATAGTGCAGTTAACACTCCCTTGCGGTACGCCCGAAGTTACTGTTACGCCATCCAGAAGGATATGTCATGTTCTGTTTGCTGGGAAATCTTCAATTCACACTGTTGCTCTTATATTCCGTGGGCTCGTATTTTGTTCATTAGACGGCAATGTGGAACTGCATCGAACGCGTTCTCGAACTCAGGGAACACGACAGCAGAGTAGGAAGTAAAGGCTGTTTATAAGTGGCTACATGTTCGAACACGAAAGTAAATGAAACACACTGCCACGGAGCACTCCGTATGCGTGCTACGAACGGCAAAATTAGCGAAATAGTTCGTGAAAATCGGCTCTCACTAACTATGCAACATTTATAACGCCAACATAACTTCGCAAGTCGCCGTCACCACCCCCTCCGCCAGCGAAAGAACTCTACAGTAACTAGCACACTTGTGATTCTTTTGGTAGGCTGCTTTCCACAACAATTCTCTGAGTCGTATTGCAGGAATGTAGCAATGTTAAACTACAGAGTACTGCTGTATTTATATTACAAATTTAAGAAAAAGGTAAATTATTATCTTAAATACCCTAATTGAGGGAAGAAAAATGAACAAAAACATTTTTAATGAATAGAGAGGATACTGGGAGACCCAAGATTCGTGCACTCTGCCGCATAGCCTTCGTTGCATTCCATTACTGATCATAACAACAATCCTGATGTAAACATTACGCTGCGTATTCTCCCGCGTTTGCTATTACGTCACTGGATTTTATTTCCCGTGGAGCTTCAGCCGTGTAAAGTCGGGTAAGCAAACAATCTTACCTTTTATGGGGCACAACGATTTACTGGCTTTAAAAAGGAAAGTCGGTCCACCGAGTCCGCACTGATTGTGAACAACTGCAGATTATCGTGTGGAGCTTGTCTGTTTCTGCGTGACATTCAACAGCTGAGTGTTAATCATGTTTCGTTTATTCTGTTTCCATTTGCTTTATTTAAACACTTCTCACAGATAGGTATAGTATTTTAAAATAATTAATAAAATCGATAAACAGCAGACAATAAATATTGAAATGTCATTAAAATTTTTAAAGGCGTAATACTCCGGTAATACGCTTTTTAACGGCCCAGGCGGAAACCATATTTTAGCTTATAAAAAGAGCATCGAAAATACTTGCGCAAACACAATATGATTTACGTTTGAGAGCAACGCGTGAATTTAAAAGCGTATGGCACAGATTTTGCACTGTAATGAAATACTGAAGCCACTTTACCGCTAGCGACAGATGTTTTTCCGATAAACTCTCAAAAATAATGAGAACTATTAGTTTCTCACCGCTTTTTAACGGTGCTCGTTTTCTATGTTCCACAAAAGAACACGACGCAGTTTCATGCATTTTCACCATACGCATGGGTAATACGAACAAGTAAGAAGCGCCACAATGGTTGCCTGCGTGATTGTTGAGAAGAGACTGGGAGGGCAGAGGGGAGGGAGGGAGGGATTTCCCTCTATTTTCGTCCCTATTTACAAAGAGAGAGGTTCTTTGCACCATCCCACCCCCCGGATGTTTTCTCAGAACGACGTACGCAAGTTAATGCTGCGGTACAGGAAGATCACCACTTATAAACTAAGGAATGGTAAGCACTGCATTTTGTCACATAGAAAGGCTGATTTTCCTCCGTACACTACATTTACTCTCAAGTACACGACATAGGACGCCATTTCGATAAACATCTAAAACAACTGACAGAGTGGGTTCAAACCAACAACCTTGCATATACATGTCAGTTACTGTATCCAGTATGCTACCACAACCGTGCCAATTTGCTTATATTCTCATGGTGATACTGTACAATGTTTCTCGAATTTTTTGAAAAGAAGGTGAAAACTTCAGCGTTTCGGCATTTTATCTTCAAAGCAGAAACTGAAAGAGTATTTACAAACCAAGCAGGCATGACCTAAAATACCGATCAGGACTAGTCATAACATCGTGCACAGAATTGTTCAGAGAAAGCGACTGTACACAGATTTGAAATAAGAAAGACGTGAGCCAAGTATTTAGCATGTATGTAATAGGGGTAGCGTCTTTGATTCATAATCAAAACGTCTCCGGTCCCGGGTTCGATCCCCGCCACTGCCTAAATTTTGATAATCAGCATTGGCGGCAGAAGACTTCCGGCATAAGACGTCAGCCTCATTCTACCAACGGCCTTGTCAAAGAGGGCGGAGGAGCGGATAGAGGTTCAGGGCACACTCTTGTCCTAGGGGTGGGAAATTGCCCCTAAAGGCGGAAGAATCAGCAATGATCAACGACATGAGGATGCAGAAGGCAATGGAAACCACTGCATTAAAGACACGTAACGTGTATCCACAGGACATGTGGCCTGTATTTGAAGAAGTGTCATGATGATCTCTCCATTGGCAAAAGATTCCGGAATAGTCCCCCATTCGGATCTCCGGGAGGGGAATACCAAGGGGGAGGTTACCATGAGAAAAGGATTGAATAATCAACGAAAGGATAACGTTCTAAGAGTCGGGGCGTGGAATGTCAGAAGCTTGAACGTGGTAGGGAAACTAGAAAATCTGAAAAGGGAAATGCAAAGGCTCAATCTAGATATAGTAGGGGTCAGTGAAGTGAAGTGGAAGGAAGACAATGATTTCTGGTCAGATGAGTATCGGGTAATATCAACAGCAGCAGAAAATGGTATAACAGGTGTAGGATTCGTTATGAATAGGAAGGTAGGGCAGAGGGTGTGTTACTGTGTTCAGTGACCGAGTTGTTCTAATCAGAATCGACAGCAGACCAACACCGACAACGATAGTTCAGGTATACATGCCGACGTCGCAAGCTGAAGATGAACAGACAGAGAAAGTGTATGAGGATATTGAAAGGGTAATGCAGTATGTAAAGGGGGACGAAAATCTAATAGTCATGGGCGACTGGAATGCAGTTGTAGGGGAAGGAGTAGAAGAAAAGGTTACAGGAGAATATGGGCTTAGGACGAGGAATGAAACAGGAGAAAGACTAATTGAGTTCTGTAACAAGTTTCAGCTAGTAATAGCGAATACCCTGTTCAAGAATCACAAGAGGAGGAGGTATACTTGGAAAAGGCCGGGAGATACGGGAAGATTTCAGTTAGATTACATCATGGTCAGACAGAGATTCTGGATTGTAAGGCGTACCGAGGCGTACCCAGGAGCAGATATAGACTCGGATCACAATATACACTCCTGGAAATTGAAATAAGAACACCGTGAATTCATTGTCCCAGGAAGGGGAAACTTTATTGACACATTCCTGGGGTCAGATACATCACATGATCACACTGACAGAACCACAGGCACATAGACACAGGCAACAGAGCATGCACAATGTCGGCACTAGTACAGTGTATATCCACCTTTCGCAGCAATGCAGGCTGCTATTCTCTCATGGAGACGATCGTAGAGATGCTGGATGTAGTCCTGTGGAACGGCTTGCCATGCCATTTCCACCTGGCGCCTCAGTTGGACCAGCGTTCGTGCTGGACGTGCAGACCGCGTGGGACGACGCTTCATCCAGTCCCAAACATGCTCAATGGGGGACAGATCCGGAGATCTTGCTGGCCAGGGTAGTTGACTTACACCTTCTAGAGCACGTTGGGTGGCACGGGATACATGCGGACGTGCATTGTCCTGTTGGAACAGCAAGTTCCCTTGCCGGTCTAGGAATGGTAGAACGATGGGTTAGATGACGGTTTGGATGTACCGTGCACTATTCAGTGTCCCCTCGACGGTCACCAGTGGTGTACGGCCAGTGTAGGAGATCGCTCCCCACACCACGATGCCGGGTGTTGGCCCTGTGTGCCTCGGTCGTATGCAGTCCTGATTGTGGCGCTCACCTGCACGGCGCCAAACACGCATACGACCATCATTGGCATCAAGGCAGAAGCGACTCTCATCGCTGAAGACGACACGTCTCCATTCGTCCCTCCATTCACGCCTGTCGCGACACCACTGGAGGCGGGCTGCACGATGTTGGGGCGTGAGCGGAAGACGGCCTAACGGTGTGCGGGACCGTAGCCCAGCTTCATGGAGACGGTTGCGAATGGTCCTCGCCGATACCCCAGGAGCAACAGTGTCCCTAATTTGCTGGGAAGTGGCGGTGCGGTCCCCTACGGCACTGCGTAGGATCCTACGGTCTTGGCGTGCATCCGTGCGTCGCTGCGGTCCGGTCCCAGGTCGACGGGCACGTGCACCTTCCGCCGACCACTGGCGACAACATCGATGTACTGTGGAGACCTCACGCCCCACGTGTTTAGCAATTCGGCGGTACGTCCACCCGGCCTCCCGCATGCCCACTATACGCCCTCGCTCAAAGTCCGTCAACTGCACATACGGTTCACGTCCACGCTGTCGCGGCATGCTACCAATGTTAAAGACTGCGATGGAGCTCCGTATGCCACGGCAAACTGGCTGACACTGACGGCGGCGGTGCACAAATGCTGCGCAGCTAGCGCCATTCGACGGCCAACACCGCGGTTCCTGGTGTGTCCGCTGTGCCGTGCGTGTGATCATTGCTTGTACAGCCCTCTCGCAGTGTCCGGAGCAAGTATGGTGGGTCTGACACACCGGTGCAATGTGTTCTTTTTTCCATTTCCAGGAGTGTAGTAGTGATGAAGAGTAGGCTGAAGTTCAAGACATTCGTCAGGAAGAATCAATACGCAAAGAAGTGCGATACGGAAGTACTAAGGAATGACGAGATACGTTTGAAGTTCTCTAACGCTATAGATACAGCAATAAGGAATAGCGCAGTAGGCACTACAGTTGGAGAGGAATGAACATCTCTAAAAAGGGCCATCACAGAAGTTGGGAAGAAAAACATAGGTACAAAGAAGGTAGCTGCGAACAAACCATGGGTAACAGAAGAAATACTTCAGTTGATTGATGAAAGGAGGAAGTACAAACATGAAAGTCAAAACAACCTTTGGTGACATTAAAAGCAACGGTGGTAACATTAAGAGTGCAACGGGAATTCCACTGTTAAATGCAGAGGAGAGAGCAGATAGGTGGAAAGAATACATTGAAAGCCTCTATGAGGGTGAAGATTGTCTGATGTTATAGAAGAAGAAACAGGAGTCGATTTAGAAGAGATAGGGGATCCAGTATTAGAATCGGAATTTAAAAGAGCTTTGGAGGACTTACGGTCAAATAAGGCACAAGGGATAGATAACATTCCACCAGAATTTCTAAAATCATTGGGGGAAGTGGCAACAAAACGACTATTCACGTTGGTGTGTAGAATATATGAGTCTGGCGATATACCATCTGACTTTCGGAAAAGCATCATCCACACAATTCTGAAGACAGCAAGAGCTGACAAGTGCGAGAATTATCGCACAATCAGCTTAACAGCTCATGCATCGAAGCTGCTTACAAGAATAATATACAGAAGAATGGAAAAGAAAGTTGAGAATGCGCTAGGTGACGACCAGTTTGGCTTTAGGAAAAGTAAAGGGACGAGAGAGGCAATTCTGACGTTACGGCTAATAATGGAAGCAAGGCTAAAGAAAAATCAAGACACTTTCATAGGATTTGTCGACCTGGAAAAAGCGTTCGACAATACAAAATGGTGCAAGCTGTTCGAGATTCTGAAAAAAGTAGGGGTAAGCTATAGGGAGAGACGGGTCATATACAATATGTACAACAACCAAGAGGGAATAATAAGAGTGGACGATCAAGAACGAAGTGCTCGTATTAAGAAGGGTGTAAGACAAGGCTGTAGCCTTTCGCCCCTACTCTTCAATCTGTGCATCGAGAAAGCAATGACGGAAATAAAAGAAAGGTTCAGGAGTGGAATTAAAATACAAGGTGAAAGGATATCAATGATACGATTGGCTGATGCCATTGCTATCCTGAGTGAAAGTGAAGAAGAATTAAATGACCTGCTGAACGAAATGAACAGTCTAATGAGTACACAGTATGGTTTGAGAGTAAATCGGAGAAAGACGAAGGTAATGAGAAGTAGTAGAAATGAGAACAGCGAGAAACTTAACATCAGGATTGATGGTCACGAAGTCAATGAAGTTAAGGAATTCTGCTACCTAGGCAGTAAAATAACCAATGACGGACGGAGCAAGGAGGACATCAAAAGCAGACTCGCTGTGGCAAAAAAGGCATTTCTGGCCAAGAGAAGTCTACTAATATCAAATACCGGTCTTAATTTGAAGAAGAAATTTCTGAGGATGTACGTCTGGAGTACAGCATTGTATGGTAGTGAAACATGGACTGCGGGAAAACCGGAACTGAAGAGAATCGAAGCATTTGAGATGTGGTGCTATAGACGAATGTTGAAAATTAGGTGGACTGATAAGGTAAGGAATGAGGAGGTTCTACGCAGAATCGGAGAGGAAAGGAATATGTGGAAAACACTGATAAGGAGAAGGGACAGGATGATATGACATCTGCTAAGACATGAGGGAATGACTTCCATGGTACTAGAGGGAGCTGTAGAGGGCAAAAACTGTAGAGGAAGACAGAGATTGGAATACGTCAAGCAAATAATTGAGGACATAGGATAGGTTGCAAGTGCTACTCTGAGATGAAGAGGTTAGCACAGGAAAGGAATTCGTGGCGGGCCGCATCAAACCAGTCAGTAGACTGATTACCAAAAAAAAATAGATATATACAGTCTACTTCCAATGTCGTAACAACACCTGCGAACGTGTGCAACGACCGTTGTCCAATCGCTGTGTTTCTTTACATCAAGGTCGTTCATACAGTGAGTAGAGTATACCAGTACAAAAATGTCTGTAATAAAATTTGACTCCTTACCGTACACGTTTCCGGAAAGCCAGTGGCCTTGCTGCGGTTGTAACACAGTATCCCGTCTGATCACTGGAGTGAAGCGCTGTCGGGCTTGGCTAGCACTTGGATGAGCGGCTGCCGGGCTGCAGGGCGCTGCTAGCAAGTGGACACTCAGCGCTGGTGAGGTGCTTTGTGGAGTTACCTGGCTGAAAAGCGGCTGCTCCGGCCACCAAAACTGACAACGGCCGGGAGGAAAGTATGCCGACCACATCCAGTGACGCCTGTCGACTGAAGATGAAACGCATGGGTCTTTGGAAACATGTCAGACGGGGACAGTAGTTACGTATTTCCGGTAGGTGGACGTTAAACAGAGACGGTGTAGGTGCACTGTACCCACAAGCAAGTTGCGTATGTTCATTTAATTCTCCGCAGGTGGGATGGCCAATTAGTGCCTTGGGTAGAGCTTTGCGTTAGAATATTCGAGTTCGATTCTGGGTCTAGATTCATTTTTTTTTTTTTATTTTCTATTTCTGATCTGCCCAATAATGCTGTTGAATACTCTGTTTCTTCAACAATACAAGTCCTAGAAGAACAGTTTTGTTGATGGTCAACACAATTATTGGCCAGAAATATTCATAATCAAATAAATAAATTGGTTGTGATATGAAGTAACAAGAGAAGTTGTCAATGTGGAGGTGCTGAAACATATAATCTATATTCAGCTAGAACGCCCAGGTTCTTGTTTCCTGGGAAGAGGTATAACTGAAGAAGTGGGAAACATTTACGGCAATGAGCAGGAGAGCGTGGGAGCTGGTAGTGGGCGGAGAAGAACAGAGAAAACTTTAATGACTGAATTGAATTTATAAGTGGAATATCAAAACCGACTGAAGTCTTCTTTGTGTTAGTATTAAGTAACTGCAGAGGGATAACATAGGCTGTAATTGCTCTACAACGATTACGAAGCCATATACCCTATCGTCCGAGAGTACAGACGTGAGTGTGATCCAACTGTTTGTATGGACGAGACATGCGTTCACGCTTGTCACACAGCATCGTACGGATGGACTGACAGTTCTGTTTCCGAAAGGAAGCACAAGTATCATCCACGCCGGTGGTCATGCATGCTGGTGAGGGGAACCGTTTTGAACCGAATGGTTACGTATGGTTTACATTGGGCAAGGAAACACGGAATTACCACAACGACATACACTTCTCAAATTATGAAAAGGTGCTAAGGAAGAGATTAATAACCTCTACTTACCTCGTTATAGATAACGCCCCTTACCACAATAAACAAGTGACTCGTGCTCCAACATCAAATTCATGAGGAGAGAAATGATATCCTGGTTAATAGAAAAGGTATTTCCTTTCCACGAGCACATGCGGACACCCAAATTGTATTCACTGATCAAAATGAATTCACCAGACCACATTACTCATAAAGTAGACAGTATTTTACCCGAACGCGGTACTTCGTTCGAACGACACAGAATTGGTCCTATAGAGACGTGTGGGCAAGAGTCAAGAAAGTTGTTTCTGAACGTAATGGTCGCGTTATTAGAACTTACAGATGAACAAACGAAGACTGAAAGAACCGCTGTGAGAACGTAAACAGAACAGAAACGCAGTATATTTAAAAGTCAACGTTTACTGGAGCAAGGGCTGCTCACCATATAGAGAACATACATTAAATGTATTCACAATTGCAAATAATGACAACCGTCAGCTGTAGAATGGAATGACGGCAGTGAAAATTTGTGGCGGACCGGGACTCGAACCCAGATTTCCCGCTTATCGCGAGCGGTCGCCTAACTTTTTTTTTTTTATATAGTTCATTGCGTTTGGTCTGGGCGGACGACAAGACATCCGTTCAAGTTGATCGTTGATTCTTTGACTCAGTTCTTTTTTTTTTTTTTTATTACAGAGAGCACGCAGCCCTCTGACCGAACACGCTGAGCTACCGTGCCGGCGACACATTTGGCTATCCCTGCACTACTCACGGCGAGACCCAAACTTCTGTATGTGGTCAACCGTGCGTCTAAGACCTGTGCTCTTACACACGTTACGAACAGTCCCCTATAAGTCAGACGATGTACTTTAAAGTCGCTTGCCTTGTATCGGCAGATAAATACGATACTGCAGTGTAAATACGATGATCAGAATAACACAGGCGCTGCAATATCGTATATTATACAGGGTTATTACAAATGATTGAAGCGATTTCACAGCTCTACAATAACTTTATTATTTGAGATATTTTCACAATGCTTTGCACACACATACAAAAACTCAAAAAGTTTTTCTAGGCATTCACAAATGTTCGATATGTGCCCCTTTAGTGATTCGGCAGACATCGAGCCGATAATCAAGTTCCTCCCACACTCGGCGCAGCATGTCCCCATCAATGAGTTCGAAAGCATCGTTGATGCGAGCTCGCAGTTCTGGCACGTTTCTTCGTAGAGGAGGTTTAAACACTGAATCTTTCACATAACCCCACAGAAAGAAATCGCATGGGGTTAAGTCGGGAGAGCGTGGAGGCCATGACATGAATTGCTGATCATGGTCTCCACCACGACCGATCCATCGGTTTTCCAATCTCCTGTTTGAGAAATGCTTCTGCTTTAGCCTTTTCCGTAAGATTTTCCAAACCGTCGGCTGTGGTACGTTTAGCTCCCTGCTTGCTTTATTCGTCGACTTCCGCGGCTACGCGTGAAACTTGCCCGCACGCGTTCAACCGTTTCTTCGCTCACTGCAGGGCGACCCGTTAATTTCCCCTCACAGAGGCATCCAGAAGCTTTAAACTGCGCATACCATCGCCGAACGGAGTTAGCAGTTGGTGGATCTTTGTTGAACTTCGTCCTGAAGTGTCGTTGCACTGTTATGACTGACTGATGTGAGTGCATTTCAAGCACGACATACGCTTTCTCTGCTCCTGTCGCCATTTTGTCTCACTGCGCTCTCGAGCGGTCTGGCGGCAGAAACCTGAAGTGCGGCTTCAGCCGAACAAAACTTTATGAGTTTTTCTACGTATCTGTAGTGTGTCGTGACCGTATGTTAATGAATGGAGCTACAGTGAATTTATGAAATCGCTTCAATCATTTGTAATAGCCCTGTATACGCAGGAGACGTTGAATTGGAGACAAGCATATCAGGAGGACTGCTTTACCTTAGAACTTCCGGCCGCAACGCCTTCTTCTAAAGTAACACACACACACACACACACACACACACACACACACACACACACAGAGAGAGAGAGAGAGAGAGAGAGAGAGAGAGAGAGAGAGACGACACGACCACTGTCTGGCTGCTGAGGTGTGGCAACTACTACAGCAGCCACAAAGCCGGAATGAAAGATTAATAAGACCCCTCATATCAGATAAACGGTTTGGTGTATCTGCGCGAGATTTTGGTATTATATGTGGGTGTGTTTTCTACTTTAGCAGGTCTTGTAGTTGGAAGCTTAAATGTATAGGAATCTTTTTGTCGTGCCTGTCTGCAACTCCATTGATGGTGAATAGTAGTCTGTGTATCCATAATATTCTCGCTATTCCATCCTGGATTTTCCACTATTTTGATTTTGCCCTTAAATACATTCTTTAAATGGAAAAAAAAATGTAGTTAGCTCAAATGACTCTGAGCACTATGCGACTTAACATCTGAGGCCATCAGTCCCCTAGAACTTAGAACTACTTAAACCTTACCAAACTATCACACACATCCACGCCCGAGGCAGGATTCGAACCTGCGACGGAAGCGGTCGCGCGGTTCCAGACTGAAGTGCCTAGAACCGCTGGGTCATATCAGCCGGCTTGTAGTTAGCTCAATAACGTGGTAGATAATGAAGTTTCGCATATTAACCATATGGCAAGATACTCTCCTCTTTGCTTGCTGTCATTTTCCAAAATCTCGCGTATATACACCATACGGTCTATCTGATATGAGGGGTGTTATTAATATTCCGGCTTTGTCGTTGGTGCGCGAGATTGCAAGAGTTGCGCTGCATAAAATCAGTCTTTCTCGCGACTGGTGAGAGATATACGGCCTCCTTCCAAATCTCAAGAAAAATTCATTATGTTATCCAAATTTGACACGCAGCAATGTATGATGTAATACACGCCAAACGCGAAATCATAGCGACTCCTATTTTTCATCACAAATACTTGGAACTTCGTGCAGTCTGTTGCTTAAATGCACACTATGACAGTAACTACACTCATGCTCATAAATTAAGTATAATGCTGATACGTGGTGAACCAACGCTCTGGTGGGCGGTTTGCGGCTTTAAATCACATCGGGTTAAGGACATGCGTCGCACGGTGGCGCTGGCAGCAGTCCACATACGCAGAGGTGTGTTGGTGCATGTCAGAGTACGGTGCAGCGAGTAAGTGTGCAGACGTTTTCAGACGTGCTAATGCTGATTGTGTGTTGAAAATGGCTCAAAGAACACATACTGATGACGTTATGAGGGGTAGAATACTAGGGCGACTGGACGCTGGTCAAACACAGCAGGTCGTAGCACGGGCCCTCCGTGTGCCACAAAGTGTGATGTCAAGATTATGGCAAGGATTCCAGCAGACAAGAAACGTGTCCAGGCGCTACAGTACGGGACGTCCACAGTGTACAACACCACAAGAAGACCGATATCTCACCATCAGTGCCCGCAGGCGGCCATGGAGTATTCAGGTAGCCTTGCTCGGGACCTTACCGCAGCCACTGGAACAGTTGTCTCCAGACACACAGTCTACAGGAGACTTGACATGGTTTATTCGCCCGGAGACCTGCAAGGTGCATTCCACTGACCCCTGGTCACAAGAGAGCCCGTAAAGCCTGGTGTCAAGAACACAGTACATGGTCATTGGAACAGTGGTCCCAGGTTATGTTCACGGACGAGTCCAGGAATAGTGACTCTTGTCGGTTCTCATCTGGCGTGAACGAGGTACCAATCCCTTAATGTCCGTGAAAGGGATTATGATTGGTGCACGCACACCCCTGCATGTCTTTGACGGAGGAACTGTAACAGGTCAGGTGTATCGGGACGTCATTTTGCACCAGTACGTCCGCCTTTTCAGGGGTGCAGTGGGTCTCACCTTCCTCCTGATGGATGATAACGCACGGCCCCACCGAGCTGACATCGCGGAGGAGTACCTTGAAACAGAAGACATCAGGCGAATGGAGTAGTCTGCCTGTTCTCCAGACCTAAACCCCATCGAGCACGTCTGGAATGCTCTCGGTCGACGTATCGCTGCTCGTCTTCAAACCCCTACGACACTTCACGAGCTCCGACAGCCACTGGTGCAAGGATGGGAGGCTATACCCCAGCAGCTACTAGACCACCTGATCCAGGGTATGCCAACCCATTGTGCGGCCTGTGTATGTGTGCATGGTAATCATATCCCATATTGATGTCGGGGTACATGCGCAGGAAACAGAGGCATTTTGTAGCACGTGTGTTTCGGGACGGTTTTCTCAACTTACCACCAATACCGTGGTCTTACAGATCTGTGTAGCGTGTGTTCCCTATGTGCCTATGCTACTAGAGCCAGTTTTGTGTAGTGCCATGTTGTGTGGCGCCACATTCTGCAGTTATCCGTAATTTATGAGCATGAGTGTAAGACCAGTAACGAAATGATGTGTACTTCACCATGAAGCTGACATACGAAGCTGTAAGTAACGCAAAAATGAAAATTTTTGATGAATAGTTTCAGCAAAATCGTGTGATGATGACTGGAGTGCTAACTGAGCGCGCGAGACGTTCTGTTCGTAATGGCATTCCTGGAGGCTAAGCAGCGTCGTCTGTGTGTGTGTGTGTGTGTGTGTGTGTGTGTGCACTCGCACGCCCGTTAAAGCGGCGTCGGACGGCTCGGTGCGCGGATTACCGGCTCTTCTCTTTGTGTTCTCACATACGAGGGTTTGCCGCAAACCAGCGCACGCAGGCAGCGCTTTGAGTGTGGCACAGACTTTACTCCACCATTTGCTACAACTTGAGTTATGTAGTTAATGAGTTTGCGTCACAATTTTTTTTTCTTTTTTTCTTTTTTAAGCGTCAGTGTAGGTGAATCGCCTAATTTTCACCATCAGATTTTATTTTTAAAGGTAACATGCAGTAATGTGAAGTATTTAAATCGCCTCAGGTACATAGTATTGTACTAATGAAATTCTGTCATTGTATCAAAATAATGAAATTCTGCTCATGCCGCTTTCTGTTTCCGCCATGTTTTGACTTGCAATGTCAGCCGGGCAGTATAAACCACGTAAATAATTCTCAACCTCTACTTGGAAAATATGACTGGCCAATGCTCATTACATGACAAAGGAGTAGAAATTGGAGGAAGAAGAGTAGGGTGTTTGAGGTTTGCTGATGACGTGGTCCTTCTCGCCACAAGGGAAAAAGAATTACAGGATTTAGTGGACACCATTGAAGCAAACGGAAAAAAATTATGGGATGAAAATTAACACAAAGAAAACAAAAGTATTGGCACTAGGAGGCAATAAACAAACAAAAAATATGCTGAATGGAGAAATACTAGAACAGGAGTAAACAAAAGTACCTTGGAAGCAGGATAGACACCGACTGGAAGTGCACCACAGAAATTAAAACGAGGATAGCAAATGGCAAAAAGAGTCATTTTATAAGAAAAGGAGAATTTTCTGCAGCAGTCTGGACAGAGAACTGAGGAAAAGACTAATAAAATGTTTTGTATGGAGTGTTCTTCTGTATGGCGCTGAAACATGGACTTTGAGAAAGAAAGACAGACAGAGAAAGACTGGAGGCTTTTGAGATGCGGACATGGTGGAGGATGGAAATAATAAATTGGACGGATAGAGTAAAAAATGAAGAGGTACTGGAGTGGGAGAGAAAAGACAGTTACTAGCTGTAATAAAGAGAAGAAAAAGAAATCGGATTGGGCATATATTAAGAAAGAATGACGGACTGATGAAAACAGTTTTAGAAGGTTATGTAGAAGGGAAAAGGAAGCGAGGAAGGGATAGATTCCAGATACTGGATGACATGATGGACGGTACAACATACAGCAGCCTTGAGAAGGAAGCAATGGATCGCAGAAAATGGAGACGGAAAGGACCTGCTAATATAGCAGATAACTGATGATGATATGTTACATATGTCATCTGAACGACACTTATCGAAATGACTGTAGAAGGAGTCAGTTTTCACGATATGTATACACACGGTTGTTAACATCAATGAACACATTATTACTTTATTCTGAAGGTTGAAGGGGTAAAATACAGGGAACGAAAAGCTATTTACAATTTGTACAAAAACCAGATGGCAGTTATGAAGAGTCGAGGGGCATGAAAGGGAGGCAGCGATTCCGAAGGGAGTGAGACAGCGTTTTAGCCTATCCCCCAAGTTATTCAATCTGTATATCGAGCAAGCAGCAAAGGAAACAAAAGAAAAATTTGCAGTAAGAATTAAAATCCAGGGGGAATAAATAAAAAACTTGAGGTTTCCTGATGACATTGTAATTCTGTCAGAGACAGCAAAGGACTTGGAAGAACAGTTGAACGGAACGGACAGTGTCTTGAAAGGAGGATATAAGATGAGCATAAACAAAGGCAAAACAAGGATAATGGAATATAGTGTAATTACATCAGATGGTGCTGAGGGAATTAGATTAGGAAATGGGACACTTAAAGTAGCAAAGCAATTTTGCTATTTGGGGAGAAAAATAACTGATGATGGTCGAAGTAGAGAGGATATAAAATGTAGACTGGCAATGGCAAGGAAAGCGTTTCTGAAGAAGAGAAATTTGTTAACATCGAGTATTGATTTAAGCGTCAGGAAGTCTTTTCTGAAAATATTTGTATGGAGTGTATCCTTGTATAGCTGTGAAACATGGACGATAACTAGTTTAGACCAGAAAAGAATAGAAGCTTTTGAAATGTGGTGCTACAGAAGAATGCTGAAGATTAGATGGGTAGATCAAATGGTTCAAATGGCTCTGAGCACTATGGGACTTAACATCTGAGGTCATCAGTCCCCTAGAACTTAGAACTACTTAAAACTAACTAAGCTAAGGACATCACACACATCCATGCCCGAGGCAGGATTCGAACCTGCGACAGTAGTAGTCCCGCGCTTCCGGACTGAGCGCCTAGAACCGCTCGGCCACAGCGGCCGGCATGGGTACATCACGTAACTAATGAGGTACTGAATAGAATTGAGGAGAGGAGGAATTTGTGGCACAACTTGACTAGAAGAGATCGGTTGATAGGACACGTTCTCAGGCATAAAGGGATTACCAGTTTAGTACTGGAGGGTAGCGTGGAGATAAAAATAATACAGGGAGACCAAGCGATCAATACATTAAGGAGATTCAGAAGGATGTAAGTTGTGGAGTTACTCGGAGATGAAGAGGCTTGCACAGGATAGAGTAGCATGGAGAGCTGCATCAAACCAGTCCCCAGCTCGTGGTCTAGTGGCTAGCGTTGCTGCCTCTGGGTGACGGGGTCCGGGGTTCGATTACCGTCCGGGTTGGGGATTTCCTGTGCCCAGGGACTGGGTGTTTGTGTTGTCCTCATCATTTCATCATCATGGTTCGTGACAGATTGGATCGAGAAAAAAATTGGACTGTGTAGAAATAGTGACTTTGTACGGGCACTGATGACGGCGGAGTTGAGGGGCCCGTAGACCAAACACCAGCATCATTCAAAGCAGTCTCTGGCCGCATTACTTTTTTGTCATTCTCATGCACCTACACTATTATTTTTATTATCTTTTTTGTTTTTGTTTTACTGGCTACCAGTTTTTAAATAGAAATTCGTCAATGGAGCAGGAAGAGTTGTCCTGGAGAAATTGTTTTAAATTAGATTTAAAACTTTCCTCGTTACCTGTACAGTTTGTGTTACTGGACAAAGGAGCAAATATTTTTGTTGCAGCATACTGAACTTCTTTCTCAGCCACTGACAGCTTAAATAATACATAATAAAGGTTATTTTTCCCTCTAGTGTTGTAGGTATCCACATCAGCGTCCTTCTCAAATTGAGATTGATTATTTGTGACGAATTTCATTACCGAATGCATGTATTGTAACGGCGCAGTTCAAATGCCTAGCTCCTTTCAAAGGTACCTACATGACATCCGTCCGTGGAAACCACATATTATTCTTAGTGCTCGCTTTTGTGCAATCAACACTTTCTAAGTCGTGAGTTACCCCAGGAAATTTAGGGCACGATGTCAAGCTCTAATAAGAAGAGTGCCGGTGAGGATCGATGGGCGTTGTCCGAGACAGCAGTGGAGCGAGCGGTTTGAGGTTTCCTGCAAGGCGAAATGACCTCAAGGCCTGCCGGCGATCGCTGTATTATTCCTAGAGCTACACTGCGAAGAAAACTGAAATCCTTGTAGGGAATCAGCAGACGTCTATAAAACCTCAGACGGGGGTTTTCGAATCAGCATTGGAAGAAAGTTACGAGTAAATCTTGTACTACGCATGTGATATTTAGAGTGCAGGTTAATGCAGCTAGCTAAGACTCAGTTTCAAAAGTTGGCTGACGAACTGACTAAAGAGTTAAAGCTGCCTGACAGATTTAACAGACAAAATAAACTGACAGCTATAGTTTTCTATCAAAACCTTCTGAATAAACTGCCAGAACTGTCTCACAGAAAGCATCCGTTCAGAAGATTAATGTCTTGTGTCAGACTCAATACACCACATATTGAAACGATTTTTAACCAACAGTTTATTATTTTGAACTTTTCATGTATATAATAATTTACTTGTTTGTCAACCACAAACACCCTTTTTTAAAAAAAAAAAACTATTTTATTGAATGGCCCGTACCACACTTTCTTTAATATCTCTATTTGTAAGTCTTTGAAAATCTTTTCTTGCTTTGAGTCGTTTTGTCATTTACACCAAACCACATGTCCGCGTGAAGGTTTTATACGGATATACCTTATTTCAAACCAACAGCCAGAGTTTTATACCAGTTTTAGCTTAAGCGGCCGTTTAAAATAATTGGAAAAATAAATTTATTGCTGAAACTTCTTGACAAATTAATTTTGTATGATGGACCGGGTCTCCATCCCTGAACCTTTGTCTTCAGAGCATAAATGCTTTACAGTTTTTAGTTTTTATTATTTTTCGAATACGGACTCAGAACCCACCCCTTTAGTTCCGACAACACCTCTGTCATACCTTCCAGTCTTCCCAGAAGTTATTCTGTATAACCTGTTATCGAAGAGAAAAAGGTTGCAGAAGAAATAGGTTGCTACTTTGCCTGGCCCTTGCGGACTATTGTGATTTCGGAAGTGGAAAATCCCGTTGAAAGGACGAAGATTTGCAACGATAGACGAGCTAAACGAAAATTCGCAGGCGGCGCTTTGCGCGACCCAGCAAGAGCCGTACCAAAGACTGCTTCCGGAAGTGGAAACGACGTTGGAATCCGTTTATCAATTTTGAAGGAGAGTGTTTCGAAGGAGACAATGCCAATAAGTAAAAGGTAATCACGCAAAAATTTTATGGTCTAAGTTGTAGGATTTTTTTAACAAACTTAGTACATTAGAGGAAAATTTCGGACACGAAGACTGACTGTGTAAGTACCATGTAACGAAGCGGCAGCTATGAGTCAACAGTTTGTAAAGAACAACTCTCCAGAAATGCACCACACTGCACAGAGGCTCAAACACTCAGACACCTCACAAAGCGCCCCAGCACAGTTCAAGCCGTCACAGAGGCACAGTGTGGACGCTCCCTGAATTGATGTCCACTAAGAGGGGCACATATTCTTTGGATCAGGTAGTGTACAGTTGTCAGATTCCACAGTGTATACTCAACTACTGACTACAGCGTTAGTTTTTTGCAGGTGTTTTCCATTTAACAGTAATTTTCTAATTTTCGAAGACAATTTTTTCGAGTTTTTTTCCCGTCAGACTGCTTTAGGAAATTGATGACAGCGCACTGAGCTTCGAGTATGGTAAAAATCGAAGAGGTCTGTTGTGACATCTGTGTGCTTGAGTTCAATGGTCTCCAACACAAGATGGCATGAGTCGAAACACGTAACGAATCAAGAATAATAATTTTGTTAGATGAAAGGAACGCTGTGATTTAAATGTTAACGACACAGTCAAAACTAGAACGCTGGTTTCGCTATCATGAGTTCATGCCCGAATGCCAACTGAGGAGCTACTTGACCGAGTAGCAGCTGCTCCAGGTCGTGAAACCTCATAACCCGCGGGAGAGCGGCGCGCCGAGTCCACCCCCATCCGCACCGCACCCAATGTCACCACTGGCGGAGGAAGACACGGCGCTCGGTCGGTACAGATGAGCCCACCAGGGCCTGTGTATGGAGTTTACTTTAAATGCAGATAAACACACCACGTAATCATATGTCTTAAAGAGAAGGGTGACAGAATCAAGCAGCTACTGTTTTTCTTTGACTCATATTGCAGTTTAAGCCTACGTGGCTTAACAGCTCCTGCGGACACCCCTGCTTATCACAGTTGCAAAGCTAGACGCGAAATAATGCATTAAAGCACCCAGTGGTAAACAGAAGGATTGATGGCTACTTTGCTATGTTTTGCTCAGATGCGACTTTCAGTATCTGCAGATTATCCGCATAATCGGGCTATTAACCTACAGCAAGGCCATCGGTTCAAAAGAGTCACTTGAGAAAAATCTTTAATACGAGGGTAATCTCAAAAGTAAGGTCTCCTATTTCTTTAGAAGTACCGGGTGATCAAAAAGTCAGTATAAATTTGAAAACTGAATAAATTACGGAATAATGTAGATAGAGAGGTACAAATTGACACACATGCTTGGAATAACATGGGATTTTATTAGAACCAAAAAAGTACAAAAGTTAAAAAAATGTCCGACAGATGGCGCTTCATCTTATCAGAATAGCAATAATTAGCATAACAAAGTAAGACAAAGCAAAGATGATGTTCTTTACAGGAAATGCTCAATATGTCCACCATCATTCTTCAACAATAGCTGTAGTAAAGGAATAATGTTGTGAACAGCACTGTAAAGCATGTCCGGAGCTATGGTGAGGCACTGGCGTCGGATGTTGTCTTTCAGCATCCCTAGAGATGTCGGTAGATCACGATACACTTGCGACTTCAGGTAACCCCAAAGGCAATAATCGCACGGACTGCGGTCTGGGGACCTCGGAGACCAAGCATGACGAAAGTGGCGGCTGAGCACACGATCATCACCAAACGACGCGCGCAATATAGGGTGGAGCGCCATCCTGCATAAACATTGTACGTTCCAGCAGGTGTTTATCAGCCAGGCTGGGGATGATGCGATTCTGTAACACGATTGTAATGCGCAGTCACTGACGCTTTGCTGTCCAGCGCCATCTGTCGCACATTTTTGAACTTTGCTTGTTTATTTGTTTTCGGTTCTAATAAAACCCCATGTCATTCCATCATGTGTGTCAATTTTTACCTCTCTACCTATATTATTCCGTGATTTATTCAGTTTTCAAATTTATACTGACTTTTTGATCACTCGGTACATAGACCTGTTTATTTCTACAATGGTTTACATCAGTTTACATCTTGAACATTTAGCGATTTTTCGACATAATCACCATTTCTGTCTATGCATTTTTGTAGACGCTCCGGCAGTTTTAGTATGCCCATGTCGTACCACCTCGCCGCCATGCTGTTCAGAAAATTATGAACCTCTTCTTTCAGCTCGTCGTCGGAGCTGAATCGCTTTCCGGCCAAATGTTCTTTTAGCCTAGGGAACAGGTGATATTGGGCGCCAAGTCAGGACTACGGGGTGGGTGGGTGATTATGTTCCACTGAAACTGTTGCGGGAGAGCAACGGTTTGCCGACTGACGTGTGGGCGAGCGTTGTCATGGAGAATGTCTACGTCGTTGATCAACATTCCTCTTCTCCGGATCTGAATTGCCAGTTTGAGTTTTTTCAGAGTCTCACAGTACCTGTCAGCGTTAATTGTGGTCCCAGCGATTCAGCTCCGACGACGAGGTGAAAGAAGAGGTTCATAACTTTCTGAACAGCATGGCGGCGAGCTGATATGATATGAGCATACAAAAACTGCCACAGAATCTACAAAAATGCATCGACAGAAATGATGATTATGTCGAAAAATAGCTAAATGTTCAAGCTGTAAACTGATGTACGCCAGTGTAGAAATAAACAGGTCTATGTACTTATAAAAAAAAAAAAAAAAAAAAAGAGACCTTACTTTTGTGATTACCCTCGTACATGACTGTTTCCATTCATCTCGGGTATTAACAATTTTTCAAGTGGCTCTTTGGAGCTGTTGGACTTCCTGTACTGGTTTCATTTTACAGATAATGATTACTGAAATATGTCAGGATTAAGGAAAGTGAACTTAAGTTGCCCTCATTTATCACAGGGCGCTGAACAAATGGTGATCGAACAGCCCTACGAATGATTTTTGCGTTATGTCATTAATAATGTTATTAAAATCAGATTAAACATGTCTCTCCCACACAGCTGCTATATCATTGACAAATTCTTTAATAGTCGTCGGTAGTGAGTTAGGATTCCTTGAACAGCTATTACGTACCCACGCACACGTACAGAGGGGTTACACTTATACACTCCTGGAAATGGAAAAAAGAACACATTGACACCGGTGTGTCAGACCCACCATACTTGCTCCGGACACTGCGAGAGGGCTGCACAAGCAATGATCACACGCACGGCACAGCGGACACACCAGGAACCGCGGTGTTGGCCGTCGAATGGCACTAGCTGCGCAGCATTTGTGCACCGCCGCCGTCAGTGTCAGCCAGTTTGCCGTGCCATACGGAGCTCCATCGCAGTCTTTAACACTGGTAGCATGCCGCGACAGCGTGGACGTGAACCGTATGTGCAGTTGACGGACTTTGAGCGAGGGCGTATAGTGGGCATGCGGGAGGCCGGGTGGACGTACCGCCGAATTGCTAAACACGTGGGGCGTGAGGTCTCCACAGTACATCGATGTTGTCGCCAGTGGTCGGCGGAAGGTGCACGTGCCCGTCGACCTGGGACCGGACCGCAGCGACGCACGGATGCACGCCAAGACCGTAGGATCCTACGCAGTGCCGTAGGGGACCGCACCGCCACTTCCCAGCAAATTAGGGACACTGTTGCTCCTGGGGTATCGGCGAGGACCATTCGCAACCGTCTCCATGAAGCTGGGCTACGGTCCCGCACACCGTTAGGCCGTCTTCCGCTCACGCCCCAACATCGTGCAGCCCGCCTCCAGTGGTGTCGCGACAGGCGTGAATGGAGGGACGAATGGAGACGTGTCGTCTTCAGCGATGAGAGTCGCTTCTGCCTTGGTGCCAATGATGGTCGTATGCGTGTTTGGCGCCGGGCAAGTGAGCGCCACAATCAGGACTGCATACGACGGAGGCACACAGGGCCAACACCCGGCATCATGGTGTGGGGAGCGATCTCCTACACTGGCCGTACACCACTGGTGATCGTCGAGGGGACACTGAATACTGCACGGTACATCCAAACCGTCATCGAACCCATCGTTCTACCATTCCTAGACCGGCAAGGGAACTTGCTGTTCCAACAGGACAATGCACGTCCGCATGTATCCCGTGCCACCCAGCGTGCTCTAGAAGGCGTAAGTCAACTACCCTGGCCAGCAAGATCTCCGGATCTGTCCCCCATTGAGCATGTTTGGGACTGGATGAAGCGTCGTCTCACGCGGTCTGCACGTCCAGCATGAACGCTGGTCCAACTGAGGCGCCAGGTGGAAATGGCATGGCAAGCCGTTCCACAGGACTACATCCAGCATCTCTACGATCGTCTCCATGGGAGAATAGCAGCCTGCATTGCTGCGAAAGGTGGATATACACTGTACTAGTGCCGACATTGTGCATGCTCTGTTGCCTGTGTCTATGTGCCTGTGGTTCTGTCAGTGTGATCATGTGATGTATCTGACCCCAGGAATATGTCAATAAAGTTTCCCCTTCCTGGGACAATGAATTCACGGTGTTCTTATTTCAATTTCCAGGAGTGTATTTTCGATATATGAGAGTGCCTCATGGGAAACGAGTGATTGTGGGATAATGAAAATTCGTGGAAACATCTGTAAGGACTTTCGGAAGAGAAATAGCGAATAAACCATTCAAACAAACACATTTTAATTACCACATGAGACGGTAACATTTTGTTACTTGGATGCCATTATTACGTTCCCGGTTAGAAACGACGTTCAAAGTGACCATCGCCGGCCGCTGTGGCCGAGCGGTTCTAGGCGCTTCTGAAATGGTTCAAATGGCTCTGAGTACTATGGGACTCAACTGCTGAGGTCATTAGTCCCCTAGAACTTAGAACTAGTTAAACCTAACTAACCTAAGGACATCACACACATCCATGCCCGAGGCAGGATTCGAACCTGCGACCGTAGCGGTCTCGCGGTTCCAGACTGCAGCGCCAGAACCGCGCGGCCACTTCGGCCGGCTAGGCACTTCTGTCCGGAACCGCGCTGCTGCTACGGTTGCAGGTTCGAATCCTGCCTCGGGCATGGATGTGTGTGATGTCCTTAGGTTGGTTAGGTTTAAGTAGTTCTAAGTTCTAAGGGACTTGTTTATGCTTAGAAAGCATAAAAAAGTGACATCTACACCAACGACAGCCTGGAACCGCACTAGCGACTGCCCCACTGCTGCGCGAAACATCACAGAAGCCATGTTCGCTAACTCTCGCGCCATCCTCGCCTTCAACCTCCAACGTGTGTTAGTGTCTCTCAGATACTTCCCGTCCTCCAGGTAACCCAACTGCCAAAAACCACACGGGTTCAAATCTGGTGACCTTGGTGGCCACGCACCTTGGACCGATAGGCCGATAATTATTTTTTCCAAACATTTTACGAGTAACCGAGTGACCTCACGAGCAATGTGAGGTGAAGCTCCATCGTGCATCAAAACAGTTGAGTCCGCAGCTTCTCTCTGCAGTAAACGTCAGCGTAGCATATCACAGTTATGTCTGTCGTTCACGCTGCTTATCCTTGGTCCTTGCAGTCCGTGTCCTTAAAGAAAAAAATGGGCCAATCACGAACTGTCACGTGAAGCCACACCACACAGAGACGCGTTCACTATGCAGGCGAAGTTCGTGAATGTTCGTTGGCGGTGACTATCCCCAAAATCGACAGTTTTGACTGTTCACTGTCCCAGAGAGAATAAAGTGCGCCTCATCTCTCCACAAAATGCTCTACAGTCCCATGTCGTCAACTTCAGCCCTTTCAAGAAAGGATACAATTTCACAATTGCTCTCAGCACTTTCCGGACAGTGGACCATGGATTGTTCAGCTTTCGTGACGTAGTTGGTGCACTGCTTGAAGATCGCACATTAGGACCAACAATCTCACCCATGGCAATGGCAACTTGTTCAGAAATGTGTGTCGCATCTGGCCGTCGGTCTCTCCCAGGAACAATTCCCATATCGTGAATTAATTAGAAATTACGAATCATTTTCCTCCATCCCCGTGCAGAAAAAGAACGTCTCCGTATTCCTTTAATGCTGCTGTTTTGATAAAGCTGCTTTAAGAGTACAGACCTCCTCAACTCGTCCAAGCCCACGTTGTCTGCCTGCAACTTTGGGTGCACACTGACGCTAATGTTTGAACCCTACGTCACGATACCAGTAGCGGCGCCGAACAGCAAGTCACGGCAATGACACTTCTAACGACGCAGATCATGCTATGCACATCATTTCTATAAAGTGCGGAACCCATACGAGACGTACTTTTCCATCTGTACTGGCTCAAGTAGCGTAAACCATCCGCCACCTCTATGATACGTTCCCTAACGCAATATTTATTGTGGACATTATCTACGGATTAAGAGCCGTAGAGGCGAAATAGTGAAGGATACGATACAACTGGCCATCTTTTATCAGTTGAATGAAGTCAAGCAGCTCAAAAAAGTCACTTTACTAAACGTTATGAATACACGACTCGCTCTCCACACGGCTCACGTAGCCATTGAGCCTCCGATGTGATAAATCACATTACAGAGCTGTCGAGCGGGAATAATTGTATAGGTAACATCTTCGAAAATGTTTAAAAAAACACTCCGTCTTCAGGCCACGAGTGGCCTACCGGGACCATCTGACCGCCGTGTCATCCTCAGTGGTGGATGCGGATAGGAGGGGTGTGGGGTCAGCACGCCGCTCTCCCTGTCGCTATGATGGTATTCTTGACCGAAGCCGCTACTATTCGGTCGAGTAGCTCCTCAATTGGCATCACGAGGCTGAGTGCACCCCGAAAAATGGCAACAGCGCATGGCGGCCTGGATGGTCACCCATCCAATTGCCGACCACGCCCGACAGCTCTTAACTTCGGTGATCTCACGGGAACCGGTGTATGTTCGACATCTGAAAATATCTGACCACGTAAGAGAAACTGTCGTTTCCATATAGGACGTAAATCTTACGATGGAATGCATAATATTCAAGAGAAAGGAAAAGATTAAAAATTCGCTCCCTTCGCCAGCTAACAAACTTTCTTCGAACCTGACCCGGATCTCGGCTAAAGCAACAGACCAGACACAACTGCCTCCATTAAGAAATACTGCCGACCGCGATGTCATGGTTAACGGCACTAAGCCAATGTCGCTATCTTCATAAGATCTCGTCCGCTAAATATTTGACGGACTTCCCGTTATAAACTATAAAAACTGCAAGGTAAATTCGGAAAAAACGTATTACTATTAAGTAATACGTATAGTAATACTAATAATGGTAATAACAAGGCAAATGTTCACAGTGTATTATGGTGTATATTATGTGCATATACAGAGTGTAAAAAAATTATGTTCACAAAATTTTTCAGTGTTTAGAGGACATAAAAAGAAACAATGCTTTTAGCGACAAAAAATGTCTCAGGTGCACTGTTCCCCCGCTAGGGGTGCAGGGAGGGTTTGAAGCTAGTGATGTTGAGATGATGTTCGAACTGTCTTGTGAGACACATTGCTGTAGAAATGTTGCTGAAAATGCCGTACGCTTACATTAACGCACAAATGACAGTTGCGTTCTAATGAATGTGTAACCCGCTCAAAACAACCAGGTGTCTCATATATAATGGTTGCAATTTCAGTCGGAAATCCATATGTTAGCGACAAATACAAGACAATATGCATCACAAGGAAGTTTGAACTCTTTCCCCGAACAGCCATAGCATCAAAACTTTCATGAAGTCCTAGTGGGGAAACAATGTACCTGCGATATTTTTGTCACATAAGGAAATTGTTTCTTTTCACCTAGTACTCTAAAACTAAAATTTGATAAACGTAATTTTATACACACTGTCTACTGGATGAAAAATGTAGGACTAGTTAACACCGAGCGAGGTGACGCAGTGGTTAGCACACTGGACTCGCATTCGGGAGGACGATGGTTCAATCCCACGTCCGGTCATCCTGATTTAGGTTCCCCGTGATTTCCCTACATCGCTCCAGGCAAATGCCGGGATGGTTCCTCTGAAAGGGCACGGCCGACTTCCTTCCCCGTCCCCCCCTAATCCGATGAGACCGGTGACTTCGCTGTCTGGTCTCCTTCCCCAAACAACCCAACCCACTAGTTAAGAACGGTAAACGGCGCTGGGCGACCGATGACGTCACATATATGCGAGAGTCTGCAGTGACTAACGGGTTGGAACATACTGAACTGGAATATACCAGAACAGTGGCACGATATAATGGTTTTCATCAGGAAAGCGTGTCTCAACCACGAAACGTACAATTTATTTCAATAAAATTGCTGGGAAATCGTGTTTTTTGACTTTGTCAACACTGACCCAGACTGTCGGATTGCAACGTAATCTCGACCGGAATAGGCTACAGATCACCCTTTGACCACAGCTTAATTTATAAAACTTTTATCGGTGTGTAACTTACAACAAGCCAAAACATCGTTCCCGTCAATGAATTGCTATTTGCACCAGACGTATGAAGACTTGAGTTGTCTCATGTTGAGAAATCAGAAGCAGCGATCTGTTTTACTTGGTAAAAACTTTCTAAAGCAAAGATCGCATAATTATTTGTTTCTTTACATAACCAGTTCCGACAGACTTTGCTGTCATCTACACGTTTTCAAAAATTTTTGTTATAAAATGTGTTCATTTTGAGTTGGAACCTCACGCCAACTTGACATGCAGATAAGACGTAGCACATTATGCAAAGCTTTGTCATGCATAAACATTTAAAACCAAAAAGCTCCATGTGTACATGGCCATGTCCGTCTACGTAGCGCTCAAACATGACTATTACATCACACAAAACACAGTGTGCTACTGCACATTTTATTGTGTACTGTTTTTCATGACGTAACGATCATCTACATCTACATATATAGACACGGCCATGAACACAAGGCGCCTTTTCATTTTCAATATTTTATTTATGGCAAATCTTTCATAAGGTGCTACATTTCATCTACATAACTTGGCATACGAGTTCATTTTATAACAAAAATTTCTGAAAACGTGAAGATGACAGCAAACACCGGTTGTTGTAAATAAATAATTATGCGATGTTAGCTTTAAAAACAGTTTACTAGGACGTATGAATGCTAGCGAACAACATGACTTACGCCCCCATTTTAAAGAAACACATTATCCACAAACATACGACAGACGTATACTAAAAATGCGACTGAAAGAAACGAAAACAGCCAAGATGTCAACTACGTAACGTATTTTAGAAATGACAGCATTTCGGATAGAGTTTGACAGTGCAACCTACAGCCTCCCCCACCCCCTTCGAAAAGTATGTTGCGGAGTCAGACTCATCTGCAAATGTCCGACGTCTAGGTTACGTTGGAAGCTAAAACTTTAAACCAAAGTTAGCGAAAGCAACGAACGTCAGTTCGAAATAAGGTTTGTGGCAACAGATTGACCTGTAACAGAGCCGGACTGTTCACGTCCGTGTGATATTCAATCAACTTTCCGTTAAGAAAAGTAGAACTGTATGGTGCCCAAGATTGGAACGAGTATTTTGAATTCGGGCTATTGTACCATTCTCAAGCAACTACGAGGACACTCGTGTCAACCATGTTTTCATATTTTCTATGCGTAACAGATGGCAGAGACGCGTGACTTATTATGCATATGAAAGATGTAAACATGGTTGACGTGAGAACAGTGTCTTCTCAGAAGATGACGCATGGGTGCGTTTCACAGTTGGTTGCCGACTGATAATATTAGAGCAAAATCGCGACTGTCAAGTACGTTTATTAAGAGAGCAGCCGCGAGAATGTGGACTGCAGTAAAAAGAAAGTAAACAGAAACAGAAAATTCGAAGAGAATATGGCAGCTCCGATAGGCAGACGGAGGAGAATAAATGTGGCGCATGCAGACGAGTACCACGAGGAGGTGAACCACAATAATTTTCTGAAATGGTTCGAGGACTATGTGCTTCGAACCTTACCCAAAAAAGGTATGATTTTTATGGATAGCGCTCCCCATCATTCAGCTACACAAGATAAGGCGCCCACAAAGGTAACAAGGAAAAAAAAAAACTAACATACCGGTTGACTATAACTTGACAACGATGGGCAGGGGGGGGGGGGGAATTATTAGAATTTGTTTCGCAACACAAGCCATAATATGACTGACGTGGAAAGACTTTTGAAGGAGGCAATTGTAAACGCGACACCAGAAGACGGGTAAAGAGTAGTGAAACATGTCAAACGAATAATACCGGATGCACGGAATAATGCGGATAAATTACACAACAGTGCGCCTAAGACAATTACATCTTTTGTCAGAACGAGCAGCGACACCTATCATTACATTGACTCTGAATTATGCGTTGTTTTCCCATTGTCTGACCAGTATATACTGTACTTAAACTATTTAAGTGACACAGATAAACACAACACTGGTTAACAAATGGAATTACCATGTATAACTTTTTGGCCTGGTTTACTGATAAGAATATTTACCACACCATACCTGATGGCACAATAGAAGGACAAACTGAGCGCTTTCATTCATTGTTATTCCTAAAGAGAATATACTGATATATATTTGATCGTTATATTGTATATATTCCAACAATTTCCTGTTCGACAATGAAAGCGAGCACATACAGTTTCCTATAAAGTGGCAGTTACAATAATTACTGTTACTTCACACAGTAAGATTTCCGTTTTTAATTCAGACACTTGCACGTTATACAGGGTGTAAATTTTAAGCATGTAAGCCCGAATCGTGCAAGGTAACATGATCTTAATACCTGTGAGAAACAGCGGAAGTGAAAAGTACAAAATGTCCTTTAACAAATAAGCCACTGTGGTGCCCCACATGAAGAAAATGATCAAGATTATTTTAATTTGAACTTACAGCGTAATCATTTATATTTCGTTTATCAGTCGTCAGGCAATACGGACAAATATTGACACTACAGGGGACAGAGGACAATACGTACTTTTAGTATGTCTGAGGACGTCCCAATCCTTGATAATATACCGTGTTTGTAAGACAACATGGCCGCCATACGGGCTCGCAGTGTCATCGTTCAAAGTTGACTCGTCGTATCGTAGTATTCCGTAATTAACGACACCGTAACTTGTATATCGCGGATAAGATGGTACTCACCACTTTCCTCTTTTTGCTGGGGGGCGGTGGGGGCAGAGCCGCCCCTGGGCCCCTCTTGCCGCCTCCGGCCGCCGCGGACGCAGCGGCGCCGGCGGATGAAGACGCTGGGGGCGGAGGCGGCGTCGCAGCGCCTCCCGATGCCGCTGAGCCGCCGGCTCCAGACCCGGGGGCGGCGCCGGGGGCCGTGGAGGCGGCGCCCGAGCCGCCGGGGGCGGCACGAGCACTGCGTGGCGCCGGGGAACGCATCTCGCCTGCGTCACCACAGCACGCACTGAACGACACAGCTTCACCCTAAACAGATACTAAACGGCACTCAATGCCCTCACTGCACACTCACTTTAACACCAACAGTAAACACTCGTCACTTCTTCCCGGAGAAGACGTCGCTCACAAACACGACTTCACACTCAGTGTAAATTTCTTTCAAACGCAGCACTAAAGCCTGTGTCACACACGCCTGCTTCGAATCCTCACCACACAAGCGCTGCAGTACTTCGATACTGCTTCCGACACCACAGATAAACACACTACTTCCAACTACACGTGGTCGCACTTGCCTCGGCACTGAAAGGCCCAAAGCTCTTCGCAAATCGGCCCAACGGTTCTACAGCACGATCTTTGGTCAGCTTTGGCGATCTCACAGCTAGGCACGAATTATATCACTACTCGCGCCACTCGCAACATAAACAAACGCTGCAGCAGTTCAAAACACCACAACGTAAACACTTTTACTTCAGATTCGTTCTAGATGTCTTGTACAACTGTGCCAACTTGTTTGTGATGCACAAGACGCCAGTTACTTGCTACGATCAGATAACACAGCGAGTGATTTATGATCGCGTGGTCAATCTCTGCACCGCATAAACTGCCTCACTGCAGTGCCAGAAATGTCCTCACAGATCGAACACCAACCCAAACGACTTACAATAAAGTGACAGTCTGTCAGTTCACAATGTTTACAGATACGTTTTCAAAAAAACGTAGCAACTTTGGTTTCGTCTGGCACAAAGAAGTATTGTGCGCATTAAGTTTACTAGACTACATACAACTGTGATCTACTTTCACAGTGGCAGTCTTATACATCCGTCGACACGTACCGTTTCGTAAGCCACACTTTCGAGTTTGCGGCTCACTGTTGTTTGTAGCACAATCCCAGCGTACGAAGATGTGAAGAATGTCAGCCGCGGAATGCCGGTAGCAGGAGCTTGTCGCGGAGAGTAAGGTTAAAAAGAGAGTGTGTGTGTGAAAGAGAGAGCGAGCGAGTAGCTCTCGGTAGATATGTAGCGGAGCGGTGAAGAGTCACAGTAGCGGCGGAGCGGCGGGGGGGTTCCCCCGTCAGGCGAGCACGCCGCGGTCGGCGCCGGCAGGGGCAGGGCTGCCAACTGCGGACGGCGCGGCCCGCCGTGGCATGGCGGCGTCGCCTCACAGCGGACGGGTTGGCGCGCCTGGCGCCGGCGCCCGCCCGCGCCGTCGCCCTCTCAGCGCAGCCGCCGCGACGCCCCGGACGACGCCGACGTCTCCGCCGGAGGATCCTGCACGAGAGGAGAGCGGGAGCTGCGTCAGCGTTCTTCCGTAGAGGCGCGAACACGACAGGGCTCGGGAAAAGCTCCTCGTACGAAATACATTTTACATTAATTGATGACTAACTGAAACCCTCAGCTGCCGACAAGTGTTGTTGCTATAGCTCGATGTGGACAGTTGAAAATGTGTGCCCCGACCGGGACTCGAACCCGGGATCTCCTGCTTACATGGCAGACGCTCTATCCATCTGAGCAACCGAGGACACAGATGAATAGCGCGTCTGCAGGGACTTATCCCTTGCACGCTTCCCGTGAGACTCACATTCCCAACTGTCCACAATTCTACCTATGTAATTTACCTTATAGACATTTGCCCATCCACTCATTACTCGCGCACGCTTTGGCGATTCCCGTAAGAGAAATTATGGACAGTTGGGAATGTGAGTCTCATGGGAAGCGTGCAAGGGATATGTCCCTGCGCTCGCGCTATTCATCTGTGTCCTCGGTGGCTCAGATGGATAGAGCGTCTGCCATGTAAACAGGAAACCCCCAGTTCGAGTCCCAGTGGGGGCACACATTATCAGCTGTCCACATCGAGGTATATCAACAACACCTGTCGCCAGCTGAGGATTTCAATTAATTATCATTTATTCTAGAGAAGCTGCACGGTCATCAAATGTATCTGTTCCATGGAGAACAGTTACTGTCTTCTTATATACATTTTACATTCTTGTTGATTTTTATTATACGGGGATTAGGCCGTGGTCTAAGGCACGATTCTGTGCACAACGTGTCGTATTTTGGACGCATCGCAAGAGGCTTAAAAAATACAACAGCAAATCCTTGAAAGACATCATGTGTACGCCACTGACTGTTAAACTTTTTATTTCCACTACTGCAATTTGTACAGAAAGCAGATGGCAGTTATAAGACTCGAGGGGTATCAAAGGGAATCAGTGGTTGGGAAGGGAGTGAGACAGGGTTGTAACCTATCTCCGATGTTATTCAGTCTGTATATTGAGCAAGCAGTAAAGGAAACAAAAGAAAAATTCGGAGTAGGTATTACAATTCATGGAGAATTGTAATTCTGTCAGAGACAGCAAAGGACTTGGAAGAGCAGTTGAACGGAATGGACAGTGTCTTGAAAGGAGGGTATAAGATGAAATCAACAAAAGCAAAACGAGGATAATGAAATGTAGTCGAGTTACCTCGGGTGATGCTGAGGGAATTAGATAAGGGAATGAGACACTTAAAGTAGTAAAGGAGTTTTGCTATTTGGGGAGCAAAGTAACTGATGATGGTCGAAGTAGAGAGGATATAAAATGTAGACTGGCAATGGCAAGGAAAGCGTTTCTGAAGAAGAGAAATTTGTTAACATCGAGTATAGATTTAAATGTCAGGAAGTCGTTTCTGAAAGTATTTGTATGAAGTGTAGCCATGTATGGAAGAGAAACGTGGACGATAAATAGTTTAGACAAGAAGAGAATAGAAGCTTTCGAAATGTGGTGCTACAGAAGAATGCTGAAGATTAGCTGGGTAGATCACATAACTAATGAGGAGGTATTGAATAGAATTGGGGAGAAGAGGAGCTTGTGGCACAACTTGACCAGAAGAAGCGATCGGTTGGTAGGATATGTTCTGAGGCATCAAGGGATCACCAATTTAGTATTGGAGGGCAGCGTAGAGAGTAAAAATCGTAGAGGGAGACGAAGAGATGAATACACTAAGCTGATTCAGAAGGATGTAGGCTGCAGTAGGTACTGGGATATGAAGAAGCTTGCACAGGATAGAGTAGCATGGAGAGCTGCATCAAACCAGTCTCAGGACTGAAGACCACAACAACAACAACAACAACAACAACAACAACATTGCAATTTCGACTTTAGGCGATTTTTCAAGTGCAGATGTTATATACATGTTTGCTGTTATATACCTTCGTATCGCTGCTAATGTATATGTGTATAACGGCAAACGTCAACGACATATAAATGTGTCAGCTTGTATAAAGTAGACATGGCTTAAAGCCAAAACATCTGCACTTGATAATGGCCTAAGTCCGAAATTACAATAGTAGAAATAAAATGTTTAACAGTCACTGGCGTAAACGTGATGTCTTTCAAGAAATTTCACATGACTATGAATCCCAGCTATGAAAAGTTACCAACAGCAAGTGTCGTCTGGTCAACACAGATAAATAGCCAGTAGCACATCAAGCAGTGGTACAAGTGAAACATCAAATTAGTCTCATCAAGGTCCAATCTGTAGAACTAAATGCCTAAAACGGTCACCCGGCCACTTGGTCCGTGGTAGATTCCCTGCCTAATAGCTTGCAGGAGCAACATGAATTTGAGTTTCAGTATTTCGTGTAGTTACTGATAGCATTTAGTAACGTAACATCCAGCCATAATCTACTCATTAAGATGTATAACACAACAGGTCAAGTATTAAAATGAGAACTATATATACTGAAGCGCCAAAGAAACTGGTACAGGTATGTGTATTCAAATTCAGGGAAATGTACACAGGCAGAATACGGCGCTGCGGTCGGCAACGCCCATATACGACAACAAGTTAAAAATGGTTCAAATGGCTCTGAGCACTATGGGACTTAACATCTGAGGTCATCAGTCCCCTAGAACTTAGAACTACTTAAACCTAACTAATCTAAGGACATCACACACATCCATGCCCGAGGCAGGATTCGAACCTGCGACCGTAGCGGTCGCGCGGTTCCAGACTGATGCGCCTAGAACCGCTCGGCCACACCGGCCGGCGACAACAAGTGTGTGGCGCAGTTGTTAGATCGGTTAGTGCTGCTACAGTGGCAGGTTATCAAGATGCAACAGAGACTGAACGTGGTGTTAATAGTCGGCGCACGAGCGATGGGCAGCATCTCCGAGGCAGCAATGTAGTGGAGATTTTCCGGTACGACCATTTCGCGAGTGTGCCATGAGTATCAGAAATGCGATAAAACAACAAATCTCCATCGCTGTGGCCGGAAAAAGACCCTACAAGAATGGGACAAAAGTGCAACCCTTCCGCAAACTGCTGCAGATTTCAATCGTGGGCCATCAACAAGTGTCAGCGTACGAACCATTCAACGAAATATCATCGATATGGGGTTTCGGAGCCAAAGTTCCACTCGTGTACTCTTTATGACTGCACGACACAAAGCTTTACACCTCGCGTGGGCCCCTAAACACCGTCATTTAACTGTTGCTGACTGGAAACGACACGTATACAGGGTGTTACAAAAAGGTACGGCCAAACTTTCAGGAAACATTCCTCACACACAAAGAAAGAAAATATGTTATGTGGACATGTTTCCGGAAACGCTTACTTTCCATGTTAGAGCTCGTTTTATTACTTCTCTTCAAATCACATTAGTCATGGAATGGAAACACACAGCAACAGAACGTACCAGCGTGACTTCAAACACTTGGTTACAGGAAATGTTCAAAATGTCCTCCGTTAGCGAGGATACATGCATCCACCCTCCGTCGCATGGAATCCCTGATGCGCTGATGCAGCCCTGGAGAATGGCGTATTGTATCACAGCCGTTCACAATAGGAGCACGAAGAGTCTCTACATTGGGTACCGGGGTAGCGTAGACAAGAGCTTTCAAATGCCCCCATAAATGTAAATCAAGAGGGTTGAGGTCAGGAGAGCGTGGAGGCCATGGAATTGGTCCGCCTCTACCAATCCATCGGTCGCCGAATCTGTTGTTGAGAATCGTACGAACACTTCGACTGAAATGTGTAGGAGCTCCATCGTGCATGAACCACATGTTGTGTCGTACTTTTAAAGGCACATATTCTAGCAGCACAGGTAGAGTATCCCGTATGAAACCATGGCGGTGAATCGAGGAAGTACAGTACATACTGACGATTCTAAAATGAGCTCTAACATGGATATTAAGCGCTTCCGGACACATGTCGACATAGCATCTTTTCTTTATTTGTGTGTGAGGAATGTTTCCTGAAAGTTTGGCCGTACCTTTTTGTAACACCCTGTATAAGCATCCCGTCTGATCACCTGCGTCCATTCAGCTCCAGTGCGCATTCCGACGGACTTGGGCGATTCCAGCAGGACAATGCGACACTCCACAAGTGCAGAACTGCTACGCAGTGGCCTCAGAAACACTATTCTGAGTTTAAACGCTTCCGCTGGCCTCGAAACTCCCCAGACATGAACATTACTGAGCCTACCTGCGATGCCTTGCAACGTGCTATGCAGAAGAGATCCCCGTCCGGTAGTACTCTTTGGTATTTATGGACAGCCCTGCAGGATTCATGGTGTCAGTTCCCCGCAGCACTACTTCAGACATTAGTCGAGTCCATGCGAATGTTGCGGCACTTTTACGGGCACGCAGTTACCTTACACGATATTAGGCAGGTGTACCAGTTTCGTTGGCTCTTCAATGTATATAAGTGTACCGTAAGACAGCGCAACTCACGGCCCGCCAATTACCAGACTTCATTGATCCACCATTTGAGACTGAGAACACTTAGCGACTTCCAATGAACTTTACACGGAACTTCAAACCTTTTGAAACTTTTTCTCGCTAACACCTCCCCATAGAATAACGAAAGGAAAAGCGTTTATCTGCATTTTTGTCATTCACTCAGTAAAACTTCCGCATCAGACATAGCGTTTTAATTCATTACTTCTTTCCTAGTAACTCTCTTCGCAACGTATCTTGCACGCAGTATCCCTGTATTCTACTGAGAGTAGCCGCGTGCAAAATTATACCACGGTGTGACGCATTTTTTAGGAGATGACGTCATAAACGCTGAATGCGTCAAAAATCTTTTCTTAAAACACATTAGCATTTTAAAAGTAATTACAAGCCTGAAGCTGTTTTGTGACACATACGGGTAGGGTTACTGGTCATTACTATGGTAGGAGGTACAGAGAAGCCGCATAAATTTAAGAACACAAAAACTTTGAATGAGCACAATGACGACTGATATTAGACAAGCCGTAGGCCTCGGTGCCAAGTAAAGCAAACAGCGCCAACTCTTCCACAGGCGCTACTGTCTGGAGCCGAGCGACCGCTACGGTCGCAGGTTCGAATCCTGCCTCGTGAATGGATGTGTGCGGTGTCCTTAGATTAGTTAGGATTAATTAGTTCTAAGTTCTACGCGACTGATGACCTCAGAAATTAAGTCGCATAGTGCTCAGAGCCATTTGAACCATCTGAACTCTTCCACAGTACAAGCTCTATAATACGTGTCGACCTGGCTCCGCGACCTTAAATAAGTCAACGGTCTGCCAAGAGTCACGGGCAGATCATTGCGTGCAGTCGTATAAACACTTCGGCTTGCTAAGCAGGTTTGAAAATTTTATCTACATAGCCTTCGATGATGTCTCCAGCATTAGGAACGAAACGATAGGCACGGATATATGCCTTAAACTACAGCCTAACGCCTACATAACGAAAATCACCGTGCTTGTAAATATTTTCATCGTGCGAAAGGATTGTTTGATCCATACCAGTAGGAGCGTGAGATCAGGTAGCTTCCGTCTTCCTAGAATTGCGGAAGGAAGAAACAAAAAAAAGTTAAAGAACTACACGAAAAAAAACTAGAGTGAGTAAATGTAGATCATAAATATTTAGCTACCGGTAACCAAAGTTTTTACAGCGCACAAAAGATCTCCTTGCACAGTTATCAGTCGTCTGCAAGCGCCTTCGAGTTCTAATACTTCGGATTTTATCTTTCTGGAGTGGGCGTAGGTTAGTAACATGCTGTTTCGTTAATAATACTGAGGTACTCTTCGTTCTTTCGTGACCAGATGGCAGCACTTTACGCCACACACAACTCTAGTGGTTGCAGCGAAGAATGAGGAGTGGTTTTAATAAGAAAGATGACGACGTTTTCATTACAAAAGCATTCGGTTTTTCCACTTTCCTGGTGTCACACGACCTGAGATTCATCGCCAGCTAAATGAGGTGACAGTGTCGCGACAATTCAAACGAGACCGAACGCCACGTGTGAGAAACGAATCAAAACAGCCAAGGTCTCGCACGAGATCGTCTATTACCATGGTCGCGCGAGTGGAGACGGTTGGTTTGGAGTGACGCGTAATGAGTGTGAAAAACCTCCTCTACAGTTGCCGTTTCTGATCGTGGCCATGTGTTGCGACAGCGATGGAGTAACCTACACCCACCGTGTTCCAAAAGTCACTACGGTGACAGGTGTAAGCTACCAAGATGTACTGTAGTCCTTCCAGCTTTGCGTCAGAGCGGACAGAATAGGCTGAACGTCGGCTCTCTCAGCAAAACGAAGCAGCAACGCGTCAGGCAGCTCGACGCAGGGCTTCTTTGTAAAAACATCTTGGAAGGTAAACGCGTTACCTTCAATATCTCTCTCTCTATAGTCCTATGCTTCGTTTTACACCTATTATTCGGTAGTCTCTGTTTCCTTAGAAATTTCTTTACAGTAACTGTATAGCATGGAAGATCACTACCGTTATGAACTCTTCTAGGCGCTTTAGTCCGGAACCACCCGGCTGCTACGGTCGCGGGTTCGAATCCTGCTTCTTAGGTAGGTTTAAGTAGTTCTAAGTCCAGGGGTCTGACGACCTCAGATGGTAAGTTCCATAGTGCTCAGAGCCATTCGAACCATTTTTTGAACTTTTCTACTGGGTACATACTTATCCAATCCTACAACAACTCAGTAAATTACAGCTTCGTGGGCGTAACAAAACATCCTGTGAAACATTAGTAAATGCCTTCCTTGAAAACTACCTAGAAGAGAGTGTTCGGAACACCACTCGTTACGGAAATATATTGGATGTAATGGCAAAACAATTAGACCTGACTTCTTTGAGGACGTTGCTATCGAATCTGGTATCAGTCACCATGACGCGATTGTGGCAACAATGATTGACGAAGTACAAAGGACAACTGCAACAAGTAGAAAGATATATACGTCCAGTAAACTAGATTAAAAAAGCAGCAGTGTTGTGTCTCCAGGAGGAACCTGAAACTTTCGGCAATGGACAGGATCACGTACAGAAACTATGGCTCATTATTACAAGAATACTCGACCATGCACATGATAGATATGTACCCAACAGAACATTTCACAATGGGAGAGATCCTTCGTGGTACAGAGTCAGTGTAAAGAAACTTCTAAAGAAACAGAGATTACTGCATGTTGTTGTGGTCTTCAGTCCTGAGACTGGTTTGATGCAGCTGTCCATGCTACTCAATCCTGTGCAAGCTGCATCTCCCAATATCTACTAAAATCTACATCCTTCTGAATCTGCTTATTGTATTCTTGGTCTCCCTCCACGATTTTTACCCTCCACCCTTCCCACCTATACTAAACTGGTGATGCCTCAGAACGTGTCCTACTAACCGATCCCTTCTTTTAGTCCTCTTCTCCCCAATTCTATTCAGTATCTCATCATTAATTACGTCGTAATCTAGCTATCTAATCTTCAGCATTATTCTGTAGCAGCGCATTTCGAAAGCTTCTATTCTCTTCTTGTCTAAACTATTTGTCGTCCATGTTTCACTTCCGTACATGGCTACACTCCATACAAATACTTTCAGAAAAGACTTCCTGACACTTAAATCTATACTCGATGTTAACAAATTCCTCTCCTTCAGAAACGCTTTCCTTGCCATCGCCAGTCTACATTTTATATCCTCTCTACTTCGACCATCATCAGTTATTTTGCTCCCCAAGTAGCAAAACTCCTTTACTACTTTAAGTGTCAAATTTCCTAATCTAATACCCTCACCATCACCCGACATAATTCGACTACATTCCATTATCCTCGTTTTGCTTTTGTTGATGTTCATCTCATATCCTCCTTTCGAGACACTATCCATTCCGTTCAGCTGGTCTTCCAAAACCTTTGCAGTCTCAGACAGAATTACAATGTCATCGGAGAACCTCAAACTTTTTATTTCTTCTCCATGGATTTTAATACCTACTCCGAACTTTTCTTTTGTTTCCTTTACTGCTCGCTCAATATACAGATTGAATAACATCGGGGATAGGCTACAACCTTGTCTCACTCCCCTCCCAACCACTGCTTCCTTTTCATACTCCTCGACTAGTATGACTGCCATCTGCTTTCTGTGCAAATTGTAAATAGCCTTTCGCTCCCAGTATTTTACCCCTGCCACCTTCAGAATTTGAAAGAGAGTATTCCAATCATCATTGTCAAAAGCTTTCTCTAAGTCTACAAATGCTAGAAACGTAGGTTTGCCTCTCCTTAATCTTTCTTCTAAGATAAATAGTAGGGTCATTATTGCCTCACGTGTTCCAACATTTCTACGGAATCCAAACTGTATATTATTGAAGAGATTTCTTATTTGCATGTCGCCGTTTGCTTGCGATGCTCCTGTGTTATTGTCGAAGTCAAGTATTGTCATTGCTCATTTCGAAATAAAACTCATTAATACGATTTGTTTGAGTGTTGACTAGCAGTCCGAGGAGGAAGGCTTCCGAGGCCCCACATATTTCACGACAAGGTAGGATTCAACAATTCACCCCCCTCCCCCCCCCAAATCTGCCGCCGTGTCACCTCTACAGTGCTGTTTTAGTGAGTGTTCAGTATAGTGCGTCCCCTGTAAGTGTTGCGAACAGCCACCATATTGTCGCTAGTTGTGTTTTTATCTCGTGCGAACAGAAACCAGACTGTCGCCGTGTTCTTTAATTGTGCATTTCTTCTTCCTGTGTGTCTTCATGAGCATCATCAATGTCGTGTTTTTGTATTTTAAGTTGCGCAACTTTCCGCCATTTTACTGTTATTAACAAAGTCACCGTTGTATCGCCTTTTTTATATTGTTTGTTCTCTAACCATTGTTTATGTAACTTTTCTCTCGGCTGTAGAGCAGCGTATTAAGCTACTGTCAAGCCCGCCCCTCCCCACATGCGGGGGAATTGAAAATCAATAAAGGAAAAAAAAGATTCAATGATAATATCACTGAATCACTGTTGGAATCGTCCAACTCACACAAATCCCTGGGTGTAGCACATTGTAGGAATAAGAAATAGAATGATCACATAGGTTCAGTCGTGGGTAGACTTCAGTTTATTGGTAGAATGCTAGGGAAATGCAATCAGTCTACAAAGGGCATTGTTTACAAATCACTCGTGTGACCTATTTCAGAATATTGCTCAAGTGTGTGGGACCCACACCAAACAGGACTAACAGGGGATACTGAACGTGTACAGAGTAGGGCGGCGTGGATGGTCACAGGTTTGCTTGACCCATGGGAGAGTGTCACAGAGAATTGAAATAGCAGACTCTTGAAGGCACACGTTCACTATCCCGAGAAAGTCTACTGAAAAGTTTCAAGAACCGGCTTTAAATGATGAATCTAGAAATACACAACAACTCCCTACGTATCACTCACACAGGGATCGCGAGAAGATTTAATTGATTGCACCGCGCAAAGAGGAATTCATCCCGTCCTCAATAAGTGCCGCCCGGAAGGGCCGCCTGGTTTGATGCGCCATGTCACGGATTGAGGGGCCTCTCCCGCCGAAAGTTCCAGTCCTCCCTCGGGCATGGGTGTGTGTGTGTTGTTCTTAGCATAAGTTAGTATAAGTAGTGTGTAGGTCTAGGGACCGATGACCTCAGCCGTTTTGTCCCTTAGAAATTCACACACATTTTTTTTCCTCAATACGCCAGTGGGAAGAAACTCTAATAACTGGTACAAGGGGGACAGACACTCCCTGGTTCGCAGATTATATATGTATACGTAGGGATGTAGATGAAGCGTTTTGCCATGCCCCTTCCCTACATCATCTGGCTCCTAAACGATTTCTGGATTTTTCAAACGATGAAAGACACACTCCATGGTTGCAAGTTTACCAGCCGCTGTTGGTCTGCGATTTTCTAGTGATCAAAACAAACTTCTAAAGAAGCGTTCTCCGTGGCTCTGAGAAACGATGCAACTGTCAAATTTTTTGTGCAGCTATTTCGCGAAAAAGAAGGACGGACACATTGGAACCTCACCGTAGCTCGTAAATTCATAGCTGTTATTTCTTAAAATGGGCCTGTTAAATTATTAGCTTCTGGGCTTTACATAAGAAACTTAGCAACAAGAGGATAACTATTCGTTTACAACACAATACATTGAGTGAAACGGGCTTTTGCGACAATATAACAGCATTGTAGTCATATGACCGTCTGTCACTCTCTGTACACACACACACACACACACACACACACACACACACACACACACACACACACACAAAATTTATGTACTTAGGATCGCTGAAATCCGTGGCAGACTCAACGCACAAAAACATTATCAGTGCCACAGCAGCGAAAGTCTGGTAGGGTAGCATGCAGGAACTAACTACGTTGAAGAGCTGCACGAAAGACGTACCTGCTATAGTCCTTTGATTAAAGTAATTCAGAGAGCATAAACGCACAACAAAGTGGCAACGCTTATAGCCGTAACATAGATTTATTTTTATCTGAAACGCAAGGTTCGTAGATGACGTGACTCATACCATTTGTGAACTCCTTGCGGCACACTGACACAAATTTGTGTGCGGTTAAATGAAAATCACAACGCTTATACGCGCTGTTCGTCGTCCAAATTGCAAAACCAGCAGCGACAGAAATTAAAAGAAATTTTACTTACGGCCCTGTGAAGGCTGTCACGATCGAGAAGCATTCAGGTAACTTAACATATAATCTCGCGGTAACTTGGGTCTGCAGATGTACTGTGGGTTGAAAACAATGTACCTGCCCTTGGTACATCTGTCTTCTGGTAGAGATCACACAAATTACAACAACGCAGGGGAATGCTATGGCCAGTGATATTGTTGTAAACATTTGTGTTGTACTGGCGCGTACAAGCAGATTCACAACTGTAAAACATTTTTTTCTTAGCGTATGGGTGGATGCAAAGTAACGAACGGGTAGAACATACGATAAGTCCCAACGGTGGGTATTCTTCGGAATGTGCAACAAATGGTCTTTGCAACTGGGTCTGCGACAGATGCACCATGCTGTGGAACACCCGAGCAAAGTGGCAACGATAATGACGCCACTGAAAGCTTAAATGCATCACAGCTTCGTTGGCCAGCAAAATCGACAATGAAGAGGTCGGCAGACGTGAACATTCCCAGGAGCTGCACGCGTCACTGGATGAAAGAAGAAGGTTACCGTTCATTTCGTTCCGGCTGCATCAGTAAATTAAGTGATCACGATACGAATATGCGACGTGATTCTTGCGAACAATTACTTGCAGCTTTGCCAAATTTGTCGGCTCGCAGTAAGGTTGTGATGACAGCTGAATGTGCAGTGTATCTTAGCTTCCGGTCTCGAAATATTTGTATTTGGGCGAAAAGACTAGCTTCCTTATTGCGAAGAAATTAACCAGCAAGCCACTCATGCTGTGATGTGGGTCGGTGCTAACAGTGAGCTTATCATCGAACCAATTTCTTCTCTTGGAATGTGACAGGCGCATCGACCCCCCTCCCCCCCCCCACCCAGATGTTATCCCGCTAGCTGTTACCTGAACTCGACGAATTTGGTGAAAGACATCATGTTTACGCCAGAGACTATTAAACTTTATATTTCCAGTATTGCAATTTCGGCCTTAGGCCATTATCAAGTGCAGCTTTTTAGCTCGTTCTGCTGCCGTGGAGGAAGCTTTAATTTTCACGTTGGTGGATTTTGGAAATACTTCATTATTCTTGCACTCTTTGTTAATTAAGTAGCACATTTGGAAAATTGGGAATTTGTGGTTAGGTCTCATGGAACCAAACTGCTAAGGTCAGCCGGCCGGGGGTGGCCAGGCGCTTCTAGGCGCTACAGTCTGGAACCGCGCAGCGCTCGCAGGTTCGAATCCTGCCTCGGGCATGGATGTGTGTGATGTCCTTAGGTTAGTTAGGTTTTAGGTAGTTGTAGGTTCTAAGGGACTGATGACCTCAGAAGTTAAGCCCATAGTGCTCAGAGCCATTTGAACCATTTGCTGAGGTCATCGGTCCCTAGGCTTACACACTACTTAATCTAAAACTAACTTACGCTAAGGACAACACACACATCCATGCCCGAGGGACGACTCGAACCTCCGACGAGGGAGCTGAGCGGACCGTGACAAAACGCCTGAGACCGCTCGGCTACCACGCGCGGCTCCCTACCACATTTCATGTTGTTTATAGTACAGTGTTGTAAGATTGGCTGGTATTCAGCAGAAGCTTGAAAATTCACCAATTACATCAAAGTGGTCGTAAGTGAGCTAGTGGCCAAAGATGGAGCCCAGGCCCTACTGCAGACGAAACAACGTGTCTAGCATATGGACAAGGGAGGAAATGTGCATTTCAATATAGATAACGGAGGAATTCTACGGCCGTCCATTTCGTAAACGGTGTGATCTGCGTGCCAGATACAGCCGACGCCTGACGCCAGAGCGCGCTGCTGTTGTGTACACCACGTTGGGCCGCACGTACCGTTGGCCCAAGTCGCAGCGGCCCTCAGCGTCTCTGCCGCACGTTCAACTCGGCACACTCAACGTCGATATTCGAAAGTACGGTCCGTGTGCGACGGCCCAAGGTGAGAGACATACTGGGCGTACAGAGGCGCGTGCTGAGTCGTTTTCCCCTCGCCGAATACGCGATGGGAATAGGACAGAAAATAACCACTATCGCTACGTTGTAACCTACCCCATGCAATGTAGAGTGGCTTGTGTAGCGCACCTGCAGACTTAGGTGAAAGTTTACTCGTTGTTATAACGGGAAAAACTCGGCCCCCTTCACCTGTTGAGCACAGGGCAGTTACCGCGCACGTGTAACGCAGCCAGGAGGTCCTCGGGGCGTCTCCCCCGACCACTTGTTACAGTAGCGGGGATTACCCTCTCCGCCCGGAAGGGGATTCTACAAGTTGTCCCTCGGGATCGCTGCGGATAACCTCGACTGCACGTGCGGTGTCGGCGAAGAGTACGCCTGCACCGCACACAGCGAGCCTGCCTTACCCCTGCCACATTCATAGCGTCATGGTGAACGGCTACAGTCTGCACAGTCGGTCCAAGTTCTTACTTTAGTTCTGACATTCGGCAGGAGCACATGGTAGCGTGGAGCAGAGTTGCCACGTCTACCTCAGAACACACGTGTGATGTAAACATCTCACTTAACTAATACAATATTCACAGTACAAAGACGGAACTGTCGTCAGCGTTTTCGGCAACAACTGCATTGAGTTTTCATTTGAGTTTAATTTGCGGTAGCAAATTTTTAAGAGCATACGGGTGTACGGAAAGTCTACGAAAATCTGTGTCTTGACGACGTTGCCGAATTTTCAGCATGTGGGAAAACTTTTTTGTTGTTGAATGTATGTGAACACATCACGCGAACGTAATCTTAAGATGCATCATGTGCTCCATAGAGGAAACCTGCCGAACTGCAACACGAGATATTACGTGTCAAATGTGACGCATTGTGCTATGCTCGCACGTCAGAACCTCAGCGGTCGCCCGTTTGGTTTCACTGCGAGAAATAGACCGCTGGTTTCATAATAGACCCCTGATTACGTTTTCTAATTAAACTTTCTACTTATTTGCAACACAAATACATGCTTGTTAATCGACGTAAGGGAACTTAAGGATTCGCTGATAAGAGAAATAGTGGTGCAAAGTACTCTGCCGCAGTACTGCAACAGTCATAACGCAGACGGTGAGAGTGATTTCTTTTGTGTGATTACTTCTGAGTACTTAATGTGAACTCGGACTCAGTTGGCGATGTTGTTGTTGCGGTCTTCAGTCCAGAGACTGGTTTGATGGAGCTCTCCATCCTACTCTATCCTGTGCAAGCTTCTTCATCTCCCAGTACCTACTGCAACCTACATCCTTCTGAATCTGTTTGGTGTATTCATCTCTTGGTCTCCCTCTACGACTTTTACCCTCCACGCTGCCCCCCCTTTTTTTTTTTTTTTTGGTCATCAGTCTACTGACTGGTTTGATGCGGCCGCCACGAATTCCTTTCCTGTGCTAACCTCTTCATCTCATAGTAGCACTTGCAACCTACGTCCTCAATTATGCCTAGGTAGCAGAATTCCTTAACTTCACTGACTTCGTGACCATCAATCCTGATGTTAAGTTTCTCGCTGCTCTCATTTCTACTGCTCCTCATTACCTTCGTCTTTCTCCGATTTACTCTCAAACCATACTGTGTACTCATTAGACTGTTCATTCCGTTCAGCAGATCATTTAATTCTTCTTCACTTTCACTCAGGATAGCAATGTCATCAGCGAATCGTATCATTGATATCCTTTCACCTTGTATTTTAATTCCACTCCTGAACCTCTCTTTTATTTCCATCATTGCATCCTCGATGTACAGATTGAAGAGTAGGGGCGAAAGGCTACAGCTTTGTCTTACACCCTTCTTAATACGAGCACTTCGTTCTTGATCGTCCACTCTTATTATTCCCTCTTGGTTCTTGTACATATTGTATATGACCCGCCTCTCCCTATACCTTACCCCTACTTTTTTCAGAATCTCGAACAGCTTGCACCATTTTATATTGTCGAACGCTTTTTCCAGGTCGACAAATCCTATGAACGTGTCTTGATTTTTCTTTAGCCTTGCTTCCATTATTAGCAGTAACGTCAGAATTGCCTCTCTCGTCCCTTTACTTTTCCTAAAGCCAAACTGATCGTCACCTAGCGCATTCGCAATTTTCTTTTCCATTCTTCTGTATATTATTCTTGTAAGCAGCTTCGATGCATGAGCTGTTAAGCTGATTCTGCGATAATTCTCGCACTTGTCAGCTCTTGCCGTCTTCGCAATTGTGTGGATGATGCTTTTCCGAAAGTCAGACGGTATATCGCCAGACTCATATATTCTACACACAAACGTGAATAGTCGTTTTGTTGACACTTCCCCCAACGATTTTAGAAATTCTGATGGAATGTTATCTATCCCTTCTGCCTTATTTGACCGAAAGTCCTCCAAAGCTCGTTTAAATTCCGATTCTAATACTGGATCCCCTATCTCTTCTAAATCGACTCCTATTTCTTCTTCTATCACATCAGACAAATCTTCACCCTCATAGAGGCTTTCAATGTATTCTTTCCACCTATCTGCTCTCTCCTCTGGATTTAACAGTGGAATTCCCGTTGCACTCTTAATGTTACCACCGTTGCTTTTAATGTCACCAAAGGTTGTTTTCACTTTCCTGTACGTTGAGTCTGTCCTTCCGACAATCATATCTTTTTCGATGTCTTCACATTTTTCCTGCAGCCATTTCGTCTTAGTTTCCCTGCACTTCCTATTTATTTCATTCCTCAGCGACTTGTATTTCTGTATTCCTGATTTTCCCGGAACATGTTTGTACTTCCCCCTTCCATCAATCAACTGAAGTATTTCTTCTGTTACCCATGGTTTCTTCGCAGCTACCTTCTTTGTACCTATGTTTTCCTTCCCGACTTCTGTGATGGCCCTTTTTAGAGATGTCCATTCCTCTTCAACTGTACTGCCTACTGCGCTATTCCTTATTGCTGTATCTGTAGCGTTAGAGAACTTCAAACGTATCTCGTCATTCCTTAGTACTTCCGTATCCCACTTCTTTGCGTATTGATTCTTCCTGACTAATGTCTTGAACTTCAGCCTACTCTTCATCACTACTATATTGTGATCTGAGTCTATATCTGCTCCTGGGTACGCCTTACAATCCAGTATCTGATTTCGGAATCTCTGTCTGACCATGATGTAATCTAATTGAAATCTTTCCGTATCTCCCGGCCTTTTCCAAGTATACCTTCTCCACTTGGGATTCTTGAACAGGGTATTCGCTATTACTAGCAGAAACTTGTTACAGAACTCAATTAGTCTTTCTCCTCTTTCATTCCTTGTCCCAAGCCCATATTCTCCTGTAACCTTTTCTTCTACTCCTTCCCCTACAACTGCATTCCAGTCGCCCATGACTATTAGATTTTCGTCCTACTTTACATACTGCATTACCCTTTCAATATCCTCATACACTTTCTCTATCTGTTCATCTTCACCTTTCGACGTCGGCATGTATACCTGAACTATCGTTGTCGGTGTTGGTCTGCTGTCGATTCTGATTAGAACAACCCGGTCACTGAACTGTTCACAGTAACACACCTCTGACCTACCTTCCTATTCATAACGAATCCTACACCTGTTATACCATTTTCTGCTGCTGTTGATATTACCCGATACTCATCTGACCAGAAATCCTTGTCTTCCTTCCACTTCACTTCACTTCACTGACCCCTACTATATCTAGATTGAGACTTTGCATTTCCCTTTTCAGATTTTCTAGTTTCCCTACCACGTTCAAGCTTCTGACATTCCACACACCGACTCGTAGAACGTTATCCTTTCGTAGATTATTCAATCTTTTCCTCATGGTAACCTCCCACTTGGCAGTCGCCTTCCGGAGATCCGAATGGGGGACTATTCCGGAATCTTTTGCGAATGGAGAGATCATCATGACACTTCTTCAATTACAGGCCACATGTCCTGTGGATACACGTTACGTGCCTTTGATGCAGTGGTTTCCATTGCCTTCTGCACCCTCATGTCGTTGAGCATTGGTGATTCTTCCGCCTTTAGGGGCAATTTCCCACCCCTAGGACAAGAGAGTGCCCTGAACCTCTATCCGCTCCTCCGCCCTCTTTGACAAGGCCGTTGGTAGAATGAGGCTGACTACTTATGCCGGAAGTCTTCGGCCGCCAATGCTGATTATTTATCAAAATTAGGCAGTGGCGGGGATCGAACCCGGGACCGAAGACGTTTGATTATGAATCAAAGACGCTACCCCTAGACGACGGGTACCCTGCAATACTAAATTAGTGATCCCTTGATGCCTCAGAACACGTCCTACCAACCGATCCCTTCTTCCAATCAAGTTGTGCCACAAATTTCTCTTCTCCCCAATTCTGTTCAATACCTCCTCATTAGTTATGTGGTCAGCATTCTTCTGTAGCACCACATTTCGAAAGCTTCTATTGTCTTCTTAACGATTTATCGTCCACGTTTCATTTCCACACATGGCTACACTCCATGCAAATACTTTCAGAAACGACTTCCTGACACATCTATACTCGACGTCAACAAATTTCTCTTCTTCAGAAACGCTTTCCTTGCCATTGCCAGTCTACATTTTATATCCTATATACTTCGACCATCATCAGTTATTTTGCTCCCCAAATAGCAAAACTCCCTTACTACTTTAAGTGTCTCATTTCCTAATCTAATTCCCTCAGCATCACCCGACCTAATTCGACTACATTCCATTATCCTCGTTTTGCTTTTCTTGATGTTCATCATATATCCTCCTTTCAACACACTGTCCATTCCGTTCAGCTGCTCTTCCAGGTCCTTTGCTGTCTCTGACAGAATTACAATGTGATCGGCGAACAGTTGGCGATAACAGTGTTCTTATCAGTTGGTCTAACTAACGGAAGTATATATTTGCTGTCCAAGTCACGCGTTATCCCTCTTTAGAGATGGCCATTCCTCTTCAACTGCACAGACTAATGCGGTTTCGCTATCGCAGTATCTACAGCTTTAGAGAACTCCAAATCAGGGCTGTTGATAAAATACCGATACATCTATACATCGATGCTTTTTCCAGGAAACATCGATATATATGTTTATCGGCGGTGTCCTTTCTCCCATTTTCTGATATATCGATAGCGAAACGGCAATATCGATTGCCCGTATTTTTATTTTATACTATGTCTTTTTACAATCTTCGGTAAAAAATCTGAAATTATTCTTTTGAAACTGTAGCAGAAATAATTTTACGTTCACTGTGTGAAGGAGTGTTGCTACTTTTTGAATCCTCATCACGTCCAGCCCCTCTCTTTAACTGTGTGAAGCAATAGCGGCACAAAGAAGAAGCCGGACTGCTCTGAGGGGTGGGAGCAGGCAGTGTGAATGGAATAAAAAGACTTCCGATGTGAAGAAATAGCACCACAATTGTGTTAGAAAACAATTTTTGGCGCAATTAGTGTCCAACTTCTTCACATCGACATTCCTCAAATATAGTTGCTGAAAATGATGAACGAAAATCTAAACGACGAGACTGGTCTTTGCGTTTGGTGGGGAAACGTGAGGGGAATTGCTGACGTAATCGGCGCTACCAACAGAAACTGCAACGTTCAGCTTCACCACACAATTTGGACACTACAACTGCTAGGTCGCCGGCGTTTGCAGAAACGAAAAAAACAGGGAAGTCGACATGAAGTATTCCGGACAAATGCGATATGTGATGAAATCGTTCGACGGTCCCTTCGGACACCTTTTATTGTGCCACTTACCTGCAGTTAGCAGGGGTAGCAAAGCGAGGACGTGCATCGTTTACATTTCAGTTCTTGCCCTAAGGAGGATAAGCAGGCTGCAAGCTTGCTGATGTACAAAATATCTAATAACACGTCAGCTCTAAAACCGGCAGTATATTCACAATGTGAAACCGATATTTTTGTAGGCCGTTACGTCGATATTTCTTCCGTCGATATGTAGGTGTATCGATACTTTTTTCGACATGTCCAGAGCCGATAATGATTTTCTCTTAAGAAATCGGTGTATCGGATCGCCGATATTTTTAAAAATATCAACACTCCTACTCCAAATGCCTCTCTTCATTCTTCAACATCTCAGTATCCCACTTATTTAGACGATGATTCTTCCTTACCACTCACTTCATCATTAGTAAATTCTAAACTCAGTCTCTATTTGTTCCTCGGTACGTCTTACAACTCAGTATCTGATTTCTTACTCTCTGTTACTGATGCAATCCAGTTGACATCTTCTCTTTTCCACGCGCACCTCTTCCTTTTTTTTTTATTTTTAACGCTATATTCGAATTACTAGGCAAATTTGTTGCAGAACTCAAGAACTCTGTCTAATCTCCAAATTCAACTGTCGAGCCCACAATCTGCCGTCATTTTTTCTTCTATTCCTTTCCCTAATACAGCGTTTCATTTATCCATGATTATTAAATTTTCATCTCGCTTTAGATAATTCATTACAAGTCGGATACCCTCATTACGTTTGCATCCTCTGCTTGTGACATGACATGTATACCTGAACTATTGTTGTCAGCGTTGGTTTGGTGTCGATTATGACGGGATTAATCTTCTCACTGAACGGCTCACAGTAACTCACTCCCTGCACCATTTTCCCATTTATAACGAGTCCTACTCCCATTACACCATTTTCTGCTGCTGTTAATATTACCCTATATTTTTCTGATCAGAAATCCTTACCTCCTTCCCACTTCACTTACCATCATTAGATCTGGATTGAACCTTTGCATTTTCCTTTTAAGATTTTCCAGTTTCCGTTCAAACTTCTGAAATTCCGCGCTCCGACTGGTACAATGTTGTTGTGTGTTTAAAGAGATACAGATGTCGTTTTTCGTGAAATGTGCACCGCTGACCGCTGCACCGCTCCAGCAGTCTCGCTCGAGCAGAGTCTTTGATTAGCCCCTAAAGACTTGGCCCCTTCGGATCAGAGCGTTTGTGTGTGAAACCCTGTAAGACACGGGGCACAGACTACACAACGGTCTCCCCACCGCCAGTCGTAAGGAACAGATTAGGGGTGGGCAAGCAATCACGTAGCTATTACAAATAACAGTGACTAAGAAGTCGCGGTTTTCCCAATAATTTTACAGCATCTAGCAGCAAATTCAGTCACAACTCGAAGTCGCAAGTAGCAACCAAAAGTAGTATTTAACATTCAGTCCTGTGTGCCATCTGTTGGCAGAAGTTCGTACTTCTTTCTAAGAAACTTATGTCACGCTATCCAGTCTGGCTGCGATTTCAGTGACAAGTCGCATATAACAACTGCAAGTAGCACTTAAAATTCATTGAAATGTGCCATCTGCTGACCAACGTCCCTAATTCGTCGTAAGAATCTCGTGTCTCGTGCTTTGGATGTGTAACTTAACTATGATCGAGGAAATGAACAAAGAAGTTAATTTGCTCTGAGGAGAATTTTAAATTTGGTGTTTTATCTGCCACCAGCACTGATATATGTGGTTAGAGTCTGGTACTGTAACCCCCCCCCCCTCTCTCTCCACCTTCTCCACTGAAATCTTGGTTATGTAACGCAGCCGAGGTCCAGATTACATTGAAAGGTGAAAGCCAACGAATGTGACTGCCAAATAGAGACCGTAGTAACAGCGTGACCAACAATGTAACGTAATGTTTACGTTCGCGTCATATTTAAACACAGCCAACGCACTTTTCATTATAAAAACTAACACTCCAAGTCAATTCAGAAAACGTAATAGGCTCTGAAAAGTATTTTTGACGTTTATTATTAACAAAAAAATGGTTCAAAAATGTTCAAATGTGTGTGAAATCACATGGGACTTAACGACTAAGCTTATCAGTCCCTAAGCTTACACACTACTTAACCTAAATTATCCTAAGGACAGACACACACACACCCATGCCCGATAGAGGACTCGAACCTCCGCCGGGACTAGCGGCACAGTCCATGACTGCAGCGCCTGAGACCGCTCGGCTAATCCCGCGTGGCAGAATGGTTCAAATGGCTCTGAGCACTATGGGACTTAACTTCTGAGGTCATCAGTCCCCTAGAACTTAGAACTACTTAAACCTAACTAACCTAAGGAGGTCACACACATCCATGCCCGAGGCAGGATTCGAACCTGCGACCGTAGCGGTCGCGTGGTTCCAGACCGTAGCGCCTAGAACCGCTCGGCCACCCCGGCCGGCTATTGTTAACATATATCGTACTTTAACTACGAAAAATGTACGGCTGTGTCCATTAGGTAATATACGGATTTTTTTTTTCAGCACTACAATACATGGGTAAACTTTGGGTATCTTCTGATATTCCACTTAAACTATTCGCGATGACAACATTCAACTGTTAGATTTTACTTGCATATCATTAACCGTAAAACAAAAAAAACAAAAAAACAAATATTTGTCAATAACTACTTGCACAAAATTTAGGAGCATGGGACGGCATTAACAAGGGGAGAATGAAATTTTCATGATTCGCTAACGCTGTATTCCACATTAATTTATCACCTCTTTCAAATCGCATAACGACTTTAGAGACACGCTGTTAAAATACGTAATTTGCATACTTCACAGCCGAGAATATAGCACTTCCGTTGCACTGACACAGTTCATCTGACCGGAAATACCAGTCAGCACGTATCCTCGTATTCTTCTACAACGTCAAATGCCATTTCTGCGATAATTACCGTAGTTTCTAATCGCGACTAATTACAGCGTAACATCTACGGTGATAAATCGCAGAAATAGCATTGAAGCATTGCGGAGGGATACAGGTTGTGAATTCGTGGACTTCGATTTTAAACTGTGACGAATCTCAACCAAAAACCGCAGTTGCAGAAAAGTAGCGCTCACATCGGAAAGTCACAGTTTAGGCCCTCCCTAGAACAGACTGAGAGCAGAGCAGATCTGGCCGGGTTCAGAGGTAGCTAGTGGCGCCGGGCAGGCAGGCAAGCCTCAGGTACGTGGCTTCAAGGCGTATTGCCTGCAGCCACAGGCTGTTTGTTACGAAGGCGGGCAGGGAGGCGCAATAACGGCCGCAGCCACCCGATGCACTGGCGTCAGTGCGTAGCAACGTAACGCCTGCCGCCAACAAGTCACCTGTCTACACCTGTGAGAGGACGAACTCTGTCACGGGCACATCAAAGAGCAGCCTACACCACGGCTCCTAGGGACCTAACATTTACATACGTGTTAAATGAGACTAAAAAGGATAAATTTGCGGGACGTTTTATACGTTTTATAGGGATGAATACGGACACAAAAACGAAATAAGTATGGGAAACAACGAGGAAGACAAGAGGAAAGAGAGGAACCAAGTGCGTTGTTGAACTCAGGAGGGATCGTTCTGAACTGAGGATCGAGGTCGAAGCGAAAGGAATTAGGAGAAGCCAAGTACACACAGACCAATATGCCAGAGGTCAACGAGAGAGAAGCATGCAGGAAAAGGACAGTCATCAGTGGAGAAGACAAGGCAAGAAGATATTTGTAACAATCCTAGGCTGATATTCTTCTTCCCAACTGAATCGACTGACGTCGGTTTCTTTATTTATGAACGCCCGATAAGATTTCTGGTGGTAATTGCGCGGTTTGTGGTGTTTACTGGAAAGCTTCGTTTCTTACCGCATTTATCTGTCATTGCTATTTCTTCATCCCTCTTGATATCTGAAAATATTTGGTACGGTATTTAGGCGAGAATATGTGTACCCCAGAAAGCTGGTCATCGTGATATTTATTTACATACACTTAAATAAAAGCAAATAAAGTCTCAAATTTTGTAAAGTAAAAAAGAATTGGACGAAAGAATTTATTGCATAAATACAAATTTGGTAGACAACTTTGTCATAAATAAAGAACATTTATTTCGATCTAAATATTAAAATATGTATCTTTTGTGTAACGATCTCTTTGAATTCGTGATCCCGCCAAACTGGCATCCTTGTATCTGTCAGTTATGTATTGTAGACACATCAAAAAACGTTTTGCATCACCGCGGTTCCAAGAACAGACGTTGATTGTGCATGCTGTATCGCAGAGACAGTCCCTTTGACTGTTCAGAGATGTCACTAAACCCGCCCAAAGATGTGGCAAATGGTTCAAATGGCTCTGAGCACTATGTGACTTAACTTCTGAGGTCATCAGTCGCCTAGAACTTAGAACTATTTAAACCTAATTAAGGACACCACACACATCCATGCCCGAGGCAAGATTCGAACCTGCGACCGTAGCGGAAGCCCGGTTCCAGACTGTAGCGCCTAGAACCGCACGGCCACTCCCGCCGGCGCCAAAGATGTAAATAACCATGCATGAGCAGCGCCTATTAGACAAAGGGGGTCCGAAGGCGATCAGTTCCACTCATTCCACCAGGAAAGAGGTACACGGCTCGTGTTGTCTGTAGTTCAACCATGTCTAGGCGGTCTACACCGCGGTTCGATCGCGTCCGCATTGTTACTTTGTGCCAGGAAGGGCTCTCAACAGCGGAAGCGTCCAGGCGTCTCGGACTGAACCAAAGCGATGTTGTTTGGACGTGGAGGAGATACAGAGAGACAGGAAGTGTCGATGGGATGCCTCGCTCAGGCCGCCCAAAGGCTGCTACTGCAGTGGATGACCGCTACCTACGGATTATGGCTCGGAGGAACCCTGACAGCAACGCCACCACGTTGAATAATGCTTTTCGTGCAGCCACAGGACGTCGTGTTATGACTCAAACTGTGCGCAATAGGCTGCATGACGCAGAACATCACTCCCGACGTCCATCGCGAGGTCCATCTTTGCAACCACGACACCATGCAGCGCGGTACAGATGGGTCCAGCAACATCCAGAACGGATCGTTCAGGATTGGCTTCACCGATGAGTGTCGCATATGCCTTCAATCAGACAATCATCGGAGGCAACACGATCAGACTGAACGCCTTAGACACACTGTCTAGCGAGTGCAGTAGGGTGGAGGTTCTCTGAAGTTTTAGGGTGGCACTATGTGGGGCCAAAGTACGCCGCTGGTGGTCATGGAAGGCGCCGTAACGGCTGTAAGATACCTGAATGCCATTCTCCGACCGATAGTGCAATCATACCGGCAGCATATTGGCGAGGCATTCGTCCTTCATGGGCGACGATTCGCGCCCACATCGTGCACATCTTGTGAATGAGTTCCTTCACGATAACGACATCGCTCGACTAGAGTGGCCAGCATGTTCTCAAGACATGAACCCTATCGCACATGCCTGGTATAAATTGAAAAGGGCTGTTTATGGACGACGTGACCACCAACCACTCTGAAGGACCTACGCCGGCCGCGGTGGCCGAGCGGTTCTAGCCGCTACAGTCTGGAACCGCGCGACGGCTACGGTCGCAGGTTCGAATCCTGCCTCGGGCATGGATGTGTGTGATGTCCTTAGGTTAGTTAGGTTTAAGTAGTTCTAAGTTCTAGGGGACTGATGACCTCAGAAGTTAAGTCCCATAGTGCTCAGAGCCATTTGAACCATTTTTGAAGGATCTACGCCGAATTGGGGTTGAGGAGTGGGACAACCTGGACCAACAGTGCCTTCATGAACTTGTGGATAGTATGCCACGAGGAATACAGGCACGCAACAGGACGTGCTACTGGGTATTAGAGGTACCGGTGTGTACAGAAATGTGGACCACCACTTCTGAAGGTCTCGCTGTATGGTGGTACAACATGCAATGTGTGGTTTTCATGAGCAATAAAAAGAGCGGAAATGATGTTAATGTTGATCTCTATTCGAGTTTTCTGTAGATGTTCCGGAACTCTCTGAACCAACGTGATGTGTGTATTTGTAGCTGGTTATCTGTTGTTAGAGAAGACTGACGTATTTAACTCAGACTGTTAAGAACTGTAACAATAAAAAATTCTTGAGAATGAAGTTTGATATTAGTGAAAATTTTGGATGTGACACATTGGTTAAATTCGCAAGAGCTTAGATGAAGTTCAACGGAATATATTGTGAGGTTATAAAAACTAAAACTGTATCCCAGTTGTAAAAATTTAAAACCTGGACCTGAAAGGAATGTTAGAATATATTATTGCAGCCCCTGGACTACTGATGCCGTAATCAGATAAGTGCTAAAATATTTCATTCTACCATCGTTACCATCATTTTTTCTGATCAATCTTCTCCTGCGATGATCTCTTCATTCGGCACCCTACCTCCTCATTAGTTGCTGGACGGTCGAAGCTCTCTCTCTGCCCCTACAGTTTTTAACTTCTGCAGCTGCCTCTCGTATCATGGAGGCTATTTCCCTGATGCTTGAACACACGCAGTATCATCCTATCCCTTCTTCTTGCCAGTGTGTTCCGTACGTTCCTTTCTTTGGCGATTCTGCGTGGAACCTCCTCATTCCGTATCTTCTCAGTCCACCTTTATGTTCAACATTTTTTTTCTAGCATCACATCTGAACCGCTTCGGTTTTCTTCTTTTCCAGTATTCCAACAGTCCATGATTCACTCACATACAGTGTTGCACTACACTGTCAAAAATTTATACCTCAAATTAAGGCCTGTGTTTGATGTTTAAGACTCCTCTTTGCCTGTGCTAGTCTGCTCTTCATGCCTTCCTTGCTTCGCCTGTCATTTTACTTCCAAAGCAGTAGAATTCCGTCCGTTCGTCTACTTCGTGACCATCAATTTTGATTTTAAATTTCACGCTGTTCTCATTTCTGCTACTTCTCATTACTTTTCTATTTTTCTGATGTACTCTCAACCCATATTTTTTACGCTTGAGAGGGTTCGACCCATTCAACACACAGGTACCCGTAACTCTTCTTCACCTTCACTGAAGATAACAATGTCATCAGCCAATCTTAACATAGATATTATTTCACCCTGAATTTTAATTCCACTCCTGAACCTTTCTTTTATTTCCTTCATTGTTTCTTCGACGTACAGATTGAAAAGTAGGGCCAAAAAATACATCCCTGTCTTACACACTTTCTAATACGAGCACTTCGTTTTTTGTCTTACACTGTCATTGTTCCCTGTTAGTTCTTGTACATACTGTATGTTACCCGTCTTTACCTATAGCTTACTCCTATTTTTGCAAAATATAACAGTCTACATGCCATGTGTTACGACAGTGAGAGGAACCTGGGACCACTGGAGACAGTGCCACAAGCCCCTCCAAAACTCGTAACACGACACACACATACGTCATACTAACAAATGTAAATCCACCTGGTGATGGAGGTTTAAACCTGCGAAATGCGCCAAGGAGCTAAGAAGTGACTGGTAACATGTTGTTTCATTCCAAGGAAAACCTCATAAAAATTAATTTTTTCGTGCTTAGTTATTTCTTTTCCATATATTTAAATCATTGTTGAGGTTTTAACATAAAAAAATTGTAAATCCTATTAATCTGCCGAGAACTCTTCCGGGCTGTATATACGTGGTCGATGGAACTCTTCTATCCCTGACGTTTCGTCCAAAGCTACGTTGGACATCTTCGGAGGTGCTCCTGTTTGTGCTGAGTCTTGTCAACTGACGAGTCGGACGCCGAAGAATGGCCTAAATACCGCGGAAAGTGGGCGTGGTCTGGATTTCACGTGATAGCAGAGATAAACCTTGTCAAGGATAAAATATAACTAACGATCATAGTACGCCAAAGATAAAAACTTCTCATCCATTCTGAAGCGCCACTGTACATATATCACCAAGTTTCATAGCTTCCGTGTAACTGTGGTAGGGTCTACATTGGAACTACAAAGAGTAGTGTGAATACGTGGCTGAAGGAACATGAAAGTCATTGCCCACTAGGGTAAACAGACAAGTCAGCCGTGGAGGAACATGCTCTTTAGTCGGGTGATCACGTACTGAAATTTTGGGAAACTGGAGTTTTATGTACTATGACGAACTATTATCCACGGCTATATAGAGAAGCCATCCACATATATAAACATGGGGACAATTTTAACAGGAAAGAAGAAGCTATGAAACTCAGCGTTATATGGACAGTGGCGCTACAGACTCGGTGAGAATTTTTGTCTTTAACGTACCATGACCAGTAGTTATATTTTATCCTCGACAAGTTTTATCTCTTCTATCACGTGAAATCCAGACCACGCCCACTTTCCACGGTATTTATGCCGTTCTTCGACGTCCCAATCGTCAGTCGTCAAGACTCAGCACATCCTGGAGCACCTCCGAAGATGTCCAACGTAGCTTTGGACGAAACGTCAGGGATAGAAGAGTTCCATGGACCACGGCCATACAACCCGGAAGAATTCTCGGCAGCTGAAACATCCAGTCGTGAAAGGCTTCATTACAAAATTCTATTAAGTTTTTCTAAATATGTACCAGCACCTGTCTCGGAGAAAGATAGAAATTCTTTGCTCTATCTTTTCTTTTACAACATGTAATGTGTCGAAGTCGCGTTGAATGGTGATCAACTCTTTGCGTGAAGCGTTTGTCCAAACTGTGGCATTACAATGTGTGAAAAGTTACGGAAAACAAACGCTTAAAAACGTCGATACTTTACTTCATTTCATAATTTGAGAATTACTAGCCTTCCATAGTCTTTTCATGATTTAATTTTCCACGTACTACGCCAGCCTGCGGAGGCTACCATGGGTCTAAAGTAGATAACGGAGTCAACAGTAAGACAGAAAACTCTATAGCTTGTATCTGGACATACACTGCGATGCTACTCGTTTCAAAACAATGACCGGTGTGCTTTCGGAGGACAAGTGAGTGCAAATGCAGCACTGAAGAGCCGCGTTGCAGCGGCCACGCCCCCTCACATAACGTGGACGTAAGACGCCTGCCCGTGCTGTAGAATAGGATAAGGTGCGATCTGCGCGAGATGTGACGATGGGACACATTGCTGGTGCAGGCGTTTCGGAGTACACCGATCGGTTTGTCATCTGCGTGACAACACAGAAGCAATAATAACTGAAAATAGTGCCAAACACCAGACTGACACAGACAGCTACATGAATACCAGTACGTAAATAAAGAAAATGAAACGAACCTACTCACTGTGTGGTGGAACATATCGAAGCACGTCAGTTCTTAAAAAAAAAAAAAAATTCTTTTTGCTCAAGTCATAACCTATTTCCGTAATTATAAATTTGGAGAAAACACGGATAAAAAGTGAGCTTCAACCAGAAGAGGAAGGTCTCAGATATTGCGTTTGTGAGTTTCGCAATTTAGAATTACTACAACTCATAATACGCGATTATTTCGTCCGCTACATGGACTGGAACGAAACTTCACACGTTGGGGCATCGTAAGTTTTTTTAGGTACTGGATTTGACATCTAATGTCCTGGCGACCGTCAGCTTGTCTTCGATCTTTGTTGGTCTAGAGTTGCACAGTTCACCCGTGTGAAGAAGTTCCGGTTACACAAGCGGGACCCCACATGTGTCGAATGTGTTAACATGAAAATATAAAAAAAAAAAAACTGTAGTGAGGCTGTTACCAAAGAGTGGCCAGCCGGGGTAGCCGAGCGGGTCTAGGCGCTACAGTCTGGAACCTCGCGACCGCTACAGTCGCTGGTTCGAATCCTGCCTAGGGCATGGATGTGTGTGATGTCCTTATGTTAGTTAGGTTTAAGTACTTCTAAGTGCTAGGGGACTGATGACCTCAGAAGTTAAGTCCCATAGTGCTCAGAGCCATTTGAACCAAAGAGTGGGGTGTGTTTATTTTTCATGAGGTGGATGAGTGCGATCTTAATTATTAATGATTCTTCCCTATGCGCTAAGCCTCGCTTGGCACGTTCACGCAGATATCTCACTATTTCAGCTGACATTGTCATGCTTGACTTAACACCGGACACGGTGCTAAGGAAGAGCAATTCACTCATGAAACAGGACGTTCACAAAATAATAATCTTAAGAATTGTTTGTCAGTCTGGGTCTGTCGCTAAGATGGATTAACGGAAGAGACAGGCCAGATTTTTTGAAATTCATTTATTCATTTTACTCCACTTTATACATACAGCAATATACCGTTACATATTAAATGACATTTATGTAAATTATTATGACAATATTTTTTTATCTTTTTCTTTTTTGAGTATAATGAAGATTCCGAGAACCTGCGTTTGAGGAAGAGCGGGACGGAAACGTTGAACAGAAGAGGCGTTACATCACATAAGGCTCGCTGAGAGATCTATTCTAAAAAATTAATTTACAAGTAAATAAATATAGAAGCTTCTAATGAAATTGCATGCCTACTGAGTATCGGCGTAGTACTGCCACTAGATTCTTAATTTCCTGTCAGAAAGGTTACAGTTCGTAGTAACCGACGGAAAGTCACCGTGTACCAACAGAAGTGATATCTAGCTTTCCTCAAAGAAGTGTTACAGGCCTTTTCTTGCTCCTAATCTATGTAAACCATTTAGGAGACAATCTGAGCATCCATCTTAGATTTTCTGCAGATGATGTTATCGTTGTCCGCCTCGTACAATCATCTGGAGGTCATAATCAATTGCAAACTCATTCAGATAAAATATCTTCGTGGTGCGAAAAGTTACAGCTGCCTCTGAGTAAGGGAAAGTGTCAGTTCATCTGCATCAGTACTAAAAGGCACCCGTTAAGTTCCTGTTACATGATAAATCATAAAAATATGCTTAGCTGAGTGGTGACGTGCTTGCCTACCATGCAGCGGGCCAGGGTTCGATTCGCGGCCGGGTTGGAGATTTTCTCCGCTCGTGGATTGAGTGTTGCGTCGTCCTCATCACACTTTCATCATTATCATCGACACGCAAGTCGCCCAATGTGCAATAAGACTTGCCAACCCGGCGGCCGAATTTTCCCGGATGGGACCTCCCTGTGGGAATGCCATTCGATCGCTTGTTTTCATTTCATACAAATCTAAAGGTTGTCAATTCAAGTAAATATCTAGGGATAACAATTAAAATAAATTGCAACGATCATATAGGTGATGTGGGGGAGGCGAACCAAAGACTGCGTTTAATTTGCAGAAAAAAAACAGACCCACCAGAGAGACTGCCTACAGTCTCCATAGTCACCATAGTCCGCCGTCTGCTGTGGAGTGTGGGATCTTTGCCAGACGGGATGACGGAAGACATCGAACATCTTCCTAGAAGGGCAACTCGTTTCGTATTATCGCGAACTACGGGAAAGGGTGTAACGGATATGATACGCCAGTTGGGGTGGCAATTACGCCACTGGCCATTAAAATTGCTACACCAAGAAGAAATACAGATGACGGGTATTCATTGGACAAATATATTGCACTAGAACTCACATGTCATTACATTTTCACGCAATTTGGGTGCACAGATCCTGAGAAATCAGTACCCTGAACAACCACCTCTGGCCGTAATAACGGCCTTAATACGCCTGGGCGTGTACAGGTACAGCTGCCCATGCAGCTTCACCACGATACCATAGTTCATCAAGAGTAGTGACTGGCGTATTGTGACGAGCCAGGTGCTCGGCCACCATTGACCAGACGTTTTCAGTTGGTGAGAGATCTGGAGAATGTGCAGGCCAGGGCAGCTGTCGTACATTTTCTGTATCCATAAAGACCCGTACAGGACCTGCAACATGAGGTCGTGCATTATCCGTCTGAAATGTAGGGATTCGCAGGGATCGAATAAAGTGTAGATGGTTCAAATGACTCTGAGCACTACGGGACTTAACATCTATGGTCATCAGTCCCCTAGAACTTAGAACTACTTAAACCTAACTAACCTAAGGACAGCACACAACACCCAGCCATCACGAGGCAGAGAAAATCCCTGACCCCGCCGTTCTTCCCACGCACAATTCGTGAATGGAACAGGGAAGGGGGGATCAGATAGTGGTACAATAAGTACCCTCCGCCACACACCGTAAGGTGGCTCGCGGAGTATAGATGTAGATGTAGATGTAGGAATCGAACCCGGGAACCCGGGCATGGGAAGCGAGAACGCTACCGCACGACCACGAGATGCGGGCAATAAAGTGTAGAGCCACGGGTCGTAACACATCTGAAATGTAACGTCAACTGTTCAAAGTGCCGTCAATGCGAACAAGAGGTGACCTAGACGTGTAACCAATGGCACCCCATACCATCACGCCGGGTGATACGCCAGTATGGCGATGACGAATACACGCCTCCAATGTGTGTTCACCGCGATGTCGCCAAACACGGATGCGACCACCACGATGCTGTAAACAGAACCCGGATTCATCCGAAAAAATGACGTTTTGCCATTCGTGCACCCAGGTTCGTCGTTGAGTACACCATCGCAAGCGCTCCTGTCTGTGATGCAGCGTCAAGGATAACCGCAGCCATGGTCTCCGAGCTGACAGTCCATGCTGCTGCAAACGTCGTCGAACTGTTCGTGCAGATGGTTGTTGTCTTGCAAACGTCCCCATCTGTTGACTCAGGGATCGAGACGTAGCTGCACGGTCCGTTACAGCGATGCGGATAAGATGCCTGTCATCTCGACTGCTAGTGATACGAGGCCGCCACTCTGTGACGTCTGCACGGTCGACACATTGCACTCTGCTGTCTACATACAACCGGCTACAATATAACCGACTACACCACTTCACTGCCGTGATTTACGTCAGTGGCGGAACATAATATGAAAGGGTGTTAACGACTTTATTCCATCTACGACGTTCCAGAGAGACCAGTGCTGCTCTTATAAGGGGAACTGACTAACAATATGTCCGGCGGCAGCATGATTACCACATTTAGCCTTGTATTCTGAACTACACACATCAAAAACAGTTTTGCATCATCCCGGTTCCCAGAATTCCTGAAGACAGACGTTGACTGTGGATACTTTATCACAGACACAGTCCTTTTGACTGTTCAGAGATGACACTAAACCCGGCCAAAGATATAAACAACCATGCACGAGCAGCGCCTATTAGACGGAGGGGATCCGACAGCCGATCAGTTCCAGTCGTTCCAGCAGGAAGGAGATACACGGCTCGTGTTGTCTGTAGTTCAACCATGCCTAGACGGTCAATACCGCGGTTCGATCTTCGATCGCGTCCGCATTGTTACTTTGTGCCAGGAAGGACTATCAACACGAGAAGTGTCCAGGCGTCTCGGAGTGAACCAAACGGATGTTAACTTTCTGGCAGATTAAAACTGTGTGCCCGACCGAGACTCGAACTCGGGACCTTTGCCTTTCGCGGGCAAGTGCTCTACCATCTGAGCTACCGAAGCACGACTCACGCCCGGTACTCACAGCTTTACTTCTGCCAGTATCTCGTCTCCTACCTTCCAAACTTTACAGAAGCTCTCCTGCGAACCTTTCAGGACTAGCACTCCTGGAAGAAAGGATATTGCGGAGACATGGCTTAGCCACAGCCTGGGGGACGTTTCCAGAATGAGATTTTCACTCTGCAGCGGAGTGAAGCTGTGAGGACAAGGCGTGAGTCGTGCTTCGGTAGCTCAGGTGGTAGAGCACCTGCCCGCGAAAGGCAAAGGTCCCGAGTTCGAGACTCGGTCGGTGCACACAGTTTTAATCTGCCAGGAAGTTTCATATCAGCGCACACTCCGCTGCAGAGTGAAAATCTCATTCTGCAAAGCGATGTTGTTTGGACGTGGGGAAGGTACAAAGAGACAGGAACTGTCGATGACATGCCTCGCTCAGGCCGCCCAAGGGCTACTAGTGCGTTGGATGACTTCTAAGTACGGATTATGACTCGGAGGAACCCTGACAGCAAAGCCACCATCTTGAGAAATGCTTTTCGTGCAGCCACGGGACGTCGTGTTGCGACTCAAACTGTGCGCAGTAGGCTGCATTATTTAGGTATCGGACCTGATACCAAGTACTGTATCGAATCTTCGAGGGGAGCGGCCGTATTTACGTAGGTTGTCCAGAAACTGGACGCCAAACATTTCTTCTCTACTTGCCGGCCAAATAGTATCATTGAGAACTAAGTCACGATCGCTATTCGAACTGCCTACTTCCGACTCTACCGCCAACCAACCAGTATTCGCCATTGCCACCGGATACGGTGGCGAATTATCATGCAACGCGAAACTGCTGTAGCCGGCCGCAGTGGGTCTAGGCGCTTTAGTCCGGAACCGCGCTGCTGCTACGGTCGCAGGTTCGAATCCTGCCTCGGGCATGGATGTGTGTGATGTCCTTAGGTTAGTTAGGTTTAAGTTGTTCTAAGTTGTAGGGGACTGATGACCTCAGAAGTTAAGTCCAATAGTGCTCAGAGCCATTTGAACCTTTTGCAACTGCTGTCAGGAAAGTAATGGATGTGAGTTTCTGGCCGACTCTTCTGAATTTCCTAAACATTACGAGGCGAGAGTCAGGGTTGAGTTTCGGACAAGATGGCGGGCGACTTCCGCTCGCTCCAACCGCGGGAAAAGTGATACATCGGCCCGACCACAGCGACCGCACTGCAGGCGGTCCTGAAATTCTTACGACGCAAACAAGCTCAACGTGGGCCCGCACCAGTATGGGGTAGCGAAGCCCTCTCCCCTCGCAGTGCACGCACTACTGGAATCACGAACAGACCGCAAGGGCACGAGCACAAGACTACGGAATTAGATCCGTAAAAACAATTTCTTTGGTCTAAGCCAGTGGTTCCCAACCTTTCGGAGACCATTTCCCCGCAGTGCAATAAGATATTAACTAGAACCTTACCTCCTCCCCCCCCCCCCAGATGTTTTATTAAACCTGGTACTGATGAATCAATGAAGTAACTGCTACTGTTTATTTCTAACAACCTCTTTGATCAAAGTAATCTCAGAAAAGAAAGCTACGCATCCCCGCTGAGACTAGACACCTCGTTACAGAACGTGCTTCCTCTGTACAAGTCCTCTTCTTGCAGACACTTGCTTCGCCTACTCCCTGCACCCCAGTTCATATCAACCAAATTAAAAGGTGTCTACTGTACGAGGTGCATTCAAGTTCTAAGGCCTCCGATTTTTTTTCTCCGGACTGGAAAGAGATAGAAACATGCGCATTGTTTTAAAATGAGGCCGCGTTCATTGTCAATACGTCCCAGAGATGGCAGCACCATACGGCAGATGGAATTTTACCGCCAGCGACGAGAATGAGAACTGTTTTAAATACTTAAAATGGCGACGTTTTCCTTACTTGAACAGCGTGCAATCATTCGTTTTCTGAATTTGCGTGGTGTGAAACCAACTGAAATTCATCGACAGTTGAAGGAGACATGTGGTGATGGAGTTATGGATGTGTCGAAAGTGCGTTCGTGGGTGCGACAGTTTAATGAAGGCAGAACATCGTGTGACAACAAACCGCAACAACCTCGAGCTCGCACAAGCCGGTCTGACGTCACGATCGAGAAAGTGAAGAGAATTGTTTTGGGGGATCGCCGAATGACTGTTGAACAGATCGCCTCCAGAGTGGGCATTTCTGTGGGTCCTGTGCACACAATCCTGTATGACGACCTGAAAATGCGAAAAGTGTCATCCAGGTGGGTGCCACGAATGCTGACGGACGACCACACGGCTGCCCGTGTGGCATGTTGCCAAGCAATGTTGACGTGCAACGACAGCATGAATGGGACTTTCTTTTCGTCGGTTGTGACAATGGATGAGACGTGGATGCCATTTTTCAATCCAGAAACAAAGAGCCAGTCAGCTTAATGGAAGCACACAGATTCACCGCCACCAAAAACATTTCGGGTAACCACCAGTGCTGAAAAATGATGGTGTCCATGTTCTGGGACAGCGAGGGCGTAATGCTTAGCCATTGCGTTCCAAAGGGCACTACGGTAACAGGTGCATCCTCCGAAAATGTTTTGAAGAACAACTTCCTTCCTGCACTGCAACAAAAACGTCCGGGAAGGGCTGCGCGTGTGCTGTTTCACCAAGACAACGCACCCGCACATCGAGCTAACGTTACGCAACAGTTTCTTCGTGATAACAACTTTGAAGTGATTCCTGATGCTCCCTACTCACCTGACCTGGCTCCTAGTGACTTTTGGCTTTTTCCAACAATGAAAGACACTCTCCGTGGCCGCACATTCACCAGCCGTGCTGCTATTGCCTCAGCGATTTTCCAGTGGTCAAAACAAACTCCTAAAGAAGCCTTCGCCGCTGCAATGGAATCATGGCGTCAGCGTTGTGAAAAATGTGTACGTCTGCAGGGCGATTACGTCGAGAAGTAACGCCAGTTTCATCGATTTGGGGTGAGTAGTTAATTAGAAAAAAAATCGGAGGCCTTAGAACTTGAATGCACCTCGTACTTTGACCTACTATTTGTAAATCGCTTGCCTTTCTGAAACTGGAAGACTTCAGGCTGTCAATCTTTTGTGTCTGATTACTGCCACTAATAATAACAATACCCTGTGGTGGTCTGTGTTGTGTTATGCTGTCAAATGGTTCAATTGGCTCTGAGCACTATGGGACTTAACATCCGAGGTCATCAGTCCCCTAGAACTTAGAACTACTTAAACCTAACTAACCTAAGGACATCAAACTCATCCATGCCAGAGGCAGGATTCTAACCTGCGACCGTAGCAGCGGCGCGGTTCCGAACTGAAGCGCCTAGAACCGCTCGGTCACAGCAGCCGGCTGTTATGCTGCCAATTAATTTATTTTTGTGAAGTGACTAATGTAGCAAATCCTGATCTATTGCGGGAACCTCCTACAAGTTGTGGAAGGCATTGCCATCAGATACTTAAGCATACTCGATGTGATACATACGTCTCAATTTCACTGTCATAGACGCATCGTACAAAGTACGTGTGTAGTGGATGCACTATGTGAGGAAGATATTGTTCATACGTTCGTTTTGCAAGCTGTAATCTCCACCCCATTATGTTACAGAACAATGCAAGCAAAAAGGTACTTTCTTGTAACTTACGTAATCAATATCACAATCTTACGTAACAGTGATAATAGCAATGAGCTTTTAAAACTAATTCAATTTTGTGACTGAAATACAACTGAGCGCTTTTGTTTTCACCCCTCAGAAAATTACATTTTACTCTTCAGGGGTAATTACCCCAGGTTGGGAAGAAATGGTCTAAGCCCTCTTCTCAGAGTTAATGGATAATTTCTTAGTTTTTGTACGTAATACTTAGCTATTCATTCTTATAACGAGCTCTTTACAATTTCCTGCACACTTTACATTTTTCGTTTTAACTGTCTTATTTGTGTTTTAACTTGAATATTGTTCCCTTGTGATAATCCCTCAATAGGGCCAGCAACTGCCTTGTTTTCGGTTTTGTTTATTCGACACCTGTTTATGTTTTCGCAAGCATTACTCAACAATGAAGGCTTAAATAAATAAATAACCATTTTGCAACCGAGACTGCCTATTCTTTCTGGAAGGCCTCTTTATATAAGTCATGTTCGTATTCGCACATACACAATTTAAATGTTTAACTGTCCGAGATGGTTAAAAAGACATATCAGAAGAACGGATAGTGTCTTGAAAAGAGCCGGCCGCTGTGGCCGAGCGGTTCTAGGTGCTTCAGTCCGAAACCATGTGAGTGCTACGGTCGCAGGTTCGAATCGTGCCTCGGGCGTGGATGTGTGTGATGTCCTTAGGTTAGTTAGGTTTAAGTTGTTCTAAGTTCTAGGGGACTGATGACCTCAGATGTTAAGTCCCATAGCGCTCAGAGCCATCTGAACCATTTGTCTTGAAAAGATCGTATAGGATGAATATCAATGAAATGAAAACCATGGTAACAGAGAATAGTCGAATTAAATCAGGCGCTGCTGAAGAAATTAGACTGGTGAATGAGTCATTAAAAGTAGCACGTGAGTTCTGATCTTTGGGTAAGAAAACAACTAACGTTGGCCAAAATAGAGAAGACGTAAAACGTCGACTGGGAATAACATGGGACCGCTTACGAAAAAGAAAAAATTGTTAACGATGAATACAGATTTTGTAGATTTGTGGTAAGATGTTATGGGACCAAACTGGTGAGGTCATCGGTCCATAATCTTACACACTACTTAATCTAACTTTATTTAAACTAACTTATGGTACGGACAACACACACAGCCATGCCCAATGGATGAGTCGAACCTCAGACCGGGCCAGCCGGGCGGACCGTAACAAGTCGGGTGCACCGTGACAAGTCGCCCTAGACCGCGCGGCTATCCCGCGCGGAGATGAATATAAATTTATGATTTGAGAAGCACTTTTTTGAAGGTATTTGGTTGGAGTGGAGCCCAGTAAGGAAGTGAGACGTGTACGATGAACACTTCAGACCAAAAGAGAATAGTAGCTTTTGAAAGATCCCTAAAGATTAGTTGGGTAGAACCCGTGAGTGATGAACACGCACTGAATCGAATTGGCGGCAAAAGAAATTTAATGAACAACTTCACTAAAAGAGGGGATAGCTTGCTGGGATACTTAGTGAGGCAGTGAGGAATCAGCGGTTTGATACTGGAGGGAAATGTGTGTGTGTGCGTGAGTATGTGTGTATGGGACGTGGTACAGGGGGGGGGGGGGGGGGAGTGGGAGGTTAAAACTGTACAGGGAGATCAAGACGTGTTTACAGCAAGCAGGCTCAAATGGGCGTGTGTTGCGGCAGTTATGCACAGACGAACAGCCTTACGCTGTCGGCACACGGACCGTTCGTCGACTTTGATCGTGCCGAGTTCACATTGCTGCTGAACACTCAAAAAAGAAGCGAATACGGCGCAGGGTACGTGTCTCTCAACGTGATATACGAGATCGCAGCGTCACTTATCGGCTGTATCTGGCTCGCAGATCATACTGGTTACTACAAGCACTGGCGCAAAATCCCCGTGCTAGCTCTGTTAAACACACACATTTCCTCGCTTGCCCATACGCTAATCGCGTTGTTCTGACTGTAGTAGACATAAATAAAAACTTCGATATCCATGAACACGTTATCAAGCGAAGAGTAAAGTACTACGAGTACCGCCAGTCAATAAGGACATCAGCTTTTAAAAGTTCCATTGCAAATAATGAGGTGCAAATTTAAAGCAGTTCTCCGCATAACATAAAAATTACCTCATCGTTCTCACTTTTTAGTAAACCTCTAAGGCCATTCTGACTTGATTACTTGATTACTCTTCCCATTCAGTAACAGACTCTTTACAACGTGTGAAATACAAGCTTTGAACCAACAAACTGCAAAATATCTTACTGCAAGTAATGCAAGTCTTGTAGACCGAGCCAGTTGAACAAATTCACTCCTCCAGGAGAGGGCACTTACATTTACATAACGTCGAAAATTACAGAATTAATTAAGTCTATTAAATTAATAAGAGAGTATCACAACCTATTAGGAAACGCGAAGATGAGTAACAACAAATTAGGATGTAGCGAGGCGCGAACCCGCAAAACATCGCACATTACTGATTTTATCCATTATAAATAGTTTTGCGGAAGCCTGCGACTGTGAAAACAATGGGTTTGTCCATAAGTAACTTCTCTGCTACCAGTGAGGATTTTCTTTTATTCGCGTTGTTCCCGAACTGATTCCCATTTTCATGTTTTTGTCCTCTTTGTACTATGCCATTTTTATGTAATATTTTCGATGTGTGACGTTCTGCTTCCTTTTGTTGCCTTTACTGCAATATATAAAAAAAGGTGCAATTTTCAGTTAGTTATCAATTTTTGTGTGTAGTTAGTGGGCAAATTTGGAAGAAATTGTTCTTACGGTTTCTTTACGCTCCAACTGTGCAAAGTCTCACACACGATAAATTTGTGTGTGATGTCTAACGTGTGAGGCCCTGTACAGATGGACCGTAAGGAAACTGTAAATACAAGTTCTTCCAAATTTAGCAAATAACTACATATAAAAATCAATAACTAACTAAAAACTGCGCGTTTTTATGTATTGCAATAATGTCTACAAAACAAAGTAGAACCTCACAGATCGAAAACATTACGTAAATATGGCATAGTACTACAAGTAGGCCGTTTAGGTTTTTATGTTGGTAACGCCACGTAGCGCTCTGCATGAAAATCACTGGCTGTGCTGTGTGCAGTCTGTGGCTGGTTGGCATTGTTGGAATATTTGCTATTGTAGTGTTGGGCGGTTGGATGTAAACAGCGCATAGCGTTGCGCAGTTGGAGGTGAGCCGCCAGCAGTGGTGGATGTGGGGAGAGAGATGGCGGAGATTCGAGAGCGGATGATCTGGACGTGTGTCCATCAGAAAGAGTAAATTTGTAAGACTGGATGTCATGAACTGATATATATATATATATATATATATATATATATATATATATATATATATATATATATATATATATGTATATATATATATATATATATATATTGTAACAAATAAGCCCTCGGTCACAAATATTAAGTCAAAAATTGACCTGGTTTCGACGCTACTATGAGCGTCGTCTTCAGAATTAGACTAACTGTACTAAAACATTAGGTATATAGTACATTAATAAAATTAAAGTTTGTACTGACTCGAAAAGATGCAGCACTTACAAGTCACATATTAAAAAAGATCTTGGCCGGAAAGGCGACGTCATGAACACTTGTCAGATGGCGAGCCGCTAAGGGCTGTTTTAGAACAGTTGGTCTAATTCTGAAGACGACGCTCATAGTAGCGTTGAAACCAGGTCAATTTTTGACTTAATATTTGTGACCGAGGGCTTATTTGTTACAATATAATTCTGACACGGTCACTGAACCTCAGCAGCTATGTTCAAAGTGATATACACTCCTGGAAATAGAAATAAGAACACCGTGAATTCGTTGTCCCAGGAAGGGGAAACTTTATTGACACATTCCTGGGGTCAGATACATCACATGATCACACTGACAGAACCACAGGCACATAGACACAGGCAACAGAGCATGCACAATGTCGGCACTAGTACAGTGTATATCCACCTTTCGCAGCAATGCAGGCTGCTATTCTCCCATGGAGACGATCGTAGAGATGCTGGATGTAGTCCTGTGGAACGGCTTGCCATGCCATTTCCACCTGGCGCCTCAGTTGGACCAGCGTTCGTGCTGGACGTGCAGACCGCGTGAGACGACGCTTCATCCAGTCCCAAACATGCTCAATGGGGGACAGATCCGGAGATCTTGCTGGCCAGGGTAGTTGACTTACACCTTCTAGAGCACGTTGGGTGGCACGGGATACATGCGGACGTGCATTGTCCTGTTGGAACAGCAAGTTCCCTTGCCGGTCTAGGAATGGTAGAACGATGGGTTCGATGACGGTTTGGATGTACCGTGCACTATTCAGTGTCCCCTCGACGATCACCAGTGGTGTACGGCCAGTGTAGGAGATCGCTCCCCACACCATGATGCCGGGTGTTGGCCCTGTGTGCCTAGGTCGTATGCAGTCCTGATTGTGGCGCTCACCTGCACGGCGCCAAACACGCATACGACCATCATTGGCACCAAGGCAGAAGCGACTCTCATCGCTGAAGACGACACGTCTCCATTCGTCCCTCCATTCACGCCTGTCGCGACACCACTGGAGGCGGGCTGCACGATGTTGGGGCGTGAGCGGAAGACGGCCTAACGGTGTGCGGGACCGTAGCCCAGCTTCATGGAGACGGTTGCGAATGGTCCTCGCCGATACCCCAGGAGCAACAGTGTCCCTAATTTGCTGGGAAGTGGCGGTGCGGTCCCCTACGGCACTGCGTAGGATCCTACGGTCTTGGCGTGCATCCGTGCGTCGCTGCGGTCCGGTCCCAGGTCGACGGGCACGAGCACCTTCCGCCGACCACTGGCGACAACATCGATGTACTGTGGAGACCTCACGCCCCACGTGTTGAGCAATTCGGCGGTACGTCCACCCGGCCTCCCGCTTGCCCACTATACGCCCTCGCTCAAAGTCCGTCAACTGCACATACGGTTCACGTCCACGCTGTCGCGGCATGCTACCAGTGTTAAAGACTGCGATGGAGCTCCGTATGCCACGGCAAACTGGCTGACACTGACGGCGGCGGTGCACAAATGCTGCGCAGCTAGCGCCATTCGACGGCCAACACCGCGGTTCCTGGTGTGTCCGCTGTGCCGTGCGTGTGATTATTGCTTGTACAGCCCTCTCGCAGTGTCCGGAGCAAGTATGGTGGGTCTGACACACCGGTGTCAATGTGTTCTTTTTTCCATTTCCAGGAGTGTATATATTATGACTTTTGAACACTATTAAGATAAATACATTGTTTGTTCTCTATCAAAATCTTTCATTTGCCAAGTATCCCTATCAATAGTTAGTGCCTTCAGTGGTTAGAATCCTTTATTCAGCTGGCAGTATTGGCGCTCGCTGTATTGCAGTAGTTCGAGTAACGAAGATTTTTGTGAGGTAAGTGATTCATGAAAAGTATAGGTTAATGTTAGTCAGGGCTATTCTTTTGTAGGGATTTTTGAAAGTCAGATTGCGTTGCGCTAAAAATATTGTATGTCAGTTTAGTGTTGATCAGAATATGTAAAGAGAGTAATGTCTGAGTACGTTCTGTTTTGCTCAGCTGTTTGAAAATCAAATAACGTAGAGGTTTATCAGCACAGTAATTCATTAATTTTTCTAAGGGGACGTTTCATAGTACAAACAGAAAATACACTTGAAAATAGGAATCAGTTCCCGAAAAGCGTCGTGTACAATATGAATAAATTAAAATCGTGACTGGTAGCAGAAATGTTATTTATATGTTATTTATGAACAGAACCATCACACATTATCTTACAAGTCCGCATCTCCGCTCATTACGCTACACCGACCTTAGAAGATGAACGGGAATGCTTTGCATCTTACATCGCTTCGGAGCCTTAATCGTAGATATGTTATTGACTGTCATTTAATTACAACACATTGCACCAAGAACTATGCGTTTCTGATGGAGCCTCAACGTGCCGATGCCTTAAGATGGCATGCTTTCATAACACGCAAGTTACAGATGGAAAATTCTTCAATCACCTGTATGACCATTCCCGTAATTTTATTACAACACATCGTACAATTAAGTTCAGTGGTACGTTGAAACAGCAAACATTCGTATATAATCCGCGAGAAGAAGATTTCAAGTCAAAGACAATATGTATTGAAGAGAGACGGTGCCATTTGACGTAGGTGGCGTTCTTCCATCTCAATGCTCCAAGTTCAAAGAAACGTTCAGATTATCTGACATGCTAGTTGTTGCAATGCACGTTTGAAAAGACTCCACAACGTGTTTTCTTTTCCAAGCTGCGACGTCAGAATCTCGACTCGCTGAACACTGACGTTCGGTGTGACGGCAGCTTCACAAGGAACAGACAACCGAACACAGTTGCATCACACCACTTTTCGTACTGAAGAACACAACAACAACAGAAATACACGGTAACAGTACAAAACGAATCAACTCTGGCGAAGATGTGGACTGGTTGCCGTAAGAGGGGGAGAGAAAAAAAAACCAGAGTTAAGTTACCAGGTGAGACAGCGGTTAAAAAAACGGAGATGCACAGTAACGCGGAAAGGATGCATAGTGTCGACAGTGTGAGAGAGATAGCGGTTTCACTGCTGGACAGAATGAAGACAGCTGTGGCAAATGCTGACAGGGCACTGCTAACAGGGAGAAATTTAATCACCTCTTCAACACAAAGTGGTTTGGGACAAGACACAGATTAAGAGGTAGTTTCTTCAAGAGACGTATGGCTAAAGTAAAGGAGAAGATAGAGAAAGAGTTGGCCTTACGTATAGGTACAGCCATATGCTGAACGTTGCAGATAGTCTGTTGATATACACGGAGGGCCAACGAAACCGGAATAGGCGTGCGCGGTCGGCAACATCTATGTAAGACAACAACTGTCTGGCGCAGTTGTTCCATCGGTTGCTGCTGCTACAATGGCAGGTCACCAAGATGTAAGTGAGTTTGAACGTGGTGTCATAGACGGCGCACGAGCGATGGGACACAGCATTTCCAAGGTACCGATGAAGTGGGGATTTTCCCGTACGATCATTTCACGAGTGCAACGTGAATATCAGGAACCCGGTAAAACATCAGATCTCCGACATCGCTGCGGCCGGAGAAAGATCCTTCAAGATCGGGACCAACGATGACTGAAGAGAATCGTTGAACGTGACAGAAGTTCAACCCTTCCGCAAACTGCTGCAAATTCCAATGCTAGGCCATTAATAAGTGTCAGGGTGCGAACCAATCAACGAAAGGTCGTCGATATGGGCTTCCGGAGCCGAAGGCGCACTTGCGTACCCCTTATGACTGCACGACACAAAGCTTTACGCCTTGCCTGCCAACACCGACAGTGGACTGTTGATAACTGGAAACATTTTGCCTGGTAGGATGAGTCTCGTCTCAAATTGTATCGAGCGGATGGACGTGTATGGATATAGAGACAAGCTCGTGGTAGATGGATCCTGCATGCCAGCAGGGAAGTGTTGAAGCTGGTGGAGACCGCGTAACGGTGTTGGGCGTGTGCAGTTGAGTGATGTGGGACCCCTGACAACGTCTAGATAAGACTGTGACACGTGACACATACGTAAGCATCCTGCCTGATCACTTGCATCCATTCAGTCCACTGTGCAGTCCGACGGACTTGGGCAAATCCAGCAGGACAATGCGACACCCCAGACGTACAGAATTGCTACAGAGTGGCTGCGGGAACACTTTCTGAATTTAAACACTTCCGCTGCCGACCAGAGTCGCCACAGATGGACACTACTGAGCATCTCTGGGATGCCTTGCAACGTGCTGTTCACAAGACGTCTCCACCCCGTCGTACTCTTACAGATTTATGGACAGCCCTTTAGGATTCATGGTGTCAATTCCCTCCAGCACTACTTCTGACATTAGTCGAGTCCATGCCACGTCCTGTTGCGGCACTTCTGCGTGCTCACGGGTCCCTGCACGATATTACGCAGATAACCAGTTTCTTTGACTGTCCAGTGTCTAATGGTAGGTGTTTGAACTGCGAAGATAGGTATTAAAATCACTCACACAGAAAGAGAAAATTAAAACAAGGCAGCGTGTCGTAATCCTCAGTTACTTCAGTGTGCCGTCTCCCTTGCAAAAAATGGCTCTGAGCACTATGGGACTTAACATCTGAGGTCATCAGTCCCCTAGAACTTAGAACTACTTAAACCTAACCTAACCTAAGGACATCACACACATCCATGCCCGAGGCAGGATTCGAACCTGCGACCGTAGCGGTCGCGCGGTTCCAGACTGTAGCGCCTAGAACCGCTAGACCACCGCGGCCGGCGTCTCCCTTGCATGCTGTCGCTCGCTGTTGACGTACAGTCATATGTCGATGGGTGGATGAGCGGCTGGAAGTGACACAAAATAAGCTGCGCCTCGTAGAGCCCAATGCGCGGCCGTGGCGACGTCCTTCCGGCCACGCAGGCGAGACGAGCTCCTCCTAAAGCCGTCGGCCCACGGACCGTGCATCCGAACATTGAGCGGTCCGAGTCTGTGACGCCAGAGAATGAAGTAGCGCGTTGGGGAGTCTTTCCGGACGTGCAGACCAGTATCTGACATGTCAGATATTCTGAACGTTGACCAGTGAGGTGCCAGGACGCCATCTACGTCATCTCCCTTCAGTACAGAGCTGCGAGGCACCCTATTGGCTTCCAGCTGAAACAGCTGAGTACCAGGAAATCCCGTATCTCTCGAAAACTTTCCCTTAACTGTACGACTCGTTGCACTAAAATGACGAGAAAAATAATACTGATGGTAAAAGAACTATTGTAACTTGCGTATTATGAGAATATACCATTTGAAGGCAACGCCATGCTGAGGATCCATCAAAAACGCATTGCTGTTGGTACAATTTGTTGTAATCAAATTCCAGTTAGTAATACAGGTACGACTAAAACTTTCAGGACACGACAAGATGCCAGCTACACTACTGGCCATTAAAATTGCAACACCACGAAGATGACGTGCTACAGACGCGAAAGCTAACCGACAGGAAGAAGATGCTGTGATATGCAACTGATTAGCTTTTCAGAGCATTCCCACAAGGTTGGCGCCGGTGGCGGCACCTACAACGTGCTGACATGAGGAAAATTTTCCAACCGATTTCTCATACATAAACAGCAGTTGACCGGCGTTGCCTGGTGAAACGTTGTTGTGATGCCTCGTGTAAGGAGGAGAAATGCGTGCCATCACGTTTCCGACTTTGATAAAGGTCCGATTGTAGCCTATCGCGACACTGCTGCTCGCGTTGGTCGAGATCCAATGACTGTTAGCAGAATATGGAATCGGTGGGTTCAGGAGGGTAATACGGAACGCCGTGCTGGATCCCAACGGCCTCGTATCACTAGCAGTCGAGATGACAGGCATCTTGTCCGCATGGCTGTAACGGATCGTGTAGCCACGTCTCGATCGCTGAGTCAACAGATGGGGACGTTTGCAAGACAACAACGATCTGCACAAACAGTTGGACGACGTTTGCAGCAGCATGGACTGCGGTTACCCTTGACGCTGTATCACTGACAGGAACGCCTGCGATGGTGTACTCAACAACGAACCTGGGTGCACGAATGGCAAAACGTCATTTTTTCGGATGAATCCAGGTTCTGTTTACAGCATCATGACGCTCGCATCCGTGTTTGGCGGCATCGCGGTGAACGCACATTGGAAGCGTGTATTCGTCATCGCCATACTGGCGTATCATCCGGCGTGTGGGTATGGGGTGCCATTGGTTACACATCTGGGTCACCTCTTCTTCGCATTTACGCCACTTTGAACAGTTGACTTTACATTTCAGATATTTTACGACCCGTGGCTCTACCCTTCATTCGATCCCTGCGAAACCCTACATTTCAGCAGGATAATGCACGACCGCATGATGCAGGTCCTGTACGCGCCTTTCTGGATGCAGAAAATGTTCCACTGATGCCCTGGCCAGCACATTCTCCAGATCCCTCACCAATTGAAAACCTCGTTTCGATGGTGGCCGAGCAATTGGCTCGTCACAATATGCCAGTCACTACTCTTGATGAACTATGGTATCGTGTTGAAGCTGCATGTACACGATACCCAAGCTCTGTTTGACTCAATGCCCAGGCGTATCAAGGCCATTATTACGGGCAGAGGTGGTTGTTCTGTGTACTGATTTCTCAGGATGTGTGCACCCAAATTGCGTGAAAATGTAATCACGTGTCAGTTGTAGTAGAATATATTTCTCCAATGAATACCCGTTTATCATCTGCATTTTTCTTGGTGTAGCAATTTTAATGGCCAGTAGTGTATTTAGTCCGCCAAACTTCGTGGTCACCGAGCGAGGTGGCGCAGTGGTTAGCACCCTGGACTCGCATTCGGGAGGACGACGGTTCAATCCCGTCTCTAGCCATCATGATTAAGGTTTTCCGTGATTTCCCTAAATCGTTTCAGGCAAATGCCGAGATGGTTCTTTGAACGGGCACGGCCGATTTCCTTCCACATCCTTCCGTAACCCGAGTTTGCGCTCCGTCTCTAATGACCTCGTTGTCGACGGGACGTTAAACACTAATCACAACCACCACGTGGTCGATTGAGCTCAATGGGTGCCGGCACAGTAGCTCAGCGTGTTCGGTCAGAGACCTGGCTGGTCTCTGGAATAAAAGGGATCGCCAACAAGCTTCAAGGCATGTCATGTGACGTCCGCTAGGACGAAATAACGAACAAAATGCAAAGAAAAGAGTAGCGTTATAAATTTATAAGGAAGAGTCGAATGTGTTTGTAATTCGTGTCTGCAATTTTTTTTCTAACTTTCGCGTTTTTAATACGTTCAGGTACTACCCTATTAATTTAACACAAACATATATTTCGATATTCGCTGTTATGTAATTATAAGTGCGCTCTGTTTGAAGAGTAAATTCGTTAGATTGGCTTAATCTGCAGGACAGCTTGCGCTACTTGTAAGACATTTTACGCTGCTTTCTTTTACGTTTTGAAATTCGGATGTTCTAAAACTGGCCGACCTGTTGTGGACCAGCAGTTCTAGGCGCTTCAGTCTGGAACCGCGCGACCGCTACGGTCGCAGGTTCGAATCCTGCCTCGGACATGGATGTGTGTGATGTCCTTAGGTTAGTTAGGTTTAAGTAGTCCTAGGGGACTGATGACCTCAGATGGTAAGTCCCATAGTGCTCAGAGCCATTTGAGCCATTTTTGTTGTAAAGCTTCAGCTACTGAACGGGAAGAGTGATCAAGTAAGAATACCTTAGCGTTTTACAAAAAAGTGAGAGTGATGAAATAATTTTTACCTGATGTGGAGCTCTATCGTAAATTTATAGCGCGCTGTTTGTAACGGAACTTTTACGCACCGATTTCCTTACTGCCTCGACGTCGTACTTTCCTTTTTGCCTTATAACATGTTCAGGGATACTGCAGCTTTTATTTGTGTATACTACAGAGAAAACAACCTGACTAGCATATGGACAAGGGAGGAAACGTACATTTTAATAGAGCTAATACAGGAATTTTACGCGCGCCCGTTTCGCGAACAGTGTAATTTACGACCATGAGACAGCCAACAACTGCCGCTTGAGTGCGTTGCGATCGCCTATACCACGTTAGAGCCCACGTACCGTATGCACAAATGGCAGCGCTGAGCGATCAGCAACACGCTCAATGTTGACTTTCAAAGGCACGGTCCGCGTGGCGGCGGTTTTACGCCGCACAGGCCACGGTCCTGCGACGTGTGGACTCTTAGACAGGCGAGACAGCCATCCGACGTGCGGTGCCCGTGGAGCACGCATCACAGTGTGACACGCTGTACTCGTATTACACTGTGTTTCATTAAAGACCCAGAGGGCAGCGGCGGATTTGCCGACGGATTATGTGAGGTTCAAATGAATGTGGTGAGAGTTGTCGGGTTTTATGACGTGTCCAACTTGTTTCTTAAAATTTTAGGGAAGTATTCTCCATGTGTTACCAGCGTGACAAGCTCACTCATGTCTTTTGTAAGTAGTCAGCTAGTCAGACTTTTCTGTGTCATTATTTTAGCTACCCTGTCGTTTTACTTATATTTTAATCCCATGTATAGCACTTTTCACCCTTCCTTCAAAGTCTTAAGGTGTGTCAATATGAATGAGGTGAGAATAAGTGAGTATCATTTTGTAGCTCTCCGCCTCAATGTATGAGCTCTTTTTAGCCATTTTATACCCATTCGCTTCTTTAAATACTCGTAACGGCGGTGGTAATCCCGCCGTTGAGCGTCTGTACACTCCGAACACACACACACACACACACACACACACACACACACACACACACACACATACACAGGCGTCCGCGCCCGCCATCATCTGGACTATTGTCTTAAACTTTACATAGAAATACATCCCCAAACTTTCGAATCGCATGTAGGCAAACGCCACTCATTGATATCGCTGAGCTATCAATCTGAGCAATTGCAGGAATTTCTGGCCGTACGTTTTCACCCGCTCTTCCATATAATTCCAGACATTTTCTATGGGATTAAGGTCGGTTGATTTAGAGAGCCAGTGGGTATGCGAGACGGTGTCTGAGTGTTCCGCCAGTCCAGGTACACTACGTGATCAAATGTACCGGACAACTCGCGTAAAAATGACTTACAAGTTCGTCGCGACATTCTTCGGTAATGATGGAATTCAATATGGTATCGGCCCACCCTTAGCCTTCATGACATCTTCCAATCTTGCAGGCAAGCGTTCAATCAGGTGCTGGAAGGTTTCGTGGGGCATGGCAGCCCATTCTTCACGGAGTGCTGCACTGAGGAGAGGTATCGATGTCGGTCGTTGAGGTCAGACACGAAGTCGGTGTCCCAAAACATCCCAGAGGTGTTCTGTGGGATTTAGGCCAGGATTTCAAATGGCTCTGATCACTATGGGACAACATCATCTTAGGTCATAAGTCCCCTAGAACGTAGAACTACTTAAACCTAACTAACCTAAGGACATCACACACACCCATGCCCGAGGCAGGATTCGAACCTGCGACCGTAGCAGTCCCGCGGTTCCGGACTGTAGCGCCAGAACCGCACGCCCACCGCGGCAGGCTAGGTCATGACTCTGTGCAGGCCAGTCCATTACAGTGATGTTATTGTCATCTACCCACTCCGCTACAGGCCGTGCATTATGAACAGGTGCTCGATCGTGTTGAAAGATGCAATCGCCACCCCCGAATGTCTCTCAAACAGTGGGAAGCGAGAAGGTGCTTGAAACATCAGCGTAGGGCTGTGCTGTGATAGTGCCACGCAAAACAACAAGGGGTGCAAGCCCACTCCATGAAAAACATGACCACACCATTTTCACCACCAGCTCCGAATTTTAGTGATGGCAGTACACACGCTGGCAGATGACGTTCACCTGGCATTCGCCAGGCCCAGACCATGCCATCGGATGCTACATTGTGTACCGTGATTCGTCACTAAACACAACAGTTTTTCACTATTTAATCGTCCAATGTTTACGCTCCTTACAGCAAGCGAGGCGTCGTTTGGCATTTACCGGCGTGATGTGTGGCTTATGAGCAGCCGCTCCACCATGAAATCCAAGTTGTCTCACCTCCCGCCCAACTGTCGTAGTACTTGCAGAGGACCCTGATGCAGTTTGCAATTCCTGTGTAATGTCTGCTTATTACACATTACGACTCTCTTCAACTGTCGGCGGTCTGTCTCAGTCAACAGACGAGGTAGGCCTGTACGCTTTTGTGCTGTACGTGTCTCTTCACGTTTCTATTTCACTGTTACATCGGAAACAGTGGGCCTAGGGATGTTTAGGAGTGTGGAAATCTCGTGTACAGACATATGACACAAGTGACACACAATCACCTGACCATGTTGGAAGTCCGTGAGGTCCGCGGAAGGCGCACTCTGCTCTCTCACGATGTCTAATGACTACTGAGGTACCTGGTAGTAGGTGGCGGCACATCGCACCTAATATGAAAAACGTATGTTTTTGGGGGTGTCCGGATACTTTTGATCACATAGTGTAAGTTCCACGTGCAGTTCTGTGAACCGGTAGCGTTGCTTTTGTCATGGTGAAAACTTAAATAATTTACCTTCTGCAGCTGCGCGCCAGCTGTTGCGACCAACTGGTCAACATGGACCACCTCTGGTAAGTGTAAGGAACGGTTGTCACGCAGAGGGTGGATGTAGGTTCAATTAAAAGGAACTCAGCCGACATTAAGAGTGCAAAAGGTATTCCACTGCCGAACGTAGAATTGAGGGGGGGGGGGGGGGGCGGTATAGGTGGAAATAGTACACTGAAGGCCTCTACGAGGGAGAAGACTGACATGACAGAACATGAAATGGTAGTTGATTTGGAACACAGAGGGGATCTCGTATTAGAATCAGAGATTGAAAGTCTTGAAATCCAACAATGCAGACGACATATATAAAATTTAATCGGGGGGAGGGGGGAGGTGGGAGGGAAGGGGACCCGCGCCCAAAATATTACTCCAAGAAGTGTGTAGAATGTATAAGACACACAAACGGATTTTTGGAAAAATATCATCTAGAAGACATCAAAAGCAGGCCAGAACGATAACCATTGCAGAATCAGCTACATAGCTGCCGACGAGATACAGAAAAAAAGTAGGATAGAAAATTGAGAATGTGATGGATGACAATCAGTTTGGATTTAGGAAAGGTAAACGCACCGGAGAGGAGGTTCCGACGTTGCGATTGCCATTGGACAGAAGACTTAAGAAAACATTTTCATACGATCTGTCGACCTAGAAAATGTGATACAGGACGTAAAGTGATGCAAGATATTTGAAATTCTCATAACAATGTGTAAATGTTATAGAAAACAACAGGTTATATACGAGAGCCAAGACGGAGCAATAAGAGTGGGAAACCAAGACAGAAGTCCACAGTTAAAAAGGGTGTAAGGGCAACCATCAAGTGGTTTTTCATTACCGTTAGGCGTGTACATTGAAAAAGCAACAGCGAAAATTAAAGGCACTCTCAGGAGTAGAATAAAAATTCAGAATGAAAGGATATCAGTGCCAAGATTCGCAGATGACATTGGTATCCTCAGTGAATCTCCGAAAGGACTAAGGATCATTTCGAATTGATGCACAGTTCAATGAGCCGTACTTTCAAGTAAACCACCAAAGTGAAGAGAACAGAAAATTAGTTAGCGTCAAAATTAACAAAAAAATTGGGGACCAGGAGCCGGCCGATGTGGCCGAGCTGTTCTAGGCGCTTCAGTCTGGAACCGTGCGACCGCTACGGTCGCAGGTTAGAATCCTGCCTCGGGCATGGATGTGTCTGATGTCCTTAGGTTAGTTAGGTTTAAGTGGTTCTAAGTTCTAGGGGACTGATGACCTCAGAAGTTAAGCCCCATACAGGGTGTATACGGGGACAAGGAAAAAAATTCCCGGATTATTCCCGGATTTCTCCCGGATATCCCGTTTAAAAAATATGCTTTTTCCCGGGCGAAAATACACTTTTTCTGTTCTAAGTCACAGTAGGTTTTCCGTAGATTTTCCCTCGGAACTGTAAAACTTATCAATCCTTTGAATGGTTAACGTTTTATACAATCGCATAGAACTTCCCGGAAAAAAAAGAAAAGACGGGGCAAAGAAGTTTTGGAGAGACTTTTAATAAAAAAAAAAAAAAAAGGAGAGAAGTTTTGGAAAGACCTTCGATTTGCAGCAAAATATACGCTGCATATTTTCGTATTACGAAAGTATAAATTCGAATTGCACCAAACACAGCGCGTTAGTTTCCGGAGCGTTGAAACCGAGGTTGCCACGTCCTTTTGTAAGCGAGTCATATCTCAAGCCACGAGATCTCGCCAGCCGATGACAGCAGCTATTCAGAGCATAGGACACGTGTTATAGTCAGCCAATAGCAAGATGACTGGTTACCTGGCGCGAACACGCAAGAGGAAAAGTTAACGGTTTACATTAATGTACACAGTACCGTATATCTACAAGAAAAGCTAAGCTTTCACATATAATATTACTCTGTAAGATTAACACGCTACAACAGAACCTAAGCTTTCACATGTAATATTGATCTTTTTTTGCGTGTGTTATACTTTAAGATACACCATACAAATGCGCCAGTAAATTTAAAATTATGACATAAATGTCTCGGCTCGAAATTCTTGTAAGTGGCTGGTCCTCAAACTGTTCAGTTTCGAACGCTCTGTGATTTAGATATCCATCCCACTTTCTCACACGTAACATAATTCATCTTGCGTAAAAAGAGAATTACTTTGAAAGTAACGCTTTTCTAACCACCGTTCGCAATACTATCCAGAGACTGTTAGAAATAGGTTCGATTTACCAGTTGCCAGAGAGCGCCAGAAAACAGGCATTATTGTGCGTGTGCAACTGCAGTGGTCTAGGAAGCCCGCATGTTCGTGTGTATAAAGCACTAAGAGAGCTTACATTACACCATAAAAGAAACAGGGCATCAGAGGATACTCCAAAGCGCATCGGAATTTCGTAAACCATACTAAAATGCATAATCCGGCTTGAAGTGCAAATTGGCTTTTTCCAGATTCACAATGAAGTAGGTCCCATCTGATATTAAGTTTTTCAGTGTGGTTTTTGGGATGTAAATTTTCTTGGAGTACCAGTACTCTACGATCTCATTTTTGGTTATTTATTACGGCATAATGCCATATATGGCAGAAGATGATAACGTGCACTTGAAATTCAGCGAACAGTTGGAACTAGCCAATACTGTAGAATGAAACACTTCGTTTCAAATAAAATGATCGCCTCGGCGGAAAGATTAATCAACCCAAATTTCTTTACCAAACTTGCAAAAATAACTTCACTGTTCTGCAAATGCTTGACTGCTACTAACTTGGAAACAAAATAAAATCAGAAAACTGAAATTAATAATATATTTTTGCCCTCCGTAATTATGTGAATGTATTTTAATTCGCTTGATAGCTCCCGGCCACAGAAATCCGTTTTGTTTTCATTTGACATGGGAGCTGTACACGAAGAGAAGCAGCGAAATCACTTAACGTAAACACGGGTCACGTGCAGGTTAACCCCCTCCCCACAACAACTCTGTGCAAGCGTGAATCTGGCAGCTAGGGCGCGCGAGAAAAATTTTTCTCGTTTGCATCTGGCTGCTTGCTGCTACTACCGATACAGCTAACAGCCAAACTTCAAGTAGCGGGAGAAGGTACTGCTTACACGCGAGTCAAATGCGCATGCGCAACAGACCGATGGCAATTGGTCAAACGAACCTAATGTGAACAGTTGTGACGTCATGCTCATAGCAAGCAGTTTATTGTTACGAAGAATTACAGTCTGCGCCCTACGGCATTTGACATATTTTTGCTATTTGCAGACGCTTGTGCGTGCACGGTTTTTTGTTGTTGTAAATTGCACATTTCCTTTGCCACTAAAGTTTTATTTTTTTTCCCTCTCTTTTATATTTTATTGCTGCACTATCATTCTCCAGTAGCAGGATATAACAACATTCATTGCTAGAGAATCTATTCTGCAGTCAAAATTACAAAAATTTAACTGAAAGCTAAAACAATGAAAAATTCCCGGAATTCCGAAAAATTCCGGGGTTTTTCCCGGTTTTCTCCCAGCTGAAAAAATTCCCGGGTTTTTCCCGGATTTCCCGGTTGTCCCGGGTCGTATACACCCTGCCATAGTGCTCAGAGCCATTTGAACCAATTTTTGTTGCCGGCCGCAGCGCCGTATTTTGCCTGTTTACATTTCTCTGTATTTGAATAGGCCTGCCTATACCAGTTTTTTTGGCACTTCAGTGTATCTTGAACCGTTTCATAAATAGAGGGAGTGTTACTTCCTGCGCGAGTCGTCTTTTGCGTTCATAGATGTAGAAGTAGGGGAATGGAGAAAGATGTGGAAAGATCAAAACACAACACATTATCTTTGCCTAATACGGTGCAGGAAAATCGTTGGCATCCAAAGCCGCTCACAGTCGTTTTGGAAGGGGTAAATACAGGTCCCGTATGCCTTTCAAGGGAAATTCAGGTAAGATGATGGAGGTGAATAGCGATCACCAACTTCCAAAGTACGACTAGACCACAAAAGCTACGGTATACTGATGGTTTTTACTTTATGGACCGTCTCACTACAACTGAGTGAAGCACAGTTTTCGTGCCATACGCCATTATTTTCTGCAAGGCAACACAAACCAAAATATTGCATCCAAACAAGTGTTCAGTTCCTAGCGCCGTGAAATGCGGGATAAGGAAAAAAACTGCAAATTGGCATTTATAAGAAGAGGTACAACACCATAAATGCAACAGAAACGTAATATGTAGAAAATCGTCCACGCAACCTGCCACTGAAGATGCCTTGCAGAAAATAAAGATGAAACGCATATGGCACGAAAATTGTGTTTTTTCAGTTGCAGTCAGACGGTCCATAAAGTAAAAATTATCAGTATACTGTAATACGAGGACTATTGGGAAAGTAAGTAACGATAGGTCACGAAATGGAAACCACAGTGAAAATCGAAACTGTTTTATTTGCAACAGTTAGCTACAACTTCCAGCTACTGATCTTTGTAGTCGCCGATCCGACTTAGAAATTTGTCGTAGCGTTGTACCAACTTTCTAATACCCTCATTATAGAAGGCAGCCGCCAGTGCTTTCGCAAATTCTCTACGCTTGCCTACAGCTCGTTGTCTGCGACAAAAAGTTGTCTTCATAGCCAGCGGTTCATGTGAGCAGAGATCAAACTCAGAGACATTACGGGCTGTATTGTGGGTAATCGAACATTTCCAATTGGAGACGATGCAGGAGCATCTTCATTGGCCCATGCAGAATGCGGCTGAGAATATTGTCTTGAAGAAAACAACGCACGACAGTTATGTAATGTTGGCTGCATAGCTTCAGGCGAAATTTCTCACCAGGCCCCCGTACTTGACGGGAGACACTATTGTTCTAGGTATCTTTATTTGCTCCCTGTGTGCTCAGAACTGAAAAGAAGGACATAACGCGATTGACGGGCATACCAAAGACACTGCCCAACACACCAGTGCAAAACTTCATCGGATTTTTCACTGTGGTTTCCATTTCGCGTCCGATCGTTCCTTACTTTCCGAATAACACTCGTAATAGACGCAAGTCAGGAAGACAGGGCTATAAAAATTGAAGATACTCTAATGCGTTAACGCGGAACCAATTTTCACTGGAAAAATTAGTTCCCATTTTGGCCACCCGGAGCAAGTCTGGTTCTGTGAATGCAAGAAAGACGAACAGAAATTTTTCCTATGTAATGGACTACGAACGGGACGTGGGCATAAAAGATGAAACAGATGAGAAAGCCATGATGTTGCTTTCATTTTTAACCGCCGCTGACACAATTTGTTCAAATATGTTGACGAGATGCCGCCCTAAAAAGATGTCAACAGTTGGTCGAGCATTTACAGTGGAATCTGAGCGACGTGATGCTGTGTACTGGCCTTCAGATCAGGTAGAAACCGAATGCGTCCCTGGTAAATGCGGTCTTTTAGATACTGCCGGAGCCAAAAGTCGCATGGGTTCAGATCAGGTGATCTTGCAGGTCACACATCTGGAAAACCTCTGGAGATAACACTTTTGTGGAAGGTTGCAGTAAGCAGGTCTTTCTCTGAGCGAGCCTCTTTTTGCATGTTTCCAAACAGTTGCGCTCTTCCAAAGCAGGAATCACATGCTGCAGAAGAAAGTCTCGATAACGTGCAGGCGTCACAGTGCACCTGACAGGCCATCTAAGTTTATCGTTTCTGTTCGGGGACGAACAGACTGAGCGTAAAGATATTTGTGATTTCTCACCACACAGTCCCACATGGGGAGGGCATTGACTCTTCATGGACAGGACATGGTTTAACAGTACCCCAAATGTGGCAGTTCTCTATATTCCCTACACCTTGTCCCTCCACAAAATAATGCCCAGCCATGTGTCACCAACTTCGAATTGTGCCGGAAACCAAGGAGGAAGTACTGATACGGATCAAGATGATGATGATGATGATGTTGATGATCATGATGATGATTATGTTTGGTTTGTGAGGCGCTCAACTGCGGTGTCATCAGCGCCCGTACAAAGTACCAATTTTATCACAATTTTGTACACAGTCCAATCCATTCACTGTCACGAATGATGATGGTGATTATGAAATGATAGTCTGCCCCCAGTAGGTGAATGGTCAGCGCGACAAAATGACACTCCTAAGGGCTCGGGTCCTTTTCAGGCTGGGTCCCAGATTTTCTCCGCTCAGGGACTGGGTGTTATGTTGTCCCAATCATCATCATTTCATCCCATCGAAGCGCAAGCCGCCGAAGTGGCACCTGGCGAATGGTCTACCAGATGGGAGGCCCTAGCCAATGGATGAAGAGGTTTCACTTGCTGCAGCATCTGGATCTTGTATGGGAACCAATGTAAAATAGATCACTAAACTTGCCGTGCTGTTGACCATGGGATTAGCAGTTTTCGTGACAGTGCATGAACGCTACAGCATGTTGAATTACAGCAACAGAAACCACGTCAATATCGTCCGCCAGGATACGACGCCTTCCTCATACACGTGTCACATCAAGCTCAACTGTGGTTTCAATTTTCATTAAACCATTTAATGACATCGTACATTTCAGTCGATGATACTCTCTAAATGCAGCAGTGTAATTCTGCTGCTCACAGAAAACTGTCCCTCTTCCCGACAGCCATAGTGTTCACTGACGGTACGGCTAGTCAAATGGCAGTGTAGATACCGTCATATAGAGACCCTGTATACAGAGTGAGTGGCCATAGGTGAAGTTGCCCGTGATTCGTTGATTAGCTTTGGCAGAAAAATGGTGCCAAACGTCTCTCGCGCTTCCTATGTTCGCCGTGCTTTTGAGCTGAATTGAACTTCAGAGGACTTGTGGAAACGATTAAAAGGTATCTGAATTATTGAGAGACTTGTTATGCGTTGTGCATGCATGTTCGATTTAGTTGTGTATCGTTTTTAGTACGTAATTGGCGTTTGCGATCTTAAATACGAGTTGAAATAATGAAGCGTTTTGTGATGAATTCGGTAGGCCTACATGTTTGAAGTAAACACGTTAGTAATTGTACAGTATTGTTTTTGACATCTGTAATTCGTTCTGCAGACGTTCGTAAACGATGCCAGGTTGTGCTGCATTTGGTTGTTCCTATAGAGGCGGAGGTGGATTTCGCATGTTAGCATTTCCACGCAATGAAGAAAGACGAAAGCAGTGGGCAGTCGCAGTCAACAGGGCTGACATAAATCACACAGGAGCCTTGTGGAAACCAACCAAGTACTCTTATCTATGCTAAGTAAGTCGTTTTTGCTTTATATTACATATAAAACAACTTGCAACATACATAGTTAAATTTGAAAACAGACCTGTAAACTGGGTGTGTGAAAATTATTCCTATAAACAAAGGCATTTAACGGATGATTTCGGTATGTTGTCTTGTGCTTTTGATTCTGTGAGTGTGTACTCCACTACTGGCCATTCAGAAGTCCCGCCCGCAGTTTGGTAGAAAAATGGCCACCGTATCGTCCGGTTGGCCACTCTAACCCTATACAGGCTCTCTATCGTCATATAGTGTGCAGCGCCATATCTGCACCTGGTGGCCAAAATTGCAACTGTAATCGGTTGCGCATTAACTTACCGACCAACTTTCGCTGCCTTACGATGAGTACTGGACGTGCGTGAGTAGCTGCCCTGTAGTTCACTTTTGCTAGATTGTCTCTGCCAAGACCATTTGAGGAGGAGCGCGCAGTCCACCACAGCGATAGGGGGACTGCGGGGGGGGGGGGCGGGGGGTGAGGCAGCAGGTACCGCGCTGGCTGTACCGTACTGTGCGGCGGCCGAGGCGCGCAGAGGGGAGGGCGTTGGTCAGTCACCTGCGGCGGGGCGCGCAAGGTCGACCGGCTGGCGCGTCGCGGCCTTGCCTGCTCCCTGCGCCGGCCGGGCTATTCTGGACTGCCTGCCACAGACGGCCGAGCGGCTGCAGCTCCCGCGCTTCACCCTGCCACACCTCCTGCGAGCCCGCGGCTGCCACACTCCGCCGCCCAGCTTTCACAGACTGGGTCGCCAGGTCCGAAAACGGGAGCCGGACTCGGCATTATGCGCTGCCGGAAAAAAGTGCACCCGTTTAGCGGTTCTTAATTCATTCAAGATTTACTGTTGCAACAGTGCATATGGAGCACATGAAATGATTACATTTGTGGACCACTAGTGCAAGCGGTTTTGTGGTACCAGGTGTCTACTCATGCTGAAACACCCATATACGTGGTGTAGCCCCGACGAGCGGCAATGCAGGTGCTCGTTCTGGCATCCAGCCGATCGTACATGCGACCATTTCTGTCCTGGGATACGCTATGCCACGCATGCTTAGGGTGACCAGACGTCAGGATTAATCCGGACAGCCGGCTGGGGTCGCGGTTCTAGGCGCTACAGTCTGCAGCCGCGCGACCGCAACGGTCGCAGGTTCGAATCCTGCCTCGGGCATGGATGTGTCTGATGTCCTTAGGTTAGTTAGGTTTAAGTAGTTCAAAGTTCTAGGGAACTGATGACCTCAGTAGTTAAGTCCCATAGTGCTCAGAGCCATTTTTTAATCCGGACATCTCCTTTTTAGCTCTTTGTCCGGGATCCGGGCGGATTTTTACAGTGCCCGGCTTTTTCGCAAAGTTGAGCGTCATACAGTTACATTTACAATTCGTCCCGCTCTTTTCTTAAATACTATAACTATTGGCACAGCCTTCGTGATAAACACGCGCGAAGGCGGTGTTAGTAGGTGGCACCATGATCGCCGATGTTATCGTTCGTCTACCTATAAGAGAACGCAAATATCGATTATTTAAATTTTTCGTTTCGTATCTCCGCTGTGTATTGGTTTACCTTCCTGTAGCCCACGTGTGATTTGTGGGTGTAATTTTTAACCGAGTGAGTTACGTAAAATATTTGGCTATGCCTAAACGAAAGTGTACATTTTCTGATGTTCTTTCCTGCAATTATCCAGCTTTCAAGAAAAGGAGAAGTGAATTTGAAGCGGAATGTAAGATATGTGGTGTTGCAACGTACGTCTCGGTGGCTAATAAAGGTATGAAACAACTCGACAGATTAATTGTCATGGTTTTATTTCATTGTTTCGCAGTCATTCAATTTATTTGTATTCGGAAGGTTAAAGTGCAGTTTAGATGTCGTCAGCTGCTGCTTGAATTGTAGATGTTGGTAGGAATGAAAGACGAGAAAGACTAATTGAGTTCTGTAACAAGTTTCAGCTAGTAATAGCGAATACCCTGTTCAAAAATCACAAGAGGAGGAGGTATACTTGGAAAAGGCCGAGAGATACGGGAAGATTTCAATTAGATTACATCATGGTCAGACAGAGATTCCGAAATCAGATACTGGATTGTAAGGTGTGCCCAGGAGCAGATATAGACTCAGATCACAATATAGTAGTGATGAAGAGTAGGCTGAATTTCAAGACATTAGTCAGGAAGAATCAATACGCAAAGAAGTGCGATACGGAAGTACTAAGGAATGACGAGATACGTTTGAACTTCTCTAACGCTATAGATACAGCAATAAGGAATAGCGCAGTAGGCAGTACAGTTGAAGAGGAATGGACATCTCTAAAAAGGGCCATCACAGAAGTTGGGAAGGAAAACATAGGTACAAAGAAGGTAGCTGCGAAGAAACCATGGGTAACAGAAGAAATACTTCAGTTGATTGATGAAAGGAGGAAGTACAAACATGTTCCGGGAAAATCAGGAATACAGAAATACAAGTCGCTGAGGAATGAAATAAATAGGAAGTGCGGGGAAGCTAAGGCGAAATGGCTGCAGGAAAAATGTGGACATCGAAAAAGATATGATTGTCGGAAGGACAGACTCAGCATACAGGAAAGTCAAAACAACCTTTGGTGACATTAAAAGCAACGGTGGTAACATTAAGAGTGCAACGGGAATTCCACTGTTAAATGCAGAGGAGAGAGCAGATAGGTGGAAAGAATACACTGAAAGCCTCTATGAGGGTGAAGATTTGTCTGATGTGATAGAAGAAGAAACAGGAGTCGATTTAGAAGAGATAGGGGATCCAGTATTAGAATCGGAATTTAAAAGAGCTTTGGAGGACTTACGGTCAAATAAGGCAGAAGGGATAGATAACATTCCATCAGAATTTCTAAAATCATTGGGGGAAGTGGCAACAAAACGACTATTCACGTTGGTGTGTAGAATATATGAGTATGGCGATATACCATCTGACTTTCGGAAAAGCATGCCGGCCGCGGTGGTCTAGTGGTTCTAGGCGCTCAGTCCGGAACCGCGCGCCTGCTACGGTCGCAGGTTCGAATCCTGCCTCGGGCATGGGTGTGTGTGATGTCATTAGGTTAGTTAGGTTTAAGTAGTTCTAAGTTATAGGGGACTGATGACCACAGATGTTAAGTCCCATAGTGCGCAGAGCCGTTTGAACCATTTGAAAAGCATCATCCACACAATTCCGAAGACGGCAAGAGCTGACAAGTGCGAGAATTATCGCACAATCGGCGTAACAGCTCATGCATCGAAGCTGCTTACAAGAATAATATACAGAAGAATGGAAAAGAAAATTGAGAATGCGCTAGGTGACGATCAGTTTGGCTTTGGGAAAAGTAAAGGGACGAGAGAGGCAATTCTGACGTTACGGCTACTAATGGAAGCAAGGCTAAAGAAAAATCAAGACACTTTCATAGGATTTGTCGACCTGGAAAAAGCGTTCGACAATATAAAATGGTGCAAGCTGTTCGAGATTCTGAAAAAAGTAGGGGTAAGCTATAGGGAGAGACGGGTCATATACAATATATACAACAACCAAGAGGGAATAATAAGAGTGGACGATCAAGAACGAAGTGCTCGTATTAAAAAGGGTGTAAGACAAGGCTGTAGCCTTTCGCCCCTACTCTTCAATTTGTACATCGAGGAAGCAATGATGGAAATAAAAGAAAGGTTCAGGAGTGGAATTAAAATACAAGGTGAAAGGGTATCAATGATACGATTCGCTGATGACATTGCTATCCTGAGTGAAAGTGAAGAAGAATTAAATGATCTGCTGAACGGAATGAACAGTCTAATGAGTACACAGTATGGTTTGAGAGTAAATCGGAGAAAGACGAAGGTAATGAGAAGTAGTAGAAATGAGAACAGCGAGAAACTTAACATCAGGATTGAGGGTCACGAAGTCAATGAAATTAAGGAATTCTGCTACCTTAGCAGTAAAATAACCAATGACGGACGGAGCAAGGAGGACATCAAAAGCAGACTCGCTATGGCAAAAAAGGCATTTCTGGCCAAGAGAAGTCTACTAATAACAAATACCGGCCTTAATTTGAGGAAGAAATTTCTGAGGATGTACGTCTGGAGTACAGCATTGTATTGTAGTGAAACATGGACTGTGGGAAAACCGGAACAGAAGAGAATCGAAGCATTTGAGATGTGGTGCTATAGACGAATGTTGAAAATTAGGTGGACTGATAAGGTAAGAAATGAGGAGGTTCTACGCAGAATCGGAGAGGAAAGGAATATGTGGAAAACACTGATAAGTAGAAGGGACAGGATGATGGGACATCTGCTAAGACATGAGGGAATGACTTCCATGGTACTAGAGGGAGCTGTAGAGGGCAAAAACTGTAGAGGAAGACAGAGATTGGAATACGTCAAGCAAATAATTGAGGACGTAGGTTGCAAGTGCTACTCTGAGATGAAGAGGTTAGCACAGGAAAGGAATTCGTGGCGGGCCGCATCAAACCAGTCAGTAGACTGATGACAAAAAAAAAAAAAAACTATGAGACGTCCCCTTAGAAAAATTAATGATTTACTGTGCTGATAAACCTCTACGTTATTTAATATTCAAACAGCTGAGCAAAACAGAACGTACTTAGACATTACTGTCTTTACTTATTCTGATCAACACTAAACTGACATACAATATTTTTAGCGCAACGCAATCCGACTTTCAAAAATCCCTACAAAAGAATGGCCCTGACTAACATTAACCTATACTTTTCATGAATCACTTACCTCACAAAAATCTTCGTTACTCGAACTACTGCAATACAGCGAGCGCCAATACTGCCAGCTGAATAAAGGATTCTAACCACTGAAGGCACTAACTATTGATAGGGATACTTGGCAAATGAAAGATTTTGATAGAGAACAAACAATGTATTTACCTTAATAGTGTTCAAAAGTCATAATACATATATCACTTTGAACATAGCTGCTAAGGTTCAGTGACCGTGCCAGAATTATATTGTAACGAATAAGCCCGGGACCGATGACTTGAGCGGTTTGGTCCCACAGTGCTAACCACAAATTTCCAATTGTACCATTACTTTTACAAGCTTATTTGAGGCGTCAAAGGCATTGCAATTTACGAAAACAGTACATTATTCACACACAGTGACATAATTTCTTTAGAGAGATGTGCATCACTGTACCAATTATTTATCTAAATCACGACCTGTTTCGGGAATTTAAAATCGCATCTTCAGGTGTATGAAATTACTGTATTTGTAACAGTTAACCTGCGATGGGGCCGTCAGTGCGAGAGCTCCACATCACAGCTCCAAACCGCTGCGTGTTGGCGGAGACTGTCTGCACATTAACCTGCTTTGATAACGATGGAACAGGTATTCGTCCATTGCCTTACAGTAATCCCGGGATTTGCCTGAAGTAATTCAGCGAAAACCTAAATCACGATGGCCGAAACCTCCATCCTCCCGAACACAAGGCCAGGCTGCTTCACCTGGTAGAGAAATGCCCCTTCTACGAGGCAGCCGACCATTCAGAATTGGCAAACAATGAACTGTGGAAAGTGTTTGATGGGGATTAATTTTTTGACGACTTCGGTACACCATCGTCGGACATTGAATCAAGTATAAAAACAAACCACACAAAGGCGGACGCATAAGGTGGTTAAAGTGTAGTTCTCATATACGCGGAGCGAGGTAGCTGTGGTGCTTCGCACCTGGCTCCACGTATGTGAGAACTACACTTTTAGTATCTTTCGCGCTCGGTTTTGTGTGGTTTCACCAGCTTTGATTCGATACGGAACGTCTCTGCACAGCGACTGTAAATTACTGTAAGGAAGGACAGGAACACAGCAGTCAGTCGCAATCCCATTGTTTCTTTTTTTTATTGTTGCAGATCATAGGCGTTAGTATGGTTTTATTAACTGTAGCTGGTTAAAAAAAGCACACGTTCATCTCCTGTATTTTACTGTGGTGTTAAGAGCTCCTCAAAACGAATAGTATCAACTTTTTTATTTATTTTCAGTTTATTATTTAGTGGATCATTAATGACTCTGATGTCCGCCCCCGATAGCTGAATGGTTGCCGGCACGGTAGCTCAGCGTGTTCGGTCAGAGTGTCAGCTGCCCTCTGTAATAAAAAAAAACTGAGTCAACGGCTGAGCACTGCACTTGAACGGGTGTCAGGGGACATCCGCACCGAACAAATGCAACGAACAAAATCGAACAAAATGAGAACAATAAAAAAAGTGGTCAGCGAGACAGCATGTCAGTCCTAAGGGCAGTGTTCGATTCCCGGTTGGGTGGAGATTTTCTCCGCTCAGGAACTGGGTGTTGCGTTGTCCTGATCATCATGTCATCCCCATCGACGCGCCAGTCGTCGAAGTGGCGTCACATCTAAAGACTTGCACCCGGCGAACGGTCTAGCCGACGGGAGGCCCTAGTCACACATTTACAAAAAAAATGGCTGTGAGCACTGTGGGACTTAACATCTGGGGTCATCAGCCCCCTAGAACTTAGAACTACTTAAACCTAACTAACCTAAGGACATCATACAGATCCATGCCCGAGGCAGGATTCGAACCTGAAGCGTCTAGGACCGCTTGGCCACTCCGGCCGGCCGACATTTACACATTTACCACTCTGATACAAGTGATTTGGCTTTTGACGAATTCCGATTGGTATGTAACCATATATTATCAAGACGATCTCCAAAAAACGTTTTTTGAATTTTTATTTCGAATGTGATGTAACAATTCTGTAAGGGACAATTGTATGAAGCCGTTAACGATTTTACGCATAACATTTGCTGGATAACTTCACGAAAACAATATGAATGGAAACATCGTAAATCGTCCTTTCCTGATGTATTTTAAAGATGATATAAAACTACACTTGCTGATTTTATTGAATAAAAATGGACATTTAACTAATATATCACTAAGTTAGTTATTGGAATATAGAGGTCGTTCGTTAACACTACATGACGCAAACTGAAACTGCTCTACTTGTTGTAAACAAGCACCTCAGTTTTCTTCTGTCTGAACTCCAACAAAGTCGTATCTACTGCTGGGAGTACGTTGGATTATAACTCACTCAGATGGTATGCTGACAAAAATGGTCAATTCCTATTAATAACGTGGTGTTTCACTTACAGTTTTATGTAAATAAATTCTGATTTCGTAATTTCCTTGTATTTTAGCACTGAAGATGGCTATTTACATCTGAAGTCCGTATGTGCAACAGTAATAAAAACTGATTGCTGTGCTCCTATCCTTCCTTATTTGTGTGGGTTGTCTTTCTACTTCATTGTCTCTCTGATGATGATGCTTCGATGGCGTCAATAAATTAATTTACGATCAATACCCTCCACAATTCATTGAGTGGCAAAGCCAGTCTGTTCAAAACTGAACAACCTCATTTGGTTTATCCGTAGTGTACGATTTGGTTCTGTAAAGAGTTAGTTAATAAACTATGTTAATTCGTTTCCACTACCAGTGAACGCCCACACTACACACACATTAGCCACTACAAACACAACTGGCTGCTGTCAGGACCATAGCGATGAAGTTTGGTTTCCATTCTGCGTACCGCAACTTCTCATTTGCTAACCTGAAAAATTAACTCAGTGTCCTCGGTAACGAGTGATTTGTAGAACTGAGAAAGAGGATAAGGTATTAAGAGTATACGAGTGTTGGAACTTTAATACTGGCAGCTCTTTGTTCACAACTTAAACGAAACAGATAAATGTTTGAAAGTTTTACTGTCCGTCAAAGTAGTCACCAGCGCTGTGTATAACCCGTTGCCAGAGATGTGGAAATCGTAGAACACGCTTACCCGCGCCGGTTGTGTTGATTGTTCGAGTGGAGCGGTCCATTGCCCGGCGAATCTCTCTAAGAGTTCCGCAGCAAATGGTATGAAGTTCTTCTTTCAATTTATGAATGAAGTTCACCTCACTAGGGAGCGTTGTGGGAGGCGCAGCAGTTTCCAGCCCCATCGATCGAATAAATAAGTTTCAACTTGCGTCACATGCGGCCACTCATTGTCCTGCAAAATGACGGGCGCGGTCTGCAACAGCGTCGCCGCTTCTTTATCTAATCTGGTCGCAGACTTTTTGCTAAAATGCACGGCTTACAAAAACTATTGCCGCTACTTCCTGCATGAACCGCCCATCGCAGAACAATGCTCGGACGCATAAGGCGCAAGTTGTGATTGATTTCCGGAATAAATTTTGTACCCTGCGGCGCAATGTGCACCAATACGAAACTTCCTGACAGATTAAAACTGTGTGCCGGACGGAGACACGAACACAGGACCTTTCAGTTTGGCGGCCAGTCTGCGACTAAGCTACCCAAGCACAATTCAGGTCGCCTCCTCAAAGCCTTACTTCCGCCGGTACTTTTCAAATTTTACAGAAATTCTGGCTGGGGTAGCAAAGGTCCCGAGTTCGAGTCTCGGTCCGGTACACAGTTTTAATCTGTCAGGAAGTTTCGTATCACAGCACACACTCCGCTGCAGGGTAAAAAATTCATTCCGGGAACATCCCCCAGGCACGTCTCCGCATCGTACTTTCTTCCACGAGTGCTAGTCCTGCAAGTTCCGCAGCAGAGCTTGTGTGAAATTTGGAACATAGGAGATGAGCCACTGGCGGAACTAAAGCTGTGGGCAGGGATCGAGAGTCGTGCTTGGGTAGCTCAGTCGGTGGCACACTTGCTCGCGAAGGCAAAGTTCCAGAATTCGAGTCTCGGTCCGGTCCACAGTTTACAAAGATGTTTCATATGTGACTGACCTGTTCGATTTTTTTATATGACCTTCCTTGTGGAGGTCACGGGGGACTACGGCCATTCACTCTTGTAAGGAAATGAAATACCTACAGCTGTCCTTGTGATGTCATTTATCGTATGGCTACCAGTTTCGGTGCTTCAGTGCACCATCTTCAGGTCTTAGCTGGTGCTAACACCATCCGTATACACGATGTAGTTTGTTACTTAGTTGCGTGTTCCATTGATCAATCGCACGGTACGGTAGCCGTTATGATGTGGAACGTGTCAAGTGCACAAGAAATCCACATATATTGCAGTATACTGTTAAAGATTAATATTTCTGTTATTTACCCCATTCTTTTAAATGGCACAACATGCATATACTTTATTTATAGATTTATTTATTCCTATTCAAGAATTCATCTATGGTATAGAAGGAGTTGTCAAGGAGATATGATTTCAGTTTATTTTTGAAGCTATTACTGCTGTCTGTCAGACATTTTATTTCATCTGGTAATTTGTCAAAACTTTTTACAGCAGCATATTTTACCCCCTTCTGTGCCAAAGATAGGTTGAGTAAAGGATAGCGTAAGTCTTTCTTTTTTCTGGTGTAATCGTGAATGTCACTGTTGTTTTTAACATGGTCCAAGCTGCTGAGAACAAATTTCTTTAGTGAGTAAATGTACTGTGAGGCTTTTGTAAGAATTCCCAATCTTTTAAAAAGAAGCCTATAAGATGTGCGACTACGAACCGCACACATTATTCTAACCACTTTCTGTTGAGCAGTGAATACTTTTTGTCTAAGTGTTGAGTTACCCAAAAATATTTTTCCGTATGACATCAGAGAGTGAAAGTATGCAAAGTATATTAGCTTACTAATTTCTAAATCCTCAAAATTGGCTATTATTCAGATTGCAAACGTTGCTGAACCTAGTCGCTTTAGGAGATCCAAAATATGAGTTTTCCAATTAAGATTCTCATCTATATGCACACCCAAAAACTTAGTATGCTCTACCTGCTCTACTGACTTCTGGTGATGTGTTATATTCATTGGAGGAACTGTACTTTTTGCAACAGAAAATTGAATGTACTGTTTTTTCAAAGTTTAGAGCAAGCCCATTTGCAAAAAACCAATTAATGACTTTTCCAGAGACCTTTTTTGTACCATTTTCAAACGAACTTTCTCTTACTGGATTAATAATGATGCTTGTATCGATGGCCAACATAGGTAACTGGTATCCGCAGACTACCTGTACCCGCGATGTTGTCTCTCCAGCCATCCACTAAAGATGGAGCAGGGGCGTAGTGTAACATCCAAAACACTGCCCGGACTTCAGCTTGAGCCTACGATGAAGGAAGCACTTCATGGCATTCGCTTCAGAACCGTCACAGGGATTCGTCGGGCAGTACACCGCTCTACTCGCACTGTCTACACAGCTGGCGCTGCCGAGGGTATCCTTCGACTTCCACGTTGTTGGCAACGGGTTATACTAAATGCTAGAGACTACTTTGAAAGACTGTAGAACTTCGAAATATGTACCTATTTTGCATAAGCTGTAAAGAAACAGTTGCCACTATTAAAGTTATAACCCTCGTACATAAAGGGAATACCTACATATTTAAACTATCTCAAATATCTATTAAGACTAAGACAGTAGTCAAGCTACACAGATATGCTGCAAGTTCAGAAGCAGTATCTCCCCTAAAATTGTCAATGCTATCACAATAGGAATTTCGTTTTAATAAACTCAGTAAATTGTTCTACAGGTTGCACTATAGTCGGTTCAGCACTCCTTGTAGACACGTTGGAGAGTCTGCATTGGTGCAGCAACAAACCGAGGAACTCTTTGCACGGTGTTATCATGGGCACGTCCATACACACAAACACAGTTTCTTCTTTCTGGCACCGTCTGCACGTCGACCCATCTTACCCAGCTAATTCCATGCAACCGACTGACACATACAAAGCATTTGACAGCCATGCACTACGTCAAGAAAACATTACTTTTAAAACGCTTCATTTTCCTGCTCGTGTTATACACACTACTGGCCATTAAAATTGCTAAACCAAGAAGAAGTGCAGATGATAAACGGGTATTCATTCGACAAATATACTATTATACTAGAATTGACATGTGATTATATTTTCACGCAATTTGGGTGTATAGATCCTGAGAAATCAGTACCCAGAACCACCACCTCTGGCCGTAATAACGGCCTTGATACGACTGAGCATTGAGTCAAACACAGCTTGGATGGCGTGTTCAGGTACAGCTGCCCACGCACCTTCAACACGATACCACAGTTCATCAAGAGTAGTGACTGGCGTATTGTGACGAGCCAGTTGCTCGGCCACCATTGACCAGACGTTTTCAATTGGTGAGAGATCTGGAGAATGTGCTGGCCAGGGCAGCAGTCGAACATTTTCTGAATCCAGAAAGGCTGGTACAGGACCTGCAACATGCGGTCGTCCATTATCCTCCTGAAATGTAGGGTTTCGCAGGGATCGAATGAAGGGTAGAGCCACGGGTCGTAACACATCTGAAATGTAACGTCCACTGTTGAAAGTGCCGTCAATGCGGACAAGAGGTGACCGAGATGTGTAACCAATCGCACACCATACCATCAACCGGATGATACGCCAGTATGGCGATGACGAATATACGCTTCCATAGCGCGTTCACCGCGATGTCGCCAAACACGTATGCGACCATCATGATGCTGTAAACAGAACCTCGATTCATCCGAAAAATGACGTTTTGCCATTCTTGCACCCAGGATCGTCGTTGAGTACACCATCGCATACGCTCCTGTCTGTGATGCAGCGTCAAGGGTAACCGCACCCATTGTCTCCGAGCTGATAGTCCATGCTGCTGCAAACGTCGTCGAACTGTTCGTGCAGTTGGTTGTTGTCATGCAAACGTCCCCATCTGTTGACGCAGGGATCGAGACGTGGCTGCACGATCCGTTACAGCCATGCGGATAAGATGCCTGTCATGTCGACTGCTAGTGATACGATGCCGTTGGCATCCAGCACGGCGTTGCGTATTACGCTCCTGAACCCACCGATTCCATATTCTGCTAACAGTCATTGGATCTCGACCAACGCGAGCAGCAATGTTGTGATACGATAAACCGCAATCGCGATAGGCTACAGTGCGACCTTTATCAAAGTCGGAAACGTGATGGCACGCATTTCTCCTGCTCACACGAGGCATCACAACAACATTTCACCAGGCAACGCCGGTCAACTGCTGTTTGTGTATGAGAAATCGGTTGGAAACTTTCCTCATGTCAGCACGTCGTAGGTGTTGCCAACCTTGTGTGAATGCTCTGAGAAGCTAATAATTTGCATATCACAGCATCTTCTTCCTGTGGCTTAAATTTCGCTTCTGTAGCTCGTCGTCTTCGTGGTGTTGCAATTTTAATGGCAAGTAGTGTACATTCATGCTAGTTAATTTTGTTACTCTTTCGTAAACGAAACGTAAACGAAACGTAAACTCTTTCGTAAACGAAACTTATTTTCCATGGAGCAATGGAGGAACTGATTCAAGGATTGATAACGATGTTTTAAATGTTTAGTGCATCAGAACACTTAGTAGGTATTGGGTCAGTGACCAACCTGATATTTAGAATAAAATAGTTGCCATCGCACACTTGCTGCCAGAAACAGAAATGTCACGTACAAATACCTTGACCCGCCAGGTCAAACATCTGCTAGGCTCCAGTCTTTGATGCTTACCTGTAACACAAAAAGAAATTGCATGTCATTAAGAAAGAATCACGTTTAAGTGCTGTCGACGAGGGTTATAATTTTAATAGTGGTAACTTATGCAAAATAGTTACGAGTACACATTACAAAGTTTTACTGTGTTTCAGAGTGCTTACCCACTTTGTGTACAGCCCACTGCCAGCGATGTGGAAGTCGTAGGTTACCCTTAGCACCGCTAGTTGTGTTGATAGTTCGAATGTAGCGGCCTGTTACTGTACGAATCGAACAGTTCTGAAGCGAATGTCATGAAGTGCTTGCATCAATCTAGGAATCAAGTTGAACTCTCAAGGGTTGGGTTGGGTTGTTTGGGGAAAGAGACCACACTACGAGGTCATCGGTCTCATCGGATTAGGGAAGGACGGGGAAGGAAGTCGGCCGTGCCCGGTATTTGCCTGGAGCGATTTAGGGAAATCACGGAAAACCTAAATCAGGATGGCCGGACGCGGGATTGAACTGCCGAATGCGGAACTCGCAAGGGCTTATGTCCAGGGAGGATCGTGGGTGGTACAGTACTTCCCAGCTACATAGATCTAACAAATCGGTCTCAACTTCCGCCTGAACCGTCCGAGCACTGTTGCTCACAGTGACGGGCGGTTCATGCAGAAAGTGTCACCGCTTCTTTCTCTAAGCTGTTCATTTTCGGAACACAGCCTGCGACCAGGTTAGAGGAAAAAGCGGCAATACGTTCTGCAGAACCCGTCCATCGTTTTGCAGGATAGTGGTTGGGCGCGTACGACACCCAAGCTGAGACTTATTTATTCGATCGGTGGGGCTTGAAAGTGCACCACCCACCACACTGCCCAGCCTTAATTAAGCTCTTGAGACTTCAACTTGATTCTTAGACTGACGGAAGCACTTCAGTTTGCTTCAGAACTGCTATATAAACTAGTAGGGGTATGGAACGCCCCATTCGAACTATCAGCGCAACTGGCGAAGTTAAGCTTGTCTTACGATTTAGACGTCGCTGGTAGCTCGTACACACACTGCTGATGACTCCTCTGAAGGAAATTAAATCTTCGAATCATGCATGTGTTTTGTAGGAGTTCTAAATATATAGTTGCCAATGATAGAGTTCCAACCCTCATACGTTGCATAACTTTGGGAGTAAGGGCTTTCAGACAAAAAAATAAAAAATAGTAAAAAACATAATGTGAATGTAATAAAATTATAAACAGCCGACCAGTGGCAATGGGTAAAGAATTCTTTACCTAGGTTTCAACAAATTTAAATTTGTCTTCTTCAGAAGGTGGCAACTTTACATTAGTAAGGACTAATGTACCATCGCCGTTTTTACAAATGTCGGCATAGGTCCATTTGTCAAAATTAAAATATAGCCCTAGAAATAGGGTTTGTCACGTAAATAAAAATTAGTACATGGATCTTGGAGAGCTCACAACCGACTCAACCGACTAGCCCTCGGTTGTGAGCTCTGCAAGATCCATGTACTAATTTTTATTTACGTGACAAACCCTATTTCTAGGGCTATATTTTAATTTTGACAAATGGACCTATGCCGACATTTGTAAAAACGGCGATGGTACATTAGTCCTGTAAAATTGCCACCTCCTGAAGAAGACAAATTTAGGTTAGGTTAGGTTAGTGTTTTTTAACGTCCCGTCGACAACGAGGTCATTAGAGACGGAGCACAAGCTCGGGTTAGGGAAGGACGGGGAAGGAAATCGGCCGTGCCCTTTCAAAGGAACCATCCCGGCATTTGCCTGAAACGATTTAGGGGAATCACGGAAAACCTAAATCAGGATGGCTGGAGACGGGATCGAACCGTCGTCCTCCCGAATGCGAGTCCAGTGTTAACCACTGCGCCACCTCGCTCGGTAAGACAAATTTAAATTTGTTGAAACCTAGGTAAAGAATTCTTTACTCATTGCAACTGGTCGGCTGCTTATAATTTTATTACGTGGAACCGTTGCTGTTGTGCAGCTATGTTTAAAATAATGTGAATGTGTTATGTGAAATGACATGTTTTGTTGTCGTTATTACTGTTGAGCAGTTTCTCCACGGCAGCACGGACGGGTCTGCTCCACGACAGCGATTCCCACCATCATCTAGGAATTTTGATGTGATTATGATCACTTTAGCACATCGAAACCGGTCAGCCAACCATAAAAATTAACACCTTATATGCGACTACGACTGTGTTTATTAACATTCTGACCTAAGTTTGTATAAAACTGATACAGGAATTGATTCCCTGGCAGGCCATGTGCATGCAATTAATACACACATTCCAGACCATATTTATAAATTGTATAAACAACTACAATGATATGCGAATTTCGATTTTCTCGGCGAATCTCTACGATGAAGTCTTCTTGGGTTTCCAACTGAGTAAAGGCGTCGTTCCGCGACAACAATTCAACAAGTTTCCTACTTGTCAAGAATGGTTCAAGTGGCTCTGAGCACTATGGGACTTAACTTCTGAGGTCATCAGTCCCCTAGAACTTAGAACTACTGAAACCTAACTAACCTAAGGACGTCACACACATCCATGCTCACGGCAGGATTCGAACCTGCGACCGTAGCGGTCGCGCGGTTCCAGTCTGTAGCGCCTACAACCGCTCGGCCACTCCGGCCGGCACCGATCCAAGAAGTAGGTTTCCTTGCACCCCATATTCGATGAGTAGGCAGGACCCAACGGTGTCGACTTTTAGGATCTGAGAAAAGTAACGAATACCAAACTTTGGACCGTTCCACTTCCAGCGCAGCGCTTGAGAACTGTTCCATCTTCCTCGGTACGTTATGTGAAAAAAAAACTTTGTGTTCTGCCTTACGGCATGTCTTGTCATGGGGGAAGCCTCGTCAGAGAGGTCCACCGCATGAACGTCTAGGGAAGTGATTCCAGTTGTGGTTTCACGTTGCCTTCCACTGATGAAATGATGATGAGGACAACACAACACTCAGTCCCTGAGCGGAGAAAATCTCCGACCCAGCCGGGAATCGAACCCGGGCCGCTTGCCGTGACAGACCGCCGCGCCGACCACTCAGCTATCGGGGCGGACGCGTTAGGTGATGACATCGCCTTTCAGAGAACTTGTAAACCGTTTTGTGCAGTGCAGGCGCGCTTACCAACAACACTGTGCTGTACCAGTTTCAGTCCAGAGACTGGAAAATCGAAACGGAAAGACTTGTCGGGGCTGCGAGGTTTGGCACCAGTCCAGCGGACGAAAGCACAACAGCTGACGCGCCATAAAGCGGCGCGAGGTGGCGATCGAAGCTGCGGCAGTCCTCCGCGAGCAGTGGCAGCGGCAGAGCTTTGAGGAAAAGCCGCGGGCAAGCGACAGAGGCCGGCGGGCGGAGTTCGAGGAAAACGCGCGCGCGGCGACGCAGGAAGCCGCCCATTAGCCTCGCGGAGAATCACGGCGCGGTTGCGGCAGCGTTCGCGCCGCCGCGGCAGCTGCCCGGGAATGCAGATCTTTCCTTTTACGAGGTTCGCTCGCCGGCGGTGAACAAGTGCGCCGCACAGTAGGTGCACAAAGGGGACCGGCTGGGAAAAGCCGCAGAGCGCCGAGCCGCGCGGCAACAGCAGCACCGCCCCGATTTACGACTCTCGTTCAGCAGCGGCGGATGTGTTGTCACTGCCACTCAGGCTGCGTCGTTTCCCTAAGCTACTACAGCTCTCCCCATCATCAGTACTGGAAAAAATTACAACGAAAGCGAAGCTGTGTCTTTTCGCGTGCACAGAAAATGTCATGAGTATACGAACAGAGTGGCGTTAATCCCAAACGGAGTCGAGGCCGTTTAATTGCAAAATTGAGGGCGAACAGCAACATTCTTGCACACTTGAGATGTAGATGTGGAAGTTCAGAAACGAATGCACACTGGAGCGCCAAACAAACTGGTATAAGCACGCGTATTCAAACACAGAGATATGTAAACAGTCAGAGTACGGCGCCGCGGTCGGCAACGTCTATATAAGACAACAAGTGTCTGGCGCAGTTGTTAGGTCGGTTACTTAGTTCTAAGCACAATGGGACTTAACATCTGAGGTCATCAGTCTCTTAGAACTCCTTAAACCTAACTAAGGACATCAAACCCATCCATGACCGAGGCAGGATTCGAACCTACGACCGTAGCAGCAGCACGGTTCCGGACTGAAGGTTATCGAGATTTAAGCGAGTTTGGACGTGGTGTTATGGTCGGCGCACGAGCGACTGAAAGGAGCATCTGCGGGGTAGCGATGAAACGGGGATTTTCCGGTATGACCATTTTCACGAGTGTAAAGTGAATATCAGGAACCCGGTAAAACATCAAATCTCCGACATTGCTGCGGCCGGTAAATGATCCTGCAAGAACGGCATCAACGACGACTGAAAAGAATCACTCGACGGAAGTGCAACCCTTCCGCAAATTGCTGCAGATTTCAGTGCTGGGCGATGAACAAGTGTCAGCGTGCGAACCATTCAACGAACCATCATTCCTAAGGGCTTCCGGAGCCGAAGGCCCACTCACGTACCCTTGGCGACTGCACGACACGAATCTTTACGCCTCGCCTGGGCCCGTCAACACCGACATTGGACTGTTCATGATTGGAAATATGTTGTGTGGTCGGAAGAATCTCGTTTCAAATTGTATCGAGCGAATAGAACTTTACGGGTATGGAGACAACCTCATGAATCCGCGGACCCTGCATGTCAGCAGGGGACTGTTTAAGCTGGGGACGCTCTGTAACGGTGTGGGGTGTGTGCAGTTGGAGCGATGTGGGACCCCTGATCCGTCTAGATATTGCTCTAACAGGTGACACGTAGGTAAACATCCTGTCTGATCACATGCATCCACTGATGTTCATTGCGTATTGCCACGGACTTGCGGAATTCCAGCAGGACAATGCAACACCCCACACGTCCAGAATTGCTATACAGTGACTGCAGGAACACACTTCTGAGTTTAAACCCTTCCGCTGGCAGAAGAGAGGTCCACCTTCTCGTACTCTTAAGGATTTATTGTGTCAGTTCCCTCCAGCACTACTTCAGACATTAGTCGAGTCCATGGCTAGTCGTGTTCCGGCATTTCCGCGTGCTCGCGGGAAACCTAGACAATATTATGCCTGTTTCTTTGACTCTTCAGTGTACCATTCCGGGAAAAAAAGAGTCCACGAAGAAGAGACAGCGTCGTTTTCCAAATTCTTAAAGAGGAGTTAACGATTGGATTGCTAAAGATTTCGTCGCAAACATTTCAGATATTGACAACTCCATGACTGTGTCAGGTAAAGCGAGGAGGGATGCTATTGGGACGATCCACAACCCTGTTACTAGTCAGACATTCGACTAAGACGTATTGAAATTAACTTAAAGTAATGCGTGTTTTTTTTTTTTCAAAATTGACGCTGGTTGTGCTTCTGAGAAAAGAATTCTAGCATTCGGTTCTGTAGAAGCGAAGATCCTGTATGAAGAAGTAAGTTTTCTTACCGTCGGGACATTTCACAGTTGTTCCAAGCAACAGCATTATTTCCACGCGGTTTAAATAATCGATAGCATGCCTCTTGAAACACCATGCTCCCACCATAAATTTAGCCACGTTCGATTTCACTTAGCTCCGGTATAATGGACTCACAACTACACTACACGGCTGACACTTTCAACGTATTCTGGGCACTGAACAGGTGGCGTTCGTCGTCAAACACAATGGCACGACCTGCAGGCTTGCTATCTGCATGGATTCCTCGCAGTGTTTCCGTATTTTTGTCGAACCGCCGTATCTTGACACGGAGAACAGAGACTACTTCTCTTAGTACTTTTCTTCCAGTAAGCAACGTCTACCGTTTTTAATGTCTTTGCTTTCGGTTCCAAAACAGCTGCAGCCTCGTCCCCATGCACTTCAGTACTGTGATCAGAGTGACGTTCCACTGCAAGCGCATCCTGTCAGTACACAGCAGTCGGCTCTAGTGTGACAACTGTAACACTAGCCACAGATCCACACTCGCGTTAAATCTTTTCTCTCTAAAATATCAGATTTTCACGTTTTGTTTTTTTTTTTCCTGAAGATCTACAATTATTCCGCAAAGCTCCCCATGAAAATAAATGTTTCGGAACACCATACCCTAAGACTATGCAACTTGTTAGACAGCAGTAGTAAATGCGTGGGCAAATTCAGTAAGCACTGGATGAAAAATGAAATGTGAGGGTTACTTTCTAATTTTCCACCGTTTAGAATGATGCTACACAAGAAAAAAGAATTTGACGGGTGCAAAAGTAACCAATTTTATTTTTGCTCTTACTGTTAATTTCAAAACCTGATGGATAAAGCAGGTGTTTCGAGGGTGTTTATTAAATTAGTATTTAGTTTACGAATTATGCATGTATCTTGTATGCTGAAAGCTGATGCTTTGACAAGATTAAATTAAAATAAACAGTGATGAATCTAGAATTTAAGTATCTTTTTTCGAAGAAGGACAGTTACATTAAAAAAAAAAAAAAAACGGAGGTCGATGAATGAATGAAACTCCATACCAGCACAGTACAGTTGGGCGAAATCTATGTAGAGCTGTCACGTTAACCTCTGTAAATAATTGGCTCCTGTTACTGCAGATTTGTCTGACGCAGGTGGGTAATGTAAGTGTGTGGAAAGTTTAACAGCAATCTGAGTTCCCTTGCACTTTCCCCTCATAAAACTCAGTAAAAGTGATGTTAGAAGGTTATGTCAAACAAAATGTTCGTGTCAGATCTTTACTACTACAGGTTACTCTAAAATTCCCCTTATAAACCTTTCGGACTTGTAGAGGGGTGTGAGTACATAAGATTCTGAACAGGAAGCTATGCCCGGAAGCGTACCGTTTCCGTCGTACAGGGGTTTGAAAACGCATTTGCTAGGTTGGTATGCAACACGGTAGCCACGGTGGGGGATGCTTGCGTCGGAACGGCTGATGTAATTTGGCGTCTGCCCTACTTCTCTGACCTGATTCGATCCTCGCTGTCGCGTCGCTGAGAATTAGGGCAACATGGCTGAATACGCGTTTGCCGAATACATCGACATGATCCTTCTGCATCGCAAATCTCGCGGTAATGGATGAGCTCCTCGTCGTCTTTATCAAGATTGTTATCCACAACGTCCGACAACATAGCATACCCTTCTCGCCGCAATTACGGAACAACTTCCAGAAGTTGTGGTCCCTTGTTGTGGTGCTCCAAGGAGACGCCGCAGACCCGAATTGGAAACGCTGTATTGTAAACATCACTGTTTGTCGTAACTAATTAAGTTTCTCTTTTGTTTCTTTGATTATTGATGAGTGGAATTTTAAAACAAGTGATGTACTGGGTTACAGCTAATAAACTTTTTCTCTCTGACAGATCCCACAAACGTCATGAATGGAAAAAAGCTTATCGCTTATTATATTTTCGCTGTTCGTGCTCTAAAACTTGAACTTTAGGCTCGACGTTTAATTTACTTGTTCTTTACTACCGACTCTATTCCCAACACAGTTTGGAGATTGTATCCTCGCATTCCATTGAATGCATCTGCAAAATTATATCGTTGTACGACACTTAGTTCAGGAAGTATCACGTCATACAGAGTGGGACGCGTGAAAAGCTAACCTCTGGTTAGAATGGCGCGCAGTAAAACTTAAACATCAGGCATGACATCTGAATATATTACTTCTTCACTACTAACTCTATTCGTAACACACGTTCCAGACAATATCCATATACATCACTGAATGTGGCCGCACAATGATATTGTACGACACACAATTCAGGATACATGAAAATTTGCTTTTGCTTGACATGAAGTGCAGATTAACCAGAATATATTCATCCAGACTTCCATATCGTGAGCGACTTGCAACAAACTTTGAGCATAATTTCAAACCAAGCTTTTCCTCGGTAACACTCTTAGTGTCAAATATTCAGCACATTAAATCATTTGTGAAGTACATAACCAGAAGTTCAAAACTACTTTACATACTGGAGTTTGATTCCTCAAAGAATCAGGAATTTATTGGTAGTTTAGTAACAGGCCAATGGAAGTTGCATCATACGATGAGCTAGCGTATCTTGAATTTTGTGGAGACGGAACAACTCCTGCATAGGAATCAACACGGTTCGTGTGAACACCGGCTGTATGAAGCACAGCTTCGATCTGAAGGCAGAGCAACAGACGGTGGAGCTGAGGCTGATGGAGTGTTTCTTGTATAGTAGTATAGAGTACTTCTATCGCATCAGACGTGAACATGTTTGTCTAATGTTTAATTCTTAAATATTTGTTTTTAAGTTTACATCACGGCAAAGGTGGGCTGCTAGCGGTACAATGCTGTTGTTCAAGCGAGAGCATTCGCAGATTAAAGAATCATAATTCTAAAACAAATACGCTGGTAATTTGAATATAATTGCCTCGAGTCACAATTTTTTCGTGTTTTATTAAATTACGCGATGCATTTCGGACACTGTGAGTCCATCTTCAGCTCAAAATAATCTGATGCATAATATAGATTTTAAAATATTATGCCGACCTCGGTTGCCGAGCGGTTCTAGGCGCATCAGTCCGGAACCTCGAGACTGCTACGGTCGCCGGTTCGAATCCTGCCTCGGGCATGGATGTGTGTGATGTCCTTAGATTAGTTGGGTTTAAGTAGTTCGAAGTTCTAGGGGACTGATGACCTCAAATGTTAAGTCCCATAGTGCTCAGAACCATTTGAACCATATATTTAAAATATTATTTTTGTGGGAGTCCATAGGCACAGCGTAGTTTGAGAATGAGAACATGGGCAACTAGGCTGTATTCTTTTTATTATCAGTGTAATTGGACGGGTTCAACGTTGGTTCGTTTTCAAGCAAATAGCTTAAGCGTCCATACTCGTTTCACACTGCAATACATTCCACTGTATGCATTTGTTCTTGAGTGAGGTGAAATGCGTTTGAGAAGGTTAGATATTAGGTTTCGTATTTCGTAAATTGAGCCCGGAAATATGAGAGGAACACTGGGAATAAACACGAAAAACTTAAGAGCAAACGAGGACGTTTTTAACCGTAAAAAAAAAACAACGTATAATACACTGGCCGACAAAAAAAGTAAAATACGCACGAAACATTGTCGGATTTCAGTATAACTTCATACACGTACACCGCATTGACGGACATGAAAATTATTCGAGGTTCAAATATCTGTGACAGGCAGTACGGCCTCAAGGTTCGTTAGTGTTGTTTGTGTTTACAAGGTATAGACGTATGCGATCGGAGTTTCCCTACAGACAGTGCTAGCCGCCAGCGCTGAGCCCCTGAGACTGCGTCTTCAGCGCCACCTGCTTCCTGTAACGCCTGACGATGAACGTCGACACACAGTAACAAAAATTTCATACATCGGTATCTGTTTCAAACTCGTAAACACGTCCAGTTTTGTGCCTACGAACTACGATTTTCGGAGAACACTGCTTTTCTTTTATGATTTGAAGAAAACCGCTGCAGAATCGCATCGAATGCTTGTCGAAGCTTTCGGCGATGATGCTCTTGGAAAAACACGGTGTTTCGAGAGTTAAAAAAAATTCAAAAGTGGTGATTCTGACGTGAGAAACAACGCGTGCGGGAAACCACCGAAAACGTTGGAAGACAACGAATTGAACGCCTTATTGGATGAAAACCATACTCAAACTCAACAGGAACTCGTGTAATAATTGAATGTGGCACAGAAAGCCCTTTCTCTCTCGTTGAAAGCTATGGGGAAGGTGCAGAAAGTGGGAAAATGGGTTCCGCATGAACTGAATGGAAGTCAGTAAGCAAATCGCTTGTGAAATGCTGCTCGCCAGATACAAAAGAAAGTCGTTTTTACCATCGAATAGTGACAGATCACGAAAAATGAATATATTTTGAGAATCCTAAGCATCGTAAATCATGGGTGAATACAGGCAAACCATCGAAATCCACTGTAAGACCCAATCGCTATGGAAAGAAGACAATGCTCTGTGTCTGGTGGGATCAGAAGGGTGGCATCTATTACGAGCTGCTAAAACTTGGTGAAACATTAATACCGATCTCTACCAACAGCAAATAATAGATTTAAATCGAGCGTTACGTGAAAAATGAGCGGAATATGGAGAAAGGCAACACAGAGTCATATTGATCCATGATAACGCCCCGTCACACACAGCAAAACGGGTCTGGGAAACGATCGAAGCATTCAGTTGGGAAATACTAGGACATGCGGCTTATTCTGCAGACTTGGCCCTACCCGATTATCATCCATTTGTATCAGCGGGACACGCTGTCGCTGAACAGCGGTTCAATTCGCGTGACAATGTACGAAAATGGCTCGCTGACTGGTTCGCTTCAAATGAAGAACTGTTTCTTTGGTGTGGCCTTCATAGCCTGCCAGAGAATTAGGAGAAATGTGTAAATAGCGATGGCGGTTGTACTTAATAAAATATTATCAGCCGCGCGAGGTAGCCCAGCTGTCTGAGGCGCCTTGTGATGGTCCGCGCGGCTCCCCCCGTCGGAGGTTCGAGTCCTCCCTCGGGCATGGGTGTGTGTTTGTTGTCCTTGGCGTAAGTTAGTTTAAGTTAGATTAAGTAGTGTGTGAGCTTAGGGACCGATGACCTCAGCAGTTTGGTACCATATGACCTTATCACAAATTTCCAAATTGTTTATCAGTTTCAAAGAACGGACGTTTAATTATTGCAATTAAATTCCGTTTTCACATATCTACACTTGGCAGTGTTATTACAAGGCCTGAACAGCGTCAGGTGTTGAGTGACCACTGTGAAGGACGCAGAGATGCCGCGTACTCTGAAACCTTTCCGTCTCCTCTATACCTCTTTTGTTAATGATAACCTTCCCTTTTACAATAACATTTCCTTAGGATTTCTATCTCTTGCTTAATAATAACAAATGAAATCTTTCCTTTGAAATTTATTCTCTTTCTCAATCTTCGCATACAAATTTAATTGCTGCTTTTTAAAAGTGATTTTCGGATTATTTGGACGAAACATAGAATGTGTCGTCGTCGTGTGGCCCTCAGTCCTTATCTGCAATAACCCAAAACTGTTCCTTACCTCTTTTTCACTGTTACTGGATCGCCATCTGACTGCTACATCGAACTGCGACATGAATATACTTACTCTGTTTTACTATACTCTATTAGCTGCTGGTGGGCTTTCATAATAAGTGGCTGTATTTACTCGTATTACCAAAGCTGACGTTATTCTTTATTAGCAAAGCTGACGTTATTCTTTAATTAATTTGACTGAAGTTACGCAATTCATTGTTAAACTTTTTCTTGACAACAATAAAATTTTTGAAAAGTTTTATGTTGATGGTTTTTGGGATGGACTATAATCAGTAATGCAACATTGCTGGCAAAAATTAATTATATTCTGAAAACGCTTCAAATATTTACTGTTGCTAATGAAATGATTTTACACACGTTCAAATGGGACTTACTTTTTACAATAATCTTACAACTAGCATTGCGCAAACATACCTTCAGTAGTCTTGAGTTTCTCAAAAAAAATATTTCAATAATATTAGTTCCGCTTATTATAATAGTTAGCTGATGACTCTGTACATCCGTTTATAATCTCTCGTAAATCATAGCTGGTGGCTGGTAGGTACACCGCTCCTCTCAACCTCTCGCTTCACATCTCGCTTACTACTGACTTCCTACGAACGCTGAAGTACGGTTTCTCCAGCCAAGAATGCTTTCTGGTGCAGACAATCCTTGCTACCATTACAAAATGTATCAATGCGCGGTCTTTCCCTCTCTTTTCTTAAAATGTATCCATACGCTGTCTCCACCGCCCCTTTCAAAATTATATCAATGTGGGGTCTCTCTTGCCAACAATACTTTGGTGCAGGCATTCCCTGCTACCACAATTATTTCCAACATGACAAATATTAATTATTCCTACTTAATCCTATTAATAAAATATAAACATCTTTCATAAATTGTGATTTGACAACAGACAATAGAAATATACACGTCGTACAACTCGTACGAGACAGCGTTATCAGCACCTGACAGGGTTTGGAATGGGCCTCATTGTCGGACTCCATTTGTCCGTATGGTCGAATCGTGCACATCCAAATTTGTGGAGCATTCGGATGCGACAGTCGTCTGATGTGGGGATCCGGTCGACCACGCCAGACCACTAAAAGGTAGAACCGCCGCCTCGTATGCCAAGCACATCGTAACCGGTTGCAAGACACTGCGTCATCCTGCACCACTGGTTGGAGAGTGCCGGCAGCCGGACTGGGGGATTACCGTCCCACGCACAGGCTGCCGATAACACCACAACACTAACCTTGCGCTCGCAGTGGCGCCGTGACCTGCAAGCATGGACTGCCGATGAATGGCGCCGCATTGTATTCAGCGATGAATCGCGGCTCTGCACTCCCCAGGATAAGCATCGTCGGTGATCCGGTGCGAGGGGTCCCACTGTTCTAATGTTCTGGAGAAGCACAGCGGGGCTACTCCTGGTATCACGGATTGGGGAGCCATCGCGAAAGGCTACAAGTCAGGACTTGCAGTGACTGAGCAAACTCTGACGCACAACGCTACGTGACGGGCATCCTACGTCCTCATCTGTTAAGCCAGAGATGCGCTCCACGAAAACTACGGTTCGGTTGTTTTGGTACAGTACACAAATAACGTAGTACACGGTAGGATTACAGGTAGCATTGGTGGGGAACGAGAGATAAGTGAAACATCCTGGCAGATTAAAACCGTGTGCCCGACCGAGACTCGAACTCGGGACCTTTGTCTTTCGCGGGCAAGTGCTCCACCATCTGAGCTACCGAAGCACGACTCACGACCGCTACTCACAGCTTTACTTCTGCCAGTACCTCGTCTCCTACCTTCCAAACTTTACAGAAGCTCTCCTGCGAACCTTGCAGAACTAGCACTCCTGAAAGAAAGGATATTGCGGAGACATGGCATAGCCACAGCCTGGAGGATGTTTCCAGAATGAGATTTTCACTCTGCAGCGGAGTGTGCGCTGATATGAAACTTCTTCTGTAAAGTTTGGAAGGTAGGAGACGAGATACTGGCAGAAGTAAAGCTGTGAGTACCGGGCGTGAGTCGTGCTTCGGTAGCTCAGATGGTAGAGCACTTGTGCGCGAAAGGCAAAGGTCCCGGGTTCGAGTCTCGGTCGGGCACACAGTTTTAATCTCCCAGGAAGTTTCATATCAGCGCACACTCCGCTGCAGAGTGAAAATCTCATTCTGGAGACATAAGTGAATGTACGACGCTCCTTCAATAAGTAACGTCCCACATTTTCTTAAACAGCCATTAACATACACAGACAAACGTCCTTTGTGGTGCTTCACATTTGATGTTTGTTCTGTGCGCCTATGAAACGTTCTGGCAGACGGCAGAGGCGCAGTACAGCGTCAAAATGGCGTCTACGTTCGGCTCACGTTACAAGCAGCGTGCTGTTATTGAATTCTCGTGTGCAGAAAAAGAAACCGCGGCGAACATCCATAAACGTTTGTGTGCAGTGTATGGCGATGCTGCAGCTGATAGAAGCGCAGTTGGCCTATGGGTAAAGAAAGTTACAGACTCAGGAAATGCAGAAACAGAGCTCCTTGATCAACCACGCTCGGGACGTCCTGTCACAGCCACTGCCGAGACATGCTGAATCATGCGGATGTCATTATTCGTGCCGACCGGCGCATCACAACTCGACAATTGGCTCTAGAGTCGTCGGTCAGCATTGGAAGTGCGTCTGCAGTAATCTAGACTGTCCGATATTCAAAGAGGTGCTCACGATGTGTTCCACGAATGCTGACAGCGGACCACAAGATTCCAAGAAAGGCCATTTCATCTGAATTGTTGGAGCGTTTTGAGAGCGGCGGAGAGGCCTTTCTGTCACGGATCGTTACGGGGGACGAAAGTTGGGTGCACCACTTTGGGCCGAAAACAAATAGGCAGTCCATGGAGTGGCATCATCCTCATTCACCACAAAAGAACAAATGCGAGACAACCCTCTCTGCCGTAAAAGTCACGGTGACAGTCTTCCGGGACTGTGATGGCGTCGTTCTCGTGGACGCGATGCCAAAAGGGTCAACCGTCAATTCAGAGGCATACGTGAGGACTCTGAATAAACTCTAGAACCGTTTCCGACGTGTTCGATCGGACGAGAATCCAGCACAAATCTTGCTCCAACACTGTAATGCACGGCCACACACAAGTCTGAGAAGTCGAGAACACATCGCCAAATTGGGTTGGACATCACTGCCTCATCCGCCCTCCAGCCCAGACCTGGCACCCTCGGACTTCCATCCCTTTGGGCCGCTTAAAGATTCTCAACGTGGAACACACTTTGAAGATGACGAGAATGTCAGTCACGAATGAAAACATGACTACACCTGCAGGACAAGAGCTTTCACCAGCAGGCGTTACATGTTCTTCCTCGACGTTGGCGTACGATCACAGGACGTGATGGAGACTACGTGGAAAAATAGGTCATGGACAAGACATGTTGATGTGTGTTGTCACCATTCTGACTCTTAACAATAAGTGCATCTGAGAAAAACAATTTGGTGCATTACTTATTGAAAATGTTCAAATGTGTGTGAAATCTTATGGGACTTAACTGCTAAGGTCATCAGTCCCTAAGCTTACACACTACTTAACCTAAATTATGGTAAGGACAAACACACACACCCATGCCCGAGGGAGGACTCGAACCTCCGCCGCGACCAGCCGCACAGTGCATGGCTGCACCGCCTTAGACTGCCACTTATTGAACGACGCTCGTTAATTAAGGGGAAGACAGCTGGAGCGGGACATTACGTGGAGTCAGTGGCGACGAGCGAAAATGAATACCGGTAACGTCAGCGTTATTATGTAACCGAGGCAATTACTATTGATGCAAGTGCAATTTGCACGCACCAACATCAAAAACTTATATCATTACTGTTGTCTTTGTTCTCAATAGGATGCTCTTCATCTTGATCAAAGGCAAGAGTTCCCTGATATAACTGATAAATACGAAAGTTGTTTATGAATGACAGAAGAATGCTTTATATAAGCTCGATGACCTATTGAAGCCATGTTTTTTGTTCCAGTTCCTCCTAATTTCAGTTTTTTTTGTGAAAAATGCGTTTCATAGCACTCTATGATAAATATGCATTTTTAATTTTTTTTTTACGACATCCCTCTGTTTCTCGTTACAAAGCAACAATTTTCGAACAACAGCTGAATTAAGTATTGAGAATTTCAATTTTGCTATAAATATTCTTTATTTTTAAGTAACAGACAGGAGGATAGCTACGTTCAATAAAAACGTTCCACAAGTTACATGGGCCTTTATACGTTTCTCAGTTACTTTCTAGGTATTTCACCAATTCTGAGTACAACAGGAACCTAATAAGACAGTCATCTATACATGGGCAAAGTTATCGAAATGAGGTAACGCCTGATAGGTATGCAACACATCTAACATATGTGTAATGCAGTTACAATCTTAACTGACCAAAGCTACTAGTGTAGTCTGCTCTTACTTGTGATAGTCTACAGCAGCATATGGTAGTTTTACAACTATAGTCACCACTCATGTGGCTATAGTGGTGCCAGTTTTGTACAGGGCAATGCTTATCCACAAATGGGCCATGTGTCTACTAACTGCAAACATTGAAGTACTCCCATGTGCAGCGTGCAGCTAGATCCCCATATGTGTTCCTGATAACATAGCTTCTGGGGCTAGGTCCGACAGAATAGGTTGTGGAACTAGCTGTGCCAGTATCTAGTATACTAGGAACCAGTTACAACAGTTGTGGGTGAGATTGCTTCGGCAGCAGATACAACGCCTTTGTCACACACTTCCCCCAAGGAATCAATGAATGCATCCAGGACAGAGGGTGCGGAACATCATATTGATAAATGGGTTCAAATTGCCACGTTCTTTGTCGGTTCGACTCTATTTTGTTATTGCTGAAAAGTTTCATTTCATTTTCTCCTCACTTTCTGGGAGATGCACTTTTTCGTCACGCAGTGAAAGTATTGAGTTCTTAAAATTGTTAAAACAGACGGCTGTACATTAGAGATTCCAAGTAAAATATTGCTGTCTTTTTTAAAATAGACTCATTTGATGGCAGTCTTTTTAAAAACGAGGGAATGGCGTAGGACTAGTAGATAAAGAGGGTTGTTTGGAAGGGGCGAGGAATGGTAAAGTAGGAGAGGGGGTTCCGAAATCAAGCGTTTGGCTGGGTTGGGATGGAGGAATGTGGGAGCGTGGACAGGGGCATAGGGGATAGGCTTGAAGAGGACGACGACAGTTGTTTTAACGCTGGCTGATTCTGCAGTCATATAGGTGGAGGCAGTTAAGGTTTTCGAGGAATAAGCATTGAGACTGTGTAGATCCGAAGTTGACTCGACGTGTTAATACGAGGGCTATTCGGAAAGTAAGGAATGATACGTCGCGAAATGGAAACCACAGTGAAAATCGAAACTGTTTTATTTTCAACAGTTAGCTACAACTTCCAGCTACTTATCTCCATAGTCGCCGATCGGACTTAGACATTTGTCGTAGCGTTGTACCAACTTTCCAACACCCTCGTTATAGAAGGCAGCCGCCAGTGCTTTCCGCCAATTCTCTACGCTGGCCTACAGCTCGTTGTCTTCATAGCCAGCGGTACATGTGAGCACAGATGAAACTCAGAGGGAGGAAATTACGGGCTGTCTTGTGGGTAATCAAACATTTCCAATTGGAGACGATGCAGGTGCATCTTCATTGGCCCTGCAGAATGACGCTGAGAATATTGTCTTTAAGAAGAAATCGCACGACAGTTATGTAATGTTGGCTGCATAGCTCCAGGCGAAATTTCTCACCAGGCACCCGTACTTGGCGGGAGACACTATTGTTCTAGGTATCTTTATGTGCTTCCTGTGTGCTGAGAACTGAAAAGAACGACATAATGCGATCGACGGCCATACCAGAGACACTGCCCAAAACACCAGTGCAAAACTTCATCGGATTTTCACTGTGGTTTCCATTTCGCGACCGATCGTTCCTTACTTTCCCAATAACCCTCGTACAATTGCGGCAGAGGACGATGGTTCAGCCAGCCGTTGTGGCCGAGCGGTTCTAGACTTCAGTCTGGAACCGCGCGACCACTACGGTCGCAGGTTCGAATCCTGTCTCGGGCATGGATGTGTGTGATGTCCCTATGTTATTTAGGTTTAAGTAGCTCTATGTTCTAGGGTACTGATGATGTTAAATCCCATAGTGCTCAGAGCGAATTGAACCATTTTAACGAGGGTTCATAATCGGAGATAGAATGACAGTGTGATAGCTTTTGTGTTCGTGGAAAGTACAAGAAATCGGAAGCTGTTCAGCTTGGGAGGCAAGAAAGATAAAATTAAGTTCATACAGGATGTTAGGGGGGGATGGTAAAGGGGTGCGTAAGGCCGGGTGGACTGCATGCCGTTCGCAGACTTGCAAGGAATGGAAAAATTTTGTTGGAGCAGGAATTTAGGAGAGAGGAGTGTTATACCGGAGCCAAAGTAGCCCCCGAGGGCCAGTAACCCATATAACACCACACCGGACGAGGTTGTCTCACCCAAGGCGTACCAAAAGCACCATGGTAAACACCGGCTATTTACAAACAAGATAATGGAAACAGACATTCTGAGCACTACTTCGTGCAGGGGGAGCTCAAGCGACAGCCTGCAGGAAGTATCACTACGCCAAAACATTGGCTGGAGACAGTTATTTAGGGGCTAGAACCGGGCCCGAAGCTAAGTTCACGCCGGATGCCGACCACGTGTACTGCAGCCGTCGAAGATTACGTTTTCGTCTGGGAATTGGACTGTTACTAGTGTGAGAGAGTGAACTTTTGTTTGCCTCAATTAGGAGACTTTTTTCATTATTGTTACCTTTCGTTTGTATATTCAGCCATCAACGTTGTGAACTTGCATCAATAAAAGTTGTGTTGTGAAAAATTGCTAATTGTCAGTTACAACAAGGAGTCGTCGGATAAAGGTATTATAGGTGTGGAGGTATTGAATAGAAAGTGGTCGTATAATAGAGCGGCCTTAAGATGCGATCTCCCACGAGACAGTAATTTGACTTCTGAAAAGTGTATCTTGCGGTCACCAGCAAAACTGCTCAGGAACAAGAAACTGTTAACTTGCTCGAAGTAATAATTTTCCTTCCCCTGGCCTTTCATTTCCCTGGACACTGCGTGCGCATTAACTGGCGCAGGGGTGCTCCGAGCTGTGGAGGTGTCGGCTCTGCCACCTCTCGGTGACGTTGGGAACCACCAGCTTCGCACTGACACTGCGATGAGCAACGGCCGTCGCGGCGCGTGGACGATTTCGACACTATCTGCTTACGATCGCAGGGCTTCGAAATCATCGCGGGAGGTAGTCCCACTTGAGAAGAAAGCAGGGAATTCGCCACAGGAGGGGCAGGACAGGGTGTGTTATTTGCTGCGGGACGGTAGGGGACAGCCGGAGCGGAGCGGGGCTTCCCCGCGGCGCACGCGCCTATCGATCGCGGCAGCCACCCGCCAGGAGCGCCACCGTCGCCTCCGCAGGCCACTTGAGAGCCAAGCACTGCAGCCAGGCGGCCGGCGCGGCGCGGCGCGGCCGTGGTGATGAATATCCGAGCGCGTGGCGGCGGCTAAGCGGGCACGCGCCACTCGGCCCGAGCACCCTTCCCGGAGTAACGATCTGGAAATGTGCGCCCCTCTGCGCCCGGTCGCAGTACACGTGGACCGGGTCTCGCGGTTAGAAAATTTTTACCGACAGCCAAAGCCACTTCCGCCGCGAACAGATTCAAACACAGCGATGACAGCGCTCCACATAAAACCCACAGCAAACGAACACAGCCCCCGGTCCTCCCTCACACGCCGCGGTCTTAAATGCTTTTGCTGTCCTAAGAACTGTTAAGCGTACACAGATTTCTACCCGTACCCGGAGCCACCGTGGACGATCTCAAAAAAATCATAATCCACGACCACGGAACGGATTAGGTCTACTAGAACTATTCAGTTATTTTTTCAAAACTTGAATTTTTTCATGATTACTATCTCAAGAATATAATAATTCCAATCCCAAAGAAAGCCAGTGTTGACAGGTGTGAAAATTACCGAACTATCAGTTTAATAAGTCACAGCTGCAATATACTAATGCGAATTCTTTACAGACGAATGGAAAAACTGGTAGAAGCTGACCTCGGGAAAGATCAGTTTGGACTCCGTAGAACTATTGGAACACGTGAGGCAATACTGACCATACGACTTATCTTAGAAGAAAGATTAAGGAAAGACAAACCTACGTTTCTAGCATTTGTACACTTAGAGAAAGCTTTTGACAATGTTCACTGCAATACCCTCTTTCAAATTCTAAATGTGGCAGGGGTAAAATACAGGGAGCGAAAGGATATTTACAATTTGTACAGAAACCAGATGACAGTTATAAGAGTCGAGGGGCATGGTTGGCTCTGAGCACTATGGGACTTAACATCTGTGGTCATCAGTCCCCTAGAACTACTTAAACCTAACTAACCTAAGGACATCACACACATCCATGCCCGAGGCAGGATTCGAACCTGCGACCGTAGTAGTCGCGCGGCGAGGGGCATGAAAGGGAAGCAGTGGTTGGGAAGGGAGTGAGACAGACAGGGTTGTAGCCTCTTCCCGATGTTATTCAATCTGTATATTGAGCGAGCAGTAAAGGAAACAAATCAAAAATTCGGAGTAGGTATTAAAATCCAGGGAGAAGAAATAAAACTTTGAGGTTCGCCGATGACATTGTAATTCTGTCAGAGACAGAAAAGGACTTGGAAGAACAGTTGAACGGAATGGACAGTGTGTTGAAAGGAGGGTATAAGATGAACATCAGGAATGTAGTCGAATTAAGTCGGGTGATGCTAAGGGAATTAGATTAGGAAATGAGACACTTAAAGTACTAAAGGAGTTTTGCTATTTGGGGAGCAAAATAACTGATGATGGTCGAAGTGGAGAGGATATAAAATGCAGACTGGCAATGGCATGGAAAGCGTTTCTGAAGAAGAGAAATTTGTTAACATCGAGTTTAGATTCAAATGTCAGAAAGTCGTTTCTGAGAGTGTTAGTATGCAGTATAGCCATGTATGGAAGTGAAACACGGATGATAAATAGTTTGGACAAAAAGAGAATAGAAGCTACAGAAGAATGCTGAAGATTAGATGAGTAGATCACATAACTAATGAGGAGGTATTGAATAGAATTGGGGAGAAGAGGAGTTTGTGGCGCAGCTTGACAAGAACAAGGGACCGGTTGGTAGGACATGTTCTGGGGCATCAAGGGATCACCAATTTAGCATTGGAGGGCAGCGTGGATGGTAAAAATGGTAGAGGGAGACCAAGAGATGAATGCACCTAGCAGATTCAGAAGGATGTAGGTTGCAGTAGGTACTGGGAGATGAAGAAGCTTGCACAGGATAGAGTAGCATGGAGAGCTGCATCAAACCAGTCTCAGGAGACCACAACAACAACTATCTCAAGCTGCTGATAAATTGGTTTATTTAACAATCAGATGCGATCGACAGACCAACGTTCTTAAAAGCATTTACGGCATCATATTATGCGAATATAAAATCACTGACGTCAGATGATGAAGCCACGAATTTTTCGCTCTTGTGATGTCTATATACAAGGTGATTCAGCCGCCCCTAGCGGTGGGATTCATGTAACCCACAAGGCCTTCAAATACCGTGCACAAAATTTTCATGTACTCGCTATGCACCGACTCTCAGTTCTTCAGTAAAAATGCACAGGACCATTTTTTTTTTAGAAAATACAATGTAGTTAAATTTTGTAGTGAGATACGAGGCGTGTTTTTTAAGTAAGTACCGTTTCGAAATTAAAAAAAGAATTGCTAAGATATCTCAATAATTTTATTTTTACATGAAAGCCTGTACCTTAATCTACTTTTCTACATAATATCCGTAAATATTGAGGCACTTGTCATAACGTTGTACCAGTTTTTGAATACCTTCCTCATAGAAGTCTGCCGCCTGACGTGTTAACCACTGCATCACCACTGTTTTGACTTCGTCATCGTCTTGAAGACGCCGACCGCCCAAGTGTTTCTTGAAGTGCAGGAACAGATGATAGTCACTGGGCGCAAGATTGGGGGCCGTACGGAGTTTCCCATCGAAAAGATGTGATGAGATCTTTGGTCTGATTCGCCACATGCGGACGGGCATTGTCTTGCAGGAAATCCATGCCCTTGCTCAATTTCCGTGGACTGTTGCTTTGATTCTGGAGTGACGTAGGCCACCCATGTTTCATCGCCCGTAAGAATTTGGCTTAAGAAATCATCACCGTCGTTGTGGTACCGCTCAAGGAAAGTCAATGGACTGTCTAAACGTTTGGTTTTGTGCACATCCGTCAACATTTTCGGTACCCATTGTGCGCAGAATTTTCTGTAATTCAAGAGCTCGGTCACAATGCCAAACAAAACACTACTGCCGGCCGGGGTGGCCAAGCTGTTCTAGGTGCTACAGTCTGGAACCGCGCGACCGCTACGGTCGCAAGTTCGAATCCTGCCTCGGGCATGGGTGTGTGTGATGTCGTTAGGTTAGTTAGGTTTAAGTAGTTCTACGTTCTAGGGGACTGATGACCTCAGAAGTTGAGTCCCATAGTGCTCAGAGCCATTTGAACCAAACACTACTAGAAACGTTAGGAAAGATATCCCGCAAGGAGGGAATCGTAAAGCGTCTGTTTTCTCTGACCTTATTGTCGTCCACATCCTGCACCAAACTTTCATTAACGACCGAAGGACGCCCACTCCGTTGTTCATCATGCACATTTGTGCGGCCATCTTTAAATGCTCTCACCCACTTTCTTACCATTCCATCACTCATAATGTTTTCTCCGTAAACTGCACAGATCTCACGATGAATATCGATTGCTTTTAGGCCTTTAGCACTAAGAAAACTTATAACAGCCCGTACTTCACAGTCGGCGGGACTCACGATTATCGGAGGCATCTTAAACACTCAGCACTCAACGTAAACAAGGAAGAATCAGGCTGTTCAAATGGTTCAAATGGCTCTGAGCACTATGGGACTAAACATCTGTGGCCACCAGTCCCCTAGAACTCAGAACTACTTAAACCTAACTAACCTAAGGACATCACACACATCCATGCCCGAAGCAGAATTCGAACCTGCGACCGTAGCAGTCGCGCGGTTCCGGACTGAGCGCCTAGAACCGCTAAACCACCGCGGCCGGCGAATCAGACTGTAATGGCGTCAGTGCGTAGATTAAGGTGCAGGCTTTCATGTAAAAATAAAATTATTGAGATCTTAGCACGTCTTTTTTTAGTTCCAAAACGGTACATACTTAAAAAAATACGCCTCGTACATGTTCACCGCGTTATTCAAGAAAACCGCAATTGAAGATCAAAAAATGGTTCAAATGGCTCTGAGCACTATGGGACTTAACATCTATGGTCATCAGTCCCCTAGAACTTAGAACTACTTAAACCTAACTAACCTAAGGACAGCACACAACACCCAGCCATCACGAGGCAGAGAAAATCCCTGACCCCGCCGGGAATCGAACCCGGGAACCCGGGCGTGCAATTGAAGATCACTTTTGTATCTTTTCTTGAATAATTCGAAAACTATAACCTCTAGCGAAGGTGCATCCCAGTAGAAAATTTAAATTTCCTACGAAAAGATACCGTTCCTGTTTTCTGTACAACACATAGTGAGTGAGAATTTATGAAAATCTTGTGTGTCGCATTTGAAAGTGTTGTGGGTTGCATAAATCCCAGCTGTAAGGGCAGCTGGATCACCCTTTATATCAACTGTAGTTCCATGTTCGCTTCTGTCTGTATGTTCAGGCTCATTTCAGGAACTACTGTAGGGAATGTGATCCAGTTTTGACTCGTAGATATATTCATGAGGAAGGTCGTGTATTAATGTAAACATTTTGTCGAAATTGGCCGAACTGTAGTGAATTTAAGTCCGCTGGCACTGCCAAAACGATGGTGTTGCCACCTAGTGGTACATCCACCACAACTCCGAACAACAGAGAAGCTTGAACAGAATCTGAGTTGGGCCTGGTGGCCTAACGCTGCGGCGCATGCCTGGAAACTGCGAGGTTGCGGGATCAAGTCCCAGTCAGACCACCACAGAAGTTTACACTGTCTTTTAACCTGGCCTTCATCTCCCAATGATGTACACATTCGCCAGAAGCAGAAAGTGGTTCGAATTCTACGTTAAACTGGCCGTGTCATTTTCAAGAGTGGTGGTCTAGCGGTTTAGTCCGTAATGGATAACGGAAACGATTCTAGCTGAACCACGAACTTTTTTTTCTTTCTTTTTTAACCTAGCAATCATCTCTCAGTGAAATGTAGATCTGCCACAGAGGAAACGTGTTTCGGATTCCACGTTAAACTGTAGATCGCCTTTTCCCGGTTGGACAAATGGACAGGGAGACGCTGTTCGCAGAAATGACGTCCAGTTGAAACACTTGCACCAGCACATTGAGCCGCACGAAAGAATCTCTACGAATGTACGGGGTGATTTTAACTAAAGTGAAGCTACTGACAAAGGTCGAGTGTGTACTGTAATTATCATATGGCAGAGAAAGTTCATAGATATGCTAATGTGCTAATGAGGATCCAATTTAATGTGGAAAAAATTAGCTCCAATTTTGCCTACCAGGTGCAAACCCAGCGCTGTACATCGTTTCGTCGACATCTCTGGCGCTCATACTGAACAAATTGTGTAAGTGTTGGTCAATAATAAAATCAACATTATATCTTTCTTAGCTGTTTGACTTTCTTAGTCCAGGCCCCATTCCCAGTCTATTACATATGGAAACATTTCTGTACGCCTTTCTTGTATTCATAGCGCCAAATTACCACCTGGTGACCAAAATTGGAACTAATTTTTTTCCAGCCTACATTGGTTCTGCATTAACCCATTAGGATATGTACCAAGTTTCGCTGTATGGGATAATTACAGCCAACACTGGACCTCTATGAATCCCTTCACTTTAATTATAACCGCTCGGCACACACATTCTCTTTCTATACAAGTTATAAATTAAAGACTACCGCCGCCTTTTTCATCCTATGTATCAAAGACCTCCTGTAGGGATTTTGATACTGAAGCGACCGCCCCTCAAACAAATGTGCGGCGCCTTTGGTGTATGGCTTGTACTGGCTGCAGGTTCCGTTGGAGGCAGCCGCCTTACGCCTTTAGGCGCGGCACTGCGCTGGCAGGTGGCGTGTGCTGCTTAAATCGTTTAATTTACAGTATATGGAAGTGACGTTGTTCCCTGGTGTTTAATCACAGCTCTGCGGAGCGACCCTTAAACAAAATTACCGCTGCGCCAGACAAGTCATCTTACCGAGATAATTAGCGCTACAAGTGCGAAGCCTGGAAGAGTCGCTAGTCGTAAAGCAGATCACACTGTCAGTACATAAACTGTGCTATACGCCACATCAGCAATTAACACCAAAAGAAAAAAAAGAAAAAAAACACATCAGCAGTCGGGGTTAACGTAATTTATATTACGATGTGACAACAGTGAGAAATTCGTGGTTTTATTATCTGGCCTCAATGATTTTATAATCGTCTAATACATCGCTGTAAATGGTTTTAAGCATCTGATGACGGTCCGTCGACCACAACTTCTTGTTAAATAAAGGATTTTATCAGCAGCTTTAGGGGCATCACCTCCTGAAAATATATCTTTTTCGAAGCTGACCAACATTCCATCTTCGCATGAGATTCTACGGGGTGTTCAAAAAGTCTCTCCGCAGTGCCGTATGATTGTTAGCAGCGCGTGACGTATGCCGCAGTGAATATACCGAAATGAACCTCCGTGAAATACAAGCTATTAATTTACTGAATATTCATTTTTACTTACAGATTTTCACATTAAATGTTGAATGTGTCCCCCCCTGTTGTTGGACACACAATTCAATTCGTCTAATTACGTTTCTAAACACAAGCTGTAACATGTCTTCTGTAGCAGAAGCAGTGAAAGTGGATATTGCAGTTTTTAATTCATCGCTAGATTTTGGACGGTTTTATACACAGTTGCTTTCACTGCACCCCAGAAGAAAATGTCAGGTGGTGGTAGGTCAGGAGATCGTGGAGGCCAAAGTCCCTGTGAAATCATGCCATCACCAAAAACATCAGCAAGCAGTGACACTGAAACGCGAGCTGTATGCGCGGTTGCACCATCTTGTTGAAAATAACCGTTCAGTATTTCACATAACACAAGTTCTCTTATGAATGGGTACAGAATATCACTGCAGTATCGTTGTGCGTTTATTGTTTTGTTGAAAAATATGGGACCCACAATCCGACGTCTAGAAATTGCTATCCAAACTCCTATTTTCACAGAATGAAGCGATTCCTCATGAATACACAATGGATTTGCAGTACTCCACATACGAGAATTTTCCGAGTTCATGCACCCGGATAAATGAAATGAAACCACGCCTCATCAGTGAAAAACATTTCATTAAGAATAGCCCTTCCATTTTGTTGAACGAAGTTTTTGAACCATTTACAACAATGCAGTCTCTTGCCATGATCAGTACTTTTCAGTTCTTGCACGACTGTCACTTTGTATGGTAAAAGTTCTGATTTTTTCCTTAAAGCTGTGCGGGCCGTTACGACACTAACATCGATTTCCTGCGCGAGTTTTCTTACTCACTTGTTCGGACTCGTGGACATTTTATCGGAAATATCGAGTAGTTTATCCTCAGTCAAAACGCTATGACGACCACTTCTGGGTTCATCTGTCACTGAACCCGTATTTCGAAATTTGTTACTCATATCTCGCACAGTATTGCGATGTGGGAGTGTTGTCTCCGGGGAAACTGAATTAAATGTTTGACGAACTGAAACTGAGTATTTACCGCCAGCTTTGAACACTTGTTCGAATAAAAACACACGTTCTTCAATGGTTAGCATTTTAACAATGACAAAAACAAAACAGACGAACAAAGGAACTAAACTTAATGGTTCACGTCAACACGTAACGACACACACCGACGACACTACTGACGCTGGCTGAGATAAACGAAACAGCGGATTGTTGGGAGAGTCCACTTGAAGGGAAGGAACCCAGGCAAGCGAACAATCATACGGCACGCGCGGCTAACAACCATACGGCAATGCGGTGAGACTTTTTCAACACCCCGTACTGCAAAGCAGTTTCGCTGATTTAGCAGTAACCCCAAACTCTCAATTCGTTAAGCAATCGAATTCCCTCATATAAACACTTGCAAACGTCTGATTACTTTACAAATGAATTGCTGTATTGGTGTGTTGAATATTTGACGATGATCGTCGTTTTAAGGAAAGCTAATGTTTGTGGCGTTGTATCTCCTGAAGTCTTTCTCATACAATGACATAATATTGCGAATGGAATTAGTAGTAAGCCAGGCTGTATCATTACACATAGCAAGAAGATAAGCCTACACTGCTATGATACGCTGCCTAAGAAAATGAGTGAAGCACTCAGAAGACACACTCGAATGTTAGCCTAAGTTCATACACGTCCACACACTAGGAAGGAAGTAAATAAATTAGAGCTGCAATTCTCTGCAACAGGGAGAGTGTTGCTCGCGTATAGTTGTAATGGTTCAAATGGCTCTAATCACTATGGGACTTAACTTCTGAGGTCATCAGTCCCCTAGAACTTAGAACTACTTAAACCTAACTAACCTAAGGACATCACACACATCCATGCCCGAGGCAGGATTCGAACCTGCGACCGTAGCGGTCACGCGGTTCCAGACTGTAGCGCCTAGAACCGCTCGGCGACTCCGGCCGGCTTCAGCAGAGGATACAACGGCTTAATGACTGTTCCCTACTGAACCAGTGCAAGCACCTATGCTAGAGGGGGTTCAACTTCTCTTTTACTCCATGAGTTTCTGTCAACTACTACGAACTGTGACATCTCTGGCAGGAAATCACGAATACAGTCGCATATCTGATCGGTATTCCGTAAGCACACGATTACAAGCCGCTTGTGTGGTGCAGTGTCATAAGCTTTCTGGAAATCTAGATTGGGAAACAATACAAAGAGTAAAAGAAAACTAACTGGTAGATCTCCACAGTCAGGATGCGATGCTTTTCAACAAGAACTCAGACACCATCCAGTCACAGTTCGCACGCGCCCATCACGACAGAACAGCAACGTGGTGCTGCAGTGGAGCACTTCGTTGCCAGCGCGACGTGTCTCGCATGTTACGAGAGTTGACTGCAAAGTAACGCCTTCACCTTCGTAACTCTTCAACAGTTGGCAGCATTGGTATGCGGCAGGTACTAGCTTGTTCCGTAGCCTCTTATACAGGGTGTTACAAAAAGGTACGGCCAAACTTTCAGGAAAAATTCCTCACACAGAAATAAAGAAAAGATGTTATGTGGACATGTGTCCGGAAACGCTTAATTTCCATGTTAGAGCTCATTTCAGTTTCGTCAGTATGTACTGTACTTCTTCGATTCACCGCCAGTTGGCCCAATTAAAGGAAGGTAATGTTGATTTCGGTGCTTGTGTTGACATGCGACTCATTGCTCTACAGTAATAGCATCAAGCACATCAGTGCGTAGCATCAACAGGTTAGTGTTCATCACGAACGTGGTTTTGCAGTCAGTGCAATGTTTACAAATGCGGAATTGGCAGATGCCCATTTGATGTATGGATTAGCACGGGGCAATAGTCGTGGCGCGGTACGTTTGTATCAAGAACGAAGGTGTCCCGACAGGAAGACGATCGAAGCAATTGATCGGCGTCTTAGGGAGCACGGAACATTCCAGCCTATGACTCGCGACTGGGTAAGACCTAGAACGACGAGGACACCTGCAATGGACGAGGCAATTCTTCGTGCAGTTGACGATAACCCTAATGTCAGCGTCAGAGAAGTTGCTGCTGTACAAGGTAACGTTGACCACGTCACTGTATGGAGAGTGCTACGGGAGAACCAGTTGTTTCCGTACCATGTACAGCGTGTGCAGGCACTATCAGCAGCTGATTGGCCTCCACGGGTACACTTCTGCTAATGGTTCATCCAACAATGTGTCAATCCTCATTTCAGTGCAAATGTTCTCTTTACGGATGAGGCTTCATTCCAACGTGATCAAATTGTAAATTTTGACAGTCAACCCGTGTGGACTGACGAGAATCTGCACGCAATTGTGCAATCACGTCATCAACACAGATTTTCTGTGAACGTTTGGGCAGGCATTGTTGGTGATGTCTTGATTGGGCCCCATGTTCTTCTACCTACGCTCAATGGAGCACGTTATCATGATTTCATACGGGATACCCTACCTGTGCTGCTAGAACATGTGCCTTTACAAGTACGACACAACATGTGGTTCATGCACGATGGAGCTCCAGCACGTTTCAGTCGAACTGTTCGTACGCTTTTCAACAACAGATTCGGTGACCGATGGATTGGTAGAGGCGGACCAATTCCGTGGCCTCCACGCTCTCCTGACCTCAGCCCTCTTGACTTTCATTTATGGGGGCATTTGAAAGCTCTTGTCTACGCAACCCCGGTACCAAATGTAGAGACTCTTCGTGCTCGTATTGCGGACGGCTGTGATATAATACGCCATTCTCCAGGGCTGCATCAGGGATTCCGCGCGACGGAGGGTGGATGCATGTATCCTCGCTAATGGAAGACATTTTGAACATTTCCTGTAACAAAGTGTTTGAAGTCACGCTGGTGCGTTCTGTTGCTGTGTGTTTCCATTCCATGATTAATGTGTATTGAAGAGAAGTAATAAAATGAGCTCTAACATGGAAAGTAAGCGTTTCCGGACACATGTCCACATAACATATTTTCTTTCTTTGTGTGTGAGGAATGTTTCCTAAAAAGTTTGGCCGTACCTTTTTGTAACACCCTGTATACAGCTCCATTTGGCGGCAAGCCTTAGCATTGAACGGTTGTGTTGCTACAGTGCAATGTATGGAATTGGGATGCTGAAAATGGAATTTAATTCGCAAAGGAATGACGTCTTCTGGATAAAGAGAAAAGAAGGTGCTGCAGTGGAGCAGTTTGTTGCCAGCGCGGCGGCGAAGCGAGGACCTCTGGCACGGCGACGGCGTGCGGCGGCGCTTTAAAAACGTTTACGAGGTAGGTCGGGCGCAGCCCCGTCCGGCGGCGGTCGTTAGCGCTAATCTCCGCGATAGCCGCTGACACGGTGGCCTTGCGCCGGAGCCCAGCCATTGTCCGCGCCAAATTAGATCGCCGCTGCCGCCGAGCCGTCCCGCGGCAGAATGCACTGTAAAATTATCTCTCGTCCGGTGGGCGCACTCCATACCGTCCCTAAGGTCGCCACTCTGTTCATCACTCACTGAGTGGATCACCAAGTTTCACGCTAAATACCGTGACGAATTACGGGTTTCCACAGGGTTCCATTGTGGGTCCAGTCTCGTTCCCTATTACACTGCGCAACACAACTAAAGGTTCAGTCAACAATATCAGAAATGGAGTCCGCTTTGATGGAAAACACCTTGTTATTCGTTTATTTCTTTATTTTCCCTAACTAGTTTCGGCGACAAATATCACCATCATCAGTGGTTTTTTTTAAAATCTGAAACACGCAAAAAAAAGCATGGTTATACAAACACAGAGGCACATTATTACATTTTTTACTATAACTTTTTTGAAATATAGTTTTCTATGGATACTTTTCTACTACCTTAGTAGTATCCATAGAAAACTATACTTTCATTTTACCTTACTAGAATCCACAGAAAACTATATTTCAAAAAACGAATAGAAAAAATGTAATAATGTGCCACTGTCTTTGTATAAAGACCCTATTTTCTGCATGCTTTAGATTAAAAAACTCACTGATGATGATGATGATGATGTCTGTCGCCGAAACTAGTTTGGGAAAATAAAGAAATAAACGAATAACAAGGTGTTTTGCATCGAGGCGGACTCAATTTCTGATGTTGTTTTTCTATGCGAACACGGACCAAATGGAAGAGTTCCAAGATAAAATTATTGAATGGTTCAGTCTTTCGAAACCCCGTGACTACCTCCCATTGAAGTTTGAAATTTGGCTCACAGGTACGTACAACCTCTCCCGGCAATGATGCAAAAGCATAGCGTCCTGTGACGTCCTCCTCGTGTCCGCGACGCTTCAAACAGTAGTCAACACACGTCTAAAAAAGGCCACAGCTCAGATGTCCAAGTGACGTGTGAGGTGGTTTAATATTGTCACATTTGCACCAAAGTTGACAACAATTCTGCCTAACGCCACTGTGGAAGCGTCGCAAAATGGCTCAAATGGCTCTGAGCACTATGGGACTCAACTGCTGAGGTCATTAGTCCTCTAGAACTTAGAACTAGTTAAACCTAACTAACCTAAGGACATCACGAACATCCATGCCCGAGGCAGGATTCGAACCTGCGACTGTAGCGGTCTTGCGGTTCCAGACTGCAGCGCCTTTAACCGCACGGCCACTTCGGCGTCGCAAGATCGAATAGTTGTCACACTCTCTCTTACCCACTTTCTTTTGACGGCTCTAAGGTGAAGAGCCTAGCGTTGAGGTCAGGCAGTTTTCAGACACCTGGCAGCTCAGAACCGCTACGAAAAGGCCGCAGGAATTAGGCATAAAGGGCGTTAATGAAACCATCCTTTTCCTTGGGGCGTTAGTTCCCACACATTTATCGGAAAAAAAGGCGGTGAGCAAGGTGATGGCGATAGGAAGTCGTTCTTCACAATCTTTGTTGACACCCTTGGGCGTTTCGATCCTTCCTTAAGGAGATTGTGAGGCTCCATCTCCATCGAAGACCATCACACCGCAGCGCGACCGCAATTTTTGCTATTGTATACAGGTCGGAACCACTAGGGACCCGTCAAAACCATTCTACGAAATCTGAAGTGATACGAAACAGTTAAGGACGTTTATACCTTGTGGCGTGATCACCCAGGGATGCACCATTGATACATGCTTGAATAATAAAATGGCAAGGGGTCACTAAGACGTTCCATTTCGGCAAAAACCTCACCTTTACCCAGAATTTTAAAATGTACCTGTACAGATAGGCGCTTGCACACCGGCAACCAATTCGACAACCTCCGATTCCGGATGGCCTAATATCAGACGCAAGAGCGGCGGTCTAGCAGCGGAAGAGCACCTGTGTAGCCTGCCTGCAGGCGCCCGGGGCTCCCGTCACGGGTTCTGTCAACAGAGGTACATTTTTAATATACTCAACAAAGTCACTGAGGGATTTGCTGAACTGCGGGTCTTATAAGTATCTTTCTCAGTTCTATTCACGTATGTGCCAATGTCGCACCCCTCCCCATCTCGACACAGGATGTCATGAAACAAGGGGGATGAGAAAGTGTCAGCACTCTTTGCGTCTGGAACACAGCACTGTACAGTAGTGAAACATGGGCTGTGGAAAAAACAGAAGAGAATCGAAGCATTCCAGAAGTGGTCTTACAGAAGAATCCTGAACACTAGGTGGACTGATATGGTGAAAAATGAAGAGGTTGTCTGCAGAATCAGCGAAGGAAGGATCATACAAAAAACACTGACAAGTTGAACTCACTGGACGATAGGACATGTGTTAAGAAATTAGGGAATAGCATCTATGGTACTAGAAGGAGCAGTAGAGAGAAAATTGTAAAGGAAGACAGAAACTGGAATACATCTGACAAATAATTGAAGACGTAGGGTGCGAGTGTTACTGTCAGATCAGGGGGTTGGAACAAATTTATGGTGGACCATTGTGAGAAGCTATAGACAAGGAGAGTCCGGAGTCTCTGCGCTCGACCTGCCCGATCACGTAGATACGTTGTGAGGAAAGGGAGTTAAAGACGACATTTTATTGATAGAATAGAAAGTGCAACAAATCCACTAAATGGGCTGACCACACTGTGTGAGTGTCGCTGTGCAGTGTGGTATACTTATCAGATAGGATGGAAGGAAAGAAGGGCAGTTCGTTTATCGCGAAACAGGAGAAAGGCACGGATGTGATAAGCGAGTAGGCGTGGCGATCACTAAAACAAAGGCGTTTTCGTTGCGGCCACACCTTGCCACAAAATTTCAATCACCCATGTTCTCCTCCGAATGCGGAAGTATTCGTTGACGTCAACCTACGAAGCGCAAATTAATGATCGTAATGAAATAAATCAGAACTTGTTCGGAGAGATTTAAGTGTTCGTTTTTTTTTTCGCGCGCTCCACGGGAGTGGGACGGTAGAAAAACAGTCTATGTGGTTCTATGAACTTTCTGTCATGCAGTTATTTGTCAATTGCAGAGTACTCATGTAGATGTTCTTAAGGAAAACACTACAGTACAGATGTGATATCAATTTGTTTCCAATAACTTTTCAAATCTAGTCTGACTGTTGATTTATTCTAGAACTGTGAAATTACATCTGCAGTTCAAATCACAGTATGTTCTTCTTATTTGAAATATGTCTTGTAAAACGAATTGTAGTAATTTTTGTAACCGAAAGATCTTCGCAGATTAAAACGGTGTGCCGCACCGAGACTCAAAATCGGGACCTTTGGCTTTCGGCGACAACTGTCGTAGCGACCGAGCTACCAGAACACGACTCACGACCGTGCGACCGTTTTAATCTGACAGGAAGTTTCATATCAGCGCACCCTCCGCTGCAGAGTGAATATGCGTTGCGTTCGTTGTTGTGTTACCCATAACTATGTTACGCCCATGATTTTGCAAGAATTCGTTTCAGAGGAAAAGTATCACGAACGTCGTCTTCCCAGTGATTGGCTTCATGCTATAGACTGACATTCCACACCTTTTCAAAGGTTACAGCCTGTCGCTAATGATAGACGTGTAGGTCAATAACTCCATCATAAATACAAAACTTTAATGTAACAGGCATCAGTGAAGCGAAATTTTTATGACTGCCAATGACAAAGAACATGAGACCGCCCACTTGCACGGATGCATGAAGACGAAAGCAATCCTTATCAAAACTTGGTGAAAATATAATTAGGAAATGAATGTTCACTCTGTAGCGTAGTGCGCGGTAATTTTAAACTCATTGCCAGGTTAATACTTTGTGTCGGACTCGAACCTAGGACCTTTACGTGGCGGTTTGTAAAGTAGGAGGTAAGGTATTAGAGGAAGTAAGGATATGGATGTGTAAATAATTATTATACTGAATCCCTACTGTCTTTAGAGAAACGGTAGGGAAACTACGGGGAAAGTTCAGTGTTTTGTATATTTGGATGAGAGTAAATTGTAGTGGTAGCAGAGCATTTGAACACTGCGTAGGTTAGGTCAAGAGCGCTCGCACTAGGCACTCCAGTACCAAAGTTTACGGAAGTTAATATGTCGTGCAAGACGAGACGTTGATCCGCGTGAGTTCAAAACACGCTTTACGAGGCCCAGTGGCAGCGTCATTTCCGGCGAGATCAGTGGAGCTCCAGATGACGTCAACACCCTAGCCCGTAATCCTCTGCAAGTGATCAGAATGCCCTCTTAATAACTGAAGACAATGGAGCACTTTCGCCGACGCCAACATTGTCGTCTCAGTAGTATCGGCAACACGTCAGGCGATTCACGTCAGATTAGCTTAAAACAAATTTTGTGCATTGATGTGACTCTTACCGCATTTAAATAATAACGTTACTTTTGTAGGCCCAACGGTACCGACCGTCTACCGTGTCATCCTCAACGCACAAGTGTCGCTGGAAGCGGATATGGAGGAGCATGTGGTCAGCACACCGCTCTCCCGGCCTTATGTTAGCCTACGAGACCGTCTGTAGCGTTCTAGCTTCCCGATATTGTCACTATTAGCAGTCATTGTGCCGCGCGCAGTGGCCGCGCGGTTTGAGGCGCCATGTCACGGATTGCGCGGCACCTCCCGCCGGAGGTTCGAGTCCTCCCTCGGACATGGGTGTGTGTGTTGTTCTTAACGTAAGTTGGTTTAAGTAGTGTGTAAGTCTAGGCAGCGATGACCTCTGCAGCTTGGTCCCTTCCCACGGACACAACAGTCTTTGTCACCTAGAGAGAAGCCTGTACGTTTCCTAATTTAATAAAACTACGTGTTTTTAATCTGTTCAAGAGAAAATATAAAACATAATTTATGCTAGTTTTTTCTTTCGGTGGAAGTACTGACGCCTCAGAGAGTCAGTCAGTTTATTCTATTTAAAAATCAGAGGCAGTAGGGGAGAGAGTTGCGCCTAGGCAGTCTACCCAGGAACACACGAAGTTTTTCGGTCGGTACTACAGTCTAGAGACTCATTTTAGAATGACATGAAGCAACACGCATTATAGATCGCCATAAACAGTTTTCGCCATTTTCTACAATACCTGTTGTTCTTAGGCATGAGATTGTGTTTTTCCCAACGTTTGTACACATTTCGCGTTCAACAAATTTAAGTGTCGTATAATATACCCATTTGAAATATATTGTCAATTCACCAGGCACGTAATTTTATGGTCAGTAAAATGCTATATACTTTTAGAAGTATCTCTATAACATGTGGACAGTTAAGCCACACGTCATTGCTCGTGCGCCATATTTTATCTTGAAACAGAACAAGGTATTTCGCCATGGAACATATGATACTTGTAAACGACCTGAGTTTTTATGAATATCTTAACAATTTTACAGAAAATTTAAATCTGTGGTAGCTTCCAGCAGCTTCTATTTCAAAATGTACTGAACTGTAACTTGTTTTTCATAAAATTTACGCCTAATTTCATTTCAGTTACTGATTAATGGTATGTAGTGGAGTAATAATGTAACAGTAAGCTGATTAAATACAATGCTCACAAGATGTTCTCGATTTCAGTGCTTTTAAATTTCTATGGAATGTTTGTTCCTCCGTACAAGTCCATGTTATGTTGCACCTTGGAACATGTCAGAAAAAGACTGAAGCACAAAAAAAAATGGTTCAAATGGCTCTGTTCGCTATGGGACCTAACATCTGAGGTCATCAGTCCCCTACAACTTAGAACTACTTAAACCTAACTAACCTAAGGACATCACACACATCCATGCCCGAGGCAGGATTCGAACCTGCGACCGTAGCGGTCACGCGGTTCCAGACTGAAACGCCTAGAACCGCTCTGCCATTCCGGCCGGCCGACTGAAGTACATCAAAAGTGAATGCCACAGTTAAAACTGAAATAAGAAAATATAGTGACGGAAAAAAATAGTACACCTCGAAAGAACACGTTGATTTTCATCCGATGACGACATATGCCCCCTGGGCGATAATAGTACAGGGCTATTACAAATGATTGAAGCGATTTCATAAATTCACTGTAGCTCCATTCATTGACATATGGTCACGACACACTACAGATACGTAGAAAAACTCATAAAGTTTTGTTCGGCTGAAGCCGCACTTCAGGTTTCTGCCGCCAGAGCGCTCGAGAGCGCAGTGAGACAAAATGGCGACAGGAGCCGAGAAAGCGTATGTCGTGCTTGAAATGCACTCACATCAGTCAGTCATAACAGTGCAAAGACACTTCAGGACGAAGTTCAACAAAGATCCACCAACTGCTAACTCCATTCGGCAATGGTATGCGCAGTTTAAAGCTTCTGGATGCCTCTGTAAGGGGAAATCAACGGGTCGGCCTGCAGTGAGCGAAGAAACGGTTGAACACGTGCGGGCAAGTTTCACGCGTAGCCCGCGGAAGTCGACGAATAAAGCAAGCAGGGAGCTAAACGTACAACAGCCGACGGTTTGGAAAATCTTACGGAAAAGGCTAAAGCGGAAGCCTTACCGTTTACAATTGCTACAAGCCCTGACACCCGATGACAAAGTCAAACGCTTTGAATTTTCGGCGCGGTTGCAACAGCTCATGGAAGAGGATGCGTTCAGTGGGAAAGTTGTTTCCAGTGATGAAGCAACATTTTTTCTTAATGGTGAAGTGAACAGACACAATGTGCGAATCTGGGCGGAAGAGAATCCTCACGCATTCGTGCAGCAAATTCGCAATGCACCAAAAGTTAACGTGTTTTGTGCAATCTCACGGTTTAAAGTTTACGGCCCCTTTTTCTTCTGCAAAAAAAAAAAACGTTACAGGACACGTGTATCTGGACATGCCGTAAAATTGTCTCATGCCACAACTGGAGACCGACAGCGCCGACTTCATCTTTCAACAGGATGGTGCTCCACCGCACTTCCATCATGATGTTCGGCATTTCTTAAACAGGAAATTGGAAAACCGATGGATCGGTCGTGGTGGAGACCATGATCAGCAATTCATGTCATGGCCTCCACGCTCTCCCGACTTAACCGCATGCGATTTCTTTCTGTGAGGTTGTGTGAAAGATTCAGTGTTTAAACCTCCTCTACCAAGAAACGTGCCAGAACTGCAAGCTCGCATCAACGATGCTTTCGAACTCATTGATGGGGACATGCTGCGCCGAGTGTGGGAGGAACTTGATTATCGGCTTGATGTCTGCCGAATCACTAAAGGGGCACATATCGAACATTTGTGAACGCCTAAAAAAACTTTTTGAGTTTTTGTATGTGTGTGCAAAGCATTGTGAAAATATCTCAAATAATAAAGTTATTGTAGAGCTGTGAAATCGCTTCAATCATTTGTAATAACCCTGTATGTGTAGTGACAGTGGTTTCAGCGTCGTCCGGCAACGGATCGCGCACTGTCATAGCTGCCAGAGTGCCATCTTTGTCTACCTTTAATAGGGAATGTTCACAGCCGGAAGGCTCACGGTGGTGAAGACTTGTGAAGCAAGCAGGCAACAATGGCTTCCTACAGCCAACTGAGCCAGTTTAAAAGGGGTCAAATTGTGGCCCTCCGAGTGACGGCATGGTCCTCTCGGAGAATTGCTTCACAGGCTGGGCGCGATGCGTCAGTTTTGCTACGATGCTGGTACCGGTGGTCACGTGAACACTCTCACACCTGCAGACGAGGTTCTGGACGACCACCCACCACGCCCGCCATGATCGTCGTAATGCGCAGCAGTGGCAAATCGTACAGCGACCACATGGCAGGTAAGAGGGACTGTGAGACCAGACTTGTGAACACGAACTGTTGCGAACCGGTTGTTAGCAGTGGGACTGCGGGCAGCCATACTTCTGCCCCGCCTTCCACTCAGGCCACAGCACCGACGTGCAAGGCTCGACGGGTGCCGTCAGGGGATCACTTGGAAGATGAAATGGCGGGCGTGGTCTTCAGCGATGAAATCAGATTCTGCCTGCACGCAAGTGACGGTCGTCTGCGCCTGCGACGTAGACCTGGTGAGCGATGTCTCGCAGAGTGCATTCGTCCGAGCCACACGGGGTCTACCTTATGTCTCCTGGTCGCGGGTGGTATAAGCTACAACTGCCGGTAGTGTCCGGTGTTTCTGAATGGGACACCAACCAGCGCTCGGTAAGTGCAGAAAGTTGTTAGACTCGTTCTTTTGCCGTTCATACAACAGGAAGGTGACATGTAATTCCAACAGGATAACGCTCGCTCACACACTGCCTGTGAAGGTCAACGTGCTCAAGATAACGCCCGCCGCCACACAGCACACTTGTGTTTATGCTTTCCAAACCCCCACCTCGGCCAGGAAGGTCGCCGGATGTCTCCCCACTTGAGATCGTTTTCTGCACTACGGGCAGGGACTTGCAACTATCTCGGGATTTTGACGATCTAACGCGCCAATTGGACAGAATTTTGGCACGATATCTCTCAGGAGGACATCCAACAACTTTATGAATCAATGCCAAGACGATTAGCTGCTTGCTTGCACAAGGGCCAGACGTGAACCAAAGCGTTATCGACTTGCTCAATTTGTGACGGTCTTTCTCTAGAATAAATCATCCATTTTTTTTCTTTTGAAATTGTAATCATTTGTTTCGCCACGCCTGTACATAACATCCTGCCTTTTGTAATGTCCAGGCGCAAACATAAATCGCGGTGACTTCAGAGTTATTATTGTCTTTGAATAAAAGTGTTCCCTCTGTTCGTGTCATTGCGTGTTTCTTTCAGTTACCTTCTATACCATTCACTAGCAGCTCTTCCTAACTTTCATCGAGGTGTGTTTGTTGGTAGTGGCACTTCATGGGAAAGTTACTTCCGTCCCGAAGTTTTGCACACCAGTCTCTACAAAATAACAAAATTATTACTAAAATGTGGCAGAGCTTTTTGCAAATAGTTTCATCTGACGCCATTTCACAGACAGCGTGCCAGTCTCAGTCGGTGCTGTACCAGTAACCAAAACCTCGTCTTCTGCGTAATTCCGCTTTCGTATCACTTTGTAGCCTACCCCCTTCTCTAACAGGCTATACAAAAAATGTCAGCGCGTAAGCATGATCGGGCCTCAAAGTTACGGCGTTTCTGATATAATAACTGATTAGTGGGGAACAATATACAACAAGGTATTTTTACAAATCGCTTATTCCACTCTCTACTTACGTAAATTTTTAATTATCGTTTGAAAATAGCGCAAATGAAACACGCCAAAGACAACGAAACGTACCACCAATATTTGGGACAATTGAGTTAATGAGAACAGTAATTCTTACGTAAATAGTCTGGACAAACGTATGCTAACAAAATAGTTAGCACGTATAACCAGCAAAAACCCTTTATAGATTGTCAAAGAGCTCTGTTAGTCGTTGTTTTGAATCATTAAGGAAAACACTGGAACACGTACCATCAAGCCAAACAGCATCTTCCCAAAAGAATTGTGATATGCAAAATGGTTCAAATGGCTCTGAGCACTATGGGACTTAACTGCTGAGGTCATCAGTCCCCTAGAACTAACCTAAGGACATCACACACATCCTTCCCCAAGGCAGGATTCGAACCTGCGACCGTAGCGGTTCCAGACTGCAGCGCCTAGAACCGCTCGGCCACCCCGGCCGGCTGTGATATACAAAACCTAGAAATCTGTAGTTAGTTTTCATCTATGGTTTTCCACTGTAACGTTACTTAAATTTGTTTTACTGTTTACTTTTATTCAAAACTGTAATCATACAGCCGGCCAGGGTGGCCGAGCGGTTCTAGGTGCTACAGTTTGGAACCGCGCGACCACTACGGTCGCAGGTTCGAATCCTGCCTCAGGCATGGATGTGTGTGGTGTCCTTAGGTTAGTTAGGTTTAAGTACGAGGGCAGTTCAATAAGTAATGCAACACATTTTTTTTCTCGGCCAATTTTGGTTGAAAAAACCGGAAATTTCTTGTGGAATATTTTCAAACATTCCCGCTTCGTCTCGTATAGTTTCATTGACTTCCGACAGGTGGCAGCGCTGTACGGAGCTGTTAAAATGGCGTCTGCAACGGATGTGCGTTGCAAACAACGGGCAGTGATCGAGTTTCTTTTGGCGGAAAACCAGGGCATCTCAGATATTCATAGGCGCTTGCAGAATGTCTACGGTGATCTGGCAGTGGACAAAAGCACGGTGAGTCGTTGGGCAAAGTGTGTGTCATCATCGCCGCAAGGTCAAGCAAGACTGTCTGATCTCCCGCGTGCGGGCCGGCCGTGCACAGCTGTGACTCCTGCAATGGCGGAGCGTGCGAACACACTCGTTCGAGATGATCGACGGATCACCATCAAACAACTCAGTGCTCAACTTGACATCTCTGTTGGTAGTGCTGTCACAATTGTTCACCAGTTGGGATATTCAAAGGTTTGTTCCCGCTGGGTCCCTTGTTGTCTAACCGAACACCATAAAGAGCAAAGGAGAACCATCTGTGTGGAATTGCTTGCTCGTCATGTGGCTGAGGGTGACAATTTCTTGTCAAAGATTGTTACAGCCGATGAAACATGGGTTCATCACTTCGAACCTGAAACAAAACGGCAATCAATGGAGTGGCGCCACACCCACTCCCCTACCAAGAAAAAGTTTAAAGCCATACCCTCAGCCGGTAAAGTCATGGTTACAGTCTTCTGGGACGCTGAAGGGGTTATTCTGTTCGATGTCCTTCCCCATGGTCAAACGATCAACTCTGAAGTGTATTGTGCTACTCTTCAGAAATTGGAGAAACGACTTCAGCGTGTTCGTAGGCACAAAAATCTGAACGAACTTCTCCTTCTTCATGACAACGCAAGACCTCACACAAGTCTTCGCACCCGAGAGGAGCTCACAAAACTTCAGTGGACTGTTCTTCCTCATGCACCCTACAGCCCCGATCTCGCACCGTCGGATTTCCATATGTTTGGCCCAATGAAGGACGCAATCCGTGGGAGGCACTACGCGGATGATGAAGTAGTTATTGATGGAGTACGACGTTGGCTCCGACATCGATCAGTGGAATGGTACCGTGCAGGCATACAAGCCCTCATTTCAAGGTGGCGTAAGGCCGTAGCATTGAATGGAGATTACGTTGAAAAATAGTGTTGTGTAGCTAAAAGATTGGGGAATAACCTGGTGTATTTCAATGCTGAATAAAACAACCCCTGTTTCAGAAAAAAAATGTGTTGCATTACTTATTGAACTGCCCTCGTAGTTGTATGTTCTAGGGGACCGATGACCTCAGATGTTGAGTTCCATAGTGCTCAGAGCCATTTGAACCATTTTTGTGTTTTCGTAACCATTTAGAATTTGAATTGCCTTGTGAACTAATTGTTCAAAATAATTTTATAAAAAGCATTTAGAACAATTATGGAAGTTGTTTTCTATCTAGAATAGGGTCTGAAAATGTATTTTTGTCAACACACGGAAGGTAGATTGAAGTGACTGCCAACTATAGTTGTGTGAGTAGGGTACCTATTTGCGATGAGACTCGAGTTTTCTTTGAAATGTTCAGCAACTGTTTCATCTGAGACCGGGGGTCGGTAAAAGGAGCCAGTTATTAATTTATTCCAGTTGTCGAATATAACCTCTGTCCGTAATAAGTCACAGGAACTACCTGCTTCAATGTCGCTTGTGAGCTAGAACACACATTACATTAGTTTTCCTTAAGTTGTGCTTCTTATTTCCGTTGTAGTGGAGATTATTGCAATTACGGCTTTTCCCTCGAAAACCTAGGATGGTTTCTCTATGACCCTGTAAATACGAGAGCTAAACAAAGTAGAACAACAACGTATGTTACAAGCATAGCATTCTGTATTACTTCATTTCCTTATTTCTAACATTTTAAAGTTGTACGTCGACTTTAGATGACATGCCAATCATAGATGTTCTTATCTCTGTTTATGAACGAACTTTCAGTCATGTTTTGAACATCGTCCCGCTACACTTTATTAACTAGTGTTTCGCCGCAAGGGATATGGGATTTTAGAGAGTAAACTAATATGGAGTATGTCGTTCTTCTTTTCAAACATTCACATACCCATTTCTTCTTTCCTTATTGTCTTTTGGGCATGCATTTGTAGTAAAGAAAGGAGGCACAAATGCAGTGATCAAAAAGAAATGATTATCGTACATTCGCACTCTGTTTACAGCGTTCCTTTCTTGTTGCTCCCATGGTGATGGACTGTTTGTACCGCAATCAGTAAGCGTGAAAGGAAGCTACCCTACAGACAGAGGCATCTACATTTATACTTGGCAGAACTAATTACATACTGACATAATCGTCGGAATTGCTTTAGATTTCCAAAAGATATAAATATTTCGATTTCGGAAAAGAAGCTCTGTATTTGGCGAAGATGTCGAAGAAGAAGTCTGCTTACGTAATGGTTGTATCGAGTCAGATGTAGAGACGGCGGTTTGAAAGCGGACAGAAGAAGTACGAGGGAGGGCGTCCCTTACCTGACGGATCGCTACCTGGCGAAGGGGGAAGTGTGGCAAATGTCCTGCCTGGCAAATGTCTGGTATTCGGTAGAATTCGTCCGGCTGACTATGGCACCACAGTCGGGCTGCTGTCTTGGCTTCATCGTTACTTGTGAATCGCCGTCCTACCAGGAACTTCTCCAGCGGTCCGAAAACGTGGAAATCACTGGCCGCGAGGTGTGGACTGTACGGTGGGTGGCCCAGTATCTCCCAGTGAACTGCCCAAAGCTATTCGACAGTTCTGATTGGCACATGCGGTATCATATTCTCATCGGTTAGTCTATACCGAGAATCCCTCGACGCTTTCGCTTGATTGCAGCCCTCAGACGTGATTGCACACCCCGATCTGCGTCCACCATTTCATCCACGCGTGTAATGTTTTCATCAGTCAGCGGCGAACGCTGCCTCCGCAACCACCGTCATGCAAGACTTCACGGCCTTTGTCAAACTCGCAAGCGATACAGTTGTCCCCACACGTGAGCTGCATTTCCCTGTAGATCTCGATGGATGTTCGTCCCTTGAGCCATAGAAAACGAATCGCACTTCGTTGCTCTAACGCCATGGACGTGTCAACCACAACCGCCACCTTCAACAACTGACACTAACAAACAAAGGTCCAACGGTGGGAATGGATATGTTAACTATGTATTTATAGCCATAATTTGGCTTTAAAAATGGGGCCACAGTTTTCTGATTTGCCCTTGTAAATAAATGTGCAGTATTTCGCATGAACCGGCGGAAGGGCGTTTTGGTCCTTCTATAGACAAGTGGACCGGATTTTGGCAGTAAAGACCTTAGGAAGGCCACCTGCTCATGTAAAATCTCTCGCCGCTGCACGGTTCCGCTTGTCATTCGCGGAATAACAGACGGACGCCGGGCTTACGCGGAAATCTGATAGCCGCGCCGCATTGGCTTCTCAGTACTGCGACTGTGAGGAGGAGGAAAAGCGAAGCCTCCACGGAGAGCAGCTGCGAACTAGGAGCCAATGCGTGAACAACCTGTGCCGTGGCAGTGGCAACCCACCCAACTCATCCTGGTGTTGCCACAGTAAAAGCAAGCTTCAGTTTTGTCCGTAATAAACGATCCAGGGCAAATGAAAACCTATCCTAGACCTCTGTTTTGCTGATCCGCAACATTAGGCAAACGGAGATCTTGCGAAACTCAGCTCGCTCTGCCCGTCCATAACATCCACAGCGCCGTAGACGACGGCCGTCTGGTTGATGCCATGATCCTTGACTTCAGAAAGGCATCTGATATAGTTCTGGACGGTAGTTTAGCGGAAACAAAATACGGCCTTACCAACTATCGGACGAGATTTGTGACTGCACTCAAGAATTCCCTGCAGACAGATCTCAACACGTCGCCCTTAGTGGAAAAGAAGTCGAGAGATGTGAAGGTTGACTGGGTTTTGTTTTAGAGAACCAGAGTTTGAGGCTGACTGCAGTACAATTTTACTGCCGCCAACTTACATTTCGCGGACAGACCACAAAGATAAGATAAGAGAGATTAGGGCTCGTACAGAGGCATACAGGCAGTCATGTTTCCCTCGTTCTGTTTGGGAGTGGAACAAGGAGAGAAGATGCTAGTTCTGGTACGAGGTACCCTCCGCCACGCACCGTATGGTAGATTGCGGAGTATGTATGTAAATGTAGATGTAGAAGGAAATTTCAGGGAGTACTCCAACGAAGTGTGATAGGTCCGTTACTGTTTACACTGCATATAAACGGTCTAGTATTATTGGCACGTGTCAGAAACATATATAAAAACATATCAACATGGTTTATATAGTCTTTGACCAAAATCTGGCCACTTCCAGTGCATTTCCCGTTGCCGGATCAAGGTCATCTTCTGTGCAGGTGGCTGCGTACAGTCAACACTGAAGCATATGTTGAAGAGTCTGTTCTTCCCCGCAGTCACACTGGGTTTTGTTTTCTTCAATGTATCCACACTTTGCCAGATTAACCCGTGATCTGACCACTAGGGACCTCAGCCTTTTCAAGGACTTCTAGACTGACCGATTCTCATCTCGTGACCAGGGAGTTAAGATTCCGAGAATCTTTTCCAACCAGGAGGGTGGGATGTCTCAGCCCTCCATAATTGCAGCCTGGCTTCCTCATCAGTCTAGTGGCAAGCGTGGGATGATCTTTAAGATCGTTCGTAAATCATATGGTTGTCTACAAGAAAGTAGCAGCGCCAGAAGACAGTAGCAATTTGCAAAATGACCTGCAGAGGATTGATGAGCAGTATATAACTGAATAGTATATGAAACTTCCTGGCAGATTAAAACTGTGTGCCCGACCGAGACTCGAACGCGGGACTTTTGCCTTTCACGGGCAAGTGCTCTACCAACTGAGCTACCGAAGCACGATTCACGCCCGGTACTCACAGCTTTACTTCTGCCAGTACCTCGTCTCCTACCTTCCAAACTTTACAGAAGCTCTCCTGCGAACCTTGCAGAACTAGCACTCCTGAAAGAAAGGATATTGCGGAGACATGGCTTAGCCACAGCCGGGGGGATGTTTCCAGAATGAGATTTTCACTCTGCAGCGGAGTGTGCGCTGATATGAAACTTCCTGGCAGATTAAAACTGTGTGCCCGACCGAGACTCGAACTCGGGACCTTTGCCTTTCGCGGGCAAGTGCTCTACCGTCAGCGCACACTCCGCTGCAGAGTGAAAATCTCATTCTGGAAACATCCCCTAGGCTGTGGCTAAGCCATGTCTCCACAATATCCTTTCTTTCAGGAGTGCTAGTTCTGCAAGGTTCGCAGGAGAGCTTCTGTAAAGTTTGGAAGGTAGGAGACGAGGTACTGGCAGAAGTAAAGCTGTGAGTACCGGGCGTGAGTCGTGCTTCGGTAGCTCAGTTGGTAGAGCACTTGCCCGCGAAAGGCAAAGGTCCCGAGTTCGAGTCTCGGTCGGGCACACAGTTTTAATCTGCCAGGAAGTTTCATATCAGCGCACACTCCGCTGCAGAGTGAAAATCTCATTCTGAATAGTATATAAATGTAACATATTGCGCATACATAGAAAAAGAAAGCCACTACTGTACAACTAGACAACTGATGAGGAGCTGTTGGATACAGTAACACCGTGAAATAGCGAGGACTAACTATCCAGAGTGACCTTAAGTCGAATGACCACACGAAAAAATATTAGGAAAAGCAGATGCATATTCATGGGAAAAATCTTAAGGAAATGTAAGTTATTCATAAAAGAAATGTCTTACAAAACGCTCATTCGACTAATTCTTGAGTACTGTTCATCAGTCTGGTACCCTTACTAATACAAGGGTTGTCCAGAAAGTAAGTCCCGATCGGTCGCTAAATGGAAACCACAGTGAAATTCACAAACATTTTATTTGCAAGAGTTAGCTACACTTTCCAGGTACTTCTCTACATAGTCGCCGCTCCGACTTAGACATTTGTTGGAGCGTTATACCAAATTTCCAACACCATCGTCATAGAAGGCAGTTGCCTGTGCTTTCCGATAGTTCTCTACGCTGGTCAATAGCGCGTAGCCTGCGCCCAAGTGTTGTCTTCGTATCCAGCGTTTCATGTGAACAGAGATGATGCTCAGGACGAGCCAATTAGGGCTGTGTTGTGGGTGATCGAACACTTCCCATCGAAAAGGCCGCAAGAGCGTCTTCACTGCCCCTGCAGAGCGCGGCTGAGAATTTCGTGTCAGTTGTGTTAGGCGGGCTGCATTCATTAAGGCAAAGCCTGTCAGCTGGCCCTCCTACTTGGCGGGAGACATCGTTGTTGTTCTGGGCACCTTTACCCTCTCACAGTGCGCTCACAACTGAAAACAGCCTCTTGATGCGATCGACGGTCATACTAGAGACACTACCCAACACATCTGTGCAAAGCATCTTCGGGTTTTCACTGTGGTGTCCATTTCGTGACCGATCGGAACTTACTTTCTGGGCAACCCTTGTAGAAGACAGAGAGAAGGTCCAAGGAAGAGAGTTGAGTTTAATCACGGAATCTTTTATGAGTAGCGCTCAATAAGTAATGCAACTTTTTTTTCCCCTGAAAGCTGGTTGGCTTTATTGAGGATTCCAGTACATCATATTATTCCCCAACCTTTTGGCTACAAAACACTATTTTTCAACATTCTCCGTATTCAGTGCGACGGCCTAACTCCACGTTACTGGGGGGGCCTCTATGCCCGCCTGTTACAACTCCTAGTCGACGTCGGAGCCAACGTCTTGCTGCATCAACAACACGCCCATATCCACGAATTACTGCCAGCGGAGTGAGTCGTTCACTGGGCCAAACAGGTGGATGTCAGAAGATGCTATATCTGGGCTGTAGGTTGGGTGAGAAAGAACAGTAGAATGAAGTTTTGTGAGCTCCTCTCGGATGCGCAGACTTGTATGAGCCCATTACAACGACGGAGAACTTTGTTTTTATTTTTGATTGTGATCTGTCGATTAAATCGAATGAGAGTGTCCGCACGTACCAACATTACAGGAGTTGCAACTGTGTGCGCGCTGCCAGCACGCAGGAGATCGGACAGTTTTGCGCGACCTTGTTCCAATGAAGATAGACGCCTCGCCCAACGACTCACCGTGCTTTTGTTCACTGCCAGGTCTCCGTAGACATTCTGCAAGCGCCTATGAATATCTAAGATGCTCTAGTTTCTCGGCAAACGAAACTGAATAACAGGTCTCTGCTTGGAATGCATTTTCATATTTTCTCCTTTCAATAACTCTTCTGTTAACAACGGATTTCTACCAGCCCTCGTCTTTTTACCTACTTGATCCTCTGCTTTCTTCACTATTTCATCTCATTCTTCTTCTACTGTATTTCTTTGCCCCGTATTGGCGATCGTCCCCCAATGCTCTCTCTTAAACTCTCTACGCCCACTGGTTCTTTCAGTTTCTACAGGTCCCATCTCCTTACTTTTCGCAATTTCTTCAGTTGTAATCTACAGTTCATAACCAATAGATTGTGGTCAGTGTCCACATCTGCCCTTGGAAATATCTTGCAATTTTAAACCTGGTTCGTAAATCTCTGTCTTACCATTATATACACCTTCTGAAACCTTCCAGTGTCTCCAGGCGTCTTCCACGTATATAACATTATTTCATGTTTCTTAAACCAAGTGTTAGCTATGATTAAGTTATGCTCTGTACAAAGTTCTATCAGGCGGCTCTCTCTTTCATTATTTAACCCTATTCCATATTCGCCCACTACTTTTCCTTCTATTCCTGTTCCTACTATCGAATTTCAGTGCCTCATGACTATTTTCGTCTCCCTTCAGTATGCAATAATATAGTATGCATTTTTTTTTTGGAATATCAAGTGCAGGAACATCTGCTAAAAAGGCCACAAATAATGAACCCAGTGATATCAAATGTAAGTAGCTCCACAGTAGAGAAGACGTAATTGGAGCAAAACGGCACATTCGGCGATGTTTACCACCACATGGTGTAACAAGTGAGTACGTTTACCTCGCAAATATTTTTATATTATTAATATTTTGTTATGTAAATGAAACTAGATTGTAAATGTTTTTTATGCATTTTTAGGGCTCACTCTTAGTGGGAAAGATACCTTTACAAATATCGAAAGCTACGTCTAGGGCTAAATAAAACTTTGGTTTGCAACTGGTTGGCTGGTTTTTTCAGCCTCTTCAAATTTATATTGTTGCAGAATTGCAGCCATGTTTCAGATTTTGCTTCCAAGAGAGTTGCTTGTGAAGTGCTGCGTTGCCTCCTCCACGGACGAGCGACACCCACAACGAATTGTCGGCGAGCACTGGTTTCCGCCCACAGCTTCAGCCCGCTGATGATGCCATCCTGCTGCGAGCCGCCTAGAAGCCGTGGCTGCCGACGACACACCCCAAACTCTCTCTGCGTTGTCTACGAACTCGGACTGAGAGTACTCCAGCAGCAAAAGTCGCAAATGTGCTGTCTTGCCTCGTGCCTTACAGCTGCACAGAGGGTAAAAAAATCGCACAGACCAGCACATCACACCGATCAGCACAGATTTAGAAATCTTCACTCGTGCGGAACTCAGTTCATTCATTTCTCGCACGACGTCCTGCGAACCACGTATGAGGAGCAACAGCCTGATTCCTAGAGTTCCGGAAAGCGTTTGACGCAGCGCCCCACTGCAGACTGTTAACGAAGGTTCGAGGATGCGGAATAGGTTCAGAGGGATCGAAGACTTCTTAAGGTCAGATGCAGGACAAAACTGAGAAAAAGTTCGAATTTTTTTATTGCGTTATTTATTAGATTGCTATTCTTAAAGAATAGCACTGCAAAGTTTCGTAATCGAATCCTGGCTAGAAATAGGTTTTAAAAAGCTTGTTTGGGCATCTGCGCCTGGCACCCCCCCCCCCCCCCCCCCACCCTTCGTACGCTGTGATACACGCCTCTATACCTTTTCTATGCCAGAAATTTTTTGTGCGTTAATTTTTCATGCACACAATCGAAACGAACTGCAGATGAGTCTAGAAGGCTGTGAGAAATATTATCTTTGCTTGTTGCTTTGTTTACAAAGCGTTTTTTTAATAGTAAATGATACAAACTTATTTCATTTTTTAGTTTTGAATATATCAACCAGTTTTGTTCGAAATGGGTCATAACAGTGGACGCATAATAAAAAAAGAGAGGAAATATCGAATTTCACGTGTAAAACGCACAGGAGAAATTTAAATAGAAGTGTTAGAGATGCTGCTTCTAAGTGTGAAGAACACTTTTCGACAAAGTCACTTAGTTCATCGCAGAAGAAAATTAGTGAAGGAATTGATAATGTTGTGTCTGCCATGGTTTGTCACACGCTGCTTTAGATGTTATAAAACCAACTTTCAGGTACCTAGCCAACCCTGACAGCTGAAAAAATGTGTACAAGTGAAAACACAGACAAATGAGAGCTACAATCGCCTTATACGGATGCGTTACCCAAAAACAGTATTTATGTTCTAACTTGTTGTGAAGATAGCTGCATGCGGTGCTTGTCTAGTGTTCAACAGTGGAAATATACGAGGTGCGACAATAAAGTAATGAGACTGATGTGAAACAAAATGTTGCTTACCATTTTAGTCAAGTTTAGCGTTGTCTCCTTCAAAGTAGTTCCCTTCTGATTGCACACAGTTTTTCCAGCGCTTCTGCCACTGATGGTAACATTTCTGGAATTCATCTTCTGTAATATCCTCCAAGACCCTCGTCACAGCTATTTGGACATTTGAAAATGGTGTCCCTTGACCGCTGTTTTGACTCTTGGAAATAGAAAAAGGTCGCACGCAGCGATATCTGGTGAATAAGGCGGCTGCGGTAGTACTGAAATTTGTTTTGAGGTTAAAAATTGCTGTACTGACAGAGCAGTATGGTATGGCGCATTATAGTGATGCAGAATCCAATCTTTCTCATACCAAGATCTTCAGCTATTATTAGACGAACCGTTTCTCGATTGATGTTCAATTCCTCTGCAATCACTTTCATGGATAATCTTCGATCAGATCGTACGAGTTCACGCACCCTGGTCAAGTTGACATCCGTCCGTGAGGTTGATGGTCGTCCACTGCAGTCTTCATCTTCAACATTCGTTCTGCCTTCACTTTTGCCAACGAAAAACTTGAGCTCTTGATATAACCTCCTCTGCAAAAGCCATCTTGAGCTTGCCGTAAGTTGTCGTCGCGTTTTGACCCAATTTAACGCAAAAAGAAATGGCATACCGTTGCACAATATTATGTGGTTCCATTTCCGTGACGAGAGATGTTGATGTTCAGATGTGTGTGAAATCTTATGGGACGTAACTGCTAAGGTCATCAGTCCGTAAGCTTACACACTACTTAACCTAAATTATCCTAAGGACAAACACTCACACCCATGCCCGAGGGAAGTCTCGAACCTCCGCCGGGACCAGCCGCACTGTCCGTGACCGCAGCCCCCAGACCGCTCGACCAATCCCGCGCGGCAATAAATCTTTGTGTCATGGTTCAAATGGCTATGAGCACTATGGGACTCAACTGCTGAGGTCATTAGTCCCCTAGAACTTAGAACTACTTAAACCTAACTAACCTAAGGACATCACAAACATCCATGCCCGAGGCAGGATTCGATCCTGCGACCGTAGCGGTCTTGCGGTTCCAGACTGCAGCGCCTTTAACCGCACGGCCACTTCGGCCGGCTCTTTGTGTCATGCAGTCATCTAGGGTACACTAGTGGGCCTTCGTCTCTGAAAGCCTGCATAGATGACGCTTCGTTGAATGGTTCGCACGCTGACACTTGTTGATAGCCCAGCATTGAAATCTGCAGCAGTTTGCAGAAGGGTTGCACTTCTGTCACGTTGAACGATGCTCTTCAGTCGTCGTTGGTCCCGTTCTTGCACGACCTTTTTCCGACCGCAGCGATGTAGGAGATTTGATGTTTTACCGGATTCCTGAAATACACGGTACACTTGTGAAATGCTTGTACGGGAAAATCCCCACTTCATCGCTACCTCGGAGATGCTGTGTCCGATCGCTCGTGCGCCGACTATAACACCACGTTCAAACTCACTTAAATCTTGATAACCTGCCATTGTAGCAGCAGTAACAGATCTAAGAACTGCGTCGGACACTTGTCCTATATAGGCGTTGCCGACCGCAGTGTCGTATTCGGACCACTGTACATGAATTACGCACGCCTATACTATTATTTTTGACGCTTCAGATTATGTTATACTTGTTTTAAGCATATCTCGTTAAATAAAGGATTATGAACTATTTCGAAGCAACAAATGGCTTTCCGTAAACTGAGTCTGCACCTTCGTCTCTCCCGTTAAGTTGTTGTGTACTGGGGCGTCCTGTGAGATGTCCAAATAAAAAATAGTAGTTTTTAGTTTATGTCACTCAAAAATACGTGCGAACTGCCCCAATGTGCAGGAAAAACATCACACCCCTATCTCGCAATTTTGCAGTTCAGGGAAGCTGAGTCAGTGTTGTTGTGGGCTGCTTCACGATTCGTCACGGCGAGCACTGTGTCGCTTCAGCGTTGCTACTGGCAAGTGCGCGTCGGTCAGTCAGGAAGAACGACACGTTCTGAGTCGTGATACTTTTAATGTGTAAGGTAGGATGAATGTAATTTTTAATACCATTATTATAATTTCTGTGTTTATACACTGCTTATATCTTACATTACAATGTCCTTCAGATATCGTTATGTCTATTACAGTTATAAATATTACGAAAGTTCGTGCGTTGCAGCATATAAGGGAGAAAAGTGAAAATTTCTGCTAGAAAGAAGTTCACATTGAATCTCTTTCCTCGACGAAAGGTATCCGTACATTACATACAGGCATTTATGATTCTGTGTTTTCATAAATTCTGTTCCTTAAATCGTATCTAATTGTTCTACTAATTTTCATAAATTATAATTTTTTTTCAACGAAACTATTTCAAGACGTTTTTCATTTTTTATTCTAACTTAAGTAGTAATTTTGCCTCACAGAAGTTCGAATATCGTATTATATTACAGTTAGTAAAAAAAATTCTTATTTGGGGTGGAGAAGTGGCAAAAGTATTACATGAGAGGTCGTAACAAAAACAAAAGTTTTTAGACAAGCAAGAAAAGTGACACAATTGAAGGAACTAATTAGTAAGTTCCTGATAACACCTTACACTCTACGCAAACAGAACAGTATATTCATATTACTGTCTTAGCAGCTAAATCGACAGCCAACGCGTAATGGAAATATGTTAGACCTGGTAGCCACGAACAGACCAGATCTCATCGACGGTGTCAGTGTTGAGACAGGGATTAGTGATCATTATGTTGTCATTACGACTATGGTTACGAAAGTTAAAAAGTCGGTCAAGAAGGCTAGGAGAGTATTCTTACTAGAAAGAGCACATAAGCAGTTGTTAGCATCCCACTTAGTAAATGAATCGACTTCATTTACTTCCGGTACGATGAACGTGGAAGAATTATAAGCAAATTTTAAACACTTTGTAAATTACGCATTGGACAAGTATGTGCCGAAAAAGTGGGTTACGGACGGAAAAGACCCACCGTGGTTTAACAGCGCAATTCGGAGAATGCTCAGGAAGCAAAGACAGTTGCACTCGCGGTACAAGAAAGATCGGGAGAATGAGGACAGGCAAAAGTTAGTAAGAGATTCGTGCTGCTGTAAAAAGAGCGATGCGCTAAGCATTCAACCACTACCACCGTCATACCTTAGCAAAAGATCTTGCTGGAAACCCAAGGAAATTCTGGTCTTACGTAAAATCGGTAAGCGGGTCGAAGACTTCCATCCAGTCACTCACTGATCAGTCTGGCCTGGCAACGGAAGACGGCAAAACGAAAGCTGAAATTTTAAATTTAGCATTTGAGAAATCTTTCACGCAGGAGGATCGTACAAACATACCGCCGTTTGAGCCTCCTACAGATTCCCGTATGGAGGACATAGTGGTAGACATCCCTGGGGCTGTGAAGCAGCTGAATGGATTGAAAATAAATAAATCGCCAGGTCCTGATGGGATTCCAGTTCGGTTTTACAGAGAGTACTCTACTGCATTGGCTCCTTACTTAGCTTGCATTTACCGCGAATTCTTGCCAACGTGAAGTCCCGAGCGACTGGAAAAAAGCGCAGGTGACGCCTTTATAAGAAGAGTAGAAGGACGGATCCTCAAAATTACAGACCAATATCCTTAACATCGGTTTGTTGCAGGATTCTCGAACATATTCTTAGTTCGAATATAATGAATTTCCTTGAGACAGAGAAGTTGCTGTCCATGCATCCGCACGGCTTTAGAAAGAATCGCTCCTGCGAAACGCAACTCGCCCTTTTTCCACATGATATCTTGCGAACCATGGATGAAGGGTATCAGACGGATACCATATTCCTTGACTTCCGGAAAGCGTTTGACTCTGTGCCCCACTGCAGACTCCTAACTAAGGTACGAGCATATGGGATTGGTTCTCAAATACACTGCTGGCCACCGATAATGCAACACCAAGAAAGACAAGAGGTAGCACAACAAAATTTATTTTGTAGATAACATGCTGACCAAGTATCAAATGATTACGTTTACAGACGTCTGTGACATGTGGTTCCTGCCAGAATCAGTAGCCAGAGTAGCCGCCATTGTTGGAGATCACCGCTGCCACACGTCTCGGCATTGAGTCAAAGAGACGTTGGATGTGTTCCTGGGGTACAGCAGCCCAAGCAGCTTCTACACTTTGCCAAAGATCATCTGGTGTGGCAGCTGGGGATGTAATCTGGGTCACTCGTTGAGCAACCATGGACCACATGTTTTCTATCGGCGAAAGATCCGGAGAGCGAGCCGGCCAGGGAAGCAATTCAATCTGGTTATTGACGAAGAACCTTTGGACAATGCGTGCCACGTGTGGTCGCGCAGTATCCTGTTGAAATATGGCTGTGGCCGAGCCCTGAAAGTAAGGAAGGACAACTGGCTCCAGCACCTCGGATATGTAGCGCCGGCTATTTAAAGTACCGGCAATGCGTACTAGAGGCGTGCGAGTGTAATATCCAATACCGCCCCATACCATAATACCCGGTGCAAGACCAGTGTGGCGGTGCATAATACAGCTGTCCAGCATCCTCTCTCCACGGTGTCTCCACACTCGAATCCGACCATCGTGGTGCTGCAGACAGAAGCGTGCCTCGTCAGTAAAGACAACGTCATTCCATTCTGCCGTCCACATCCGTCTGTCATCACACCATTGGCGACGGAGACGTCTGTGGTTCTGCGTCAGTGGTAGACGAAGCAATGGACGTCTTGCGGACAGACCACTCTGCTGTAAACGGCGTCGAATGGTACGCGCAGACACTGGATGATGCGTTACAGACGCAATGTGCTGTGCTACGGTTCGGGATGTCACTGAGCGATCCGTCACTGCCATGCGCACAATTTGCCTATCAGCACGTGCAGTGGTGCACCGAGGTGAATGCGATCGGCCACGTCGGTCCGTCTACCCTCCTGCATCCAACGGTCACATATCCGCATTACAGTTGTTTGGTTTCGTCCGACACGACTAGCGATTTCTCTGTCTGATAATCCACAATCTCGGTAAGCCACTATCCTTCCTCTGTCGAACTCGGATACTTGATCAAACGATGTTCGCTGTTGTCTACGAGGCATAACTGATCGTCTTGTGAAACAACCACAAGGTAAACACACGTGCCGAACGTACACACGTCGAAATCGCCAAGCCTTAAATGGTGCTATGAGGTGGCGCCACCGGCGCGCGTGATGTGCGTCTGCGCTAAAATTCTAATCAGTTGTATATCTCATCGCTGCAAACTCATGGTGTAAATTTCACTTGATTCGGATGCTTCCTTCAGAGTGTTGCATTTACGGTGGCCAGCAGTGTATGTGAGTGGCTCGAAGACTTCTTAAGCAATAGAACGCAGTACGTTGTCCTCCATGGTGAGTGTTCATCGGAGGTGAGGGTATTTGCCTAACTGGATGTGGGAAACCGCGTGGAAACCCCATACAGGCTGTCCGGCTCACCAGCGTCAGCGAGGCGGTTTAGATCCAGGGCAGGCTCTTCTTCCCGTATCCTGGAAGAGCCGCTTTAAGGCGCTCGGCTATCTGGGAAGTTAAACTACTTTTTCTATGTGTGCTTATAGAACGGCGTTGGGGATCTGATATGCTCACGGCCACCATTCGTAAATTACAAAGCGTATTTGAACAGCAGACGCACGTGTTACAAAGACACACACAAACATATAAAGTGCTCATTTACATTCAGCTCAGTTCTCGAGACATTTCGAAACACGCTCACTCCGCTCCCCCCCCCCCCCCCCCCGTCCGTCCTCCATCTGCTTACGAGACGGAAAACAATATGGAGAAACAGCTGAGTAGGGAAACAGCACAATAAATACAGCAGTCGTCTGTATACAGCGTAATAACTCACCACTATAACAGACGTCAAGGGAGAGGCAGTTGAGACAGGCGCCTCATGCAGCCGCAAACTGCACCCACAGTGTCCTGAATAATGTTTGTAACTTGGGTGGTGGTTAACTCACGTCACTACTTCTAAAGCACAGGACCTTGAAGGTTCTCCGCGCATGGGATAAAGGACACTGCTACTTCCAGTTATCTAGTGCTCAATCATTTCTGTTCATCCGTTTTCCATGCAGCCTTGTGGGAACTCCAACATCTTTGTGTTTGCACTCGGCGGAAAAATTGCGGTCGTGTGAGGACATCGCTGCATCTTAATTTGAAGAGAGCCAGCACTCACTCACTCAAATTTTTTATGTTAACAACAATTCGTAGAGATGAGCCACTAAAATCGCGCGTATCACAAATCAACACACATTTAGAGAGACACTGTTCTTACCTTCAGGCTGTAAAAACTCAGCGCACTCAAAGTTTAACAAGACATTTGTGGCGTTCACGAGAAAAAATGAAGACACTAGACGATGAGAGCTTGTCTGTTCCTGTCTTTCGTCGTCCCATACTGGATGCGACACTGCTTCAGGACAAATACTTGCGACATTCATGATTCGTGGCGTCTGCTGAGGAACGAGACGATGGTGCCTAGTCACTACGTTTGCATTTGAATGACTGATGTTGATGAACAAATCGTCAGTGAGAAATACGCCGTTCAAAAGATTACCTAACAGCCAGTACGTTAAATCTATTTTGATACAGGCGGTACGTGTGGTTTTCATTGCACAGCCTGAGCGCTACACTTTCAACATATACTATGTGATCAAAAGTATCCGGACACCGCCAAAAACATACGTTTTTCATATTAGGTCCATTGTGCTGCCACCTACTGCCAGGTACTCCATATCACCGACCTCAGTAGTCATTAGACATTGTGAGAGAGCAGAATGGGGCGCTCCGCGGAACTCACGGCCTTCAAACGTGGTCAGGTGATTGGGTGTCACTTGTGCCATACGTCTGTACGCAGGATTTCCACACTCCTAAACATCCCCAGGTCCATTGTTTCTGATGTGATAGTGACGTGGAAACGTTTCGGGGCTACGTACAGCACAAAAGCGTGCAGACCGAACTCGTCTGTTGACTGACAGAGACTGCTTACAATTCAAAATGTGTAATAGGCAGACATCACCATCGTACAGGAATCCCAAACTCCATCAGGATCCACTGCAAGTACTATGACACTTAGGCGGAAAGTGAGAAAACTCGGATTTCATGCTCGAGCGGCTGCTCGTAAGCCACACTCCGGTAAATCCCAAATGACGCCTCGCTCCGCATAAGGAGCGTGAACATTGGACGACTGAACCGTGGAAAAACGTTATATGGAGTGACGATCTGATGTCAGGGTGTGGGTGTGGCGAATACCCGGCGAACGTCGTCTGCCAGCGTGTGTAGTGCCAACAGTAAAATTCGGAGGCGGTAGTGCCATGGTGTGGTCGTGTTTTTCATGGAGGGGGCTTGCACCCCTTGTTGGTTTGCGTGACACTATCACAGCACAGGCCTACATTGATGTTTTAAGCACCTTCTTGCTTCCAACTGTTGAAGAGCAATTTGGGGATGGCGACTGCATTGATGTTTTAAGCACCTTCTTGCTTCCAACTGTTGAAGAGCAATTTGGGGATGGCGACTGCATCTTTCAACACGATCGAGCACCTGTTCATAACGCACTGCCTGTGGCGGAGTGGTTACAGGACAATAACATCCCTGTAGTGGACTGGCCTGCACAGAGTCCTGACCTGAATCCTATAGAACACCTTTGTGGATGTTTTGGAACGCCGACTTCGTGGCAGACCTTACCGACCGACATCGATACCTCTCCTCAGTGCAGCACTCCGTGAAGAATGGGATGTCATTCCCCAAGAATCCTTCCAGCGCCTGATTTAACGTATGCCTGTGAGACTGGAAGCTGTCATAAAGAGTAAGAGTGGGCCAACACCGTATTGAATTCCTGCATTACCGATGTAGGGCGCCACGAATTTGTAAGTCATTTTCAGCCAGGTGTCCGGATACTTTTGATCACACAGTGTATGTAACAACTGAAGTAATTCGCCATCTGTCGGCTGTTTTGTACCAGACGATCTCTCAGAAGGAACTGAGTACCGGTGTCCCAGTGTTCTCTAGTGACCTACATAGACGGCAGTTGCCATTTGTGGACGTTGTATTCAACCAGGCACATGCAATGCGGCATCTTAATGCAGTGCAAGTTGCAAAGGCAGTCTGTTTGATCCCAAAAGGAGAGACTTCCTGGCAAATGGTTCAATGAACCACCTTCAAGCTGTCTCTCTACCGTTCCAGTCTCCAGCGGGAAGCGGGGAAAACGAGCACAAATTTTTCTGTGCGAGCTCTGACTTTATCGTAATGATCATTTCTCCCTATGAAGGTGGGTACCAACAGAATGATTTCGCGATCGGAGGAGAAAACTGGTGATTGAAATTTCATGAGGAGATCCCGCCGCAAAGAAAAACGCGTTTGTTTTAAAGACTGCCACTCCAATTCACGTATCATGTCTGTGGCACTATCTCCCCTATTTCGTGATAATACAAGGTGTACAACTTTGCTTCCGCCATTTGCGCGTAGGTGGCGACAACAGTAAGTACCGGTCGAAAGAAACAGATCACATACGTCAGGCAGTTAGCTTGGACCTCGGTCAACATAACCTCATTCAAACATTAGTCGATTTGTGTCAGCATCATAAAGTCGTTCTTGATTGAAAACGTCAGTTAACGAGCCTAATTCTCGTCATTTGCGGGAGGTGTTACTGTTTTGCTTCAATATGAAGAAAAATGGTTCAAATGGCTCTGAGCACTATGGGACTTAAGTACTGAGGTCATCAGTCCCCTAGAACTTAGAACTACTTAAACCTAACTAACCTAAGGACATCACACACATCCAAGCCCGAGGCAGGATTCGAACCTGCGACCGTAGCGGTCACGCGGTTCCAAACTGAGGCGCTTAGAACCGCACGGCCACACCGGCCGGCAATATGAAGAAAACAGCGCCTGAGTCTCATCGAATGCTCTCAAATACGTATGGTAAGGACGCTATTAGTGAAAGAACGTGTCGTGAGTGGTTTCATAGCTTCAAGAACGGTGATTTTAACGTCGTAGAGGTGCAAGAGAGAATGTTTTCGAAGATGCAGAATTGGAGACATTGCTGAGTGAAGACTCGCGTCAAACTCGAGAAGAATTGGCACGATTAGTTGGAGTGACACACCAAGCCATTTCAAAACGTCTCGAGGCTATGGACATGATTCAGAAAGAAGGAACCTGTGTCCCGTGTGAGCTGAAACCAAGAGACGTTGAACGGCGTTTGTGTGTTTGAGAACAGTTGCCTCCTAGGCAAAAACGGAACGGATTACTGCATCTTATTGTGACCGGGGACGAAAAATGGGTTCATTACGATAACCTCATACGCAAAAAATCATGGGGATATCCCAGCCATCGTTCCACGTCGACGGCCAAACCGAATATTCGCGACAACAAGATAATGCTCTGCATTTGGTGGCACCAGCTCGGCGTCGTGTACTTTGACATGTCAAAACCAAGTGAAACAATCACAGGTCCTAGTTATCAAAATCAATTAATGCGTTTGAGCAGAGCGTTAAACGACAAACGGCCGCAATACAGCGAGAGGCACGGTAAAGTGATTTTGCAGCACGATAACTCGACCCCACGTTGCAAAAGAGATCAAACCGTACTTGGAAACGTTGAAATGGAAAGTCCTACACCACCCACCGTATTCTCCAGACATTGCTCCCCCTGACTACCACCTCTCTAGATCACTGGCGCATGGCCTGGCTGACCAACACTCCGATCTCATGAACAAGTCACAAATTGGATCGATTCGTGCATCTCTTCAAAAGATGAACAATTGTTTCAATGCGGGCTTCGTACACTACCGGAAAGGTGGCAGAAAGTTGTGACCAACGATGGAAAATACTTTGAATGATACATGTATAACCAATTTGTTTGATTAAAGCCTCAGATGTTGGGGAAAAACCTACGGAAGCAAAGTTCTACACATTTTACAAAACGAGCTGCTCTTCTTTGTATTTTTTCGATGTCATCCGTCAGTCCCACCTGATGCAGATGCCACACTCCACAGCAATACTGCAATGTTGCACCTTCTAAGTGAACTACCAATGCATCGCAACTTTGTTTTGATCCACCCGCAACATTACCTATGTGATCGTTCCAATTTAGGTTTTTCTCATTGAAATCTCGAAGTATTTACTTGACTATGGAATGCCGACATTGAAAATTTGGCCAATCGGGGCTCGAAGCTGTACATCCCGCGTATCACGAGCGGTCGCCTTACCATTTGGCTATCCGTGCACGACTCACGGCCAGACCCAATCGTCTTTATGTCGTGAACCATGTTTCTACAACCTATACTCGTACAACCCTGATGTACGCGTATATTCCCGTACAGGAGAGACGTTTCACTTGCAAGTCGCTTGCCTGGTCTCGGCGGATACATACCATACTGCAGAGCCTGCGTTATTCCGAATGACGATGCAACTGGGCACTGCAAGCACTGAAACTGGGAATTACACTGGCAATGTACACTACTGGCCATTTAAATTGCTACACCAAGCAGAAATGCAGATGATAAACGGGTATTCACTGGACAAATATATTATACTAGAACTAACATGCGGTTCCATTTTCACGCAATTTGGATGCATAAATCCCGAGAAATCAGTTCCCAGAACAACCACCTCTGGCCGTAATAATGGCCTTGATACGCCTAGGCATTGAGTCAAACAGAGCTTAGATGGCGTGTACAGGCACAGCTGCCCATGCAGCTTCAACACGATACGACAGTTCATCAAGAGTAGTGACTGGCTTACTGTGACGAACCAGTTGCTCGGCCACCAGTGACCAGACGTTTTCAATTGGTGACAGATCTGGAGAATGTGGTGGCCAGGGCAGCAGGCGAACATTTTCTGTATCCAGAAAGGCCCGTACAGGACCTGCGACATGCGGTCGTGTATTATCCTGCTGGAATGTAGGGTTTCACAGGGATCGAATGAAGGGTAGAGAAACGGGGGTAGAGCCACGGGTCGTAACACATCTGAAACATAACGTCCACAGTTCAAAGTGCCGTCAATTCGAACAAGAGGTGACCGAGACGTGTAACCAATGGCACCCGATACCATCACGGCGGGTGATACGCCAGTATGGCGATGACGAATACACGCTTCCAATGTGCGTAAACAGAACCTGGATTCATGCGAAAAAATGACGTTTTGCCATTCATGCACCCAGGTTCGTCGTTGAGAACACCGTCGCAGGCGCTCCTGTCTGTGATGCAGCGTCAAGGGTAACCGCAGCCATGGTCTCCGAGCTGATAGTCCGTGCTGCTGCAAACGTCGTCGAACTGTTCGTGCAGATGGTTGTTGTCTTGCAAAGTTCCCCATCTGTTGACTCAGGGATCGAGACGTGGCTGCACGATCCGCTACAGCCATGCGGATAAGATGCCTGTCATCTCGACTGCTAGTGATACGAAGCCGTTGGGATCCAGCACGGCGTTCCGTATTACCCTCCTGAACCCACCAATCCCATATTCCGCTAACAGTCATTGGATCTCGACCAACGCGGGCAGCAATGTCGGAATACGATAAACCGCAGTCGCGATAGGCTACAATCCGACCTTCATCAAAGTCGGAATGTGATGGTACGCATTTCTCCTCCTTACACGAGGCATCACAACAACGTTTCACCAGGCAACGCCGGTCAACTGCTGTTTGTGTATGAGAAATCGGTTGAAAACTTTCCTTATGTCAGCACGTTGTAGGTGTCGCCACCGGCGCCAACCTTGTGTGAATGCTCTGAACAGCCATTCATTTGCATATCACAGCATCTTCTTCCTGTCGGTTAAATTTTGCGCCTGTAGAACGTCATCTTCGTGGTGTAGCAATTTTAATGGCCTGTAGTGTAATATCGTTTGAAAAGACTTTCCGCCGTATTGCTGTGGATGCCAATGCCTCTCCATGTGACATTCATAGGTTGGGGACGCACTACAGGGAGACAGGTCAGCATACAAGGTGAGCTGGAGAAGGCCGCCGACCCATCATACACTCACGTGAAGACCGTATCCTGCCATCTCATCGTTGCGGCGTCGTACGGATACCCCCAGAGCACTGGAAGGCGATCTCCGAAGGGCCACTCGAGCCGCTGTGTACGATCAGACTGTAAGGAACAGTTTACGAGAAAGGACGTTATGACCCAGATGTCCTGTTGGAGTCCCCCACTTGAGACGACAACATCTTGCGGCTCGCCCTCAGTTCTGCCGTTCCCATGTCAACGTGCTACTTCGTCGCTGGCGAAACATGCTATTCGCACGCGGGCCCAGATCTCCTCTGACGCAACGTGGTGGCCGTGTTCGCGTGTAGGGACCAGTCGTGAGCAGTGCCGCCCAAGATGTTGTCCAGGAAATGGTCAAATTTCCAAGGGTCTGTGATATTGCGGGGAGAACTCATTGTTGACAGCCATTGGGGTCTTGGCGTCCACGGTGCCTCGCAGGCAATCGAACACCATGCGGTGGCCGCTGTATTGTGGCGACCCTGAATTCCTTCTAATGCCTCGGCCCATGTCGGAGGCGTCAGCAGGGGAGTCATACGAAGACTAGACACTGAAGTAATGGAATGATAGGCGGTCAGTCTCGACCGAAACCCGATCGTGCACACGTGGGACATGTTTGATGGACGTGTTTGCGGGCGTCCTATTCCACAACAGACTCTCAAAGAATTCCTATGGGCTATCAGTAAAGAATGGGAACGGATACCATAGGGTGACCTGCGTAGAGTCGCGCGGGGTAGCCGTGAGGTCTTGGGCCCCTTGGCACGGTTCGGAGGTTCGAGTCCTCCCTCGGGCATTGCTGTGTGTTTTGTTCTTAGCGGAAGTTCGTTGAAATTAGGTTAAGTAGTTTGTAAGCCTAGGGACCGATGACCTCAGCAGTTTGGTCCCGTAAGATCTCGCTACAAATTTCCAAATTTTTTTCCAACGAATTTGCCCGGCAAATGAGCATTTGGGAAGCGCCTAGCGGAGCGGTTTTTCCTCGTAGCTCCATATTTAGCAATTATACACAACTGCTCGCTCACAGAAACTCCCGTACCTAAAGACTGGAAAGTTGCTCAAGTCACACCAACACCCAAAAAGGGAAATAGTAGTAATCCGCAGAATTACAGCCCCATATCACTAACGTCGATCTGCAGCAGGGTTTTGGAACGTATACTGTATTCGAACATTATGAAGTATCTCGAAGAAAACGATTTATTGGCATAGTCAGCACGGGTTCTGGCTGATCACATCTATCCAACACTACATGTTTATTCCCCAGGACAGCTATTCAAACAGCTCCCATCGTCCAGGATACGTTTTGTGAGCACGAGGATGGATTGTCCCATTTCACTTGGTAGCGACAGTCGCCGCATCTCAATATTATTAAGCCTTTGCATTCCACTTTGGAGAGAAGGGTGCGTGATAGCTGTCCACCTCCATCATCGTTACCTGAACGCCGGCCGGAGTGGCCCAGCGGTTCTAGGCGCTACAGTCTGGAACCACGCGACCGCTCCGGTCGCATGTTCGAATCCTGCCTCGGGCATGGATGTGTGTTATGTCCTTAGGTTAGTTAGGTTTAAGTAGTTCTAAGTTCTGGGGGACTGATGACCTCAGAAGTTAAGTCCCATATTGCTCAGAGCCATTTGAACCATTTTTGTTACCTGAACTTCCCACTATTGTGCAGGAAGAATGGTAAAAGGTTTCCTTGAAAACAAATCCGTACATGTATATATCCATTCCGAGACGACTGGAATTTGCCAACTGTTCTCCTATACTGTAATGGGTGTGGTAATGTGTTGTTTGCATACTTTCGTCCACCTCCAGTATGAAGGTTACAAATAAATAATAAGACCGGCACGCATAAGGCCCGAAGTGCAGCACCACAATGTCAGTATTGGCTCCTGAGCAAAAAACGTTGACGACCACTTCGTCAAAGAGTCGGGTATTGGGACAGCAGGGATTACGGGCAGAGTCTAATTCAGCACCTCGTAGAGAAAGTCGTGCCTACGAGTGTAGCTAGTCCGCTAGAGACGTCCTCCAAAGAGACTGTGCGTGTAAGGCGCGGGTGTGACGTAACACCACTTGCCGCGCGCCGCCGCTGCTACCGCTCCACCGCTGCGCGCCGACCAACCCATTTTCGCAACCTGTTCCCAGCAGCCAGACGCAGCGCCGCACTGACTCACTCCACTCCCGCCGCCGTTACAAAACACTGGCCGAGCGGCGCGCGCAGAATGGGACCTGCCGTTCTCTGCTCACGCACACATTCCGCCACGCACACATTCCGCTGAACCTCTACATGTTTATCTACCCGAACAGGTGTGGCACACCCACATCCAATCCCGCCTCACTCACCCCCCCCCCTCCCACCCCAAACGGTGAACCTGACATGTCTGTCCGCCTTGGTAGCTGCAATGTCGGCGTGGCTGATTGCTAACCGTTGGGGGCTGGATTCGTTTCCCGAACGCGTCGAGGATTTTCTCCTCTCGCGGGGACTGGCTGTTGTGTTGGCGCTACGTTCGTATCATCATAATTGTCATTCCACTATTCAGATAGCTGTATAGACCCGTCCCGAAAACCAATGAAAAAAAGAAACCTGACATGTTTTCAACTGCGGTCATCACCATGTCTTTGACTGAAGAAAACTCGCTGGCTTTATTACTCTTGTCAACTGCACGTGTTCATCAGTTTTATGCAAGCATGTTCTCGGTTTCACTGGTCGCGAGGGAGGTAGCGCAATAGCAGCTGCGAGTGACGAAAGTTTTCTGGGAAGGTGGCATAAAACTTGTAGATGCTTCAACGACCGCAACAACGGCAACAACAACAACGTCTTAAACATAGCCATAATTCAGCAACTGTACGACACTGCACTTGGAGACGTCGAAAAAAATCAGTCAACCAGTTGCAAATAAAAGTTTACTGGAACCCTTAATCTAGGTTTCGATAATATTAAAATTATCATCTTCTGAAGATTTAACAGACCGTACACATTATATCAGTGGTTACAAAAATACTTAACCAAAGCAAATAAGTAACAACTGTAAACGGAAATTTGTAAGATAAGTGTACTCACGTGTTACTTCACAACCTGATGAAACACATGTGAGACATTTATCTCGCTGCTGTTGTTGTTGTTGTGGTCTTCAGTCCAGAGGCTGGTTTGATGCAGCTCTCCATGCTACTCTATCCTCTGCAAACTTCTTCATCTCCCAGTACCTACTGCAACCTGCATCCTTCTGAATTTGTTTAGTCATCTCTTGGTCTCCCTCCATGATTTTTACCCTCCACGGTGCCCTCCAATACTAAATTGGTGATCTCTTGATGCCTATGAATATGCCCTTCCAACCGATCCCTTCTTCTAGTCAAGTTGTGCCACAAACTTCTCTTCCCCCCAATCCTATTCAACACCTCCTCATTCGTTATGTGATCTACCCACCTAATCTTCAGCATTTTTCTGTAGCACCACATTTCTAAAGCTTCTACTCTCTTCTTGCCGAAACTATTTATCATCTACGTTTCACTTCCATACATGGCTACACTCCATACAACGACTTTCTGACACTTAAATCTATACTCGATGTTAACAAATTTCTCACATTATCTTAAGAAAAGAAAATCACGAGCCATTGCCCAAGACCGTAGGTACAGGTGCGTAGGTTAAATGGCAAGTGTAGTAGCCCATTGACATGCGGCTCTTGTCGAAGTAAAAGTTGACTTACATGCACCAGAGCACAATGATACCATCTAGATTGTAGCAGGATTCATATGGCAAATAGCAAGAGTCAACTGCCCAAATGTACAGGCTAGCTACAGCTAGAGCTAAGAAACGCTACGTGCTGAGGGCGCTAAATGTGCGCTCATAAGAATGTGCCTTGACTCTATTGAGTATCTTATATCCATTAAATCGAAAATAAAAGTCTTATAACACTTGCCATTTAACCTTCACGACTCAGATGTTGCGTTGCTTCTATCTTAAAGCCACGGATTGTGACTTTTTGTACTTAAGATGAATGTCTCATGCCAAAACAGCCCTATAGTTTACTTACTGTATTTTATCAATATATACAGGGTGAGTCACCTAACATTACCGCTGGATATATTTCGTAAACCACATCAAATACTGACGAATCGATTCCACAGAGAGGGGCTAGTGTAATTGGTTAATACAAACCATAAAAAAATGCACGGAAGTATGTTTTTTAACGCAAACCTACGTTTTTTTAAATGGAACCCCGTTAGTTTTGTTAGCACATCTGAACATATAAACAAATACGTAATCAGTGCCGTTTGTTGCATTGTAAAATGTTAATTACATCCGGAGATGTTGTAACCTAAAGTTGACGCTTGAGTACCACTCCTCCGCTGTTCGATCGTGCGTGTCGGAGAGCACCGAATTACGTAGGGATCCAAAGGGAACGGTGATGGACCTTAGGTACAGAAGAGACTGGAACAGCACATTACGCCCACATGCTAACACCTTTTTATTGGTCTTTTTCACTGACGCACATGTACATTACCATGAGGGGTGAGGTACACGTACACACATGGTTTCCGTTTTCAACTACGGAGTGGAATAGAGTGTGTCCCGACATGTCAGGCCAATAGATGTTCAATGTGGTGGCCATCATTTGCTGCACACAATTGCAATCTCTGGCGTAATGAATGTCGTACACGCCGCAGTACATCTGGTGTAATGTCGCCGCAGGCTGCCACAATACGTTGTTTCATATCCTCTGGGGTTGTAGGCACATCACGGTACACATTCTCCTTTAAAGTACCCCACAGAAAGAAGTCCAGAGGTGTAAGATCAGGAGAACGGGCTGGCCAATTTATGCGTCCTCCACGTCCTATGAAACGCCCGTCGAACATCCTGTCAAGGGTCAGCCTAGTGTTAATTGCGGAATGTGCAGGTGCACCATCATGCTGATACCACATACGTCGACGCGTTTCCAGTGGGACATTTTCGAGCAACGTTGGCAGATCATTCGGTAGAAACGCGATGTATGTTGCAGCTGTTTGGGCCCTGCAATGAAGTGAGGACCAATGAGGTGGTCGTTCGGTCTGTGGAATCGATTCGTCAGTATTTGATGTGGTTTACGAAATATATCCAGCGGTAATGTTAGGTGACTCACCCTGTATATATATATATATATATATATATATATATATATATATATATACACTCCTGGAAATTGAAATAAGAACACTGTGAATTCATTGTCCCAGGAAGGGGAAACTTTATTGACACATTCCTGGGGTCAGATACATCACATGATCACACTGACAGAACCACAGGCACATAGACACAGGCAACAGAGCATGCACAATGTCGGCAGTAGTACAGTTTATATCCACCTTTCGCAGCAATGCAGGTTGCTATTCTGCCATGGAGACGATCGTAGAGATGCTGGATGTAGTCCTGTGGAACGGCTTGCCATGCCATTTCCACCTGGCGCCTCAGTTGGACCAGCGTTCGTGCTGGACGTGCAGACCGCGTGAGACGACGCTTCATCCAGTCCCAAACATGCTCAATGGGGGACAGATCCGGAGATCTTGCTGGCCAGGGTAGTTGACTTACACCTTCTAGAGCACGTTGGGTGGCACGGGATACATGCGGACGTGCATTGTCCTGTTGGAACAGCAAGTTCCCTTGCCGGTCTAGGAATGGTAGAACGATGGGTTCGATGACGGTTTGGATGTACCGTGCACTATTCTGTGTCCCCTCGACTATCACCAGTGGTGTACGGCCAGTGTAGGAGATCGCTCCCCACACCATGATGCCGGGTGTTGGCCCTGTGTGCCTAGGTCGTATGCAGTCCTGATTGTGGCGCTCACCTGCACGGCGCCAAACACGCATACGACCATCATTGGCACCAAGGCAGAAGCGACTCTCATCGCTGAAGACGACACGTCTCCATTCGTCCCTCCATTCACGCCTGTCGCGACACCACTGGAGGCGGGCTGCACGATGTTGGGGCGTGAGCGGAAGACGGCCTAACGGTGTGCGGGACCGTAGCCCAGCTTCATGGAGACGGTTGCGAATGGTCCTCGCCGATACCCCAGGAGCAACAGTGTCCCTAATTTGCTGGGAAGTGGCGGTGCGGTCCCCTACGGCACTGCGTAGGATCCTACGGTCTTGGCGTGCATCCGTGCGTCGCTGCGGTCCGGTCCCAGGTCGACGGGCACGTGCACCTTCCGCCGACCACTGGCGACAACATCGATGTACTGTGGAGACCTCACGCCCCACGTGTTGAGCAATTCGGCGGTACGTCCACCCGGCCTCCCGCATGCCCACTATACGCCCTCGCTCAAAGTCCGTCAACTGCACATACCGGTCACGTCCACGCTGTCGCGACATGCTACCAGTGTTAAAGACTGCGATGGAGCTCCGTATGCCACGGCAAACTGGCTGACACTGACGGCGGCGGTGCACAAATGCTGCGCAGCTAGCGCCATTCGACGGCCAACACCGCGGTTCCTGGTGTGTCCGCTGTGCCGTGCGTGTGATCATTGCTTGTACAGCCCTCTCGCAGTGTCCGGAGCAAGTATGGTGGGTCTGACACACCGGTGTCAATGTGTTCTTTTTTCCATTTCCAGGAGTGTATATATATATATATATACACATGTGTGTGTGTGTGTGTGTGTGTGTGTGTGTGTGTGTGTAACAAGTGATTACGTTCAGCGTTGCCTTAAATATTATTCTAGCCGCTAATGAAAGTTTTAGGGTCGTTTACGCTTTCTGAAGATGATAATTTTATAATTATCGAATACGTCAAGAGTTTCAATAAACCTTTAGTTGTAACTGGTTACTGATTTTTTTCAACCAAGTTTACAATTCTCTATTATTCCAATCTCGTATAGCGCGCAGAAAGAACGAACACCAATATCTTTCCGTACGAGCTCTCATTTCCCTGGTGATCGTTTCTCCCTATGTAGGTCGCTGTCAACAAAATATTTTCGCATTAGGAGGAGAATATTGGTGATTGGAGTTTCGTGAGAAGATTCCGTCTCAACGAAAAACGCCTTTTTTAAAATGATGTCCAGGCCAAATCCTGTATCATTTCTGTGACACTCTCTCCCAAATTTCGCGATAAGACAAAACGTGCTGCCCTTCATTGAACTTTTTCGATGTACTCCGTCAGTCCTATCTTGTAAGGCAGCAGTATTCTAAAAGCGGACGGACAAGCGTAGTGTAGGCAGTCTCCTTGGTAGCTCTGTTACACTTTCTAAGTGTCCTGCCAATAAAACGCAGTCTTTGGTTAGCTTTCCCCACGACAGTTTCTATGTGTTCCTTAAATTTAAGTTGTTAAGTTGTTGTAGGTATTTAGTTGAATTTACAGCCTTTGTATAGACTGATTTATCGTGCAACCGAAGTTTAACGGATTCCTTTCAGCACTCATGTGGATGACCTCACACCTTTCGTTATTCAGGGTCAACTGCCACTTTTAGCTCTATTCAGATATTTTTTCTAAATAGTTTCGCAGTTTGTTTTGATCTTCTGATGACTTTATTAGTCTATAAACGACAGAGTCATCTGCAAAAAACCGAAGACGGCTGCTCAGATTGTCTCCCAAATCGTTTATATAGATAAGGAAGATCAAAGGGCCTCTAACACTACCTTGGGGAACGCCAGAAAACACTTCTGTTTTACACGACGACTTTCCGTCAATTTCTACGAACTGTTACCTCTCTGACAGGAAATCGCAAATCCAGTCACATAACTGAGACGATATTCCATAAGCACTCAATTTCACTACAAGCCGCTTGTGTGGTACTGTGTCAAAAGCCTTCCGGAAATCCAGAAATACGGAATCAATTTGAAATCCCTTGTCAATAGCACTCGACACTTAGTGCGAGTAAAAAGCTAGTTGTGTTTCACAAGAACGATGTTTGTTAAATCCATGTTGACTTTGTTTCAATAGACCCTTTTCTTCGAGGTGATTAATAATATTCCAACACAATACATGTTCCAGAATTTTGCTGCATGTCGACGTTAACGATATGGGCCTGTAATTTAGTGGATTACTCCTACTACCTTTCTTGAATATTGGTGTGACCTGTGCTACGTTCCAGTCTTTGGGTACGGATCTTTCGCCGAACGAACGGTGTTATATGATGGTTAAGTATGGAACTAATGCATCAGAATACTCCGAAATGAACCTAACTGGTATACAGTCTGCACCAGAAGACTTGCTTTTATTAAGTGATTTAAGTTGCTTCACTAGTCCGAGGATATTCTCGTGATCACCGCTGCCGGCAGTCATTTATTGTGGATACGTTCCTGACAAGTCTTCCTGCAGTATCGCAGAAGGAACATCCGGCTTCCCGTAGCCGTATAACACGACCTCGTTCAAACTGAGGTGGAGGTAAAGGCGGCTTTGTCGCCTTACAGACATCGTTGACTGTCATCAACTCACCACGTCCAATGTCACAGGTAAATAACGTTTTGCATCATCATAGCGGCGCTATTAGGTGACTGGCGCGAAATCTGAATAGGCATCGTCTTTCTAACGTAAAAAGGTGCCTATGAACTTTCAGGCCGGCCGGTGTGGCCGTGCGGTTCCATGCACTTCAGTCTGGAACCGCGTGACCGCTACGGTCGCAGCTTCGAATCCTGCCTCGGGCGTGGATGTATGTGATGTCCTTAGGTTAGTTAGGTTTAAGTAGTTCTAAGTTCTAGGGGACTGATGACCACAGATGTTAAGTCCCATAGTGCTCAGAGCCCCGAGTACTCGGAACTGTGCTGCAGGGAATTGACAACTTGTATGCACGAGGGCTGTCTTTAAATCCTAGGTGCATTCAAGTTCTAAGGCCTCCGACTTTTTTTCTCCGGACTGGAAAGAGATAGAAACATGCGCATTGTTTTAAAATGAGGCCGCGTTCATTTTCAATACGTCCCAGAGATGGCAGCACCGTATGGCAGATGGAATTTTACCGCCAGCGACGAGAATCAGAACTGTTTTAAATACTTAAAATGGCGACGTTTTCCTTACTTGAACAGCGTGCAATCATTCGTTTTCTGAATTTGCGTGGTGTGAAACCAATTGAAATTCATCGACAGTTGAAGGAGACATGTGCTGATGGGGTTATGGATGTGTCGAAAGTGCGTTCGTGGGTGCGACAGTTTAATGAAGTCAGAACATCGTGTGACAACAAACCGAAACAACCTCGGGCTCGCACAAGCCGGTCTGACGACATGATAGAGAAAGTGGAGAGAATTGTTTTGGGGGATCGCCGAATGACTGTCGAACAGATCGCCTCCAGAGTTGGCATTTCTGTCTGAAAATGCGAAAAGTGTCATCCAGATGGGTGCCACGAATGCTGACGGACGACCACACGGCTGCCCGTGTGGCATGTTGCTGAGCAATGTTGACGAGCAACGACAGCACGAATGGGACTTTCTTTTCGTCGGTTGTGACAGTGGATGAGACATGGATGCCATTTTTCAATCCAGAAACAAAGCGCCAGTCAGCTCAATGGAAGCACACAGATTCACCGCCACCAAAATAATTTCAGGTAACCGCCAGTGCTGAAAAAAATGATGATGTTCTGGGCCAGCGAGGGCGTAATCCTTACCCATTGCGTTCCAAAGGGCACTACGGTAACAGGTGCATCCTACGAAAATGTTTTGAAGAACAAATTCCTTCCTGCACTGCAACAAAAACGTCCGGGAAGGGCTGCGCGTGTGCTGTTTCACCAAGACAACGCACCCGCACATCGAGCTAACGTTACGCAACAGTTTCTTCGTGATAACAACTTTGAAGTGATTCCTGCTCACCTGACCTGGCTCCTAGTGACTTTTGGCATTTTCCAACAATGAAAGACACTCTCCGTGGCCGCACATTCACCAGCCGTGCTGCTATTGCCTCAGCGATTTTCTAGTGGTCAAAAGAGACTCCTAAAGAAGCCTTCGCCGCTGCCATGGAATCATGGCGTCAGCGTTGTGAAAAATGTGTACGTCTGCAGGGCGATTACGTCGAGAAGTAACGCCAGTTTCATCTATTTTGGGTGAGTAGTTAATTAGAAAAAAAATCGGAGGCCTTGGAACTTGAATGCACCTCGTACAAGGGGGTGGAAATCTATACTGAACAGCATCGCCGATATGCTCCGTAATGTTCATAACTGGGGAGATTGGTGGCCAGCGGAGGAGCGTTCCTGGAGCCACTCTGTCTAAATTCTGGACGTGTGGGTTGTCGCATTGTCGTGCTGGAATTACCCAAGTCCGTCTGAATGCACAATGCACATAAATGGATGCAGGTCTTTAGACAGGATGCTTACCCACGTGTCACCTGTCAGAATCGTATCCAGACGTATCAGGGGTCCCGTATCACTCCAACTGCACACGCCCCACACCATTACAGAGCCTCCACCAGCTTGAACAGTTCCCTGCTGACATGCAGGGTCCGTGGACTCATGACGTTGTCTCCATACCCTTACACGTCCATCCGCGCGATACAATTTGAAAGGAGAATCGTCAGACCAGGCAACGTTTCCATTCATCAACAGTCCAATGTCGGTGTTGACGAGCCGAAGAGAGACATAAAGCTTTCTCTCGTGCAGTCGTCAAGGCTACACGAGGAGCCCTTCGACTCAGAAAGCCCATATCGATGATGTTTCGTTGAATAGGTCGCACGGCGACACTTGTTGATGGTCCAGTACTGAAATCTGTAGCAATTTGCGGAAGGGTTGCACTCCTGTCACGTTGAAAGATTCGCTTCAGTCGTTCTTGGTCCCGTTCTTGTAGGATGTTTTCCCCGCCGCAGCGATGTTGGAGACTATGTCTTACCGTATTCCTGATATGTACGATACACTCGTGAAATGGTCGTACGGGAAAATCCCCATCACTGGTGCACCGACTATAACACCGCATTCAGACTCACTTAAATCTTGATAACCTGCCATTGTAGTAGGAGTAACCGGTCTAACAACTGCGCCGGACACTTGTTGTCTTATACAGGCGTTGCCGACCGCAGCGGCGTATTCTGTCTGTTTACATCTCTCTGTATTTGAATACTCATGCATATTGCTGTTTCTTTGTCGCTTCAGTGTACCTGATGTGCAGCTACTCAAGGAGGTCCATTGTGGTCTGTAATCATCGTATGGCAGCGAAACGGGGAAGATGTGTTAATCCGTTAATGCAGAACAAGTTTACACCAGAAAAAAAAATTAGTTCCAAATTTGGTCATCAGATGCAAGTCTAGCGCTGTCGGCACCTCCGGAACTCATATTAAATAAATTGTACAAGCGACTGTGAATAACGAAGTCAGCATTACACCTCTCTCATTATTTCACGCTTTTTTGCCCACGTCCCGTTCCATTACATATGGAAACACTTCTATATGTCTTCCCTGGAGTCACAGCGCCAGATTTGCACCTGGTGACCAAAATTTGAACTTATTTTTCCTGCGTAAATCTGTCCCGCCTTAACGCGTTATAATTCCTACAACGTTTGTCTGCCATACGATAACCGAGCCCACTCTGGAACTCTGTGAATGGCTGTGATAATAACTGCCCCATACAACAGCGCAATACGCAGGTTTGGCTAGCATCTTTATTTATGATAAAGAACGCATTTCGCGCGGTTTTTCCGTATTCTTTACACAACATCTGTATACTGGGGAGAAACACTGAGTTCTACGGATCTGTCTGCTCACTCCTTAGCACTGACAGCTGATGTGTAAGAGCATTAGAGCACATTAACACCCAAACTTTTGACACCTTGCAGATTTAGTGGTTATTTTTCTTATATGCTGTTAAACGTAATGTAGCTGCAATAATCTGAAATTACTAAAATTACTAAATTACAGCGCTGTTCTAGATATTGCTTGTCTACACTCGGTGAAACTTGGAATCAAGATCGCGAGCACACTTTTACTTGTGCACGTATTAAGGAGCTTCTGCACATGGGCAAGTGGCGTGACGTAATTGCCTTATGGGCAAAATACATAAAGATTTGATAAATATTGTGCACGAGTCACGGTGTGCACTGCTAACCCCATACACTCAACTATAAGTTTACGTCAATGCGACCAGGCGGTAGCGCACTGCAGCAGACTTTTATCTATTCTGAATGACATGTAGTATTGAGTTTTAGATTTTATCATACAGGAATCGTTTTGAGGCGCTGAGAAACATAAAGCCCATCGTCACTTGTGAGACTGTAGCATTTATTCATCTGTTGATCTTATGGTGAGTCAGGTTTAAAATCTGTACTGTAGGCTCACATTGTATGTACATCTGAACATTCACGAAAAACTGTGTCGCTGGTTTCTCTGATATTCATTTAAATATTGGGGGGAGGGGGGTGTCGAAGACGGTGTGCTTTTGGCCATTATGGCTCTCAGCGCCTCATTTGTACTATAGTCATGTGACCTTTTTGGTAGATAGTACAGCAGTTTGTGTTTGGAGTTTGTTGGCTACTGTGCAGGAATCGGCTTTCCTGTGGAGTGTCAACACAAAGTCTGCTGAACCTGTATTAAGCGCCAACAGGAAAGAAAAATTACCAGGAAAATTTAGCCGCAAAGAAATTAGGGCATTCCAGACCAGATCCGTTATCTGAGAAAGTGAGGAAACCAAATAAGCGTGATAACAAGCGAACATTTAACAAAGAAGTGAATAATGCGCGTAAGGTTTTTCGTGAGTGGACGTAACAAGGCCCGATTTTCAGCCCAGAAATTAACTCGTTAACTAATACATGATTTAGAAATCTCGTACATTTGCCCGATAAGATAGAAAAATACGAAAACTCCCACTTACACAAAAATGCGAAACGGAGAGTAGTAAAAGCTGGAACATTATTTCATCCTTGCCATAAACTGAACTTATGAACAAACCAATAAAATTTCACAAAAACAATTCTTCCTTTTTTTTCATAGACATGTTATTATTATTACCAGGTGCAGAAGTATGAAACCAGAATTTGGTTGCTATAAATTACGCGTCTGTATTTTGAAACTGATAATATTTTATTCAAAATAATTTCCATTGCTATTTATACATTTCTCCCACCTCTCCGGCAGGCTATGAATATCATCCCAAAAAAACAGTACTCCATTTGAAGCGAACCAGTCAGCGAGCCATTTTCGTACATTTTTATACGAATTGAAGCGTTGTTCTGCGAGAGCGTGTCACTGTGGTGCAAACAGATGATAAACGGACGGACCCAAGTCTGGAGAATAAGCCGCATGCCCTAGTATTTCCCAACTGAACGCTTCGATCGTTTCCCTGGCCCGTTTTTCTGTGTGTGATGGGGCGCTGTCATGGAGCAGTATGACTTCGTTTTTCCTTTTTACATTTTCCGGTCGTTTTTCACGTAATGCTCGATTGAAATCGATCATTTTCTGTTGGTAGCGATCAGCGTTACCGTTTCACCAGGTTTTAGCAGCTCATAGTAGATGACACCCTTCTGATCTCATCAAACAGCATTCTAGCACACTGGACTCGCATTCGGGAGGACAACTGTTCAATCCCGCGTCCGGTCATCCTGATATAGGTTTTCCGTCATTTCCCTAAATGGGTCCAGGCAAATGGTTCCTTTGAAAGGGCACGGCCGACTTCCTTCTTCTTCCTTCCCTAGTCCGATGAGACCGATGACTTCGCTGTCTGGTCTCCTCCCCCAAAAACATCAACAATCAAAGAGCATTGTCTTCTTTCCAAAGCGATTTGGTTTTGCAGTGGATGCCGATGGTTTGCCTGGATTCACCCATGATTTACGACGCTTAGGATTCCTAAAATATATCGACTTTTCATCACCTGTCACTATTCGATGGAGAAACTACTATGTTTTGCATCTTGCGCGCAGCATTTCACAAGTGGTCTTTCGATGTGTTTGCTGTCTTTCATTCAGTTCATACGGAACCCATTTTCCATTTCTGCACCTTTTGCATCGCTTTCAGCCGAAGAGAAACGGCTTTCTGCGTCACATTCAATTGTTCCACGACTTCCTGTTGAGTTTGAGAATCATTTTCATCCAATAAGGCCTGCAATTCGTTCTCTTCGAACTTTTTCGGTGGTTTCTCGCGCTCGTCGCTACTCACGTCAAAATCACAACTTTTGAATTTTTTGAACCACTCGGAACACTGTATTTTCCAGAGAGCTCGTTCGCTGAAAGGTTCGTTAAGCATTCGATGCGATTCAGCAGCGGTTTTCTTCAAATCATAAAAGAAAACCAAAGCTGTCCGTAAATCGTAGTTCGTAGGCACAGGTTTGGAACACATACCGATGCATGGAGCTTGGGTCACTGTGCGTTGACAAGCGTCGTCAGCCGTTGCAGGAAGCAGGCGGCGCTGCAGACGCGGTCTCACGGGCCCCACACTCACGGCTAGCACCATCTACAGGGAAATTCGAGTTTCATACTTCAACACATGGTGTTACTACTATACCTGTTATTATTATTATTATTATTATTATTGACAGTGGCTGAAGTTGTATAAATATGTTCATGAGCATAACCGTTATACAGCAGACGCAGTTGTTGTTGTTGTGGTCTTCAGTCCTAAGACTGGTTTGATGCAGCTCTCCATGCTACCCTACCCTGTGCAAGCTTCTTCATCTCCCAGTACTTACTGCAACCTACATCCTCCTGAATCTGCTTAGTGTATTCATCTCTTGGTCTCCCTCTACGATTTTTACTCTCCACGCTGCCCTCCAATACTAAATTTGTGATCCCTTGATGCCTCAGAACATGTCCTACCAACAGATCCCTTCTTATTGTCAAGTTGTGCCACAAACTACTCCTCTCTCCAATTCTATTCAATAGCACCTCATTAGTTATGTGATCTACCACATTTCGATAGCTTCTATTCTCTTCTTGTCCAAACTAATTATCATCCACGATTCACTTCCATAAATGGCTCCACTCCATACAAATACTTTCAGAAACGACTTCCTGACACTTAAATCTATACTCGATGTTAACAAATTTCTCTTCTTCAGAAACGCTTTCCTTGCCATTGCCAGTCTACATTTTATATCCTCTCTACTTCGACCATCATCAGTTATTTTGCTCCCCAAATAGCAAAACTGCTTTACTACTTTAAGTGTCTCATTCCCTTATCTAATTCCCTCAGCATCACCCGAGGTAACTCGACTACATTCCATTACCCTCGTTTTGCTTTTGTTGATGTTCATCTTGTATCCTCCTTTCAAGACACTGTCCATTCCGTTCAACTGCTCTTCCAAGGCCTTTGCAGTCTCTGACAGAATTACAATGTTGTCGGCGAACCTCAAAGTTTTTATTTCTTCTCCATGGATTTTAATCCTAATCCGAACTTTTCATTTGTTTCCTTTATTGCTTGCTCAATGTACAGATTGAATAACATCGGGGAGAGGCTACAACCCTGTCTCACTCCCTTCCCAACCACTGCTTCCCTTTCATGCCCCTAGAGTCTTATTACTGCCATCTGGTTTCTGTACAAATTGTAAGTAGTCTTTCGCTCCCTGTATTTTACCCCTGCCACCTTCAGAATTTTAAAGAGAGTGTTCCAATCAACATTGTCATAAGCTTCCTCTAAGTCTACAAATGCTAGAAACGTAGCTTTGCCTTTCCTTAACTTTCTTCTAAGATAAGTCGTAAGGTCAGTATTGTCTCACGTGTTCCAATATTTCTACGGAATCCAAACTGATCTTCTCCGAGGTCGGCTTCTACCAGTTTTTCCATTCGTCTGTAAAGACACTATTAATTTAGAACTCTCATGTTTACCTGAAGTTAAAAATTTGTGAACACCCACAATGTATACCTACGAGCCGCCACTGCTCTTTAGACATTCCTTACTGTATGGGCCGCCTGTGAGTGGGAGAAAGATGTGACAGCCCGAAAGCGAGCAGCGGCGTACAAATGAAAATAAACGGCGGCCGTGCTGTCCTGGTCCACTGCTCCACAGTTAACTGGCGCAGCACGCTGGAGTAATTAAGCTCCCGCGAGCGGCCAGCCTGCGTTAAAAACCCCTCCCCGGCCTCTGCCGGGCCGCCCACCCACACCAGCTACTTGTTGCCCTGGCGCACCCCACCGATGCACGGAAGAGGGTAGTCGAGAAAAATTACTCGCGTACAAAATCTCTCGATCTGCCTGCGTCGATCTGTTTTCCCTTTGTACGAAGGGCGTTCAATAGGTAACGCAACATGTTATTTTTCTCGGCCAATTTCGCTTGAAAAATGCGGGATTTGATGTGAGAGATTGCGGAATTTTCCCGCTTCGTCCGCTATAGTTTCATGAATTTTCAATAAGTGGTAGCGCTATACGTATCTTTTAAAATCGCGTGTCTTACGGAGGTGCGTTTGAAGCACAGGGCTGTCATTGGGTTCCTATGGCGGAAAACCAGGGCACCGCAGATGTTCAGAGGCGTTTGTAGAATTACTACGTAGAACCGGCAGCGACAAAAAGCGCGGTGAATGGTCGGGCGAGGCGTCCGTCATAATCACAGCAATGCCGTGCAAACCTGCTTGTCTGCCGCGTGCCGGCCGACCTCACACGGCTGTGACTCCAGCAGTGTTGGAACGTGTGGACACTCTTACTCGGAGACCGCAAAGTCACAGCCTCAGGAAATGCAGAAACAGAGCTCCACGACCAGCCACGCTCGGGACGTCCTGTCTCAGCCACTGCTCCAGAAGTGCTGAATCGTGCGGATGTCATTATTCGTGCCGACCGGCGCAAAACAACTCGACAGTTGGCACTACAGTTGTCGATGGGCATTGGAAGCGCGTCTGCAATGATCCAGACTCTCGGATATTCAATGAGGTGCTCACCATGGGTTCCACGAATGCTGACAGCGGACCACAAGATTCAAAGAAAGGCCATTTCATCTGAATTGTTGGAGCCTTTTGAGACCGGCGGAGAGGCCTTTCTGTCACGGATCTTTACGGGGGACGGAAGTTGGGTGCACCACTTTGCGCCGAAAACAAAAAGGCAGCCCATGGAGTGGCATCATCCTCATTCACCACAAAAGAAGAAATTCAAGACAACCATCTCTGCCGTAAAAGTCACGGTGACAGCCTTCTGGGACTGTGATGGCGTCATTCTCGTGGATGTGATGCCAAAAGGGTCAATCATCAATTCAGAGGCATACGTGAAGACTCTGACTGAACTCAAGAGCCGTTTCCGACGTATTCGATCGGACAAGAATCCAGCACAAATCGTGCTCCAAGACTGTAATGCACGGCCACACACAAGTCTGAGAACCCGGGCTGGACACATTGCCTCATCCTCCCTACAGTGCAGATCTGGCACCCTCGGACTCCCATCTCTTTGGGCCGCTTAAACATTCTCTACGAGGCTCGTACGTAGAAGGATGCAATGTATTGGTTGACTTAGGTGAAGAGAAACTGAAATACACTTGAAACTTACCACAGGACTGTAATCTTATAAAAATGTTTGAAATCGATTGAAAATTTCAGAAACGCATCTAAAATGCAGGAAATAATTGTTTAGATAATTTTTTTCAATACAAGACGTTTTTAAAACGGAGGTAAGGGTATAAAATAATTTCTCCTAGTCTGTACAGATTCCTAATGCCATACAGATAGTCATGAAAATTAGTGGTTGTGAATTTTTAAAAAGCAGAAAAATACTTGTAAAATTTAAAACGAAAAACGTGGAGCACATGCAATAGATAGTAGTAAAGAGTGTGGGTAGTAACTGCCACAGAGAAAAAAAATCACACAATTCGCATTTGCAGAGTAATAAAATTGTTACTGACTTCATGCATCGATTATCTATTGCAAGTGCCCACGTCTTTCGTTTTACATTTTATACGTACATCTACACCATACTCCGCAAGCCACCTACCATCCTAACCATGCGTGGAGGAGGGTACTTCTGGCGCCACTATCTGATCACCCCTTCCCTCTTCCACTTGCGAATGGCGCGTGGGAAAAATGATTGTGTTCGTGGTCATTTCGTGAGAAGTATGCGGGGGAAGTAATATGTTGTTCGACTCTTCCCGGAAAGCGCTTCCTCGAAATTTCAGCACGAGACCTACCCGTGGTTCACAGCACCTCTCTTGTAGCGTCTGCCACAGCAGTTTGTTTATCATCTCTGTAACGCTCTAGCGCGGACTAAACGATCCTGTGACGAAACGCGTCTCTTCTTTGGACTTTCACTTTCTCTTCTATTCTCGTTGCTATTAAAAATTCACAAATATTCAGGACTATCTGCATGGAGTTACGAATCTGTAATGGGGCTACGAGAAACTGGTTTATAGGTCTTTATATGAAAATGTTTTTTATTTAGATAATAACATGTCAAAAGTCCTAAGTGCCATTTGCCACAAAACGTGTTCTCCCTACTCCGTTACATGCTCAAGTGCGGAAACCTTCACACACTCATTACACGATGGCGCGTGACAGAAGGAAGGTAAGCAGTTTCCTTGTTCCGCAAGATTAACACAGAAATGCTGAGCCACCTAAAACTACGGACCCATTCCAAGTAATTCCAATGCACACAGCTGATTCCTCTTGATTTAAACATTAAACATGTTACTGAGACATTGTTGTCAATTCAGGCACGTAAGATCTCCAAATGCAGTACGATCAAAATCCCTCATACTGTTTGATCTCAAACAGCTATTAAAATTTTTTACTGTGAAACAGAAGAATGTAAAACTTGTCAGTGTATTCAACAGAGGAAAGACCGTGGCTGAAGTACGTGATGCCGCACTATATCTGTAACACCAGCCATGTTTGTCAGCTGGAAAATGGAAAGACTTATTGACGATGTCACCATTACCTCCTCAACGGCACATGGAATTTTACCGTAAAATTTGCAAAATATAATCCCAAGTTGGTGTTGTTTGAGACACATTCTCTTACTTTTTAAATTTAAATGAATTTAAAAGATATGAGAAACGGTTTTTGTTGACAAAAGTTTACTAGTTAACACATTACTGCAGTATTTCTGTAGCTGTATTATCACAAATAACATGTAGTACTTCTGCATTAACTTTAAAGAAAAACTCTCTCATTGGCACCATCAACCAGACAGTTCCCCAGTCTGGCTCCTACCATTTCCTTAATCAATTATTTGCATTCTGATTTGTCTCACTACTTTTTTGCAGTGGTAAGACGAGCAGAATTCTGTGTGGTATCGAAATACATTCTCGATTTTTATAGTTGTGTACCTCACTCGGGAAAAACGGAACCTTATAGGGTCATTTTGTTCTTTGTCTGTTTGTCCGTCTGTTAACACAACTTTTCCTCAGGAAGGGGTGGAGATATCAAGTTCAAATTTATGCCAAATACTAACTTATATTGTTGGCGGTGTATTAAATTTAACTTCCAAGTCAATGAAATTATAAGATACGGCCATTTACGTCACGTATTTTGACACTCTAAAACTCACTCATCAGATTCATATAATGTACTTCCGGTTGACCTAGAATCAAGAATTTCGGCAAGAAGCGAGGTTTCACAGCACAAGGCAAGGGGAAAAAAAAACAGAAATTTAATTATATCACAGGAAATTTTCTTTTTGCCGTTTGTCGCCCGTCCGACTGTTAATACTCCTTTTTCTTGTCTAAGGAACTGGTACACGTATCAAGTTCAAATTTACGTCCCATACTAAGGACTATAATTCCTTCACAGTGTAGTAAATGTGAGCTTCCAAGTCAATGCGTTCAAAAATACGGCCATTTATGTCTTATAATTTTATATACAGAACACACTCATCAAAACTTACATAAGTTTGTTACGGAACCCGCAGAGTGTGAAACTTATTCTTTTTTTTCTGAAAGCGGATTGGTTTTATTAATGATTTCAATACATCACTGAGCCGTGTATCGACTCCTGCTACACCTTGTGTTTGAACTGCATTGGTTTTCCTTTTCTTCCCCTGACATGTTTGTTTGATATGTTGTCTGTCATTAAGTGGCTGCTTGGTTGTCTTTTCCCTCTGCTATCGGTATCTGCGTTTTGCTTCCGGGAAACTGCTATGGAGGAAGTGAGATCTTTGACCGGTTGTAAGCTCGTGTGCTGGTGCTGAAGTTGGGAGTTGCACGCAGAGAGTGTGGCTCGCCAGCGCGGACCAGGCGTCGTCGTTTGCACGGAGTCGCCACGTGATGTATGTCGGTTGTGTGTAACGAGCGGGTCGAGTTGACGGAAGAGCTCCCCGCGTGTTCGTTGTATACAGAATCGCCCCACGAGTTAATTTCGCTTTGGTGGGACGTTAACCAGCTTCTTTAAGTCCTCCGTTTCAACACTGGAGTTTAAAAGGAGACACCTAACATGAAGGAGCGGTCACTACCCGTCAACGTTGCAGAGAAGACGTGAACTCCGGTGACAGAGCGTGTTGTCTCGTGACCGTGGCGTGTTTTGTACGCTGGCGACGCGTGCGCGGTCTGATGTGTGGATCCTTGCCATCGGAGGTCGTGTACTGCCTGTTCGAGCATAATTGCAAGTTAAGTTCGTGGAAGGTTTAATCATTAAGTAATAATTTTCTGTAACCAGCGTCTCTCCTGCCTTGTGGCCTCCGGCGATCGGGTTTCCTGTCCCCGGCACCGGTGTAATTGAAGACAGTGATCTTTCCTCCTCCACTCGTTACTGTCCGATGGGAGGTGTAGTTTTGGCAGTTTGTTTCCATATTCTGTCGTGTGTTATGAGTAAATTCATGCTTCTTGTTGGTTGATCATGCGTCGCCCATTCAGGACTGTGTGGTGTAATGTTTCCTTGCACGAGGTTAGCCCTAATTCTGTCAGCAAGTTAAGCCATCTTATTATAAGTTTTCGCTGGCTAAAAGTCGGTGCAGTGACCAACCTGAGAGTGGCAATTGTGTTTACGGGCGTATTTAAATTGTTCAGTATTCTGCCTAGCCTGAGCATCCCTGAGTGGGTGGTCTGTGGCCGCGCTACACGTCCGTCATATTTGTCATGTTCTAATGATATTCCAGGACACTTTTGTTCAAAAACTTTTTTTAAATTCCTCCATTCCTTTATTGCCAGTAATCGTGTGTTTGCTGAGACATTTGTCTTTTTTTAATGGCGGTGTTGGTAGCTTCACTACCCCGCCGTACTTTATTAACAAAGTTCTGTATTTACTTTAGTAGCCTGTTTACTAATGTTCTTTAAATATTTTTAAACTGTTGTATTGCTATAAGTTACTTGATTGCCGTTAGCAGCGTGTTTTGAAAGGCTGTTATTGCCGTACTGTTAGTTTCTGTAAGATATGAATAAAACATTTGTGTGTGAAAATCACAACTCGACAGTAAACTACTAGAAATTTGGCCCCGTTTCCCAACTTGTGGTGTGGCTTGTAGTAACCGTAGCCACTGTGTGTGTCAATCACATTACTCCGCACTCTATTGGCTAAAAAACTATTTTTCAACATAATGTCGGTCCAATGAGAAGGCCTTAGGCCACCTCACTGGGAGGGCCCCTACGCCTGCATGCTACCGCACTACCGGTCGACGACTTGCTGCACCAGAAACCTCCCCTTCGTCCATTTACTGCTTCCCGCGGTGTGCTCCTTCGTTGCTCTTTATGGTCTTGTCTGGCGACGAGCGACTCAGCGGGTTCCTCTGAGTACCCCTACTGGTAGACGAGTGTGTCACCACCACCAACAGCGACGTCGAATTGAGCGGCGACGTCTCTGACTGTGACGCGTCTATCATCTCGACAGCAATGCAGGAGTCCCAGCTCCGTGAGGCCGGCCGGCAATTGGGAGATGGGAGAGGTTTGCCCGACCTTGCTGCCATGATGACAGACGCCTCGCCCAACGGCTCGCCGCGCTTTTGTTCACCGCCAGGTCTCTGTAGACATTCTCGAAATGCCTAGGAATGCGATGCTCTCGTTTTTCGCCAAAATAAACTCTGCCTTGTAGCCGTCACTTTGAAGGCTACGTATAGCAGTCTCATCTATCGGAACTTCGTGAAACTGTAATGGCTGAAGCGGGAATATTTCACGATGCCTCACTGCAAAATCCGCATTCTTTGCAGTTGTACTGGACGAGAGACCAAATGTGCTGCGTTACTTATTGAAGACCCCTCGTATTTATTTACTTTTCCAGTGTTGAGGCGAGCAGCACAATTCTGTGCTATCCAGACACCTTCTCGATATTCTGGATGCAAATAAGTTGAATACGAAAAGTAAAACATCGTTTTTTTTTATTTTCCTCGCAAATGCGACATTTGGCACTTGGAATTTTTCCCATCTGTCTTTGACCTCTCCCCCACAGGATGTGTTGTATACGCCCGAACGCACAGCTTGAGGTCACACGGAGCCCGTTAACCGGCAGGGCGGAGATGATTGGCTATAATCTGCCGCATCGTATAGCTGGCAGTTATCCACCCCAGAGGGCAGCGAGCGGGCAGTGACCCGCCCCCCGCCTCCAAAGTGGGCAGTTACTCGCCGGCGAGTTCCGCCCCCGGCCGTCGCGTGGCGTCGCCCCCTCCCCCACGTGGTTTTTGACGCCCACCCTCGTAAACACGCCGCTTTAATTACCTTGACGCTCGCTCCCCCAACCGCGCCGCGCCGCGCCGTTATTAAAACAGCCCGTCACCGCCCGATAAACACCTACAGCGTAAATCATGGCCGGCTAATTACTACCGCTCCATTATCCCGAGATGTAACCACGTGTAAGCTGACACAAAACTGCGCACACTTCCAAACGGTCCCGGAGACCGCAGCGGTCTGCATATTACCAGCCCCTCCTGTGTGAACACCCTGCCCCTCGCTACAGTACACCCACAAGTGTGCGGGTCGCATAGACACATCTCAAAATATTAGTCCATTGCGCTACTGGCCAACTGATAAAATGCATCCGAATGCCAATTAGTGGATATTAATACAGAGTGTGTTCACTCTTAAACTTTATCACGGCCCGGTCTCTGCTGAGAAAACTTTTAGTGAGGTATCAGAATATTTGTGGAGGAATGACAGTCCATTCTTCCTGAAGAGACGATAGCAGACAAGGTGCTACGTTGGACGTTGGGATCTGGAGCGAAGCCGGCGTTCTAACTCATCCCAAAGTTGTTTCACTGGGTTCAGGTCTGGATGCTGGGCAAGCCACTCCAATTCAGGACTGTTACTGTCCACAAACCATTGAGTGACACGGTACATTGTCATGTCCATACATTCACATGTCTAAGCTGTTCAGCTACTGTACACAGTGCGCAATCTTGTAAAATTTATATTTACCTGACATTGTCAGCAGGAAAGAGGTTTCTCAGATTGAATAATGAAATATCCTTACTAGAGTAGTTCATCTGCCCAGATCGCAATAAATATACAGGGATGTATCAAAAAGAATTATCCGATTTGGCACGTCTATATTTTTGAAACTAATAAGCATATATGATCAATTTTTTTTTTTTTTTTTTGATGAACGCGAATCTCAAAGAGATTTTCTTTTCATACATTTTCTTAGCTGTTCTATATGCCTCCGATGACACGGATGGCATGTCAATGCGGTATTAACAATGTTCCCACACTGCAACATGCATGTCTTGAGTTACAGCTTCCATAGCTGCTGTTATGCGGTGTTTCAGTTCATTCATTGTTGTTGGTAACGGAGGCACGTGAACAGAGTCTTTTATAAACCCTTACAAGGAATAATCACATATAGTCAGGTCCGGTAACATTGGATGCCAGAAGTGTAAAGCTGAATCAATTGGTCCATTGTGATCGATCCATCATTCAGTTATTTATTTATTTATTTATCGTATGATGATACAGAGCTTGGATCAAATACATGATTTTAAGAGTATACAATGTAAGAAATGACAAGCAAAATACATGTACAAAATCAAATGTTCAAAGTATTATGCTAAATTATCTACACATGACACAAGTTCTTAGCTTTCTAAGTCCAATCTGTTGATCCACTTGAGCCCTTCAGGTTACCCATGGTGGATGTCATTTACTGATCCCCCAAAGGCTCGTTTCGGGCATTCACCAACAATGTGATTAATTGTTTGCAGGGCAGCTCCACAGTCACAATCTGGAGATGTTGACCAGCAAAATTTGTGGTTAGAATCCGCAGTTCCCTTGTCCTGTTCGGATGCAGTTGACGGTTCTCCACTGGCGTCTGGGGAGTGTGAAACCTGGAACTCGGGCTTTTCAACCAGATGACCGTTGAACACTGACGGTTCTTCCCACTGACTTCTCCATACTTCGTTGATGTTAAATTCGGAGGCTTCGAGATGTTGTGCAGTTCGCCATGGTGGTTTTCTTGACTTCAGACGCTGATATTCTGTTATTAATATATCGCTCTGTACGGGTAGCTGGGGGTTCTTCTGAATGTTTCTCCAGGTCTTCAGGAGAGCATCTGATCTTCGTAGAACTGGAGGTTGGATGTTACTTAAAACTGGTAGCCATGCAGTTTGAGTGCTACATATGCAGCCTGTGATGAGTCGCATTGTCTGGTTGAGTGGCGCATCTATCTTGCTACAGTGAGCACTGCTCATCCAAGTCGGACAACAGCATTCAGCGACAGAGTATGATAGTGCCAAAGCAGTTGATTTTCGGGTGTGAGCGCTGCAACCCCAGGAGGTACCAGCAAGCTTCTGAATGGTATTATTAAGGGTCTTCACTCTTGCGGCCACGTTGGAGAGATGTTGTCGGAAAGTTAGGGACCTATCGAGTGTTATTCCGAGGTACTTCGGTGTGCTGCAGTACTTCAAGGTTTGGCCTCGGAGTTTAACTTCCGGTTTATAGTCAGAGTGTCTGTTCCGTATGTGTAATGCTGAAGTAACAGTTTTCTGAGGGTTTAGGCGGAGGCACCATTTCCTGAAGTATGTGTCCTGGATTTCCATGTCGGCAGTTAATGTGATTTCAGCAGTGGTGAAACTGGAGCTCTGGGTTACCAAACAGATGTCATCAGCGTGTATGAATTTCCTTGAGGTTGTGGCTCGCAGGTCATAAATGTATAAACTGAAAAGGAGAGGGGCCAATGCAGATCCTTGAGCAGATCCTTGAGGCAGTCCGTCACTTACTTTGAAGATTTTGCTTCTGTCGTTATCAGAGTAAATGTGGAAAAGTCCGTTGCTTAGCATGTTGCTAAGTAGGTTTGTGAGTTTCCGACACAGAATGATGCTCAGAAATTTTAAGAGAAGGCCTTCTCGCCATACGGTGTCGTAGGCGGCGGATAGATCGAAGAAAGCAGCTATGCTTACGCATTTCTTCTCAATTCCATTTTCAATATGGGTTGTTAATGCGAACACTTGGTCATTACAGCTTCTACCAGGCCGGAATCCAGCTTGCTCTATGGGTATTTGTTTATTAATCGTTTCATAGATCCTGTTGTAGATGAGTCGTTCAAGTAGTTTGTAACTAACGCTTAACAGGGCTATTGGGCGGTAACTTTCAACTTTTGTTGGGTCTTCGTTCGGTTTACGAGTTGCTATTAGCTTGCTTTTCTTGAACAATGGTGGGAGATTTCCAGCGGAGAGAATGACTGAGAAGAAGTTAGAAAGTCATTTGATAGTTGCTGGTCCACAGTGTGTGAGAAATTCAGGGTACATCCCATCGAATCCAGCTGCCTTCCCAACTTTCATGTTAGTGATGGCATCTCTTACTTCTTCTTCATTGAATGGATTGGAATATTTACAGGAATTTGGGGCTGCTCTTTTCTTGGCGTTGAGCTGGGTTTTGATTTCCCTTCTTGTCTGCTTATCCTTTGGGCTCTTGGAATTTGAGATTAGGTGTTTGGAGAAATCATTCAGCTTGATGGCAGTTTTAGGTCTCACCGGTGCTGAGTTTGTTGCATCCAGTTTTCTGATAACAGACCAAGCTTTTCGACTTGAATGTGTGTGGTCGAATGATTCTACGCTTTCATGCCACATCTTCTTCCTATTCTCATCAAGTGACTGCAGAAGATCCGTAGCTTTGCTAACTGTTGGAATTTCTTCATATTCTTCAAGCAATTTTTTACCGCCCCTCATTCCAGCCAGGTGAAAAAAAATTGCAAGGGCAAGTTTACTCGCGTCTGTGACGTACCTTAAGTTACACGTGCCTCCTGGGTGGTGCTAAATGAATAACAACAACAGGATGAGATCGAACTGTCCGAAAAGGCCTCCCCGTCGTAGAATACATAGTAAACAATCAAAATGTCCTTCTCAGGACGTACAGGTTCGTAGAATTGGACCATCTATTTGCATATCATTCAGTAATCCTTCGAGTTAAAAATTCCCGCCCAATTGTCTGTGTGGCGGTGCCCCATCCTGTTGGTAAGTCTTTCGAATCAGTCGCCAGCTTTGGGAAGAGAAAGTTCTCAAGCATATCGAGATATGTGCTTCCTGTAACAGTGTTCTCGGCAAAGGAAAATGGACTATACACCTTTTCCCGTGAAATTGCACAAAACACATTAAATTTTGGAGAGTCCCTCTCATGTTGTACAACTTCATGTGGTAGTTCCGTACCCCATATTCTCGCATTATGACGGTTCGTCTTTCCATTGAAATGGAATGTTGCCTCGTCACTAAAAACTTACCGTGGAAGAAAACTGTCATCCTCCATATTGCCACGAAGCAGTAGCTGGATTTTGTATGGTCTCATGTGCAAACGTCGACGCAACACTCGCAGACGGACATCGGGGGCCTGTTGAGCTGTCGAGCTGCACCGCGAACGGATTTCTGCGGACTCCTTGTGAAACTGTGGCGAATGCTTTCGACGTGCCGGCGATTTGCCTTTACACAAACAACCTGTTTCTCGGAATTGTTCATGCCATCGTCTAACGCTCTGTGCTGTCGGAGGATCCACACCATACCCAGTACGAAAGTCACCACTGACCCGCGCTGCACAAAATGTAGAACACAAACCGCTTTCTGTTGTCTATTTTTGCTAGAACTAAAGAGGGTGCACACTGCTGCTACCTATCGGGAACCGTGTAAAACTCGAGAGTGTGCTCTTTCCAATAGCACGTTGTTCACGCACATATCTCAAATAACATAATAATTATGATTTTTTAACTCGTATGATTCTTTTTGATATACCCTGTATACATATAGGCAACCAGTTTCGACAAGCTACACTGCCATCTTCAGACCTACAAAAATGAGTATTGTACCATTCTATGTAAAGGACGATCGTTTTGTCATCGACACATTACACAGTAAAACCATGATTGAATCCATTAGCATTTAGCGTCTCCATGAGCGCAGTAAAGGGGACCACACCTTAACCACGAGAAACACACCGAAGCTGTAACACCTCCTCTGTATTTGAGTGCCGGTATTACACGTGATCAGTGCCAATCTTATGCCAATATTAGTGCTATTTCTCAGCAAGTTGGGGGTTATTTCTTTCCAACGTCGGTCCTTTTTTTTTTGGTCAAATTCGGTGCTATTTTTTGAAAAATCCGGAGCTCTTTCCTGCTGAAATCGGTGTTTGTTTTTCTCAAAATTCGGTGTATTTTAGGCCAAATGTGATGTAAATTTTTTGCCACATTGTACGACACTTTTATTGCAAAATTTGGACCTTTTTTGCCTAATTCTATACTTTTGCCAAAATCTCAGCTATTTTTTGCGAAATGATTTTTGTCAAATTCGAGGTAATTTTTTATTTATTTCACTGTTATTTTTTGCCAACTTCGCTTTTATTTGGTTGTTTTCCCAGTTTTTCGCCGATTTCACTGTTGTTTTTGTCAGTTTCGCTGTTGTTTGCCACTTTTGCTGGTTTTTTTTCAAATTTTGTTGTTGTTAATGCCTATTCGCTATTTTTACTAATTTTCTGTTCTTTTTTGCCAATTTCGCTTGTTTTTTTGCCAATTTTTATGTTGTTTTTCCCGATTCAGGTTGTTTTTTATACTTTTGGTGTTATTTTTTCCAATTTGAGGCAATAAGAAGTCGGAATGTAATTTCAGTATTCAGTAAATGCCAGTTACGATTAGCCAGTTACGATTACTGGTATACTGCCAACCTCAGATTTATAACCTTTTAATATAAAGGTAAATGACAAATTTCGGAAAACCGCCGATTTTGCAATATTTAGTAAAAACTACTGGCTTTATGTTATTTGTCTACAAAGCGCCAGTTTCTCGTAATTTTTCACGTTATCTTTTTCGCCTTGATGGTCTCAGTTTTGTGAAGAAGAGAGTCCACGATTTTCTTCAGAAAGGCCACATCGAGAAGCAGCCTCTCATTTATGATTAGGTTCCTGTGAGGAGGATGTTTGCTGCGCTTCGGCTGCGGTTTTCTGTGGGACAGGAATCCGTTTATTTATCGGGCCAGTTGGAGTGAGGTCGGGCATCTGAGTGACCGTCAAACCCAGAACGTGTGCGCTCAGCCCTTGCGAATACGGCTGTTGTCATCTTGGAAGACGGCAGTGTCACCATGAAGCTGCAGAAGAAGGGGAACACTTGATCACCGACAAAGTTCGCATAAACATCCTGGCTCAGTTTCACGATAATCTGAATGAGTGACCCCAACTCACTGCACTATAAACACTCCCAAAACATCACAGAGTCACCTTCCGCCGTAACTACAGTCTCCATACACCGTGGGATAGAGAGCTCTTTCGGCCGTCGGTGTACACCACGGCTTGAATAAACTGAACGAAGAGGAAAAGTCGTGCCTTGAAACAATCGAACAAAGGGACAAAATCGTCGCTCGTCAGACCACACTACACACCTGTTACTTCAGAGTTGTTGAAGAGGCACGTCTTTATGCGCATCTGTGGACAATGGCCTTCTTTAAAGTACCCGACTGCTAACGTTCATTACATGCAGTTGCCTTCGCAACGTTTATTCAGGAACTGGTTGAGATATAACTGCATTCACTGACTGCAGCATTTACTGACGGCTTTGCAGACGTCTCCAGTCGCTGTCGGTCAGGATGTTCTCGTATCCACAGTGATTACGTCATGTTAGATGGTTGCGGCTGGCTGCAACATTCCTTGTAGACGCAGCGGACTTTCCACTTTGCATCTCAGTACTTCCTTATACTCTCCTGTAACCACTAATTTCCCAACAGCACTAGTTATGCCTATAATTCTGAAGTCCCGCCTACCACCGTCTGCTTCTAAAATTGTGTGCCTTAGACAATTACGTTGGGAGGACGACGGTTCATCCTGATTTAGGTTTTCCGTGATTTCCCTAAATCGCTCCAGGCAAAATGCCGGGATGGTTCCTCTGAAAGAGCACGGCCGACTTCCTTCCCCGTCCTTCCCTAATCCGATGACCTCGCTGTTTGGTCTCCTTCCCCAAAAACAACCCAACCCAACAATTACGTTGACTGTAACTACAGTATTTGCGCGTTGCTGGTTTAACTTCTGGTCATACTTCACACAGCCGCAAATACGTAGTACTGAACAGTATGAAACAAAAGGATGGTTTAATGCCAACACAACAGCCAATTACTTCCGCAAGAAATCATTCGGGAACTTAATTCAACGTGTGGTCACGGACATTCAGCAGCTGGCGGTCTTGCGGTAGCGTTATAGCGTCCCGTGCACTGGGTCCCGGGTTCGATTTCCGGCGGGGTCAGGGATTTTTCGTGCCTCGAGAAGACTGGGTGTTGGTGCGTCGTCTTCATCATCATCATCAGGAAGGCAACGGCAAACCAACTCCGCCAGGACCCTGCCTAGTACGGCGATGGGGGTCTCCCGTATCGTCCCGTACGCTCCTCGGAGGATGGGACATCATCGTCATCATCATAAAAAGAAATAAAATTAATTTAAGAATAACGTTGAGAAGGTCGGCATAAAAATTATATAATACTAAATTCTTTTTCTGTGTAATTAGAATGAAAATATTTTATTTGTTAATCATTGCACAAGGTCAAAGATTTCACTATTAGGTTTCTTTTGTTCTGGAATGCGCGCAACAGTTGGCCAATGAAAAATGTAAGTCTGTAAATGGCCAATGAAAAATGTAAGTCTGTAATAATTTAATGCTTGTTAAAATATATTATAGAAAGAGATATTACTGTTTCATTTAGGTAGACAGTTCTTTCCCATGTAGGAAGTGGTAATTTTTCTGATTTTCAGTGACTGCAGCAGCGCGGAAAAATGGCGCCAGTTAAAGTCTATGTGGACTATCACTTGAGTGATTCAAATAGGCCGCTTCACGACTATCGATCAACATTTCAAGGGCAACATTTTGAGGTAAAAAATAATAAATAATTTACGTTTCCTTACGAAGAGAGAACAATATTTCGCCAAGTGACCCGCACGAATAATGATATTTTCTCGCGCTTAAGTTTATCAAAGATACCCTTTTCGATGGATCACGTAAATACTTTAGGTGCAGCATTTTCAGGCGCTTCACGGGGCATCCGTAGCAATGCTGTGCGCGGTTACTTTTTAAAAAAGTTATTTTAGTTAAAGAACCAGAGCACATTTGAGTATATTGTCCCCCGTTTGTAGCTGGAATTCTATCCTTTTAAGTAGTATATACATTTCACTGCAGTATAAAAGGTTCAAATGGCTCTGAGCACTATGGGACTTAACATCTATGGTCATCAGTCCCCTAGAACTTAGAACTACTTAAACCTAACTAACCTAAGGACATCACACAACACCCAGTCATCACGAGGAAGAGAAAATCCCTGACCCCACCGGGAATCGACCCCGGGAACCCGGACGCGGGAAGCGAGAACGCTACCGCACGACCACGAGCTGCGGACTCACTGCAGTATAATTTTCCCACCTTTAGAATAGGTGCCATGGAAACCGGTACATTAGGCAGCAGTACAATGGGTCCAAATACGACAGCTCCTTTCTGTTATACTGATCCATATTACTGCACTGATTCCGTACAAGCGACTGGCAGACACACACAACTTCACTGATATGACTTGGATCAGACAGATGGAGAATCACGTGACCCTCTCGTGCAATCTGCAGCGCTCCGATGCGGCAAGTGAGCCGCTTACAATGGACACCAGGAAACAAAGGTATGTTCTGTTTCTTACTTATCGATTACACCAGGGCTGTCCAATATACGGCACGGCATTGTATCAATCAGTGCCAGGCCTAATCGCTTGTTGCATACGAGTCAGTGGTGAACCAACACGTTATTGACTTGCTCGATGTGAGAAGCTCTTTCTCTTGATAAAATCATACATTTTTTTTCTGAAATTGTAATCATTTGTTTGTCTTGCAGTGGTTACGTGTATCTACCGATACAAGTTTTTCATATCAAACCACAGCACGACGAGTAGACGGCATGGCGAAAGATATTTATTTCACTCAAAGCACAATTAAAGGAATTTGTATTTTACAGTTTAGTGCTCGTTGAAAGTGCTGATGATGCAGATACAATACAGCATCAGCTGGCAGTCTCTGTGAGAGGTGTGACAGAGAACTGCACTGTGATCGAGTAATCGCTTGACCTGTGTTTCATGAAAAGTACAACAGGACAAGACATACAAGAAGAAGTGAGAAGTTGCGTAGAAAAGTTTGATCTTCAAGTAGAAAATCTTTCCGACTCGACAACAGATGGTGCTACAGTGATGGCGGGGAGAACAAAGGGATTTATAACTTTGATGAGTAGTGACCACTGCATTATTCACTAAGAACACCTGTGTACCGAAGTTCTCCGTTTGAAGAATGTGATGGAAAAGGTAATGTGGAGGTCAATTTCATTCGCACAAGAGAACTAAATCACAGACAACTTCGGACCTTGCTGCGTGAAGCAGGCCCAGGGCATGGCGATGTCACATACTATAGCCGAGTCGCTGGCGCAGCAGATGAGCCATGCACACACATCATTTTATTCACTGCTGGGAGAAATAAAAACCCTTATCACTGGCAAAGGACAAAATACCAGATTTTTGGAGACAGATCAGTGGTTGATGACCTCGTTTTTCTAGCTGACATAACTAAGTATCTCGCCGACCTAAATCTAAAACTCCAAGGTAAAAATCAAATGTATGGGCATATTCAAGTATTTATTAAAAATATTATTTCTTTCAAGAAACAGATCGGGGAAAGACAGGTCATTCGGAGGTTTTTTCTGCCCAAAATCAAGACACACCAGATTTCGGTAAGTACGTAATTTCGCTGAAAAAAAAAAAAAAAAAAGGGAATGAATTTGAGGGAAAATTAGCACATTTTAAAGATCAAGAGTCCAATAAGTGCTCCAAAATCCTTCTGACTTTAAGATTGAAGACGCCATGTTACACCTATAGATGAAGTTGATTGATCTTAAAGATAATGAAGGCCTTAAAACAGCCTAGCATAGTCGCCTGCAGAATGCACTGATAAAATTGTATAAGAAATGTATGAAACACGATCAGTATACCAACCTATCCAAATTTGCATTTCAACAGGTGTGCTTATTCGGAAGCACGTACGTCTGTGAACAGTTTTTTTCCACGAATGAAGCATGTGAAATCTAAAACGACACCATGGCTAACAGACGACCATCTGAGCACAATTCTCAGTCGTAGACAGATCAGAGTTGCGTGTAGTACCTTAAGTGAATTCGAAAGCGGGCGAATTGTTTATGCTCGTATGGTGATAGGCGAAGTGTTTGGTGTTTCAGGAGGCTCCGAATCGGAGAGTTATAGTCCTTACAGGGATGCGGAAAAACATCATCCGGTAAGCCACTACGCGGACGATAGCACATGTTGAGTCACCATCACAGACTCTCATTGAAGAGGCGTATCACGAAAAACATGGAGACTACAACTGCAGATGTCACTGCAGACCTGAATGTCACACTCGCGAACCCCGTCAGCAAGAAAACAACACGAAGGGAACTCCATAAGCTGGGAACTGTAGAGCGAGCTAAAATCCCAATACCACTTATCCGTGATTCGAATGGTTCCGAAGCCATAAAAGCTTGGTTATGGAACAATGGCAGAAATCTGGTCGGAAGAATTTTGTTTCACACGGTTTCCAACTTTTGACCAAGTTTACGCCCCATGACTGAAACACGGCGGGGTTCGGTGGTGATATGGGCAGGCATATGACGGTCTCCACGGGCTGCACGGTTCCTCTGTAAGGTCGTATTGCTGCCAAGGATTATGAGACCACTTTGGGTGACTAGCTCGGTCTCATAGTACATTGTTTGTTCCACAACGGTGATGCTGTGTTTCAAGGCCTCCCGTTCACACAGCTCGCTGGTTTTGTGAGCACGAGGATGAATTCTTGCATCTCCCGTGGCTGCTACAGTAAAAAAAAATGGTTCAAATGGCTCTGAGCACTATGGGACTTAACTTCTGAGGTCATCAGTCCCCTAGAACTTAAAACTACTGAAATCTAACTAACCTAAGGACATCACACACATCCATGCCCGAGGCAGGATTCGAACCTGCGACCGTAGCGGTCGCCCGGTTCCAGACTGTAGCGCCTAGAACCGCTCGGCCACTCCGGCTGGCGCTCTTTTATACCGGACAGGGGTTTTACATGAGGGCGGAGCAGCAGATCCCGCTAGCTGCTGATCCCCAGGCAGTTGCCGGGTCCGGCTGCCACCGCGTTAGCAGGTGCTCTCTAAACACTGCTTCTGCGAACGTCCTCCCCTCGGCGACAGTAAAGGCCACACTAGCCTTGAGCCCTTCAGCACGGGCGACTCCATCGTCTCAGTCGACTACAGCTAGCAAGTGAGTCTACTGCAACATCTCTTGGCGTAGGGATACACGATTAATTGCCATTAATAGAGTAATCGTAATAATTACGGTAATCTGTTAGGGCGGTACCAGTCTTTCTATCTTGTCAGTTAACAAACTCCATCCGGAGAGACCCCGGAAGGCCCAACGGTACCGACCGACCGCCGTGTCATCCTCAGGCCATAGGCGTAACTGGATACGTGTATGGAGGGACATGTGGCCAGCACACCGCTCTCCCGGCCGTTGTCAGTTTTCGTGACCCTTAAGCCGTCGGCACACGGACCGTGCTGTCGAACGTCAACGTTGAGCGTGCCGAGTTCAACGTGCTGCTGAACGCTCAGGAACGATGCGACTCGTGCATACGGTACGTGGGCCCCAACGTGGTATGCGCGATCGCAACGCACTCCAGCGGCAGTCGAGGGATGTTTCTAGTTCGTAAATCACACTGCTTACTCAACGGGCGCGCGTAAAATTCCTACGTTAGCTCCAGCGTCCACGAAAATCAAAGTGCCATGTCCAGTCAATAAGGACAGAGACATATAAAAGTTCCATTACAAACAGTGCGGTATAAATTTGGAATACTTCTCCGCATAAGATAAACATTATTTCATCATTCCCACATTTATTAAAACCCCAAGGTCAGTCTTACTTAATCACTGTTCCTACCCAATAGCAGAATCTTTGCAATATGTGAATTACGAAGCGTGAAAGAAAAAGGAGCAAAATATCTTTATATAAGTAGCGCAAGCTGTCCTGTATATTAAGCCAACCGAACAAACACACCCCTCAAAAAAGGTGAACTTATATTTACATAACATCAAATATCATAGTATACACTTATATTAAACTAATAATAAAGTACCAGAACGTAATAAAAATGCTAATGTTAGGAAACAAAATTTAGGAGGGTCAAGACGCGAACCTCCGCTCCATCTATCAAAACAATACAAAACAGTGACGCTACTCATTACGCTAATCCAAAAACACACAGAGACGCCTCGCAAGTAATCAAACTATGTTACCCGTTGCAGAAAACATCGTAGTTATGTTAATAATTGAAATTTAATTGTAACAAATTGCACCAAGAACAAAGCGTTTTGGGTGGATCTTCAGTGTGTCGCTGCCTTCAAATAGCCTGCTCTCATAATACGCAAGTTACAATAATTCTTTTGCCACAAATATGATGTTTCTCATTATTTTATTGGAACGAGTCACACATTTACAACGTATTTTCCAATGATTCTGAATTTGCTGGTGCTCAGACACGGCATATATACACGTAAGCTTGAAATGAATGCCAATATGGCGCCTTACAACTCTGTACTGAAGGGAGACGGCGTGCTTGTGACGTAGGTGGCGTTGTGCCATCTCATTGGTCAACGCTCAGACGCACGCTCAGAGTATCTGACATGCCAGATATTGCTCTGCACGTTCGGAAAGACTATTCCACGCTAAGACGTCAGAAACTCGGCACGCTCGGCGCTCAACGTTCGGATGCACGGTCCGTGTGCCGACGGCTTTAGCCGCTGCTTCTCAGTCATGGAGCTCCTCAATTGGCCCCACAACGGCTGAGTGCAGCCAGCTTGCCAACAGCGCTCACCACACCCCGACAGTCACCCATCCAGGTGTTGGCCAAGGCCGGCCGCTGTGGCCGAGCGGTTCTAGGCGCTACAGTCTGGAACCGCGCGACCACTACGGTCGCAGGTTCGAATCCTGCCTCGGGCATGGATGTGTGTGATGTCCTTAGGTTAGTTAGGTTTAAGTAGTTCTAAGTTCTAGGGGACTGATGACCACAGATGTAAAGTCCCATAGTGCTCAGAGCCATTTGAACCACGTTTTTGTTAGCCAAGCCCGACAGCACTTCATTTGGGTGATCTGACGGGAACCGGTGTTACAACTGAGGCAAGACCGTTGGCATCGTGTCAATTAATTTTTCATAATCAATTAACGTTAAGATTTTCCTTTTCTTGGTTGCATACGCCAACCTAACTTTGCTGTTTGGCTGTCCGACTGTTTAAAACCCTTTTTCCCAGTAACAGGAAAACCTGTCAAGTTAAATTCGCGCCGTATATGGTTCAAATGGCTCTGAGCACTATGGGACTTAACTTCTGAGGTCATCAGTCCGCTATAAGTTAGAACTATTTAAACCTAACTAACCTAAGGACATCACACACACCCAGTCATCACGAGGCAGGATTCGAACCTGCGACCGTAGCAGTCGCGTGGTTTCAGACTGTAGCGCCCAGAACCACTCTGCCACCGCGGCCGGCTTGTGCCTTATACTAAGGTCTACGGTCCCTTGGTGATGCAAAAAATTGAAGCTTCTAAGTCAATGCAATCAAAACGTACGGTCATTTATTTCACACATTTTGATACATGCAAACTCACGCATCAAAACCTACATGGTACTGTAGCCTGTTACGCGACGTGGAAGGAAGACTGATCCCAAAATACGGTCGCCAATTTTCCCGACCCATACATTCTGGGTGCACGATGGTGGTGGTGGTGGTGGTTAGTGTTTAACGTCCCGTCGACAACGAGGTCATTAGAGACGGAGCGCAAGCTCGGGTTATGGAAGGATTGGGAAGGAAAGCGGCCGTGCCCTTTCAAAGGATCCATCCCAGCATTTGGCTGGAGCGATTTAGGGAAATCACGGAAAACCTAAATCAGGATGGCCGGAGACGGGATTGAACCGTCGTCCTCCCGAATGCGAGTCCAGTGTGCTAACCACTGCGCCATCTCGCTCGGTGGGCGCACGATGCTGATGATTCGTTGTCACCGTACAATGGGGAGTCGGCATACTATCCCACAGATGACTGTCACAAAAGTTGTAAGATACCAATGCGCGAAAAGGTGGCCTCGTCTGTGAATAGGATGGCTGACACAAACCCCGCAATCGTGGTTGCATGGTGAAAAAGCCAGTGACAAAAGTGCTCCTCATGTGGAAAGTCTGTCGCTAGTAATCCCTGCAGACGCTGTAAGTGACACGAGTGCTAACAATTGTCAAGGAGAATGTTCCACTCGGTCGACTTGCTTATCCCGTACTGGCGGCCCAACTGCCTGGTACTGACACGGCGGTCGCCTTCCACAGTGTTAATCACATTTCCCTCCAAGTCTGGTGTCCGAACATTTCGGGCATGTCCTTCATGATTTTCTACTTCCTGAAACGACCTTGTCTCAGACAAACGGCGAAACACTGTTGCAAACATGGGACGCTGTGGCTGTTGTCGGCGGGAGTAGGTCTCTCGGTACAATCTTGTGCCCGCCGCCCGTTGCCATTTGCCTTTCCGTAAGCAAAGTCCTCGGTTCGAATACGGACCACAGTGTACTACACTGTGGCACATCCACTACAAGGGGAGTCAGCGAGAGAAGTGGATCGGACTCAACATTACCTATTACTATGGCAGGAGATGGCGCTATGGCATGACGTATGAGGAAGACTACCACCCTCTAGAAGGAAACCGGCTGCATGGTACAGCGCGTATTAGACCGCAGTCTCTACATCAAAGTATGATTGAATAAATGGTCCATGCTTTCCGGACACATGTTCTTTAGACCTTTTTCGACTCGTATCCTCTCAACGATCAATCCCTAGAGTTTGTACACGGTGGAAAAAACCACCCTGTAGAATTAAGTGATCATGGGATAGAAAAGCAACTGACAGAGGAAAGCCCACTGGATCTGACGGGTACTAGTAATACTCTATACAGAATAATAATATTATCTTGGAACTCTTCCATTTGGTCCGTGTTTGCATAGAAAAATAGTAATATCAGAGACTGAGTCCGCCTTGATGCAAAACACCTTGTTATTCGTTTATTTCTTTATTATCCCAAACTAGTTTCGGCGACAAGTATCACCATCATCAGTGGGGTTTTTTAATCTAAAACATGCAGAAAACGGCATGGTTGTACAAACACAGTAAAACAATATTACATTTTTAGAATTCGTCTTTTGAAATATAGTTTTCTATTGATACTTCCATATTGCCTTATTTATTGTATGTTACAGCACGTTGTTAGTAAACAACAGCCGCTCACATGGTTGCAGATGACATTAACTAAAAAGACGGTAACAGGAATAAGAGCACACAAAATATGTCGCAAATAGCGCCAATAATTGCCTAAAACATGCTGTAACATGCAATAAATAAGGTAGTATGAAAGTATCAATAGAAAACTATATTTCAAAAGACGAATTCTAAAAATGTAATATTGTTTTACTGTGTTTGTACAACCATGCCATTTCCTGCATGTTTTAGATTAAAAAACCCCACTGATGATGGTGATATTTGTCGCCGAAACTAGTTTGGGATAATAAATCAACGAATAACAAGGTACAAAATTTTGAAAAACACAGCCCTCAGTCGCGAACACAATTAATTTGTAACCTAGGTTTCGGTGTCACAAGGGACACCTTCTTCGGACAAAATTAAAACTAAATGTTACAGCATAACGTACCAAAAATTACGAAAGCTGCGGTCAACCTTAAGAATAACAAGGTGTTTTGCACTAAGGCGGACTCAATCTCTGTTATTACTGTTTTTCTATACAGAGTATCCAAAATAAATTGTTCCTCTTCTAGCAGGAGTACAACATGTCACAGGAGGAGTGGAGCGTTCCTAGTGACTGGAAAGAACAGCTAAGGTTTTTTTCCGTTTTCAACAAGGGTGAGTGGTTCACAAAGTACCCTCCGCTACAAGTCGTAAGAAGTACACATGCAGATGTACGTGAACAGAAAATGAACACACCGCAAGCAGATGAAAGCGCTCCGGCTGCCCGTGTAGGAACTCGCGACGTTTACAAAGCGCCGCGTGAATCAGATCCAGCACGGCCTTTTCTTTATTACTACAGGCTTGCGGCAGATGTTGGACGGGACAATTAATCACACGACGCAACAGCGAAACGCCCTGTGGCAGCTTCTCTTGTGTGGCGGGTGGGTTCTGTCGGCAGGCGACAACGGTTGTAATGTCATCGAGCGAGCAAAACACCGCTTAAAACATGGCTTAAAATAAGCGTAGAACCCGCTTCATAAAATTAATGTTTCCACTACTGCAACATGCGAGCACAACACGAAAATACGTAAATTTCCGATTTCATCTACATCCTACATACATACTCCTTAAGCCGCGTACGGTGCGTTCCTTTGCTGTGTCCGCTCGCAAATGGAGCGAGGGAAATGTCTCCGCGAGATCTACCTCCGCGACTGTAAAACAGTACTGCAGGCAGCCCCGAATGCCGCTTCTCTGAATTTTCTCATTATTGCTTCGCGGAAAGAACGTCGTCCTCAAGGCATTCCGGTTTGCGTTCACGATTTGGTAACCAACTTAGCAGGAAGCCACCGAACGATTTAACCAACACTATGTGGTCAGGATACCAAACACTCGAACAGTACTCAAGAATCGATCGCACTAGCGTTCTGTATTCGCTCTCCTTTATAGATAAGGTACAGTTCTGTGGAATTCTCCCAATAAGCTGAAGTAAACCATTCGCCTTCTCTACTATCGACCCTGCGCGCTCGCTTTCCAACTAATCAAGTAGCACGCTATCGATGCTGTATTCGAACATCACGGTATTTGTTTTCTACTCATCTCCGTTAACTTACATTTTTTACACATAGAGCAACATTCATCATACCAAGTAGAAACTGTGTCTAAATTTCTATCCGCCTAGTCTCTCAAAGACGAGACTTCCTCGTACACTATAGCGTCGTCAGCAAATAGCCTCCAGCTCCAACAGTCCCCTGCTGAGATGCAGGGTCCGTGGATTCATGAGGTTGTCTGCATACCCGTACACGTCCATTTGAAACAAGACTCGTCCGACCAGACAACATGTTTCCAATCACCAATAGTCCAATATCGGCGCTGAAGGGAACAGGCGAGACATAAAGCTCTGTGTCGTGCAATCATCGAGGGAACACGAGTGGACCTTCGGCTCCGAAAACCCATATCGATAATGTTTCGTTCAACGGTTCGCACGCTCATACTTGTTCATCGCCCAGCACTGAAATCTGCAGCAACTTGCGGGACGGTTGCGCTTCTGTCACGTTGAACGATTCTCTTCAGTCGTCGTTGGTCCCGTTTCTGGCCGCAGCGATGTCGGAGACTTGATGTTTTACCGGATTCCTGGTATTCCCGGTACACTCGTGAAATGGTCGTAAGGGAAAATCTCCGCTAACTAGGAGCTGCTGTGTCCCGTCGCCCGCGCGCCGATTATAACACGACACTTAAATCTTGATAACGTGCTATTATAGCAGCAGTAAGCGATGGAAAAACTGCACCAAACACTTGGTGTCTCATATAAGGCTGCCGACCGCAGCGCCGTATTCTGCCTGTTTACATATCTCTGTATTTGAATACGCATGCCTATAACAGTTTCTTTGGCGCCTTGCGGGAGCAATCGCATGTTGTCGTTGTGAAGATTGTAACACCTCCGTTTTTTATCCCGACCTGGTCTGATCGAATAGCAGTCCAATATTTATTATTAACACGACCGTGAACCTAATGGGGCTGGGAATCGGAATTGACTGCTACGGAAGTTGTTACTTCCCAGTTCGTTCTGCTCAGTACTATAATACTGAATGTCTGGTAATGAGGAACACCAACACAGTTTTACTAATTACGAACTTATATTCTTCTCAAAACACAAAAAAGGAGATAGCCACTGCCTTCGTCATACATATCTAATTACGGCTAATCTCAGCACAGGCTTTCTTCATTTTCCATTATCGTCACACGCTAATCCATCACTGCATCCAACACTGCAATCCAAGGTTAGGCCGGCGCGGTGGACGCGAAACCAAATATCGGCACTGGTAACGTCACTGATCACTTTCGTAGTGATACTTCGTCACTTTCCCGGTATTAATCCATTACATAGGGGTCTAACCACGGCGATGGCGACACCCTTCTCCGTTAAAGATCCTGTATTTCAACAAATGGCCTTCACACACATATACCCGCCAACTACACTGGCGCATCTCGACACTCGCTCTCTCAACACGCCACAATCGATTGTTCGCCCTATCGACCTGTGCCGAGTGCAAAGTTATAGTAAGGGCCTACGGACCCCTTACAAGATGACCGATAGGATCGTATCTTACAGGAAACAAACTGAGGAGCTACTTGACTGAGGAGTAGCGGCTTCGGTCTCGGAAACTGACATAGTATTTGAATAGGCATGGAAATTCCATTGGGACCAAACTGCTGAGGTCATCGGTCCCTAAGCTTACACACTACTTAATCTAACTTATACTAAGTGTGGCTACAGCCAACACATACACCTATGCCCGAGGGAGGACTCGTACCTCCGACTGGGAAGCCGCGCGAACCGTGCACTGCGCCTAATACCGGGCAGCTACTCCGCGCGACGAATACCAACTTCTGTACCAGTTTCTTTGGCACTTCAGTGTAGAAGTTTACCAAGTAAAACTCACTCCTGACAGGGTGCGGACTTATATTTACTTAACATCAAATATTACAGAAACTGAAGTATTTCGTACAGAACTCCCACAACTTTTCACAAGACGCGAAGGTGAAAAAAAAGTATATGTGTAGTGTCACACGAACCGTCACGCGATCCATTCTCGGTCCCATGTCGCGATGCCTCAGACGCCATGCTGCAACTCGCTTGTTAGCAGCCTCGTTTTCTACTCTTTCGTCGTCGAAATATTAATCACATTTCATCATACGACAAATCCTAATATGGACGACACGTTTTCACGAATTTCAAATGGATCGTTGCCATACAACAGCTTACTGTGGTCAGCGTGACGGATTGTCACACCTATCGGCCCGGGTTCGATTCCCGGCTGGGTCGGAGATTTTCTCCGCTCAGGGACTGGGTGTTGTGTTGTCCTTATAATCATCATTTCTTCCCCATCGACACGCAAGTCGCCGAAGTGGCGTCAACTCGGAAGACTTGCACTAGGCGAACGGTCTACGCGGTGGGAGGCCCTAGCCACACGGCTTACTCTCATTGCACGCTTGTTATAACGCGAAAATAAATAGATGCGAAAATTTTTTTACCCACCATTCTGACGCTTCCCGTCACTTTATTACCACAAATCGCGCCAATAACGATTCGTTCTCGATACAGTCAACGTGCTGGTAGTTAGAAACAGCATATATTTGTAGGGTGTAATATATAGCATAAAACGCATCGAATATGTGCTTGTGTTGAACACGACAAATACAGTTTGGCGAACTGCTGCCTGCTTGTGACGTAGCGAGAGTTCGTGTTTCCAATTGGTTGTCCTTCACGTGGCACGTTGCCGAAGTGTCGCAGAACTTATTTTGTGTTTCACGCGACGAAATGGCGTCTCATCGAGACACAGCAGGGAGTGACGTGACAAAACCTTCGTAGCGCCACGTTAGCTAACTCGTCCCGTGTGCCGACGGCTTAACCGCTGCGGTGTGAGGACGCGCTCGGCGGCGCGCACAGCCTGCGGCCGGCCGCATCGCCAGTGGAGTCACGCCGCGGCCGTGAAGGTCGCGCCGCCTTGGACAGCCCTGGGCGGCTCCCGCGGCCTCATTCAGCGCGCGGCGGAGCTCCTGGCCGTCGGCAGCCGAGGAGGTGTCTCCCAGGCCAGCCGAGCAACTCGCAGCGCGTCAGCCGAGCGGTACGGGACGCCACCGTGTCCGCACCGGAAGGAATGTAGCGCGGCGTTTGTCGGCCGCGACCGTATACTACACTACTGGCCATTAAAAGTGGTACACCGTGAACAAATGCAGATGAGAAACGGGTATTCATTGGACAAAAATATTATACTAGAACTGACATTTGATTACATTTTCACGCACTTTGGGTGCATAGATCCTGAGAAATCCGTACCCAGAACAACCACCTCTGCCCGTAATAACGGTCTTGATACGCCTGGGCATTGAGTCAGACAGAGCTTGGATGGCGTGTACAGGTACAGCTGCCCATCCAGCTTCAACACTATACCACAGTTCATCAAGAGTAGTCACTGGCGTATTGTGACGAGCCAGTTGCTCGGCCACCATTGACCAGACGTTTTCAATTGCTGAGAGATCTGGAGAATGTGCTGGCCAGGACAGCAGTCGAACATTTTCTGTAACCAGAAAGGCCCGCACAGGACCTGCAACATACGGGCGTGCATTATCCTGCTGAAATGTAGGGTTTCGCAGGGATCGAACGAAAGTTTAGCCACGGGTCGTAACACATCTGAAATGTAACGTCCACTGTTCAAAGTGCCGTCAATGCGAACATGACCGAGAACCAATGGCACCCCATACCATCACGCCGGGTGATACGCCAGTATGGCGATAACGAATACACGCTTCCAATGTGCGTTCACCGCGATCTCGCCAAACACGGATGCGAACATCATATTGCTGTAAACAGAACCTGGATCCATCCGAAAAAATGACGTTTTGCCATCCGTGCACCCAGGTTCGTCGTTGAATACACCATCGCAGGCGCTCCTGTCTGTGATGCAGCGTCAAGGGTAACCGCAGCCATGGTCTCCGAGCTGATAGTCCATGTTGCTGCAAACGTCGTCGAACTGTTCGTGCAGATGGTAGTTGTCTTGCAAACGTCCCCATCTGTTGACTCAGGGATCGAGACGTGGCTGCACGATCCGTTACAGCCATGCGGATAACATGCCTGTCATCTCGACTGATAGTGATACGAGGCCGTTGGGATCCAGCACGGCCTTCCGTATTACCCTCCTGAACTCACCGATTCCATATTCTGCTAACACTGGATCTCGACCAACGCGAGCAACAATGCTGCGATACGATAAACCGAAATCACGATAGGCTACAGTCCGACCTTTATCAAAGTCGGAAACGTGATGGTACGCATTTCTCCTCCTTACAAGAGGCATCACAACAACGTTTCACCAAGCAACGCCGGTGAACTGCTGTTTGTGTATGAGAAATCGGTTGGAAACTTTCCTCATGTCATCACGTTGTAGATGTCGCCACCGGGGCCAACCTTGTGTGAATGCTCTGAAAAGCTAATCATTTGCATATCACAGCATCGTCTTCCTGTCGGTTAAATTTCGCGTCTGTAGCACATCATCTTCGTGTTGTAGCAATTTTAATGGCCAGTAGTGTATTTGTTCTGTGGATACTGTGCGCGGCAGCGTTAAGGTCCGCTATTCCGGGTTAAAGGAGGCTGTGTCCATAATACTCGCGAACGAACTTTGATAAGCAAAGGGCTACAGATTTCGAACGAAAACATTTCTGAGATTTTCACTTTTCAGCGGAGTGTGCGCTGATACGAAACTTCCTGGCAGATTAAAACTGTGTGCCGGACCGAGACTCGAACTCGGGACCTTTGCCTTTTGCGGGCAGGTGCTCTACCAGCTCAGCTACCCAAGCAAGACTCACGCCCCTTCCTCACAACTTCAGTTCTCCTAGTACCTCGTCTCCTACCTTCCAGACTTTACAGAAGCTCTCCTGCGAACTTTGCAGCACTAGCACTCTAGAAAGGAGTTTCTGTAAACTTTGGAAGGTAGGAGACGGGGTAGTGGCAGAAGTGAAGCTGTGAGGACGGGGCGTGAGTCGTGCTTGAGTAGATCAGATGGTAGAGCATTGCCCGCGAAAGCCAAAAGACCCGAGTTCGAGTCTCGATCCGACACAGTGTTTTAATCTGCCAGGAAGTTTAATTTCTGATACAGCGTGTGCTAATGCTTTAAATAAAGGGTGCGGCTCGTAAAACCGGCCTGTAAAGAGGCCCACGAGAGCGACTGGCCGTGGCGCATGTCGAGAAGGTAGGCACGAACTCGCTCGCCCGCTCAAAGCACGCAAAATGCGTTTCTAAACCTGTTAACTCACAGTTGGTCGTGTATGTACTAACGAGAATTGCATCTTCTACTGGAATCTATCATGAAGTCTTACTGATTAACAGTACTACAACGAAATTTAATTTAAGATCAATACTCGATATAAATGGTACGACGGCTTGTTTATAGCATTTAGTTCAAAAATGGTTCAAATACTCTGAGCACTATGGGACTTAACTTCTGTGGTCATCAGTCCCCTAGAACTTAGAACTACTTAAACCTAACTAACCTAAGGACATCAGACACATCCATGCCCGAGGCAGGATTCGAACCTGCGACCGTAGCGGTCACGCGGTTCCAAACTGAAGCGCTTAGAACCGCACGGCCACACCGGCCGGGTATAACATTTAGTCTCTTCAGCTTAACAGCCCTCATCTCATAAAAAAAGGGGTGCCTTATGCAACTGATAATCATTTTGGCATGATTTTTAGTTCATTGTACCCCAGTACAGCCATGACAAATTATAACTACACCTATGGACTTGCAGGCAACGGCCTTGCAGCAGCGCCGGCCGTTGTGGCCGAGTGGTTCCAGGAGCTTCAGTCTGGAACCGCGCGACCGCTACGGTCGCAGGTTCGAATCCTGCCTCGGGCATGGATGTGTGTGATGTCCTTAGGTTAGTTAGGTTTAAGTAGTTCTAAGTTCTAGGGGACTGATGACCACAGATGTTCAGTCCCATAGTGCTCAGAGCCATTTGAACCATTTGAACCTTGCAGCAGTGGATACACCGGTTCCCGTCAGATCACCGAAGTTAAGCGCTGTCGGGCCTGGTCGGCACTTGGATGGGTGACCATCCGGGCCGTTATGCGCTGCTGACATTTTTCGGGGTGCACTGAGCCTCGTGATGCGAATTGAGGAGCTACACGACCGAATAGTAGCGGCTCCGGTCAAAGAAAACCAGCATAACGACTGGGAGAGCCGTGTGCTCACCACACGCCCTCCTATCCGCATCCTCATCTCAGGATGACTCGGCGGTCGGATGGTCCCGATGGACCACTTGTGGCCTGGAGACGGAGTGCTATGCACTTCCGGTCATTGTAGGACTAGACTCCATAATAGCGGTTTACAGTAGAAGATGCATTTCTCGTTTCTACGTACACACCTAGTTACGAGTTAACAGGTGTAGAAACGTAGTTTGTCTCCTGAGCTGAGCGACGCTCCTCTTCTGTCAAGTTTGAATAAAAGTCACTGCTCACTGTCGTCTCAAAGAATATGGGCGCCACAGCGTGTGTGACGGAAATGGCACACCAAACACTTATCTGCTTGTCGTGTAAGCGTATCTCGTATGGATTTTCTGTCGACCAGTACCAGATGTTTTTGGAATTTATGTACCCAGACAGGTGGAACCACGCCTCGTCGCTCATGATGAGCCTTAGTGAGTCCGAGACACCACTGGCAACATTGCTCAACAGCCACGAACAGAAATGCACTCTCTCCTGCAGGTCAGGCTCCTTCCATTTCTTGCACAACACTTATCCAGCACGGTTGTAACTTCAGACCTCTTAAAACACAACTGCAGCTTCTCTCAGTGGCATTAACCTCCTGGTTGACTTACGGGGACGGCTTGTAATTACTTTCTGCACCTGCCTCTTTAACTCAGCTATCCGGACAAGCGGTGCTCTGTTTCTGGGAGTATTTTCCACCGATCCTCTACGCCGCCATTTTTTCATCAACTCCTGTAGGGTGCTTTTTGCTGGCACAGAATGACCTGGTAATTTCTCCTGAAATGAGTTCTTTGTTTTCACAAAAGGTACAGTATGAATGAACGCTTTAAGAATGGCAATACACCCGGATAACGAATACGACACTATCACACACTCACCCAACTACACACAACGAGGCCTTTTTCTCAATTGCTTTCGAGCAGTGTCGGTACATCAGAGTAAATGGTTAGTTCGTGGGTGACTGGACGACGTTTCTCGTCGTCCGTTGTTATTGACGCGCGCGTTAAAGTTATAGGCGCGGGCCTCTGTAAATATACGTATACACGGGGTGATACCGTGATGATGTTACAGACTTTCAAGGATGATGGAGAACGATAAATGTTTTAATTTGAAGTCAGGATCCCTGTACCGGAAACGAACGAGTCGAAAGTTATAAGCGAAAACCGTTATTATACCTCTGACAGTTGAGTACATGTATCGGTTCTTGTGTTGCGAAGAGTGTAGGGCTGGTAACTTTCAGTGGTGGTAGTGTGGACAAAAATGAGAAAACATGTCCAATAAACATGGGCTCCAAATAGCATACCTGAAGAGTTATGACGATTCGCCCATCTTCGCTAATGTGAAACACACTCCTCTACTGAGCAAGTGTTCATAGCTGTTAAGGTATGCACTTTAGAGCCCACGTTTATTGAACATGTTTTCTCGTTTCTGTCCACACTACTACCACTGAAAGTTACCAGCCCTACACTGTTCGCAACACATGAACCGGTACACGATTCAACTGTCAGAGGTATCAGAACAGTTTTCGTTCATAACTTTCGACTCGTTCGTTTCCGGTACAGGGATCCTGTTGTGTACATAGTTCCGCATAGTCAGCGCGTACACAACTTTCCCACTAGAGCGCGCCCCACTAAGCACAACAGCGCAGGCGCAGCGCTCGTCCATCTCCGCACTACGAGATGGCGCTGCCTTAGAGACGGGCCAAATTCTGCTTCCACCGATCCGTGTATTAATATGTCACGCTGCCAATGAGATTGCTGCTAATGTCGAACCTTTTCTCCTTGTGGATCACACTCACGCAGTGATACATGAACGCACGAGGTATTATAACGAGTGTACAGACCTCAGATTAGTCAGTCTGCATTAGTCTGTAGTCAAGTTTCAGTCTGCACCTAATAAGATTATTATATTCCTGTACATAGCCATGAAGATAAATGTATAGACACTTTTGTCAAGTATCAGAGATATGTGAGAATAAGATTAACATACCAATACCAAAGGAACTTCAGATTGTCAATTGTAAGTAATTTTTATGCTTGTTATTATTTTAATAAATGAGTGTGAAAATTAATCAAGTTCTGTTTAAAGTTGGTCACCGTCAATCTGCTGCTGTAAGCGTGCAAGTGGCATTTCTATCATCTGCCTTAACGGCAGAAGATAAACACGCCACGATAAGACCACGAGACATATTGCTGACACTCGCCTACTTCGTTAGAGCGACAAGTCAAATACTGTGATGGTGTGTGTACCAAAGGTCTTACAGTACGCACACCACAGATCCTTACTTCAAATTAATACATTTATCGTTCTCCGTCATCCTAGAAAGTCTGTAACATCATCACGGAATCACCCCGTGTATACGTACATTTACAGAGGCCCATGACTATCACTCTGACACTCTGTAGTTTCCTTGGATGACGTTCCCGGACATGGGTTCCTATTCAAAATACGATGTACTCACTCCCCTCTACAAGTCCTTGAAATCCGTAACGGGAATTTCCGACCACCCTGTATGTGTCCAGTATCTCCTTCCAGTCCTATTCGGTATGGGTCCCACACACTTGAGCAATATCCTAGGTTGGGAAGTGTGGTGTCATGCATCGATACCACGCCACTGGCGTTCCACAGTTTGCGAATGGAACGGCAAGTTTCCGTCCGACTCCTACAGCGATCGCGCGTGCTCTGGGGGACCCAATGATGCACGCCCGCTGCGCCACATCGCCAGCAACGCGGTAGCATTGGCGCCCTCTGTCACCGCAATAAAAGAGGGCCGAAGGCAGAGTCGCAGTCCGCTCGCGCTTGGAGCCGCTTCGTTTCGGGACACTGCACACCTCGTCGCTGCTCCAACTCCATAGCTTTTATTATTGTGATAATTGAAATGAAACTTTGTACTTTTGGAGAAATACAAGTTAGCGTGTTCCCTAATCGTTTCTGCTCCTGCTCCTGTCCAGCTTCCCTACAACGACAGTTGTACCACCAGTCTGTAACTCACCTTTCCATACCGTTGTGCACGAAGTTATACACAACAGATAGAACAAGTGATTTGTAAGTAATATCCTTTGTAGACTGATTGCATTGTCTGCCATAAACCGAAGTCTAGCACCTGCTTTAGCCATATCAGAGCCATTACGTTTCCTTAGAAATTGTTAAACTCTGGTATTTGTATGAGTTTACAGATTCCACCTGCGGCTCACTAATATTATATTCGCAGGATACTATATTTTTGTTCTGTTTTGTAAAGTGCAAAATTTCAGATATTTGAACATTTAAAGTAAGTTGCCAATCACTGAACCACTTTCAAATCTTATCAAAGTCTGACTGAAAATATTTGAACAGTTTCGTTAACACTGTACTTCACTCTAGATAAGTGCATCATCTTCGAAAAGTCTGAGCTTATTATTAATATTGCCCGCAAGATCATTAACATATAACATGTAGAGCAAGGGGCCCAACGCACTTCCTTAGGGTACACCCACATTTACACCTGTCGACGACTCTCCAACCAATATGACATGCATATTCCCTACCAATAAACCCTCAGTCTAGTCACATATTCCGTCTGATTCCCCATATGATCGTACTTTTGTTAGTAAGCTTAGGTGTGCTACTGAGTCAAATGCTTTTCGGAAATCGAGAAATACTGCATCCACCAGACTACCTCGATCCGTGGCTTCCACGATGTAATGTGAGAAAAGTTGCGTTTTTCATGACCTGTGTTTTCGAAATCCATGCTGGTTGACATGAAGGACGGCTTCTGTTAGAGATACCTCATTATGTTTGAGCTCAGGTTATGTTCCAAGATTCTACAAAAAATCGATGTCAAGGATACTAGACGTTAGTATTACTGATCATTTCTGGTACCCTTCTTGTAGACTGTAGACAGGTGTGATCTGCGTTTTCTTCCAATTATTGGGCACAGTATTTTATTGGAGAGCTCTGTGATGTATTACAGTTGACAGAGGGGCTAACTCAGCCGCGACTCGATACAGAATCCGATATTTATGTCCAGGATTTCCTTCAATGTTAATGATTTCAGCTGTTTCTCAACGCCACTGACTCGCGAAATACTCCTGGGTTTTTCTTTGTAAGGGACCATTTGAAAGCAGAGTTAACATTTCTGCTTGCGCTTTGCTTCTTTCAGCTTCAGTTCCTATCTCATTCGCTAGGGATTGGACGCTAACTTTGGTGCCACTACAAGCCTTTACATATGACGAGAATTTAAAAGATCGTTTGACAGTATTCTGCTACGGTAGTCATTCTCGGCTTCAGGTATTGCTCTCTTGACTGCTGAACGTGGTTCATTCGCATCTCTCTGACTACAGTCCTATGCTTTCTCTTACACCTATTATCAAGTAGACTGTTTCTTTAGGGGTTTCTTTACAGCGACATTTTACCATAGAGGGTCTTTCTCATTATGAACTATCCCACTGGGTACATACCTATCCAGTGCGTGCTCAACTATTCTTTTAAACTTGAGCCTGTCCTGATATATAGGTTTCAGGTTCCTCATTAAGGTATGACACTATTCTCTGTCTGGTTTGCTGATCATATAAATTTTTCTGCTTCTTTTAGTTGTCCTTAGTGTTTTGGTATTCATTGTTGCTAACCTGTCTCGTGATCACTGTTCCCAGTTTTGATGTGAACTTCTTTGAAGAGGTTAGGTCTGTGTTGCCACTAGATCTAACATATTTCCATCATGAATGGGGTTCTGTACTACCTGTTCTAGGTAGTTTGCAGTGAAGGCATTTAGTAACGTTTCACAGGATGTCTTTTCACGCCCACCACTAACAAAACTGTACCTATCCCAACTGATTGTTGAATGAAGTCTTCTCCAATTATTACACTATCGTTAGAGATCTTATGTACAAGCGTAATGTTTCACTTACGTCAGGGGGAGAATCTGGTGGTCGATAGAAGGATCCTTTTATAATGTTTTGTCTACTCTTGATACAGAGTTTTGTGCAAACAATCTCACATGGAGCTTCAATTTCTATCCTGGTGGATTTGAGTTTCTTGTCTATCATGACACATATACTACTCCCACTTCCCGTTTCGCTATCATTTCGGTATACGCATAAATTTTTTCCCAAAAGACCTCATTACTGTCAACTTCACAAATATTATGCGAGCTACAGCCCTTTTTAGGAGCGCTTCAAACCCTGGCACTTCATTGCGAGTGCTTCGGCCGGATTTTGATAATCTCATCTGCAGGAGGCATTTCTTTGGATCTTATCATCGTTATCTGGAACTGACGGAGTGTTGCCTAATATAACACACACAGTTAGCTACTTTCTTAGCTGGCCCATCTAGAGGGACCGTACAATTCTCAATCCTAAGGCGTAAGTCTTAGAAGTCACATCCTAGCTTGTCACAGAACCCTCGGAGTCTCTGATTCAAGCCTTCCACTCGACTAAGAACTAGGGGGCCAAGGTCTGTTTCAGAGACAATGCTACAGCTTGTGAGCTTCGTTGAAACTCCGTGTGCAAGGCTGGCATTAGCTGGTCGCTGGAATGATCCATGAATGACCTTGGAGCCTGGACGAGAGGCACCGTTCGTTCCAACGTGCAGTACAATCTGTAGTTGGTTGCACCCTGTTCCCTCAGTTGGTTCCGGGACAGCGTCTTCAACATGCTCAATAAGGCCTCCAAGCATATACACTGAGCGTACGTCGTGCACCTCCCCATCACTTGCTGCCGTTTCCCTATGTGATAACATTATCAGGCGTATGTTCGAGCCGCCGAAGATTAATTGACCCCGTACCCTTCCGTATTTGCCTCCTCTTGACAAGGAACAAAGCAGGTTTCCACAAAACGGGCGAAGTGAGTCCCACTGGCTCAGTTTCAGTTTCAGTGAAAGACAGCACCTCGAGCCTATTTGTTAGAGGGATCGGTACAACTCCCAGAGTCCTCTTTGGTCCCTGCCTACCCTGTACACGACGCTCGTGCTACGCCGCTCAGAGTGGACGGGTAATGGTGAGGCTTATATTTCGTGCAGGAGAGCCAGTGTGCACTGTAGAGGCTAAGTTAGTACTTGAGATACCTTTGGCACCTCTGGTACACAACTCAGTGTAGCCTTGCCAACACACCTATTCGCAGCAGCTTCCAATCGCTTGACAATCGTCAGGCCGATTTCCAGCTGCTACCTGCTCACCCCTGCCTGAGCACAGCTAACACAGTGGGGCTGCATTATGCCTTGTACAGTATTCTACAGTCAAATTGAATGGAACCATCAACCGCCATAATTGTGTGTGCTGGGTAACAGATAACTGCGTGTTACGGAAGAGAGAGCTGTCAAAGGAGCTGCAGGGTCAATTATTTTGAAGCAATAGTGACGGGTGTAAAGTACCTTACCATGTTGCAGGAACCAACTGAACCACGTGTTCACGGACTTTACCGAGGTGATTCTTCTCCTTTTTTCTTCTTCTTCTTTTTTTTCCCGCCAGCAAGACGGTGCACCCTCAGGTTACTATCGTGACGGGTGGCAATTCCTGGATGAATCATTTTTTGAGAGGTGGATAGGCCGACGAGGAAGTGTTGAGTTTCCACCCACACCCCCCAATGTTAACGCCGTTGGGCTTCTTTCTAAGGGGAACTCTTGGTTGTCACCGTCTACGCCGCAAAGCCGCGTACGCTGTATGGCATGAGAGAGGCGACTGCGAGTGCTTGTTAATCCATTCCAGTGTCAACCACAACCCACATGTGGGTCGGTCTGTTCCGCAGCGGTGCAGACACTGCACTGCTGCCGACACAGGACATTTTGAACATCTTCAACAGCAAACAACATCTGTAATTGTCGTGACCATCATCGCTAATCTTTCCTCTTATCTCTTTCATCAAAATGACCTCATTTTACTTGAGGCAGCTGAAGAACTGATTCAGGGATTGACAAAGAAGTTTGCCACATCAAAACATGTAGTAGACATTAGCCCAATGCTCCAGCAAAGCCAAATGTCAGAAAGACTCTTAAAGTTGTCGTTACAGTAAAACAGTTATGTGTCAGCTCAAGACACTTGCCGCGTACACAGTACCTTGATACACTACGTCAGATATCCGCTAGGCTGCCGTGGTTGATGCTTACCTGCAACACAGAAAAGAATTCCAGCTCATTAACAAGAAGTCACGTTTGAACGCAATGTTCTAAAGTAAAAGTGAAGAAATCGAAAAACAAATGATTGGCTCTGAGCACTATGGGACTTAACATCTGTGGTCATCAGTCCCCTAGAACTTAGAACTACTTAAACCTAACTAACCTAAGGACACCACACACATCCATGCCCGAGACAGGATTCGAACCTGCGACCGTAGCAGTTGCGCGGTTCCGGACTGAGCGCCTAGAACCACGAGACCACCGCGGCCGGCAACAAATGATTGTCGGAAGGAATGACTCAGCATACAGAAAAGTCAAAACAACTTTCGGTTAAATTAAGAACGATGGTACTAACATTAAGAGTGCAGTGCGAACTCAACTGTTAAATGCAGAGGAGAGAGCGGACATGTGGGAACGTTACACTCAAGGCCTCCATACGGCGGAGGATTTGTCTGATGATGTGATGGAAGAACTAACAATAGTCGATAGGGAAAAAATGGGGATCCATTATCAGAATCAGAGCTTTGGAGAAGTTAAAATCAAATAAGGCGGAACGGATACACAACATTGCAAATCAATGGGGAAAGTGGCAACAAAACGACTATTACGTCGATGCGTCGAATGTAGGAGTCTCGCCATATACCATCTGACTTTTGCCATCCACACGATTCCGAAGACTCGAAGAGCTGAGAAGTGTAAGAATTATGGCACAGTCTGGTTAACAGCTCTTGCACCCAAATTTCTGACAAGAATAATATACACAAGATCGGAAAAGAAAATTGAGGAAGTGTTAGATTACGATCAGTATAGCTTTAGGAAAGGTAAAGCCACCAGAGAGAGGCCGGCCGGGGTGGCCGAGCGGTTCTGGGCGCTACAGTCTGGAGCCGCGCGACCGCTACGGTCGCAGGTTCGAATCCTGCCTCGGGCATGGATGTGTGTGATGTTCTTAGATTAGTTAAGTTTAAGTAGTTCTAAGTTCTAGGGGACTGATGACCTCAGATGTTAAGTCCTATAGTGCTCAGAGCCATTTTTGAACCACCAGAGAGGCAATTCTGACACTCAGGATGGTAATAGAAGCACTACTAAAGAAAAATAAAGGAACGCTCATAGGATTTGTCGATCAGGAAAAAGCGTTTGACAATGTCAAGTGATGTAATATTTTTGAAATTTTCAGGAAAATAGGGGTAACTATAGCGAGAGACGGGTAATACAAAATACGTACAAATGCCAAGAGGCAAAATAAAAGTGGAAGACCAAGAACGAAGTGGTCGAATTAAAAAGGGTGTAAGACAGAGATGTAATATTTCGCCCCTACTGTCCCATCTTGACATCGAAGAAGCAATGATGGAAATAAAAGAAAGTGTCAGAAATGGGATTACAATTTAACGTGAAATGATATCAGTGATAAGATTGCTACCCTCAGTGAACTGATAAAGAATTACAAAATCTGGTGAGTCGAATGAACAATATAATGAGTACAGAATATGGATTGAGAGCAAATCGAAGAAAGACGAAAAGTAATGAGAACAGTAACAAACTAAACATCAGGATTGATGGCCACGAAGCAGATGAAGTTAAGGAATTCTGCTATCTAGGGAGAAAAGTAACCGATGACGGAAGGGGAAAGGAGGACATCAAAAACAGACTAGCTCTGGCAAAAAGGGCATTTGTGGCCGAGAGAAGTCTGCTAGTTTCAAACATGGGCCTTAATTTGACGAAGAAATTTCTGAGAATTTGTGTTTGGTGCACTGCACTGTATGGTAGTGAAACATGGACGGCGGGAAAACCCGAACAGAAGAGAATCAAAGCGTTTGAGATGTGGTGCTACAGACGAATGTTGAAAATTAGATGGACTGATAAGGTAAGGAATGAGGAGGTTCTGCGCACAGTCGGAGACAAAAGAAGTACATGGAAGACACTGACAAGGAGAAGGGACAGGATGACAGGACATTTGTTAAGACATCAGGGAACGACTTTCATCGTACTAGAGGGAGCTCTAGAGGGCAAAAGCTGTAGAGGAAGACAGAGATTGGAATACATCCAGCAAAGACGCAGGTTGCAGATGAAGAGGTTGACACAGGAGAGGAACTCGTGGCGGGTCGCATGAAACCATCCAGAAGAATCTTAACTCAAAAAAGATACGGAGACAGAATATCTATTTATTGTATTATTTTGAACGTGCATTAAGACTAAGGCACAGAGGTAGGGGACGTTCAACAGCAATATTTCCCCAAAAATTGCCAACGCCGCTGAAATGCTACAGACCTCATAATATTTTTCTTTTTTTTTTAAAAAAAAGAGTCAAAATTAATTTTCATCCTCTGATCATGTGTAGTAAATCCCCAGCTCAGTGTGTAGGTCAACTGTCCTAAACGTGTACACCAGATACGAAGAACATATTAAAAACTGCTATGAGACGAAGCGGCCATTTGGATGCACTTTCACAACATCAGATGTCTTCACCACAATTATAATTATTTCCTAAATCGCACTACGCGTGAGTCTTTTCGGCTCGTATAGATTGCGGTCTGCCGAACGTATCTCTGGTTGGTTTTGCCTCTGGTCGCCGGGCGGCGCTTTTGGGCCTCATCCTCCAGTTCGAAATATTGGGGAGTCAGGGTGTGGTGGAACGGACAGTGACAGGGGAATGAGAAGGAAGGAAGTTGGTCGGGGCAAACGTCTGTCACACGCCGGTGATCGATGTCTTGACCGATCCGCTGTGAGAGAACCGTTTTAAGTGGGAACGATTATACGATTAGCTGATTACGGTGCTATGAAAGGACACCTACTTCATGTCGTCGGGCCGTGTTGTGTGACCTAGCATGGCGGCGTCAGCGGGCTCTGGCCTATGTGATTCTTCGCCGAGCTGTGAATTTGTGCTTTCCGGGAAGTTTGGATCCGCCGTTAGCGTGGTCTGTATCGCTTCAGGAAATTGTCTCACCCTGCTCACCTGCGTTCGCAGAGCGCCATGTGTTGCTTTCCTGAAAAGGAACTCAGTTGTGATGCCCAAGAGTGAGGATTGTGATGATAGTTTTTTTATTGTTTGCCTAATGATGCCCAACATTTACACTGTGCAAGTGGTGGGAGTGTAACGGCAGTCGCAGGTATTACCGGCTCTGTCACGAACATGTGTGATAATTGTGCTCAGTTATGTTTTAGATTCTGATCTGGATACATCTATTAGTACATCGGGTGCACTGCCGCAGTGCTGTGATGTTTGCTCTGTTAGCATCCTCGGTTGTTCAAATGGTTCAAAATGGCTCTGAGCACTACGGGACTTAACTTCTGAGGTCATCAGTCCCCCAGAACTTAGAACTACTTAAACCTAACTAACCTACAGACATCAAACACATCCTTGCCCGAGGCAGGATTCGAACCTGCGAGCGTAGCGGTCGCGCGGTTCCGGACTGTAGCGCCTGGAACCGCTCGTCCACAGCGGCCGGCGGTTCCTTTTCCAAAATGGTACTTTCTTTCCGGACATGTCTCGTAGATAGTTCACCTGCATATTTTGATGGAGTCTGCGAGCATCAAAATATGTGACATAAATGGGCGCATTTTTCGACTGCATTGACTTAGATGCTTAATACGTGTTGCTGGGAGAATGGGGTGTTAAGAGACGGGCAGACAGACAGGCAGACAGACTGACAACGAAGGGGTTTCCGTTTATAGCGGCTGTGGTACCGAATCCTAAAACTACATTCAGTATAAGCTAAAGCGGCAAATGTCATTTCTAAAATGAAATATGCGGATGGCATTTTTTGGCCAGAGTCCGCTTCTGGGGAGTCTGGCCGCTTTGTGTCTCGTTATTTGCCGCCACTTTGCCGACTTACGCACCGATGATGAAATGATTATGAGAAGACAAACACACACAGTCCCAAGTGGAGAAAATCCCCTACTTGGCCGGGAATCGAACCCGGGTACAGGTGAGCGAGAGTCAGTAATGCTAACCACAAGACCACGAGCTGCTGACGTCATTTGTAAAATAGCATACGGCTGCGGACGCAAGTGAAAAGAAAACTGCACTTCAGTTTTACGCACAAAACAAGCTACGCTTTAATAAAGCGTTATAATCGTTAACGGCCCATAAGTGGAAATTAAGTTACGTCGCTCGAATACCTGAGAGTAAAAACGGAGGAGGACTTTCTGGGCAACGCTCGAGTTCACTGAAACAATGGGTCTTATCGACAAACGCCGCTGAGTAGGGAGCTGCGCGCTCTGGCCTTAATTTCGAGACTGTGACTCGCCCGGAGAACTGCTCGCTCTATTGTTCGCGTCACATAAAATGTCACACAAAGTAATGAACGCTGCAATTAAACTGGGCAGCGAGAGAGACAGGAGGAAAAAATGAGCTGCTGGTGAGGAGGCGGGCTGAAAAACGGCATCTTGATTCCAGAGGCTGCCGAACTCTGCGGTTGCCGAATGAACAGACGGCGACTCTACAAGATGTAGCTCTCAGTCCCGAGTTCTTTTCCTGTGGAATGTTTATTTTCCATCATCCAGCTTTGATCAGCTTCAACAGGTTCGCCATCTGATGGTGCGGATCATCGAGAAAGTTATAATGCTGCTGAAAACGTGTATCTGCTGCAGGCGAGTCCACAAGAAACATTATATATATATATATATATATATATATATATATATATATAAAACAGTGACGATTTTACACACACACACACACACACGGATTAATATATTACTGCGAAATACATCAGAACAGTCACAAATAAAGAAAATAACGAGCTCTTAATACAAGGGCGTGTTTCCTATATGTCGGCAATAGTCAAAATGAGATAGTTCCTAGAAAGACTTCGGTTCTTTTCGGCTCACTTTGAAACTTTTCAAGGACTTCCAACTTTTTTAGTTTATCCAGATCCCATCACGTTAACTTCTTACCTTTCTGTAAGCCAGACTGGGGTATTTCGACATTAAAACTTTTTTTGGAAAGGGCATCACCAATGTTCTGACTGGTTTGATGCATACCTACACGACTTCCTCTCTTGTCCCTGCCTCTTCATCCCCTAGCAGAAGCTGCACGCCACGTCCTCATTTATTTGCCGGATGTACTCCGGTCTCTGTCTCCAACATTTTTTTCCCTCTGCAGCTCACCTCTGATACCGTAGGCGTTACTGCCTCACGCCCTAACAAACGTGCTGACATCCTGTCGCTCCCTCTTGTCAGTGTCTTCCCATCCACAAACTTCTTTCCACGGCCATCTTAATGTTAATTTCCTCATTTCTCATCATAGCAGTTCACCTAATTTTCAGCATAGTTCTCCAACAGCACATCTCAAACGATCCGATTGTCTTTTTTCCGATATTCCCGCAATCTTTGATTCACTCCCTTACAATGATGGATCCTAGACGTACATTCTGAGAAATTATCCCTCATATGAAGTAGAATTGTGTCGATACGAGCAGACTAGTTTTCGCAAGGAATGTCCTCTTTTTACCTGTGCTAGTCTGTTCTTTATATCCTCCTTTTCTCGTCCGCCATGCTGTGTTTTGCTTGCAAGGTAGAAAAATTCCTTCACTTGATCTCCTACGTGGTGCTCAATTTTGATAGTTTATCGCGCTTCTGATTTCTGGTACTCCTCAATAGCTTCATCTTTCTCTGGTCTCAGTTCATATTCGGTACATAGTACACGATTCTTCCCTTATATCCTGCAGTTCTTCCTTAGTCTGGCTAAGAATAGCAATGTCATCAACGAATGTAATTTGTGGTGAGGTATTATGGGACCAAACTGCTGAGGTCATCGGTCCCTAAGCTTAAGCACTACTTAATCTAGCTTAAACTAACTTACGCTATGGACCACACACACACCCATGCCCGAGGGAGGACTCGAACCTCCGACAGGGGGGAAGGGGGGGGGGGGGGGGGGAAGCCGCGCGGGCGCCCTAGACCGCGCGGCTCAACGACTCTAATGCTTTTACCCTGAATTTTAATTACATCGAAAAAGGAAATTAGGTTTGCATTCTTGTTTCGCTCTAGTTGAGTGTTATTAGTTACTGTCAATGTGGAACACTTACTTCTGCTGTGAAAAAGTTTGTTTACCAGCGAAAATTAAGTAGGCCTAACAGCTATCAAACAATGGAAAATGCAAGTTGGAATAATGACAATATTATGAAAAGTTGCTGCTCACCATATAGCGGTGATGGTGAGTCGCAGATAGACACACAAAAAAAGAGTGTCAACAAGTAAGCTTTCGGCCAAACAGGCCTTCATCAGAATTAGACATTACACACACACACACACACACACACAGAAACATACACACACGAACACGCACACACGCATGACCACAGTCTCTAGCTGCCAAGGTCACCTAGTTTGACAGTGTTTTTGTTGAGCCTATCTGCGACTTAGCAAAAATGGTTCAAATGGCTCTGAGCACTATGCGACTTAACTTCTGAGGTCATCAGTCCCCTAGAACTTAGAACTACTTAAACCTAAATAGCCTAAGGACATCACACACATCCATGTCCGAGGCAGGATTCGAACCTGCGACCACAGCGGTCGCGCGGTTCCACACTGAAGCGCCTAGAACCGCACGGTCACACCTGCAGGCGCGACTTAGCATCTCCGCTATGTGGTGAGTAGCAACTATCCTCTTCATAATAACTGACATCTATCTTGTAGAACGGAATATTAAGCCCGGTTCCCATGGCTAAAGAAAATAATAACGAATTAAAGAGGGCCCACCTTGCTGCAAGAACACAGTTTTTGTTTTGTTTAATCCCTAAATATGTTTCACCATAGTTGTGGCACCTTCAATGGGTTTTTCCTTTTATTTTTTTTCTAGCTGTTTAGATCACATATGTAATTCACCTTTTTTTTTACATTATGTGTATTTTATTGCTGCCAACAGAAATCAGCCACAGATCTCAATTAGTACAGCATGTCATGTGCACCAACGGATGCCAGGCCAACATCTGAATAGATTTTTGCTTAAAATATAACCTTTACACCATAAAACAGGACAGGTCAAGTACAGTAATGGTAATCGTGAAAAACGGTCATATGCTACTGTTTTACGGGACTATGTTTACAGCAATGTAACCTCAACAACAAAATCTGATGTCGACGTATTCCTAATCTACATAAAATTGATATGAACATATTTCAGAAATAACAAAAGGAAAAAAACCTGAAGATGCCAAAACTGTGTTGAAACATGTTTGAGGATTAAACGAAACAAAAATTGTGTTCTTGCGAGACCGCGCAACGATTTTAATTCATTATCATCTATCTCACATGTCGAACCTGTGATTTCGTTCGTTATCTTAGGCTATACTTCAAAGACCGAAGCTTAGAAGCATCTTTGACCTTATATGTTTTTAAACATGAAGCAGAATAATGATCATGATGCACTTTATATTTCGTTCGTTCAATATTGATTCCTAATTCTCCCATAACTCCTGCAAAGCATCAGTTTGAAATGTTGAACTGTGTGTCGATGTATGCGCGAAGTCACGACTATAGTACTGCCCACTACCAGCAGATGGTGTCACTGCTTAGCACAGGTGGCAGGTGGGGCATCGCAGCAGCATTTCTTGTTACGACTTGCGGGTACGCTGGTGGACACCGACAGGACAGAACACGAGCAGACACGCATGGGCAACGGTGGGCAGAGCGGTTTCTCTGAACGGAAGGACTAACTGGTTCAGACATATGTAAGAGGTTAGTAGATGCGGGGAAACAGCACCAATTCGCAGATCCGTGTTTCGTTGGCTGTCAGAGTTCAGAGCCGGCTGGGACTGTGCTAAAAAACGCAAAAGCAATGGGCGTCCAGTAACTGCATGCAAGGCAAACAAAACCCCAACGTGTCAATGACTTGATAATGGAGCACAGGGAAGACTCTTTTGATGAACTAGAGAAGAAGGCAACAGGGAACTTGCCGCACTGCCATGCATGAGCATTTTAAGCTGAAGAAGGTGTTTGCACAATGGCCGGCACGTTCCCTCACCACTGAGCAGAAACAGAAGCGTGTGCAGATATGCCAACAGCTGGCACAACACTACAGTGCAGATCCAGCGGAGTTCTTTGAACGTCCGGCCACAGTCGACGTGCTGTGGTTCTTCCACGGGACTCCCGAAAACAAAGACCAGTATACGCGAACCGTGGCTTTACTTTCAAAATCTTTTCTCGAAGAATTTACTTTATTTACTAGCGATTCATCAAGAACATTAACACATTTAATCACACTAGGTGAGCGTGGAAGTAGTTGCCAGGGAGTAACTGATGAAACTGAAATTACCTTTAACCAATGGGGCATTTTATTCATAAAAGACTTTCCAAAACAGATTTAAAATTTATAAGCAGAAAAGCACCCTCGAAATATCAAGTTACAATTTTATCTAGAGGCAGAAAGAACAATATTGACAGTATGAGCCTTCGGGCTGAGAAGCTTGCCGCTCCCTTTCAACACGGCCGTAGTCACGACCGCTCACAACAACCTCTGAAAGACTACACTGGTGCAAATCTGCAACACATCAGATTACTTTAAAAATTTTAACAACTCACACAAACACATTAACTATGCACCCCTTAAGAGGGATGGAAATGGTGCAAACACTCACACTAAGAAATTATTTGCCACCGAAACTGCAATTTATTTTTTTAAAGAACTCTTACGGTGGAAGGTGGCAACTTTATACAAAGTGACTATTAAAATAAAACCCATGAAATTCAGACTTACATAAAATGTACAACATGCTCTACATTACACATATACCGCCTCGCAAGATGATAGGCAAGATAAAAACATATTTCAGGAATTCGGCCTTTACACCTTAATTCTATAAATTCGTTAATACCGAATCCGATAAACATGACAGAGGCAGCTGTTAACGTACCGCAGACCGACAGACAGACAGACAGATACTAACTGCCTAACAATGCGGACGAGAGACAGACGAGCAAGCTGGGGATGAGAGACTGACCAAGAACACAAGTAGAATTGAACAAGTAAATGAAACCACATATCACGAATCACTTAACTTCTAATAAACTGCGATGTCTGGCGAAGACCTGGTGCACGACCCCCCAAAACGCTCTCCCGAACCGTCCGCTGCCAGCCGCTTCAACAACGGACGCAGGAAGGCGCGCCGATCTCCCGTCTCACGGCGTCGCAGCTCGCCCCGGCCAGACCGATGTCGCGGGTTGACTCCTGTTGCTCTCGTGTCGGCCGCGAAGCCACTACCCCTCGCTATACAGCGCGGCCCACTGGACTCACGTGGCGACCTCACATGGGCCGACGCTCAAGGCGGACAAGTCATCTTGTGTCTCAGTGCGCGGCCGACCAACCGATCGATCCCACCGCCAATGACCATTGCCTGAGCAAACTCGAGCAGACTGGCGGCCTAATACATACTAGCACTCCGGACGACAGACAGACACTGACTGCCCCACACTAAGCCGGCTGACCAACTGACCAGACTCGCCGAAACTGACAGACTGAATCCGCCGAGCTCATAGCGCCCCATAAATGCACGCGAACAGGCAACCTTTCCGCTTTCCCACCAGAGGGGGACACCAAAGCTGCGATTGCCACAGCGGCGCCACCGCCAGAAACGGAGGGCGACTGCTTTACATTACGCGCTGCGGCGCGCTCTTTAAAACAGCAAATTTTTACCACGGCTATGGAGTGGAAGCATACCGGGAGCCCTCGCTCGTACCAAGGAGCTACGGCAGGGACTACCCGCGCAGAAACAAATGTCGACTGGGTTCTGGAATCAGGAAGGGATATTGCTGGTGGACTGGCTTCCTCCCAAAACGACCGTCAATAGTGACTGGGGCTGCAATTCAGTGTACCAACTTCGCCGGCGCAGTCAAGAATGCCGTCACGGATATTGGGGCCGTGGCGTTCTGTTCCAACACGACAATGCGCGGCCACATGCTAGTCGTCAGACCACTGTCACTCTGTGTCAACTAGAGATGAACTCGTTCATTCCCATGAACTACTTCATTCATTTCACTCTTTGCCGTGAAGCGTTTAAATGAAGTTGTTCATTCATGAAGTAGGGAACCCTGGCGAAGTTGCCCAGTTCGCCGCTAGCCGCGGCTAGGCTCGCTTCGCGTCGCTCGTACAATAAAGCTTCGTAACACTTCACAATTTTAGCAACAGATGGCCGAACAATGCAGTAACGTGCACGCAACGTTTTACGCTCTTACAGCGCCTCTGTTAAGTAGAGCATGGTCGAAGGGGACAAAGGAAAGATGAACAGAGAAGCCTGTCACATATAAAGAAGGTACTACATTTAATCTTTCTCGGCATATTCTCATGAAGCGCCCAAAAAAGTCTTTATCTGCCAAATGAAACATTATTTGTTGTATTCATGGACTGAAAACTAGGGCTACCAACGAAATGCAGTCCAATTTTATGTTCCTCTTAAAATTTAATCCAAAATAGAATGAGTATGTTTACCACTGCCACAAAGTCTATACGTTAAGTAATTATTCAGAAGTTTTCCTGTAGATTTTATTTTTGTTGAGAATAATAACCCACCAGATTCAAAGCGTAAACTGTCACCTGTAGTCATTGGTACGATTTCAGGTAAAATCCCTCTTTCAGTGTTATTAAGAAACATTTTATTTTCATGTTGGCTGTGCGTGTTCACACAGCCAGCCTCTTCGTTTGTATCTGTAATATTCATTTGTCCGCAAGCGCTGCCAACGGTAGGCTACCCGTAGACGTGAAGTGTAACTGCACAAATAGTCACGGGTAATGATGGCAGCACTGCAGGAAGCAGCTGACGCTGACTTCCCCTCGCCCCTCACCTCCCCAACCCCTCGTAAACCTATCGTTCCCCACAAATACCGCGCGATTCGTCGACAGGCAGTAGAGGGAGGACTGAAGTGAAGGGAGAATGAGTGACGTAGCGCCGATGTAATGGGAGAGGGAGAGAAGAAGAGAGTGAGTGAACGAACTAGAAAAAAGTGTGGAGTGTGCTATCTGTTTAGAGTTTGAAGTACCAGTTCATTGAAATTGAGTGGTTAGTTCACACCTCACTGGAGTGAAGTGTTTATTTGAACGACTCATTCACGAGCTCCCCATCACTAGTGTCAACTAGGGTTTACTGTTGAGCCGCGATAAAATTTGCTGTTTTGAACAGCGCGTCGCAGCGCGTAGTGCGAAGAAGTCGCCCTCCGTTTCTGGAGGTGGCGCCGCTGTGGCAATCGCAGCTTTGGTGTCTCCCTCTGGTGGGAAACGGGAACGGTTGCCTGTTCACGTGCATCTAAGGGGCGCTATGAGCTCCTCAGTCTGTGGGTCAGTCTCTCGTCCCCAGCTTGCTAGTCTGTCTCTCGTCCGCATTTGTTAGGCAGTTAGTGTCTGTCTGTCGTTCTGAGTCCTACTATGTCTGTCGTTCGGATCAACTTTTAAAGCCGGCAAAATGAGAGTCTTTCCACTCCGCCAGTTAAGAGAACTCAGCGAGTGGTCGCCCGGTCGGGCGGAATCTGAGTCTGCGCGTTAGGCCGCCAGTCTGCTCGAGTTTGCTCAGGCAATGGTCACTGCCCGTTGGATCGATCGGTTGGTCGGTCGCGCACTGAGGCACAAGATGACTTGTCCGTCTTGAGCGTCGGCGCATGTGAGGTCGCCACGTGAGTCCAGTGGGCCGCGCCGTATATCGAGGGGCAGTGACTTCGCGGTCAACACGAGAGCAACAGGAGTCAACCCACGACGTCGGTCTGGCCGGGGACGGTTCGGGAGATCGATTTGGGGGTGCTGCCCCAGGTCTTCTCGAGAAATCGCAGTTTATTAGAAGTTAAGTGATTGGTGATATTTTGTTTGATTTACTCTCGTTAAATTCTACTTGTTTTCTTGGTGAGGTCACCAGCCGTTTTGCTTTGGGGTCATCCCACCATTCTTCTCCGTTTACCCACCCGCGGGGAAGTGGCTGTTTATAAATTGGGTGGTCCGTTCTTCCCTTGTGGAGTAGGGGCGGGTTAGAGCAGCCTGCGGTTCGGGTTGTTCGGTAATCTCCCTATCAATCTACCGTACGTTAGTAGCTGCCTCTGTCATGTTTGTCGGATTTGGTGTGTTAACGAATTTATTGCTTGGAGTGTAACGGCCTAATACCTGATATATGTTTTGATCTTTGGAAGCTTTGATATTATTGCCTATGATCTTGAGAGGCGGCATCTGTGTACTGTAAAGCATCTTAACTATTGTTTGGCCAACCTTGTGGAGTTTTATATAAGATTGCATTTCATGGGCTTTTATTTAAATGATCATTTAAGTATATAAAGTTGCCACCCATTCACTGTAAGACTTTTCTCAGAAGTGAAAATCAAGTTGCACCTTCGGTGGCAAGGTTAATATTTTAATTCTTAGTGTTTTTTACCATATGCATCCCTCCTACAGGGGGTGCATAGTTTGTGTGCTTGTGTAAATTGTTAAAACTCTTAGTTTAAAGTTATCCGGTGTGTTGCAGATTTGTACCAGTGTGGTCTTCCAGAGGGTGTTGTAAGTGGTCGTAACTACGGGAGCGGCAATGTTCTCTGCCCGAAAGCTCATACAGTCAAAACTTATTTCTTTCTGCCTCTGAATAAATTGTAACTTTGATATTTAGAGGGTGCTTTCTGATTAAAAAATGCTTTTAGGCACTATTAAAGTGAATGAAATTCCCATTTGTTAAAAGGAATTTGGTTATGATTTCATCAGTTACTCCCTGGCAACTACTTCCATGCTTACATAGTGTGATTAAATGTGTTAATGTTCTTAATGAATCGCTAGTAAATAAAATAAATTCTTAAGAATATTCCTTGAGAATAAATCACGGTTCAAGTGTGCTGCCATATCATCCATATGCACCGGATCTGGCTCCTAGCGGCTAAGCCCTTTTCGACACAATGAAAGAGGTCATGTGGGGTAAGAAGTTTGTCACCAATGACGAACATCGTCGCCCAGGGTCCGGATACCTCCAAAGAATGGTTTGTTATGCAGGTACGGTAGCTGCCGGAACTATGGCGCAAGTGCATAGACATTGACGGGAACACCTGTAATGGAATCTGTATGCGTTTGTTAGAAAATGTTGCCGTGAATACAAAAAGAAATTGTAGTGTCATTCACTTTTTAACGTCCCAAGTACATGGTGATCTACTGTGGCCTGTTGTTGATCTTGCAAACCGAATCTGAGAGTAAAACAGAGATTCACTGAGCGGCTGTGTGTTTTTTCTACATAAACGTTGAGTAATTACTTCTCGAAAACGTTTCATTAGTTTCAGTGCTGAGCGGACGATTTGGATGGGATTCGGTTAATGAAAAGGGGACATATAATTCAAGGTTTATTTCCCCAAAACAATTAATTAATTGTAATAAATTACACTGGGCTGTTACAGTCACACAAACAAATCAAGCTGCTTACAATATGAAGTAATAAAAATGTTATATGCCACAGGTGAACAGAGAAACTTACTTGTGTCTTTTGAATCACTGACAAACAAAACTGTTTACAATTTGATACATTATCAAATAATCATTGTGCATTAAACTACATACTTTCACCTAATACAGTTAAATTTTATAATGTGAAGCACAAATGTATAATTTACAATTAAATTTTCAGTTGAAGTTACTCCTTCCTATACCTTCTTTAAAAGAGTGATAAAACTTCCAAAAGGTATCTCAATTAAAAATGCCCTAAAACCCTTAACACAACAACACACATGACTAGCTCAAATAATAAATATATGTACGGCAAAGCCCAACATTTGCTTTCTTACAGAAAGTTTGCTGATTTCAATAGCGCAGACCACATTCAAACTCTAGCCAACATGGACCAACAGCGAGCAAACTTACATAGGTAATAAAAGAACACAGGCCACCTAGCAATCTTACCAAAATCAGTTTACACGAAGGAAGAAAAGGGGGGGGGACGTAATAAATACCATACGCAAGTCCACTTGCCAAACGTGCTACTAAAAATGCAGTATAAAACGATCTCAATTAATGACAAAATCCGGGATAGGACCTGAGCGCTAGTAGCCAAAATAAGGTTGACAGATACCAAGGTCTGACATCATCTTAGGGCTAACTGGCACAACAAATAAATAAGAGTAAAAGAACAAGCAAATGGCAATGCCCAGTAATTTAAATAGGATTAAGTACACACGAGGCTAAAATCAATTGCTAGCACCTTGGACATCGTCGTAGGCTTAATTGGCACTACAAACAAATAAATAAAGGTAAAAGAACAGGCCAATGATAATGCCCAGAAATTTAAATAAAAATAAGTAAGCACAAGGCTAAAAGCAATTACTAGCAACTTAACAAGCACACACAAAAATATCAGACTGCTGCCCCATCACAAAACGGAACAGACGCGCGCATAGTACGCAGCAAGCCAGAAAACCAATAACACACACTCCAGCAACCGAGCCAGCCCGACCACAGTAATTTCAACTCAGAATCAGGGCACGTGAGCACACCGGGTCCACGCAAAACACACGCTGCCAAATAATTCCCACCAACAGATACGGCTGCCCCCCGGGTGGGAAAACGGGGGCGACCACAGGGTACACACCAGCAGAAAACTCGACCTCTAGACTCCGGCCAAAACGGAATCACGCAGAAAATATAAACAACAGCTGAAGTAAGGTGAAACGAACCCCGCCACGCAGACCGGACATAGCAAACACACAGAAAGCCTGCCCTGCAGCCCTTACAACTGCTGGATGCGGAAACCCAAGCGATATCGTGGCACCCTTTTCAGAGGCTGAGAACCTCGAGCGATCGCGTGTGGGGATCCATCCGTTGCCCACTGCAGCACGTCACCAACACGCCACACCGCCCAACGGCCAAATCAACGAGGCCCGCCAACAACGAGACCACACCTCCGTGCCGGGGCGGAAGGCAAAACGCCGCCAGCCCGGTGCGAATCCAACTGCGGAGCCGAGCGCCCGCGCCTGCGCAGGCCGAACCAGACGGAAGCAGGAATACAGGTCGCTATCGATAGTGCCGGATACGCAACGCGCCAGAGAAATGGCACAAGTGCTACCCCCCTTTTTTGTTTTGGGCCTACCCGTTACGGCAGTGTCGGCGCCTCGCGACTCGCAGTTTCCGTCGTGTCGCGCTGCCGCGGCGCTTACTTAACACCTCGGCTGCAGGATTTCAGGAGTGCGAGGTAAGCGGGAGGCGAGGCCGCAGCTCCGCGCCTCATCCATATGTAACGCGGTCCGCGGCCGCTTTGAAAAAGTAATGCCTCTGTGGCGGCACCGCCAGGGGGTTCCCCGACCCGCATTCATGGCTGCCCCGGCGCCGCAAGTGCTGCCGCAACGCAAACGCATTTTGTTGTTATTCTTGCTGTCGCACTCTGTCCACCGCGATCAAATGGCCCTTTCAATTTCTGGGATTCAAACACGGATCAGATTTCACTCATACGTCAGGCAAAACGATTGAAATCGACACTTGTTGGTCTCCTTTTCACGTGCAACGACTAGAAGTGTTTTTAAGTTCAGACAATATATGTAGAATGTTTTGACACGATGTAACTACAATCGTCTGGCCACAGCTGTAGGTTCTTTGCTACCTCAGGGAGATGGCTTATTGGAACTAGAGCATACGAAATATTATTACATAAATGATAAAAGATTTACTAAGCTTGATACAGTCCTTAGGGACGCATGATAGTTTACAGCTGTTATTGACTATTAAAGCATTGTATTGTATTGTTTGTTAACTGGGGCCCTAGAAACGACGGAGAGGCTCCGTCCCCGCCGCTGCCGCAGTGGTCCACAACCCCGCGACGACTACCGCAGTACACTTCACCCCTCCGCCGCCCCATAACGAACATAGGGTTATTGTGCGGTCCGGCCCCTGGAGGACCCCCCCGGGAAACGTCTCACACCAGACGAATGTAACCCCTATGTTTGCGTGGTGGGGTAATGGTGGTGTACGCGTACGTGGAGAACTTGTTTGCGCAGCAGTCGCCGACATAGTGTAACTGAGGCGGAATAAGGGGAACCAGCCCGCATTCGCCGACGCAGATGGAAAACCGGCTAAAAACCATCCGCCGGGCGGATTCGTGCCGGGGGACCAGGCGCTCCTTCCCTCCCGAAAGTCGTGCGTTAGACTGCACGGCCAACCGGGCGGGCCATTAAAGCATTACTTGATCTACTAATTAAGGAACACTTCTCTTTAAGTACAGTGTTCAACTTGTACAAACATATATTTCCATCTGGGGCTTGAATAACACTTTGGTCGCACTCGACGTTGTCGACTGCATCAGCTGAGATCAGTAACTGGGCAAAGCCGTTCCGTGCTCAGTTCTATATTGACCTCCGTGAGAGGGCGCTACTTTGTTGAGATTGAGAGGGCGTGTCCTCTTCAGCCTCTCCTATTCTTAGTAGCACATTGCTTTGAGACATCGTTAATGTTTGCAGTATCGATGCACGTTGCCGCCTTCGGCGTGGCACTGCGATTTTGGACGAGAGACTCATGAAGAGTGTTAATTGAAAACGTTCTGCCTGCCAGAGTGGCCAAGCAGTTCTAGGCGCTACAGTCTGTAACCGCGCGACCGCTACGGTCGCAGGTTCGAATCCCGTCTCGGGCATGGATGTGTGTGATGTCCTTAGGTTAGTTAGATTTAAGTAGTTCTAAGTCTAGGCGACTGATGACCTCAGAAGTAAAGTGGTTCAAATGGCTCTGAGCATTATGGCACTCAACATCTGAGGTCATCAGTCCCCTAGAACTTAGAACTGCTTAAACCCACCAAACCTAAGGACATCGTACACATCCATGCCCGACACAGGATTCGAACCTGCGACCGCAGCGGTCGCGCGGTTCCAAACTGTAGCGCCTAGAACCGCTCGGCCACTCCGGCCGGCCCAGAAGTTAAGTCCCATAGTGCTCAGAGCCATTGGAACCATTGGAAAACGTTCTACACGCTATTTTTTCATACAAGTTTTTTCACTGCTAAAGCGTTCTCGGTGCTCTGGTTTTCATCCAGGAGCCAAATCATAGCTAAAGTGTTTAATACATTCGTTAGTACAGGGCACATGGTCTATGTGCCAAGCAGTGCTTCCCTCTCTAGTTCCAAGTAGCATGTGTCAAGGCACCCTCTATTTACTCTAGGATGCTTTGACGAGATGACTTAGAGACAGAGATTTTGCAGTTATACTGATATGAAGAAAGTTAATCAAGGTATTTGTTCTGGAAGATTTACACAGTACCATCGAGTCAGCAAAGGCTACGAACCCATTTCCTGTAATCCCAAAGCACACAAATGACTTTTTTTTTTTAACAACAGTTTCCATACTTTTCTTCTGATGGCAGTCTGAGAATCCTGGTACTTTGATGGACCACACTGTTTGTTTCGAAGGTTAATAAAACTAGTAAAAACTGCTAAAAATGTGAAAAATTTGTTTTATTCAGTGATTACTTCATTTTTATATAATAAACAATACACAGAAATCGTAACAAAAAAAAAACATTCGGGAGGACGATTTAGGTTTTCCGTGATTTCCCTAAATCGCTCCAGGCAAATGGTTCCTTTGTGAAAGGGCACGGCCGACTTCCTTCCCCATCCTTCCCTAATCCGATGAGGCCGATGACCTCGCTGTCTCGTCTCCTTCCCCAAACAACCCAACCCCAACCCCAACCCAACGCCCCGTAAAAAAAAATTTAAAAAAATAAGTGTCAACAGCAAGGCCGCAGCGGTAACACTGGTTCGTGTCACATCACCTAGAAGCGCTGTCGGGCTTGGCTACCACTTGGATGGGCGACCGTCAGTCTGGCAATAGCTGTTGGCAAGTATAATGGACTCAGCCCTTGTGAGGATAATTGAGAAGTTGCTTGATTGAGAGGTAGCGGCTCCGGTCGCGAAAACTGACAGCGAACGGGTACCGACCACATGTCCCTCCGTATCTGCATCTAGTGGCGCCTACCGATTGATGATGGCACGGCGGTCGGTCGATATCGTTGGCCCTTGTGAGGCCTGTTCAGACGCAGTTGAGCGTGTTATTAACACAAGTGCAAGAAATAAGCCCTCGGTCACTATTTTTAGACTTAATTAACCTGGTTTCGACACTACTAGGAGTGCCTTCATCAGAATTGAAAACGATTAAAGTGGCATCATGTCGCCATACAGGTATGAGCAGCCCATAGTGTTTTGCTTTGATTTATTGTATCTTAAATATTGTGTGACTAAAGCCGGTTTGGCGTCTTAATTACTTTATATGTGACATTAAGTACTGCTTGTGTCTTTTACTGTTAATCAGTACTTACACTCTTTATATAAAAATGTCTTGTCCTGTAACTCTGGGTGTTATAGGCCACTTTAATCGTTTTCAATTCTGATGAAGGCACTCCTAGTAGTGTCGAAACCAGGTTAATCAAGTCTAAAAATAGTGACCGAGGGCTTATTTCTTGCAATTGTAAGCTAGAAACGGTCTCTGAACGTGCAGCCATGTATAAAAGTTTGTGTTATTAATATAGTTTTTCGGGGAGCACCTACTCACTTTCAGAGGCAGTATTCTGCGGAACACAGTTTGGGGAGCCCTGATTTAGGGACGCTGTTGCTGTACTGATGTAACTACGCGCGTATAGAATCTGCAAACGCAGTATGCTTAAAGCGTCTCGTACTTGTTCATTTCAAATAACTATTTAACCTTTTTTACCGTACAACAAAAGGACGAATACGTGTGAACGAATTCATAAGAGGAGAGACCATGGGTGATGTATCGTATGACGCAATACATCTGAAGGACCAGCTACGTTTATCAGTTGACGATATTGCCATTTATTCCTCTACAACACGGGGAATCATACAGTAAACTTTCCAGCATCCGATCCGAAGAATGGAATTGTGTAAGCGACAGAAGTCAATAATGAAAGGCTTGTTTCTTGAACTTTATTTTGCTATTCTCTTATAAAAAAATAAAAGGCTCAAGAAAGAGTTATTGTTGACTACAGTTCTAATAGCTAAAACATTACTACAGTATGTATGTACTATCACAAATAAAACGTTGTGTCTCAGCGTTAATGGCACACGCAATAAGAACCAATAAGTTCCCTGGTGTGGCTCTTAGAACGTTCTTAATAACCTATTTAGTTCTAATTTCTTACATTGTGTTTTGCAGTGAAGTTGTGGTTAATTCTGCAGTATCAGAATACCTTCTCAGTTTTTTGTATATTAGTAAGTTATGTGCAAAGAGAGATATGTTGCTGTGACAAATGTGAGATTTGGAGCTTACAACCTATTCAAATTCTACTCTTGGTATGTTGTATGGTCTTCGTCTCCTCTTCCTCTTCCTCAACGCCTACGACCTTCTTGATCACAGTTCGCCCTGTCGCGGCGAAGAGCAAGCAGTGAGTTTATTGTGAATTTCCAGGTTTTGGCGGCGCAAAGACTGTTCCATTAAGTTTCGGGTGTGCAGCCGCAAGAAATCTCCTTCTTCTTCTAATATTTGGGCCGTATAACGTTCAGCCATCTTCAGAGTGAGCCGCAAGACTGCCGCTCCAGTGCTCCCTTCGTCCCTCCCTCCCTTGTACTCGTGTCCCGAGCGACTGCGCATGCGGCCACAGACGCAAATGCGCCAGAGACGTTGGTCGGCGGCAGAGACGTGCATAATGCGCGAGTTGTATCTATGACTCCGCATATCGATGTATCATTGTGAGCTGCACTGTGACGACGTCTTTGTGAGTTTATTACAGCAAGTGCCGGAGTTTATTACTTTCACTAAACTGAAAGCCAATATGGCGTCTCCCAACTCGGTACCGAAGAGAGGTGGCGTGCGTGTGACGTAGTTGGCGTTCTTCCGTGTGACTGGTCTACGTTCAGAATATCTGACATGCTAGATATTGCTCCGGACGTTTGTAAAGACCCCCACGCGCAGTTCACGATCCAATGTACGGTCCGTGTAGAGGCGGCTTGACACTTCCGTTTGCGCTGGAAATCTGCCACGAGAGGCAGGCCGCAGCCGAGCACCGGTGGCAAGGTGGCGGGGAAGGGAGGCGGCGCGTGGCTGCACGGAACAACCGGGGGCCGGAAGCGGGCGAGGCGGCGCGCGGCAGGTGGCGGCGGAAGAGGCCGGCGGCCGGCTCCCAGCTGTCCGCCGCCCTCGCAGCCAGCCAGTCGCCAGCGCACCACGACTAACACTCCTACAACCTAAATCCACGCCTACATACATACTCCGCAAGCCACCATACGGTGCGTGGCGGAGGGTACCTCGTACCGCAACTAGCATCTTCTCTCCCTGTTCCACTCCCAAACAGAACGAGGGAAAAATGACTGCCTATATGCTTCTGTACGAGTCCTAATCTCTCTTATCTCTGTGGTCTTTCCGCGAAATATAAGTTGGCGGCAGCAAAATTGTAGTGCAGTCAGCCTCAGATGCTGGTTCTCTAAATTTCCTCAGTAGCGATTCACGAAAAGAGCCCCTCCTTTCCTCTTGAGACTCCCACCCGAGTTTCTGAAGCATTTCCGCAACACTCGCTTGATGATCAAACCTACCAGTAACAAATCTAGCAGCCCGCCTCTGAATTGCTTCTATGTCCTCCCTCAATCCGATCTGATAGGGATCCCAAACGCTCGAGCAGTACTCAAGAATAGGTCGTATTAGTGTTTTATAAGCGGTCTCCTTTACAGATGATCCACCACACTTACCCAAAATTCTACCAATGAACCGAAGACGACTATCCGCCTTCCACACAACTGCCGTTACATGCTTGTCCCACTTCATATCGCTCTGCAGTGTTACGCCCAAATATTTAATCGACGTGACTGTGTCAAGCGCTACACTACTAATAGAGTATCCAAACATTACGGGATTCTTTTTCCTGTTTATCTGCATTCATTTACATTTATCTATATTTAGAGTTAGCTGCCATTCTTTACACCAATCACAAATCCTGTCCAGGTCATGTTGTATCCTCCTACAGTCACCCAACGACGACACCTTCCCGTACACCACAGCATCATCAGCAAACAGCCACACATTGCTATCCACCCTATCCAAAAGATCATTTATGTAGGTAGAAAACAACAGCGGACCTACCACACTTTACAGGGGCACTCCAGATGATACCCTCACCTCCGATGAACACTCACCATCGAGGACAACGTACTAGGTTCTATTACTTCAGAAGTCTTCAAGCCACTCACATACTTGGGAATCAATCCCATATGCTCGGACCTTAGTTAGGAGTCTGCAGTGGGGCACCGAGTCAAACGCTTTCCGGAAGTCAAGGAATATGGCATCCGTCTGATACCCTTCATCCGTGGTTCGCAAGATGTCATGTGAAAAAAGGGCGAGTTGCGTTTCGCAGGAGCGATACTTTCTAAAGTCGTGCTGATGCATGGACAGCAACTTCTCTGTCTCAAGCAAATTCATTATATTCGAACTGAGAATATGTTCGAGAACCCTGCAACAAACCGATGTTAAGCATATTGGTCTGTAATTTTGAGGATCCGTCCTTCTAACCTTATTTACAGGCGTCACCTGCGCTTTTTTCCAGTCGCTCGGGACTTGACATTGGGCAAGAGATTCGCGATAAGTAAGGAGCGAATGCAGTAGAGTACTCTCTGTAAAACCGAATCGGAATCCCATCAGGACCTGGCGATTTATTTATTTTCAATCCATTCAGCTGCTTCACAACCCCAGGGATGTCTATCACTATGTCCCCCATACGGGAATCTGAGCTCAACTGTCCGCCACGTTTTGGTACTCGTCCAGAAACGAGTCACGCTGCGAGCGGAGATTGCTAATTAAACGTACTAAAGAATTCGTCGTAAATATGGGTGGCTATTCAGCTGTGAACACTAACCATTGCAAAAATGTTTGGATTTCCAAGTCAGCCGAACTGAAGACAAAGACTGGCCGTAAGTTGCCACAAAGGCAGCAGAGAACCGGGACGTGGCACGCTGTTGTGTTTTGTCAGTACATGTTAATAAAAGTAGTTACAAATATGAAAGTAATCGTATACGACTGTATTTCTTTCCCCATTCCACAAGAATAATGCAGCAATTCGTCTCAAAAGTTTTCGATTCATGTTTTCACAACTGACAAAGCGGAGAGGAATACTCTACATCTACATCTACATCTACATCTACGTGGATACTCTGCAAATCACATTTAAGTGCCTGGCAGAGGGTTCATCGAACCACCTTCACAATTCTCTATTATTCCAATCTCGTATAGCGCGCGGAAAGAATAAACACCTGTATGTTTCCGTACGAGCCCTGATTTCCCTTATTCTATCTTTGTGATCGTTCCTCCCTATGTAAGTCGGTCTCAACAAAATATTTTCGCATTCATTCGGATAAAGTTGGTGATTGGAATTTCGTGAGAAGATTCCGTCGCAACGAAAAACGCCTTTCTTTTAATGATGTCCATACCATATTCTGTATCATTTCTGTGAGACTCTCTCCAATATTTCGTGATAATACAAAACGTGCTCTCCTCCTTTGACCTTTTTCGATGTACTCCGTTAGTCCTATCTGGTAAGGATCCTACACTGCGCAACAGTACCCTAAAAGAGGACGGACAAGCGTAGTGTAGGCAGTCTCCTTAGTAAGCCTGTTACATTTTCTAAGTGTCCTGCCAATGAAACGCAGTCTTTGGATAGCCTTCCCCACAACATTTTCTGTGTGTTCCTTCCAATTTAAGTTGTTCGTAATTGTAATATCTAGGTATTTAGTTGAATTTACGGCTTTTAGATTAGACTGATTTATCGTGTTTAACGCGTTCCTTTCAGCACTCGTGTGGATGACGTCAAACTTTTCGTTATTTAAGGTCAACTGCCACTTTTCACACCATTCTGATATTTCTTCTAAATCGTTTCGCAGTTTGTTTTGATCTTCTGATGACTTTACTAGTCGATAAACAACAGCGTCATCTGAAAACAACCGAAGACGGCTGCTCAGATGTGATGTACACATGTTCACAAAGAAACACGACATCTTGGACGACCTGAGATAGGACGTTCATATGCGCAGTACATGTAAATTAGCATGTTCTGCAGAAATGATTACTATTTGAAACAAGCCGGCCACGGGTCAACATCGGTATCAGGGCGCAACACCACCTGCCGGTAAAATCAGTCTGTGGCTCTCGTTGTTGCTACAAAACGAACGTAATGGATCAGTGTGACATGTACAGAATGCCTCGCAGGCGTATGCGCGAACCGTGCCGTCAAAGTTTGAAAGAGTGCGCATTATTGGCATAAAATGTGACGTATCCATCCGGGAAATTGCTGCTCGTGTGGGACGAAGTGTTTCGAGTGTGTGCAGATTGTTCACCGAAGGCCGCAGAACACGACGAGATGGGTGAGGTCGCGCCGCCCATGCCATCCCCGAGAAGATCGGCACCTCGGACGAATGTCACTGCAGGACAGATCTGCGACCTCCTCGGCTCTGGCACTGTGGAACACATCGTACACTGTCAGGTGTGACAGTGCGTTGCCGTTTACTGTGCGGCATGTGTTACTAGCGCGTCCTCCACTGCTCCATCTATACTTGACGAATGTACAGAAACTCGACAGACTGCAATGGTGAATGGAACGACGTCGCTGGGTGCAGAAATAGCGTAGATAGTGCTTTTGGACGGGTCGAGGTTCTGCTCGTTTGAAAATGATGGCCGCATTTTGGTTCGCAGCAGATAGGGGGAGTGGCATCACAGTGACTACATTATCCAAAGGCTTGCAGCACAAACTCAAGGCCTCATGGTGCTGGGTGCCACTGCATACAACCAGAAATCAGAGTTGGTGCGTGACCTACGTGAGTGACATCCGGAGACCTGTAGCCATACCCTTACTGCACAACACCCCAGGCGCCATTTTCCAGCAAGACAAAGCACGACCACATGTTGCTGCACGAACACGTGCCTTCTTGGTGTCACAGGATGTCAACCGCCAGGCCACCAGACTTCTCGCCAACCGAAAATGTGTGGGATGTGGTAAAATGACGGGTGCAGTGCTGTGACCCAATGCCAACCGCCACGGAAGAACTTTGAAACCAGGTGAATGCAGCATGGATGGCTATACCACAGGACGCCATTCGTGCCTCCATGCCATCAGGCATGGAACAAGTGTTCAGGGCCCAGGGCGGACCCTGTGGCTACTAGGCAATAGGGTACGTGCTGAACCTAGGTGCATAGTAATGTACATGTCCTGCGAATGTGAACGTCCTATGTCTAGCTGTTCAAGGTGTTGTGTTTTTTTTTCTGAACATGAGTGTATTTATAGGTCATTATCACAAACATACACAAACAAACAGAAAACCACTTAACCCCATTTGTTTATATAGGTACATTAGGACGCGTGATAATTAAGACAGTTTTAAAGCGGATTGGTCATTCTGAGGAAACGTGGACAAGTAACATAGCCTTCAAATAATGTTTTGACCACAAGTCAACTAGTAATAAATTTTCTGTCTTATTTTTGTATTAATGATAAAGACATTTACTAACAGCACGAGTTCCAGACATAAAATGTTAGTTTTCCGTACTAGATCTAAATGAATGCGCTTCTAGGGTTGATTTCATGCATGGTAAACTCTAGAGGCTTCACAGCGATATGAGGTTACATTTCAAAATCCTTGTATTTCAGTTTTTCTGATACATGAAAAAGGCATTCTAAATATGTCTATACACTTTAATTATTGGGTACGCTTCATACATGCAAATATTTTATGAGAATAATAAGAAACATTGTAAAATTTTCCGTGAATATGTTAACCACCTACAAGTTTAACAGATTTGGGGACAAGACGGCCGACAATTTAGCCAATTATACAGCAGCTCTATCGACAACACACAGACCACATCTACGTCACTATTCTGGAATTCACATTTAAGTCTTTGGCACAGTGTTCACAGAACCACCTTCAATTCATCGCTCATTCCAATCTCGAAAAGCCGGTGGTGAAAAAAGGAACACCTAAACCTTCCCGTGTCAACTCCTATTTCATTCCCATGGCCACTTCTTCCCATCTACGCGGGAATCAATAATAGATTTTCGCATTCGGAGGAGAAAGCCGTTGAGTGAAATTTCGCATTCGGAGGAGAAAGCCGTTGAGTGAAATTTCGCATTCGAAGGAGAAAGCCGTTGAGTGAAATTTCGCATTCCGAGCAGAAAGATGTTGAGTGAAGTTTCGTCAAAAGATCTCGCCACAATGAAAACGTCGTTCTTTTAATTATTGCCACCCCAATTCATTTACCATAACCGTGAAATTCTCTTCCCGTACTCCATGATAGTACAAAGCGAGCTGCGCTTCTCTGAACTTTTTGGATGTCCTCCACCAAGTCCTATGTGGTAAGAATGCCATACCACACATCAAAGCCCCAGGACACACAAAGGTAATGTAGGCAATAAATTACGGTCAGAGAATTCGTCTAGTTCTGGAAATGTCTTACAGCGTAAAAGTGGTTTCGAAATCTGTTTTACCACTGTTGTTGTTGTGGTCTTCAGTCCTGAGACTGGTTTGCTGCAGCTCTCCATGCTACTCTATCCTGTGCAAGCTTCTTCATCTCCCAGTACCTACTGCAACCTACATCCTTCTGAATCTGCTTAGTGTATTCATCTCTTGGTCTCCCTCTACGATTTTTACCCTCCACGCTGCCCTCCATTACTATATTGGTGATCCCTTGATGCCTCAGAACGTTTCCTACCAACCGATCCCTTCTTCTAGTCAAGTTGTGCCACAAACTTCTCTTCTCCCCAATCCTATTCAATACCTCCTCATTAGTTATATGATCTAGCCATCTAATCTTCCGTATTCTCCTGTAGCACCACATTTCGAAAGCTTCTATTCTCTTCTTGTCTAAACTATTTATAATCCATGTTTCACTTCCATACAAAGCTACACTCCATACTAATACTTTCAGAAACGACTTCCTGATACTTAAATGTATACTCGATGTTAACAAATATCTCTTCTTCAGAAACGCTTTGCTTGCCATCGCCAGTCTACATTTTATATCCTCTCTACTTCGACAATCGTCAGTTATTATGCTTCCCAAATAGCAAACCTCCTTTACTACTTTAAGTGTCATTTCCTAATCTAATTCCCTTAGCATCACCCGACTTAATTCGACTACATTCCATTATCCTCGTTATGCTTTTGTTGATGTTCATCTTATATTCTCCTTTCCAGACACTGTCCATTCCGTTCAACTGCTCTTCCAAGTCCTTTGCTGTCTCTGACAGAATTACAATGTCATCGGCGAACCTCAAAGTTTTTATTTCTTCTCCATGGATTTTAATACCTACTCCGAATTTTTCTTTTGTTTCCTTTACTGCTTGCTCAATATACAGATTGAATAACATCGGGGAGAGATTACAACACTGTCTCACTCCCTTCCCAACCACTGCTTCCCTTTCATGTCCCCCGACTCCTGTAACTGCCATCTAGTTTCTGTACAAATTGTAAATAGCCTTTCGCTCCCTGTATTTTACCCCTGCCACCTTCAGAATTTGAAAGAGAGTATTCCAATCAACATTGTCAAAAGCTTTATCAAAGTCTACAAATGCTAGAAACGTAGGTTTGCCTTTCCTTAATCTTTCTTCTAAGATAAGTCGTAAGGTCAGTATTGCCTCACGTGTTCCAACATTTCTACGGAATCCAAACTGATCTTCCCCGAGGCCAGCTTCTACTAGTTTTTCCATTCGTCTGTAAATAATTCGCGTTAGTATTTTGCAGCTGTGGCTTATTAAACTGATTGTTCGGTAATTTTCACATCTGTCAACACCTGCTTTGTTTGGGATTGGAATTATTATATTCTTGAGATAGTAATCATGAAAAAAATTCAAGTTTTGAAAAAATAACCTGAATAGCTCACCAGATGGTAGAGTTTTGTCAGGACTGGCTCTCGCAAGGCCGTCAGTAGTTCTAATGGAATGCTGTCTACTCCCGGAGCCTTGTTTCGACTCAGGTCTTTCAGTGCTCTGTCAAACTCTTCACGCAGTATCATATCTCCCATTTCATCTTCATCTACCTCCTCTTCCATTTCCATTATATTGTCTTCAAGAACGTCGCCCTTGTATATATACTCCTTCCACCTTTCTGCTTTCCCTTCTCTGCTTAGAACTGGGTTTACATCTGAGCTCTTTATATTCATGCAACCATTACATGGTTAATATGAAACACTGCAGCATCCCCAAGTCTCTTTCCTGTACATCTCATGCTTCTCAAAGGAAAATAACGTCTGTTGTTTCCCACTGCTCTCAGCCTCTCGCGGTTCCACCACAGCACGGCCACGTTGACTAAAGCTACGACGGTCAATCATCCTGACTGTTGTCGCTGCTACTCCGTGAGTAGTGCAGCTGCTGACTGGCCGCTGAAGGAAACCAGAATGGCTTTGTAGGGGCCGCGCAGAGGAAATGCAGGTGGGCAACGCGGTACTGAGACTGCCTCAGAACACGGGCCGGCGAGACGTCGTCGTCAAACCGCGATAGGCCGAGTCGCGGAATAGCGAAGAGACAGGCGGCTGCCGTGCGTCTCACAGTCAACTGCGCCTCCATAAACACTTCACCGCCAACGAGATAACGTGTTTGTTTCAAACAGAAAATGCCCTCAGTCAGCGAAATCATTACTTTTGAGAAATTTAATCCCACTTTGGGCCGAGGATAAAAAAGGCAGTTCTCTGAAGTCTGGTCAGTTGTTGAGGAAATTTTTAGATGATTCCATTTCGCCTGCAACTTCCGGCTTTTGATTTAATTTCTGTACTATCGTACAGTTTCCACCGTAAGTCTTTTTTAGTACCTAAATACAATTGCCGGCAGGATGCGCATATGCTTTACATAGACTTTACGAAAGCATCTGACAGTATTAACAGAAACTATCTACGAATGACCGTGAAAAGAATTTCGGAACCCAGACAAATTAATACAGCTAGTAAGGACATGCGTTCAAAATTCAAAATTTGAGCTTAAGTATAAGAGCCAATAAAAAAGTTCCCGTTTGAGGGCGATGCTGCACAGTATATACACTATGTGATCAAAAGTATCTGGACACCACCAATAACATAGTTTTTCATATTAGGTGCATTGTGCTGCCACCTACTGCCAGGTACTCCATATCAGCGACCCCAGTAGTCATTAGACATCGTGAGAGAGCAGAATGGCGCGCTTCGCGGAACTCACGGACTACGAACGTGGTGATTGGGTGTCAGATGTGTCATATGTCTGTACGCGAGATTTCCACTCTTCTAAACATCCCTAGGCTCACTGTTTCCGATGTGGTAAAGAAGTGGAAACGTGGAGGGACAAGTACAGCACAGAAGCGTACAGGCCGACCTCGTCTGTTATCTAACAGAGACCGCCAACAGTTAAAGAGGGTCGTAATGTGTAATAGGCAGACATCTATCCAGACCATCACACAGGAATTCCAAACAGCATCAGGATCCACTGCAAGTACTATTACAGTTAGGCGGGACGTGAGAAAACTTGGGTTTCATGGTCCAGCGGCTGCTCATAAACCACACATCACGCCAGTAAATGCCACACGACGCCTCACTTGGTGTAAGGAGCGTAAACACTGCACGAATGAACAGTGGAGAAACGTTGTGTGGAGTGACGAATCGCGGCAGACAATGTGGCGATCCGATGGCAGGGTGAGGGTGTGGCGAATGCCCGGTGAACGTCATCTGCTAGCGTGTGTAGTGCCAACAGTAAAATTCGGAGGCGGTATCGTTATGGTTTGGTGGTGGTTCTCATGGAGGGGGCTTGCACCCCTTGTTGTTTTGCATGGAACTATCACATCACAGGCCCACATTGATGTTTTAAGCACCTTCTTGCTTCCCACTGTTGAAGAGCAATTCGGGGATGACGTCTGAATGTTTCAACACGATCGAGCACCTGTTCATAATGCACGGCCTGTGGCGGAGTGGTTACACGACAATAGCATCCCTGTAATGGACTGGCCTGCACAGAGCCCTGACCTGAATCCTATAAAACACCTCTGGGATGTTTTGGAACACCGACTTCGTGCCAAGCCTCACCGACCGACATCGATACCTCTCCTCAGTGCAGCACTCAGTGAAGAATGGGCTGCCATTCAAATGGTTCTAAGCACTATGGGACTTAACAGCTGAAGTCATCAGTCCCCTAGAACTTAGAACTACTTAAACCTAATTAACATAAGGACATCACACACGTCCATGCCTGATGCAGGATTCGAACCTGTAACCGTAGCGGCCGCGCGGTTCCAGACTGTAGCGCCTAGAATCGCTCGGTCACTCCGAACGATCTTGATAAAGGAGACGAGCAGCTCGTCCAGTACCGTGAGCTTCGCCAATCAGGAGGACCATGTCAGAGTATTGCAAACGTGTACTGAGCCATGTATCTCTAACACTCGGAGCTCACAGGCCGGTGAACGAGGCTCGAACCAGGCCTGAGAGGCAGCGCAGACGTCAAATGATATCAGACGATCCCCATCACGACTACCCTGTTGCAAGCTTACCTAGCATACATGTTTTCAAACGGCTGTAGTACGGAAACGGTACGTTTCCGGACTTGACTTAAATATTATGTACACACTCCCCTCTGGAACACCTAGAAGTTTGTAAAGGGAATTTCAGAGTGTCCTGTATAAGCAGCGACATGCAGGCAACGAATTAGTGTGACATTCGTGTCTTTCCGACGTGAGCGAGGCGATGAGATCAATGACGACGCTACTGCTAAATGCGTCCAAAAAGCACCAAACCGACGTCCTGTTTCTTCTCTTAGCTGCCGAAGGACAAATACCAGCAGACTCACTATACGAAATTCAGAACCTGTAAGAGGTTTCCACCCAGCATATGCATGAAGTATGAAGAAGAGCAGATAGAAGGACAGTCTTAAAAGTCCTGGGATTAAACTTGATAATAAATTCAGTTTGGAGGAGCACTCCTCAGAACTGCAGAAACGCCTTAACAAATCTGTATTTGCAATTCGAGTGTTAGCAGACATAGGCAACATAAAAAAGAAAAAGCTTGCATACTTTGCCTACTTTCATTCCGTAATGTCATATGGTATAATATTTTGGGGTAACTTTTGAAGTCAAACAAAAGTTTTCAGAGTCCAAAAGCGTGTAATACGTATTATTTGTGGAGTAAATTCACGGACGTCCTGCAGAAACCTCTTCAAAGAACTGGGTATACTAACTACTGCCTCTCAGTATATTTACTCCTTAATGAAATTTGTCCTAAATAATATATCTCTTTTTCCAACAAAAAGCTCAGTTCATACATACAATACCAGGAACAAAAATGATGTGCACAAGGACTTAAAAGCACTTACTTTAGTTCAAAAAGGGATCCACTACTAAATAATTTGCCAGCAAACATAAAAAATTTAGTTACAAATAAAAATCAGTTTAAAATGAGCCTGAAAGACTTACTAGTGACCAAGTCCTTCTACTCCATTGACGAAATTTTTAATAGAAACAAATGATGTATTGTATATACTCATACTATTAGTATTGTTATTTCAGCTTAAAAAAAAAAGAAAAAGAAAAAGATGACATGTTCCACATCCACGAGGATCTCCTCAGCACGGATCTATCGAACGAAAAACTAATCTAATCTAATCTCTATCCGTTGGAGGATGAAGAATGTATATACATTTGTCGTAAATGACCTTTGTTCAATGGTGCGCCAAGTTCCGTCTTGGTCCCGATTCGACACGATGCGCCAGGTGATATGGGAGGCCAGCCTCATCCATTACGAAACCTGGTGTCTGCATGACTGGCCAACGCTGCAGAACTTGTGGCGTGCAATTAAAGCGCAACGTCCGGGGAAACTGCGACAAGAGGTGTTCCTGCCTCATATAACGCAAGTCCCCATATCGCAAATGTCACAATGAAGAAGTCATGCCAACTCGTGGGAGACAGTCGAGAGCCCGCCCTATTGCGCTGATCTCTTCCCATGCGATTATCAAGCTTTCGCTCCCTCTAGAAAGGCCTCGAAGGGCCGACGATTCGTGTCGAACGAGGATGTGCAGCAGGCAGTTAGAGATTGATCACGCACCAGGACGCGGTGTATTACCAAACGGGTATCTTCAACCTGGTATCATGACCTCAATGCTCACGCCGATTTGGCCTTACTAGCATACCGATTCTGGACTGTACGGCTTTCTGACCGCCTCTTAGATTATCTACAGCTGTGATGTTCCCACGCTGGTCTATAGACATGACTGATGTACAAAGCTTGCAAGAGACTGATGTGGCAACATTTGGCATCGCAGCTGATGAATAAAATACTATCAGAAGATGTATTTAGGTTCTCCAACATCGCCTGAGGTCGAAATTGAACTTGCATTTGCAGGCGGGATGTAGTCGTTCAATAACTGCACTTGTCAGTGTGCTCCGTTCTGCTGTTGACATTAGGTGATGAGTATGTCCTTTTCTCATAACAGTCGGCATTTATCTGCGATAATGATTGAAGCAGAAGAAATTGATTAAAATTTGTGCTACGGCCGGGACTCGAACCCGGGTCTTCTTGCCTACTAGGCAGAAATTCCAAGCATTTCACCACCACAGCACGAACTACTTCAGTTGCCTGCTCTCCCCAAAACAAACTTCAATTCTTATCGTCTGCTTAAATGTCTCAGGGAAAAATATAAGATCTATAAGATCATGTACACGGCTGTTACAAATGATTTAAGCGATTTCATAAATTCACTATAGCTCCATTCATTGACATATGGCCAAGACACGCTACAGATACGTAGAAAAACTCAGTTTTGTTCGGCTGAAGCCGCACTTCAGGTTTCTGCCGCCAGAGCGCTCGAGAGCGCAGTGAGACAAAATGGCGACAGGAGCCGAGAAAGCGTATGTCGTGCTTGAAATGCACTCACATCAGTCAGTCATAACAGTGCAACGACACTTCAGGACGAAGTTCAACAAAGATCCACCACCTGCTAACTCCATTCGGCGATAGTATGCGCAGTTTAAAGCTTCTGGAAGCCTCTGTAAGGGGAAATCAACTGGTCGGCCTGCAGTGGGCGAAGAAACGGTTGAACGCGTGCGGGCAAGTTTCACGCGTAGCCCGCGGAAGTCGACGAATAAAGCAAGCAGGGAGCTAAACGTACCACAGCCGACGGTTTGGAAAATCTTACGGAAAAGGCTAAAGAACAAGCCTTACCGTTTACAATTGCTACAAGCCCTGACACCCGATGACAATGTCAAACGCTTTGAATTTTCGGCGCGGTTGCAACAGCTCATGGAAGAGGATGCGTTCAGTGCGAAACTTGTTTTCAGTGGTGAAGTAACATTTTTTCTTAATGGTGAAGTGAACAGAAACAATGTGCGAATCTGGGCGGTAGAGAATCCTCACGCATTCGTGCAGCAAATTCGCAATTCACCAAAAGTTAACGTGTTTTGTGCAGTCTCACGGTTTAAAGTTTACGGCCCCTTTTTCTTCTGCGAAAAAAACGTTACAGGACACGTGTATCTGGACATGCTGGAAAATTGGCTCATGTCCACAACTGGAGACCGACAGCGCCGACCTCATCTTTCAACAGGATGGTGCTCCACCGCACTTCCATCACGATGTTCGGCATTTCTTAAACAGGAGATTGGAAAACCGATGGATCGGTCGTGGTGGAGATCATGATCAGCAATTCATGTCATGGCCTCCACGCTCTCCCGACTTAACCCATGCGATTTCTTTCTGTGGGGTTATGTGAAAGATTCAGTGTTTAAATCTCCTCTACCAAGAAACGTGCCAGAACTGCGAGCTCGCATCAACGATGCTTTCGAACTCATTGATGGGGACATGCTGCGCCGAGTGTGGGAGGAACTTGATTATCGGCTTGATGTCTGCCGAATCACTAAAGGGGCACATATCGGACATTTGTGAATGCCTAAAAAAACTTTTCGAGTTTTTGTATGTGTGTGCAAAGCATTGTGAAAGTATCTCAAATAATAAAGTTATTGTAGAGCTGTGAAATCGCTTCAATCATTTGTAATAACCCTGTATGGTACAGGACTTTCCCATTACGCCCGACGCTGGGGTGCTATTGCAATGCCTGAGGGCCGTGGCAGTAGTGACGATATAAGGGAAAATAAACAAAAGTTATGAATTGAAGTTTGTGTTGGGGAGGGCACTCAACTTGGGTAGTTCGTGCAGCAATATTACCCATCATTCTGTGGTGGAGTAATGGTTAGCAATTCTGCCTAGCAAGCAAGAGGACGCGGGTTCGAGTCCCGGTCGCAGTGCAAATTTTAATCCATTTCTTCTGCTTCAATCATTATCACAATTATTGAGAACACCAAATGAATCACTTAATACTGGCACTGCACAAGTACTCACTCCGTCTTCAGGCCACGAGTGGTCTACCGGGACCATCCGACCGCCGTGTCATCCTCAGTGGAGGATGCGGACAGGAGGGGCGTGGGGTCAGCACATCGCTCTCCCTGTCGTTATGATGGTATTCTTGACCGAAGCCGCTACTATTCGGTCGCGTAGCTCCTCAATTGGCATCACGAGGCTGGGTGCACCCCGAAAAATGGCAACAGCGCATGGCGGCCTGGATGGTCACCCATCCAAGTGCCGACCATGCCCGACTGCGCTTAACTTCGGTGATTCCACGGGACCCGGTGTAACCACTGCTGCAAGGCCTTTGCCACTGCACAAGTACTGACACTATAAAATAAACAGTTTATCTATTGCTTGTGGTTTACGTCGGTATAAGGTGTTGTGCAATTGAAGTATGGATGAAGGGCTGCAGGCAGATTCCATATTTATAGATTTGCTGAAAGCTTTTCACACGGTGCCGAATTACAGGCTGTTAACGAAGATACGAGGAATAATTCCACAAATATGTAAGTGGCTCGAAGACTTCTTAAGTAAAGGAACCCAGTATGTTGCCTACAACGGCGATTGTCCATCATAGACAAGCCTATCATCAGCATTGCCCCTGGGAAGTGTGATAGGATCGCTATTGTTCTCTAAACACATAAATGATTTGTCGGACATGGTGGGCAGAAATCTGCGGTTGTTTCCTGATGATGCCGTCGTGTACGGTAAGGTGTCGAAGATGAGTGATCCGAAGTTGAGTGACTGCAGAAAGATACAAGACGACTTGATCTAAATTTCTGGTTGGTGAGATGAATAGCAGCTACTTCTAAATTTGGAAAAATGTACCTTAATGTGGATGAGTAGGAAGTTTCGGATACAGTATTACTAGTGTCCTGCTGGACACATTCAAGTCGTTTAGATGACTGCGCGTAAAACTGGGCCGTCTTCTCGAAGATAGCTAAGGTTCCGTTAAGTGTGATCCATGTCTGTCTCGGCTTACTTCGTCTATCTTACCTCTCATCCGTCACACCCCATCTGGCCGGCGGGTCGGTAAATGAAAGTCGCAGGTAATTAGTGAAGTCTTGCCTATCATTCTTATGCTGTTGCAGCTTCGCGTGCCCACCCAAGAGAAAATGCCAAAAATCCATTTTGTCCTTTACCGATTCGTTGTAGACGTAGCCTACAACCATTCCCCGCACCCATGTCACTGCATTTGTTTTATGTACCGGAAAATAAGATTCTTGGGGGAAAAGGAGTGTGTCCGATGAAGTTGTGTGAGGGGCGGAGCGTAACAGGAACGCCGATATCTGTCGTGCGGAGTGCCACACCGGAGCCGTCCCACTACATGCCAAACGATGTTCATCAGTGTCCACTGTTGCACAGCCTAAACATAGTGGAGTGCCTGCCAAACGAATCGCGTGCTGCCGTTGGTTCGTTGCGGACTTCCTATTGACCACCACATACCATGTTGAGCGAACCGAGTGAGCTATCCAAGGACGACTCAGGACTCGTGCTCACAGCTTTAATTGCGCCAGTACCTCGGCCCCTACCTTCCAAACGTCACAGAAGCTTGAACGTAGTGAAACGTCCCCTTAGAAAAATTTATGAATTACTGTGCTGATAAACCTCTCATATTATTTGATTTTCAAACAGCTGAGCAGAACTGAAAGTACTCAGACATTTCTCTCTCTACTTATTCTGATTAACACTAAACTGACACACAATATTTTTAGCGCAACGCAATCTAACTTTCAAAAATCCCTACAAAAGAATGGCCCTGATTAACAATAACCTATAACTATCATGAATCACTTACCTCACCAAAAATCTTCGTTACTCGAACTACTGCAATACAGCGAGCGCCAATACTGCCAGCTAAATAAAAGCTACTGAAGTCACTAACTACTGATAGGCATAGTTAGCAAATGAAAGATTTTGATCGAGAACAATGTATTTACCTCAATAGTGTTCAAATGCCATCAGTTCGTGACATCCAGTCTTACAAATTTACTCTCTTTGATGGACACACGTCCAGGTCATCTGCTCTCAAAACTCCGCCATCTCTCTTCCCACATCCACAACTGCTGGCGGCTCACATCCAACTGCCCAACGCTACGCGCTGTTCACATCCAACTGCCCAACACTACAATAGCGAATATTACAACAATGCCAACCAGCCACAGACTGCACACAGCACAGCCAGCGATTTTCACACAGTGCGCTACGTGGCGTTACGAACATAAAAACCTAAACAGTCCACTTCCAAGTGTTATGGAGATGCTTCGGTAAATCAAATGGGAATTCCTGGATGACAGGCGACGTTCTCTTCCAGTAAAACTCCTGAGAAAGTTTAGAGAACCGGAATTTGAAGCCCGCCACCGAACCATTCTACTGCCACCAACATACATATCGTGTAAGGACCACGAAGATAAGATAGGAGAAATCAGGGCTCACACGGACGCATATACACAGTCGTGTTTCCCTCGCTCTGTTTGAGAGTGGAACAGGAGGGGAAATGACAAGCAGTGGTACAGGGTACCCTCCGCCCCGCACCGCACAATTGATTCCGAAGTATCGATGTAGATGTATGCGTGATAAACACTGGATAAGTAATATCTTATAAATATTGGTCCGATCCCCTTCTCACGACAAGATCTGTATGGTGAGTGGGACGAATGGGGCTGCTTTGTTTCCAAGTAAAGTAAATCGCATTTTAGAACGTCAGTGCGTCAAGGCGCCAGTAATTCGACACGCCAGCACTAATACCTCGAGAGATCGATCGCATGGATTATCTTGCGAATGCACAATATGACCAGGTGGTGTGAAATACGTTATCGCAGCAAAGATAACACACAATACCTAATTTCAGCTCGGTACTTGCTGCAGCCAGAAGAGTACATCAGTACGCAGTAGTGCTAATGACGACACTACAGTAAGAACAGAAAGTATCACGGCATAGCTACGACGTTAATAATCGAGTCTATGTGTCAGCAAACAACAGGATAACATTTACAACACTCTACCACAGAATCTTCGCCGTCTGTTTTACAGAGCGATCGTCTACATCTTCTTCTCTCTAGGTTTCGTGAAGAACCTCATCACTTGTGCAATTTGTTCGAATCTATTTCCCCAATGGATAGATGTAGCTTAAGGCAGTAATCTTTTTTCCTGAAAAAAAATCTTTACCAAAGAGATTTGATGCAACAACTAGTAAGATAGGTAGAGTTGTAAACACACAAGGAATAAGACCACGCTTCCGTCTACTCAGGAAAACTAATGAAAAATTGCGACCTATTACAATTAGTTTCAGCTTGAGAGTACGTTGTACTTATAATATTGTATTGTATGTTAACCGGCGGAGAGGCTCCGTCCCCGCTGCAGCCGCAGTGTTCCACAACCCCACGACTACTACCGCAGTCCATTTCAGGGTTATTGTGCGGTTCGGCCCCCGTGCCCCCCCCCCCCCCCCACCCCCCGGGTGCGTCACACGCCAGACGAGTGTAACCCCTATGTTTGCATGGTAGAGTAATGGTGGTGTACGCGTACGTGGAGAACTTGTTTGCGCAGCAATCGCCGACATAGTTTCGCTGAGGCGGAATAAGGGGAACCGGCCCGCATTCGGCGAGACAGAAGGAAAACCGCCTGAAACCGATCCACAGACAGGCTGGCTCAGCGGACCTCGACACAAATCCGCCGGGCGGGATTCGTGCCGGGGACCAGGCGATCCTTCCCAATCTGGAAAGCCATCCGTTAGATCGCATGGCCAACAGGGCGGGCGATTTATAATATTACTTGCAAGTGCGGCAGCAGCTCCGTGGGGCAATCTGAAGGGATTGTATTGTCGATCGGAAATTTGGAAATTTATAGTAAGTTCCTATGGGACCAAACGGCTGAGGTCATCGGTCCTTAGGCTTACACACAACTTAATCTAACAAACTAAGTTAACGCTAAGGACTACACACACACACACACACACACACACACACACACACACACACACACACAAACATGCCCGAGGGAGGACTCGAATTTCCGACGGGGGCAGCCGCGCGAACCGTGGCAACGCGCCCCAGACCGCGTGGCTAAAACGCGCGGCCTTGTCAGTCGCTGTGCTGGGCATCAACGTCAGCTTAAGCACAGGAATTTTGAAAAATCAAAGTCGGCCGAGCACAGCTCCTTGAATAAAAACAAGATTGTGTTTCAACACATAGGAATTTTGGCTCATGCTTCGAAGTACACAGTCCAGTCTCATTGACGTGACCGCCTGTCAAAATCCTGAAGAACCGCCTTCCACAGTACAGACGTGCAGGAAGAGTCTCAGTGAGGTTGTCGAAGCTACCGAAGGCGACGTGGAGTCATGCCGACTCCAGTGCTGTGGTTCAATATGGTTCAAATGGCTCTGAGCACCATGAGACTTAACTTCTGTGGTCATCAGTCCCCTATAACTTAGAACGACTTAAACCTAACTAACCTAAGGACATCACAAACATCCGTGCCCGAGTCAGGATTCGAACCTGCGACCGTAGTGGTCACGCGGTTCCAGACTGAAGCGCCTAGAACCGCTCGGCCGCTCCGGCCGGCAGTGCTGTGGTCAGCTGCGCCAGGTTTCTCGGTTGAAGATGGCGCGCAGAGCGCGATCGAGGTGGTCTCACAGATTGTCGATTTGGATTACATCCTGGGAGTCTGGTGGCGAGGGAAGTACAAACCTCAACCTGGTGCTGTTCGAACCTCGCTCGTACACTTACGAGCTGTGTGACACGTTGGACTGTCCTACTGATAGGGACCACCCAGGGTGTGCCATGAAAACATTCTCCAGACCATAACGTCCCTTCCTCCGATCTGGACCCTTCTGTCGATTGTTACACGGCACCACACACCACCGGTCATCTGCCCGATGGTGCATAAAACGTGGTCCACCTGAAAAAGTCACCTGCCACCACCCAGTCGAATTGCACTACTGGTGTGTAAATTCCAGCCTGCGTCGGCGATGGACACCAGTCAGAATGGGTGCATGAACAAAGCGCCTGCTACCCAGAACCATAAGCAGCAACGTTCCCTGAACGGTTGTTGAGGAGAGAGTGTTGGTAGCCCCTTGGTTTATCTGGGCGCTCTGATGTTGCAGCAGTTGCACCTCTATTCGCCCACACACACCTCCGCAGCCGGCGTTCACCTTTGTCATCTGTGGCCCGTGGTGCAACACGCTTGCCTCAGCGCCGATTTTGGGTAGCGCCATTTTGCCACGCATGGTATACTTTAAGCATGGCGTCTCGCGAGTAGTTTAAAAACGTAGCCATCTCGGAAATGCCCGTTTTCGTAATACCACAACGACCGCACTGTTTTCCGCGACGCCCCCCCCCCCCCCCCCTTTTTCACTCGAGTGGTTATTGCACGTTGACATCGAACATAGGCGATGGGTGAGTGGGCCCACCTAGAATAACTCCGAAAGTATGATAGGGCCAGAAAAGTTTGTGGGACAAATGTTGCATGGGACAACGGGGGCCATAATAGGACGTTGGTTTTCTGTTGCTACGTGTAGTCGCCTCACAGAATGAAGGTCGACTTTGCATTTTTTTTAAAGGGAGTGCTATAGTTTCATACTTATGTACTACTATATTTGCGATCTGAAACACCAAAAAGCAGCTCCTGCACTGAGGAAGTAAGCAGATGGGTACAATTCGGAAAAGCCGCTACAGTTAAATTAAGCAGGTTGCTTAAGGCATTGAAACTCATACTAGCGACTAAAATAAAAGTATCTGAAGCTTTCTCACAACATTATACTAACGTGCGTCGTCTACAGGGTGAAAAGTATTTAAACCGACAAACTCTGGGAGGTGTAGGGGACATCAAAACAAATATTCTTCCCTAATGTCATTTTTTCCTATGAGGAGTATTTAAACCGGTAGAGGAAGATTTCTCTGGCAACAAATTAATTAAACCAACAAAAAAGTCCAGAGGTGACATATCTGGGGATCGAGCAGGCCACGGTACCTCTGCCAATCCACGTTTCTGGGAACCGTCGGTCCAGGAATCGACGCACACGACGACTGAAATGTGCCGGCGCCCCGTCATGTTGGAACCACATGCGTTGTCTTGTAGGGAACGCGACGTCTTCCAGCAATTCTGGCAATGCTCTGGCGAGAAAATTGTACTGGTGCCTGCCATTTAATGGCCTAGGTATCAGATACGGCCCAATTATACAGTCCCCAACAACACCGACCCACACATTAACGAAGAACCGCACTTGATGAACGCTAGTAACTGTGGCATGTAGGTTATCCTCACTCCAAACATGCGAATTGTGCATGTTGAACACCCCATCACGCCCGAACGTCGCTTCATCGGTAAACAACACAGAGGATGGAAATGTAGGATGCATTTCACACTGTTCCAGGTACCACTGCGAAAACTGTGCTCTGGGTGGGTAATCAACTGCTTCCAGGTTGTGGACAAGTTGTAAGTGAAATGGACGTAACAATTGCTCTCAAAGAACTGTTCTTACATTCGTCTGATTCGTCCCCATGTTACGTGCAATTGCAAGAATCCTGATTGAAGGATCCCGCTCCACATGCTGCAAGACAGCTTCCTCAAATTGCAGCGTTCTTACCGTGCGACGGCGTCCCTGTCCAGGTAATCTGCTAAATGACCCGGCCTCACGCAGACGTTGGTACTCAGCAGCAAAGGTCGTATGATGCGGGATACGGCGATTAGGATATTGCTGTTGATAAACCCGCTGTGCAGCTCGTCCGTTGTGGTGCGCTACGTAGTACGCACCAACCATATCAGTGTACTCACTCCAGGAGGATAGCTCCATTAGTAAACAGAGGCAATGCACTACTACACTGGTGGACAGCAGCTGCCTACAACTGAAGAGCGTAATACGCCCTCCACCGGTTTAAATGACATTACGGAAAAATATTTGTTTTGATGTCCCCTACAACCTCCCAGAGTTTGTCGGTTTAAATACTTTTCATCCTGTATAGTGTAGAATTGCAAAAAATCCAATCTTTTGAATCGGTTGGAGAAGAAACCTGAGTATTACACGTGGAGAGGAAACTTGAGTATTTCATGGACTGAAAAAGCAAACAATAAAACAGACAAGGAAATAAAAATATCTTTGTTGCCTGAAACATTGCAGATGGAATTTTAGTACTTCGGGAGTATCATGAGGGCAGAAGACACGCTAGCAAAACCTGCTATGCGCGGGAGAACAAAAGGTCACACATATAAAGGAAAATCAATGAGAAGGTGCGTAAAGGACATCAAAGAAAGCTACGGAATGGGCCTGGAACAACTAACGACCAAAACAACATCCAGGAGTAAATGGAGGGACACGTTACCAGAAGTCGGAGATGACGTGATGGGCCACAGCACACAAACATAAACGTTGACTGTGAATGTAAGTGTCAGGGCGTTTTTCTCTGGAAGTATTTGTCTGGAGAGTAGCTTCATATGGAAGTTTAAAGTAAACGATTTACTACAGAGACACACAGAGAAACAGAAGAACTTGAAATGTAGTATTACGAAACAATGATGAAAATTAGATGGGTACGTAAGGGAGGACGGGTGGGAAAGGCGTGGTCTAAATATTGTATGGAGAGACCAAAGTTTAATTAGAGTATACGTTATCAAATTGATTTAGGGGTGCAGTAATTACGCACAGGACAGAGTAGGGTGGAGAGCGTGTCAAACCAGCGTTCAGACTGAAGACCACAATAACAACAACAACAACAACGACGACGACAATGTCCTGGTTTTGCGATCTGTAATATTAACTTTTTCTGCAGTTCTCTCAGGTGATCTTATAAGCCTGGATCAGTTTGCACCTTCACAGTTGGTAAGCTTGATTATTCCAAAGATCGTTTAAAGAATTTCAACAACGTACAGCGTACAGTTCACTGCTGATAGCCATTCTGAACTGGTCAGTGTTCGACTGCGATTGAAAACCTAGAATATAGAGCTCTGTGCTATTATAAACATTTAAGTTTGAAGGGTTGGACTGCCGCACAAATCAAAACGGAATTGGATGAAGGTTGCGAGGACTCCGAAGCACCACCGAATACAATTTACGTTTGGTTTAATGAATTTAAACGTAGTCGGACAAGCATCGAAGACGAAACGCACTCGGGCCGTGTAACTGAGGGCACCACAAAGGAAATCATTCAGAAAATCCATAATGTAGTAATGAATGACCGCCGAATAAAAATTTGTGAGATTTCTGAGACTGTAGGCATCTTACCTGAGCGAGTGCATAATATACTACGCGGTTCAGTCCCCTAGAACGTAGAACTACCTAAACCTAACTAACCTAAGAACGTCACACACATCCATGCCCGAGTCAGGATCCGAACCTGCGACCGTAGCAGTCGCGCGGTTCCAGACTGAAGCGTGCGAGGCGCGGGTGACGCGATTGCCGACGGCCGGCCAGAAGCGCATCCACCGCAACATTTCACCACAGTGTCTGGCAATGTTCAGTCGCAATCCACAAGACTTTTTGCACCGATTTGTGACTATGATGAAACCACACAAGCGTCAGCAATGGAGAAAGGCTGGTGAAAGTGCACCGAAGAAAAGAAGGGAAAGACCATTTTGTCAGCTGGTAAGGCGATGACCTCTGTTTTTCTGGGGGGAGTGAGGAGGAGGAGGAGGAGGAGGGGGGGGGGGGGGGGTTCGCAAGGAACAAACTTCACAGATTACTTCGAAAAGGCTGAACAATAGCTGGTCTCCATTATCCTTCATTGTTGGCTCGTTTTTAACTTGCTTTAGTGAAAAAAGATTATTGTTGGCACGCAAGCATGTGCTCTTTCACCAATGTAACACACCATACACATCACCAACAATAATGGCCAAAATGCATGAATCGGGCTTTGAATTGGTTCCTTATCCACCCTATTCACCAGACAGACCCAAATGACTTCTTCCTGTTCCCTAATTTGAAACTTTGGCTTCTTCGTGAAATGAGTCTGACAGATCCTATTTTTCCAGAGGGATGAAAAAGCCGGAGGTTCACTGGACCCCTGAGTGTATACCCTTCAAAGCAGGCTATGTCGAGAAGTAAGGTGAGATGTATACGATAAAACATCTTTTCTTGCTTTTTTACCAGTCGGCTGCAACCACCCTCGTATGTGTTCTCAAAACATCAACTTTAGCTTTTAATTGTGTACGTTGGAAGTTTGCTAACGCAGTTACGTAAGCGTAGAAGTTGTAAGAGGTCCATGATTAAGGAATTTGTTGCTAGCGCACTCGAGCAGATGTAATTTCGATGGATTGCTCACGCGCTGCATGCGATATGTAAGCTATAAGAGAATCTCAGACCAGAGAGCAGTGTTGTATGCAGTAGGAACTGTTTGGCAGCCGGAGTAAGTAGTAGCGAGCAGTCTGGTGTGTCGAGTTGGCTGGGCCGGTCGTGGGGAGCGATGGCGGTGCCTGAGCGATGTAGTATAAGGTGAAAGCAGCCTCGCGCATATGTACTATTGTTATATCAACTCCCATGTAAATGTTTTTAAAAAAATCTCTTAATAATAATCTTTCTTATAAAAATTAACTTTTGACAATCATTCATCTCAATTTAAAGAATTTCTCCAATCCATGGTCATCGCGATTATAATTCTTTTTATATATGCCAAATCTATTGGCCAGCATTGCACTGGGCTGTGCCAGAAAAATTTCTTATAGGAGCAGATATATACGCGATATCCGGCGACCTTATTGAGGTAAGAATTTTCAGTTTATTCAGTATGATCTTTCAGGGCCATGACGCAGCACTACTGACGTCCAGATTTATCAAATAGTTCAAATGGCTCTGAGCACTATGGGACTCAAGATCTGTGGTCATTAGTCATCTAGAACTTAGAACTACTTAAACCTAACTAACCTAAGGACATCACACACATCCATGCCCGAGGCAGGATTCGAACCTGCGACCGTAGCGGTCACGCGGTTCCAGACTGTAGCGCCTAGAACCGCACGGCCACCCCGTCCGGCCCAGATTTATCAGTTTAGATTCACAGTCAGGTAATTATTGAAAGATTATAAGTGAGCCACAATTTTATTGAGAGATTAGTTACGTTCTTATTGCGAAATAACGAAATTTATCTGTTGGTAGGTTACGCTAATGTGAATGCAATATACTTATTTTTTACTGTTGGGAGGTATTTGTGTTACGCTGAATGTGAATGATATAAATTATTATGTTTTTTACTGTTGGGAGCTTACGGAATTTTACTGTTGGGAGGTTACAAAGTCCCTTTCAAATTACTTAGTACACCAACTGTTATTCCAGAGAATTACGCATTCCGGTGTCGGCTCCGACAAACACGTGCCGTGGAAACAGGCCACCCACTACCCACGTCGCTACGCCGGCGGCTTGGCGGAGAAGCCCTACGGTCGATATCCCGCCTGTGGAACGAGGAGTCAACATGGCGGAGAGCTTCATTAAATTAATCCGCAGCTTTTAAACGCCAGCGGCAAACAAGTTGCTGCCAGTAACTATTTGCACAATGCGTCGATTGGAGAGTGAATTAAAAGCGATATCGAAACGCTATTTAGCGCCGCTGGAAGGAGAGTGGGGTAGGGAGGTGGGGCGAATTGTGTATGGGGCGAATGAAATAACCGCGGGCGCAGCGGGATACATTCACGAGCCGCTGTTAATCAAAGCGAATGAACTCGAGCTGCTGTGCGTTCCAGTAAGGCACTACTCGGAAAAGAATCGCGGCAGTCGATATGTGGTGGTTGTGGTGGTGCACGAGAAATTGTGCCACGGTTCCGCGTCCGCAGGCGATTACTTTTCTTGCTTCTGGGTCAGTTTTTCTGTGAAATTTTAACTGTCAAACTGGGGCAGGAGATCTACACTTCCCGGTCAAAAAAACTGAAGCACCCGCAAGAAACTGCAGGACGTCATTTTAACTTCGTAAACTTACTCATCAAGTAAAGAAATGAAATGATCGTGCGGCTGAGGTGACCAGACGTCCGGATTAATCCGGACATGTCATCCTTTTTAGCTCTTTGTCCAGGGTCCGGGCGGATTTTTATAGTGTCCGGCTTTTTCGCAAGTTGAGCGTAGTACAGTTAAATTTACAATTCGTCCCGTTCTATTGCTCTTTTCCTAAATACTTTAACTATTGGCACAGCCTTCGTGATAAACACGCGCGAAGGCGGTGTTAGTAGGTAGCACCAGGATCGCCGATGTTTTCGTTGAGCTAACTATAAGAGAATGCAAATATCGATTATTTAAAATTTTCGTTTCATATCTTCGCTTTGTAGGTTTGGCTTCCTGTAGTGCACCTGTGATTTGTGAGTGTAATTTTTAACCGAGTGAGTTACGTAAAATATTTGGCTATGCCTAAACGAACGTGTGCATTTTCTGATGTCCTTTCCTGCAAATATCCAGCTTTCAAGAAAAGGAGAAATGAATTTGAAGCGGAATGTAAGATATGTGGAGCTGGAACGTACGTCTCAGTGGCCAATAAAGGTAAGAAATAACTCGGCAGGTTAACTGTCATGGTTTTATTTCATTGTTTCGTAGTCACTCAAATTATTTGTATCCGGAAGGTTAAAGTGGAGCTTACATGCCGTCAGCTGCTATTTGAATTGTAGATGTTGGTAGCGGTGCGTCGAATGAAGGGATGTGAATGGTCCTACGGTCTTCACTTCGTAAACAATTCCGTGTTGTTGACATAACAGAACAATTGACGCCACGCTGTCACCACGATCAATGTTTTTAATTTTTTTATATTGCTCAGTTAACCACCGCCTGACCATCAGTAACAATTAACTACTAGTTTTACCGGTAATTCCCGGAAGTCACTTGATTTGTCCAAAGCTGACGGGTGGTAACTTCAGCTGCAGCTGACCTGTTTGATCTGTCCTCTTTTTTCTTCCTTTGTCCTCCTTTCTGAAGCCGTTTGTCCTCCTTTTTAAACAATTGCATCTGGTCACCCTACGTGCGGCATTGTTGGCCGGGAGGCCACATCCGGGGAAGTTCGGCCGCCGGGTTGCAAGTCATACTTCACGTGAGGCCACAGTGGGCGACTTGCGCGTTGTTGGTGATGGGTGACGATGACGACAGCACAACATCCAGTCCATGAGCGGAGAAAATCTCCAACGTAGCCAGGAATCGAACCCGGGCCGGTTGCATGGTATGGAAACACGTTACCACTCAGCTACGCAGGCTGACGGCTGGTACGTAAATGATCTGAGTTGCAGAGTCCTGTGACATTGGAACGGCCACCGTTGTGCAGTAATGCTGGTCCTCTTTAGTGTAGTTTTTCCAACAGGACAACGCTCGTCCACATATGGCGCGAGTCTCTATGCGTGACGTCGAGATACTACTGTGGCCAGCAAGGTCACCAGATCTGTCTCCAATCAGAACATGTCTGGAACACCAGGGACGTCAACTCCGCCCCTTTGAGGCGTCCAGTATTTGAAGGACTAGGTACAATAGCTGCGGACCAACTTGGCTCAGGAGAGGATGCAATGGCTGTATGGCATCATACCCAACGGAATCAATGCAGTTATTCAGGCTAGAGGGATTCATACTGGTAAGTCGGCTCATGCGGCCAAGTTCTTTATAAATTTGACTCGATTTTGTAATCACAGAAATAACATCACATGCCCTCTCAACCCGTTACGTTTCATTTATTTCTTCCTCTTATGGTACGCGGCTCACTCTCTTCTCGGGCAGTACGTCTGAAATACACTGTTTTATTCATAAAAGTCTTCATTGAATTTGACAGATAAACTACAGGTAACTACACACAAGAGTCAAAGAAACTGGTACACTTCATTAATATCGTGTAGGGCTCCTGCGAGCATGCAGAAGTGCCGCAACACGACGTGGCATGGACTCGACTGATGTCTGAAGTACTGAGGGAGGGAACAGACGCCATGAATCCTGCGGGGCTGTCCATATATCCGTAGAGTACGAGAGGGTGCAGATTTCTTCAGAATGGCATGTTGCAAGGTATCCCAGATATGTTCAATAATGTTCATCCCTGGGTAGTCAGGTGGCCAGCGGAAGTGTTTAAACTCGGAAGAGTGTTCTTCGAGCAACTCTGTAGCAATTCTGGACGTGTGGGATGTCGCATCGCCCTACCGGAATTGTTCGAGTCAGTCGGAATCCACAATGGACATGAATGGATGCAGGTGGTCACACAGGATGCTTCGTACATGTCACCTGTCTGAGTCGTATCTAGACGTATCAGGGGTCCCATATCACTCGAACTGCACACGCAACGTAACATTACAGAGCCTCCATCAGGTTGAAAAATCCCCTGCTGACATGTAGGGTCCATGCATTCATGAAGTGGTCTCCATACCCGTACGCGTCTCTCCGCTCGATACAATTTGAAACGAGACTCGTCCGACCAGGCAACATGTTTCCAGTCATCAACAGTCCAATGTCAATGTTGACGGGCCCTGGCGAGGGGTAAAGCTGTGTCTCGTGCAGTCATCAAGGGTACACGAGTGGGCGTTCAGCCCCGAAAGCGGGTACAAATGATGTTTCGTTGAATGGTTTGCACGGTGGCACTTGTTGATGGCCCAGCACTGAAATCTTCACCAGTCTGCGGAAGGGTTGCACTTCTGTTACTTTGAACGTTTCTCTTCAGTCGTCGTTGATCCCTTACTTGCAGGATCTTTTGATGTTTTACCGGATTCCTGATATTCATGGTACAGTCGTGAAATGACCGTACAGGGAAGCACCCATTTCATCTCTACCCCGGAGATGCTGTGTCCCATCGCTCGCGCGCGACTATAACAACACATTCAAACTCATTCACATCTTGATAACCTACCATTGTTGCAGCAGTAATCGATCCAACACTTGCGTCAGACACTTGTTGTCTTATACAGGCGTTGTCGACAGCAGCGCCGTATTCTGCCTCTTTCTATATCTCTGTATTTGAATCCGCATGCTTATACCAGTTTCTTTGGCGCTTCAGTGTAGTTTTGCCTCTACTGAGTCAATATCAAAACTAAAAATCCCGTAAAATCTTCACGTTGATGACGGTTTGAACTCTGCTGGGTACAATGAGGTGTCTGAATGTCTGTCAGCAACCATTCACCCTCAAGAACCAAAAGAAGAGAAAGGTGTGATGTTGAACACTCGGATCAGGAGCGATCTCCACGTTTTAAGTCGTACGAAAGGCGTTCCATTTGGTTCAAGTCGGGACTCTCGGCGGTCCAGTCCATTTCAGGAATATTTTTGTCCCAAAACCATTGCCTCAAAATGGTTCAAATGGCTCTGACCACTATGGGACTTAACATCTTTGGTCATCAGTCCCCTAGAACTTAGAACTAGTTAAACCTAACTAACCTAAGGACATCACACACATCCATGCCCGAGGCAGGATTCGAACCTGCGACCGTAGCAGTCCCGCGGTTCCAGACTGCAGCGCCTAGAACCGCACGGCCACCGCGGTTGTAGGCTGATACAAATAATCGTTATGTCCGAATTAGTCCTGAACTACGCGTAGTAAACAATGCTATAAAATATATTAATTTCCTTACGAATTTATCGTTTTCTTAAATAAGGGGACTATGCCCCAATCACGAAAAACACCTCCATAATGCAAAATTACCTCCTCCATACTTCAATGCTGCCACCACAAATGATGGCATTCGCGAATACCAAACTCTTCCACTGGATTGCCACAGGGTGTAGCGTGATTCATCACTGCATATCACTCTACTCATCCACTGTGCAGCCACGCTCCCACCCGAAGCGTCGCATAGCACTGACTACAAAAATGTGTGCCTCATGAGGAGCTCCTCGACCATTGTATCCCTGCTCGCAGTCATTGTGTACTGATACCACTTTTGCAAGTCATTTGTCATTCCTTCTGCTCATTTCGTGTCATTCATTAAAGGCCCCTTCGGGAAAGCTCGACGGCATCTGTCCACCACTACATGAGTTCTGCCTGGTCTTGGATTAGCTGTGATTGCTACTCCACGTTTGCACGTTTCAATCACGTGACCAACAACGGATCGGGCAGCTTTAGAATGGTTTACAGAAGAATGCTGAAGATTAGATCGGTAGATCACATAACTAATGAGGTGGTATTGAATAGAATTGGGGAGAAGAGGAGTTTGTGGCACAGCTTGACTAGAAGAAGAGACCGGCTGGTAGGACATGTTCTGAGGCATCAAGAGATCACCAATTTAGTACTGGAGGGCAACGTGGAGGGTAAAAATCGTAGAGGGAGACCAAGAGAGGAATACACTAATCAGATGCAGAAGGATGTAGGCTGCAGTAGGTACTGGAAGATGAAGAAGCTTGCACAGGATAGAGTAGCATGGAGAGCTGTATCAAACCAGTCTCAGGACTGAAGACCACAAAAACAACAACAAATTTCCCTGACGGATCTGGTACTCAGGTGATGTGAAATGATTAGTCTACCTTCTCCTTCTCTACTGACATCACAATACTCCCCCCCCCCCCCCCTTATTTTTTACTGGTGGGTCGTGAGATACACCATGTGATTTGAAGTATCCGGACACCCCCATAAACATACGTTTTTCATATCACGTGCATTGTCCTGCCACCTATTGTCAGGTACTCGATATCAGCGAATGAGTAGTCATTAGACGTCGTGAGACAGCAGAATCGAGCGCTTCGCGGAATTCACGAACTTCGAACATGATCACATGATTGGGTGTCGCTTCTGTCATGCTTCTCTACTTGACATTTCCAAACTTTTAAACATCCCTAGGTCCACTGTTTCCGATGTCATAGTGAAGTGGAAACGTGGAGGGACACGTACAGCACAAAACCGTAGAGGCCGCCCTCGTCTGTTGACTGACAGAGACCGCCGACAGTTGAAGAGGGTCGTAATGTGTAATAGGCGGACATCTATCCAAACAGCTGCGCGGGATTAGCCGAGCGGTTTAAGGGCGGTCCGGTCATGGACTGTGCGGCTGGTCCCGGCGGAGGTTGGAGTCCTCCCTCGGGCATGGGTGTGTGTGTTTGTCCTTAAGATGATTTAGGTTAAGTAGTGTGTAAGCTTAGGGACTGATGAGCTTAGCAGTTAAGTCCCATGAGATTTCACACACATTTTCATCTATCCAAACCATCACACAGGAATTGCAAACTGCATCAGGATCCACTGCCAGTACTATTACAGTTAGGTGGAAGGTGAGAAAACTTGGATTTCATGCTCGAGCGGCTGCTCATAAGCGGCACATCACGCCGATAAATGCCAAACGACGCCTCGCTTGGTGTAAGGAGCGTAAAGATTGTACAATTGAACAGTGGGAAAACGTTGTGTGGAGTGACCAATCACGGTACACAATGTGGCGATCCGATGGCAGGGTGTGAACGTCATCTGCCAGCGTGTGTAGTGCCGACAGTAAAATTCGGAGGCGGTGGTGTTATGGTGTGGTCGTGTTTTTCATGGAGGGGGCTTGCACGCGCTTTTTGTTTTGCGTGGCATTATCACAGCACATGCCTACATTGTTGTTTTAAGCACCCTTTTGCTTCCCACTGGCGAAGAACAATTCGGGGATGGCGACTGAATCTTTCAACACGATCGAGCACCCGTTCATAATACACGACCTGTGGTCACACGACAATAACATCCCTTTAATGGACTGGCCTGCACAGAGTCCTGGCCTGAATCCTATAGATCACCTTTGAGATGTTTTGGAATGCCGACTTCGTGCCAGGCCTCACCGACCGACAGCGATACGCCTCCTTAGTGCAGCACTCCGTGAAGAATGGGCTGCCATTCCCGAAGAAATCTTCCAGCACCTGGTTGAACGTATGCCTGCGGGAGTGGAAGCTGTCATCAAGGGTAGTGTCAGCACCATACTGAATTCCAGCATTACCGTTGTAGGGCGCCGAGTCATTTTCAGCCAGGTGTCCGGATGCTTTTGATGATGTGGTATATAGTCGTCAATTCCGCATTACATATGGCTGTCCGAATACTTTTGATCACATAGGTTTGTCACTTTATTTATGTCGTTGTGCACGATTCGCGTTGTGTATTCGCACAGAGCACGAGATAATTTGTCGTGGGACTAGCAGTCCTGTTGCGCGGGTATCAGGGTGAGCGGTTAGCGGCCGCCTAATGTGCAGTTGGACTGACGCGTCCGCTTAACGATCGCGCTGCCGGGGACAGCAGCAGCTGAGTGGCTGCGTGTCGGCTGTCACTGGCCGCAGGGGGAGCCGTCCCGTCCCGCTAACCCAGTCAACAGCGCTGCTGACGCCGCTGCAATCACTCCGACTGCCGCTTCGACAGCCAACCTCACACAGGACGCAGCACGTCACTCTCAATGGAGAGAAGTCTTCCGAAGTAGAGTGATTTCAGGTGTGCCACAGGGGAGTGTCGTAGGACCGTTGCTATTCACAATATACGTAAATGACCTTGTCGATGACATCGTAAGTTCACTGAGGCTGTTTGCGGATGATTCTGTGGTATATCGAGAGGTTGTAACAATGGAAAATTGTACTGAAATGCAGGAGGATCTGCAGCGAATTGACGCATGGTGCAGGGAATGGCAATTGAATCTCAATTTAGACAAGTGTAATGTGCTGCGAATACATAGAAAGAAAGATCCCTTATCATTTAGCTACAATATAGCAGGTCAGAAACTGGAAGCAGTTTATGCCATAAATTATCTGGCAGTACGCATTAGGGGTGATTTAAAATGGAATGATCATATAAAGTTGATCGTCGGTAAAGCAGATGCCAGACTGAGACTGATTGGAAGAATCCTAACGAAATGCAATCCGAAAACAAAGGAAGTAGGTTACAGTACGCTTGTTCGCCCACTGCTTGATTACTGCTCAGCAGTGTGGGATTCGTACCAGATAGGGTTGATAGAAGAGATAGAGAAGATCCAACGGAGAGCAGCGAGCTTCGTTACAGGATCATTTAGTAATCGCGAAAGCGTTACGGAGATGATAGATAAACTCCAGTGGAAGACTCTGCAGGAGAGACGCTCAGTAGCTCGGTACGGGCTTTTGTTGAACTATCTTCTGGTAAACCTTCCGGGATGTAAGGTCGTGGTCCATGAAACTCTTCAGCTCCTAACGTTTCGTCCAGAGCTGCGCTGGACATCTTCAGAGGGGTGTTTCTCCTCCGGTGAGTCTTGCCGACTGACAAAGGTCAGAAGAGCGAAGTATTATTCTTACAATACCCATGTACTCTGCCCACATCACTGGTAAGCTTTTCCTATCTTACTTCGCCACCTTGTTGAACTTTCGAGAACATACCTCCACCGTAGAGTCGAGCAGTATATTGCTCCCTCCTACGTATATCTCGCCAAGAGACCATGAGGATAAAATCAGAGAGATTAGAGCCCACACAGAAGCATACCGACAATTCTTCTTTCCACGAACAACACGAGACTGGAATAGAAGGGAGAACCGATAGAGGTACTCAGGTACCCTCCGCCACACACCGTCAGGTGGCTTGCGGAGTATGGATGTAGGTGTAGATGTGGAAGCATCACCAAAGGGGGTACCCCCATGTAGCTGTAAATTTACGACATACGGGGTCTGTTCAAAAAAATCCGGAGCATTCGTAATTTTGCGCCAAATCGAGCGAAATGCGGTTGCCATCCCTACACATGGCTCTGTTCAATGTGTAACTGCCGGAATTTTCATTTCGTACGTCTGGTAGTCATTCTTCAGTGCTGTATTGAGCAGAACGTTGTGTAGCACAGTTTTCGAATTCAGAGATGGCAAAGTTAAAGGAGCAACGCGTGAAACTCGAGAAACCTTTACAGAGGCGCACCAAAGGATGCAGGATCCCTACGGTGATGGACCACGCCGTGGTTCTGGTCGACAAGAATCGATTTTCGGTTTTCATCAAATTTCGATAGATTATGGTTTTATTTAAGTACTCTGAAAAGAATTTTGCTGAAAAGAATTTTTTTCGAGCATTTAAAGAGCATTTTCTTATCACGTGTGTTTATGTGCCACGCCCACTTTCCTGTCAGCCATTGTCAACCCACCCACTGTCAACTCTAAGCCATATGGAGATGCCATTATTAGCAAATTAGAAGGTGTACGCCATGTTCAAAAACGTTTGGGAACAAGGCTGAGAAAACTGTTGATATGAGAGGAAAAAAATTAGTAGATAGAAAATTGTTGACAGGACAGGGTCGGTTAACTAAAACTGAAATAGAAAACTTGCAGGTATACTATAGGCAGGCAATTAGGAGAAATAAAGAAAATCTGGAGGCAATGAGAGAGAAGTTTGGGCCATATTCTTCCATAAGTCCTCTACTGATGATAAGCCATGTTATGGATTGTGTCCATCAGGAGAAAATTCGTGGTGCAAATACGAGGTGCATTCAAGTTCCAAGGCCTCCGATTTTTTTTCTAATTAACTACTCACCCGAAATCGATGAAACTGGCGTTAATTCTCTACGTCATCGCCCTACAGACGTACACATTTTTCACAATGCTGACGCCATGATTCCATGGCAGCGGCGAAGGCTTCTTTAGGAGTCTGTGTTGATCACTGGAAAATCGCTGAGGCAATAGCAGCACGGCTGGTGAATGTGCGGCCACAGAGAGTGTCTTTCATTGTTGGAAAAAGCCAAAAGTCACTAGGAGCCAGGTCAGGTGAGTAGGGAGCATGAGGAATCACTTCAAAGTTGTTATCACGAAGAAACTGTTGCGTAACGTTAGCTCGATGTGCGGGTGCGTTGTCTGGGTGAACCAGCACACGCGCAGCCCTTCCCGGACGTTTTTGTTGCAGTGCAGGAAGGAATTTGTTCTTCAAAACATTTTCGTAGGATGCACCTGTTACCGTAGTGCCCTTTGGAACGCAATGGGTAAAGATTACGCCCTCGCTGTCCCAGAACATGGACACCATCATTTTTTCAGCACTGGCGGTTACCCGAAATTTTTTTGGTGGCGGTGAATCTGTGTGCTTCCATTGAGCTGACTGGCGCTTTGTTTCTGGATTGAAAAATGGCATCCACGTCTCATTCATTGTCACAACCGACGAAAAGAAAGTCCCATTCATGCTGTCGTTGCGCGTCAACATTGCTTGGCAACATGCCACACGGGCAGCCGTGTGGTCATCCGTCAGCATTCGTGGCACCCACCTGGATGACACTTTTCGCATTTTCAGGTCGTCATGCAGGATTGTGTGCACAGAACCCACAGAAATGCTAACTCTGGAGGCGATCTGTTCAACAGTCATTCGGCTATCCCCCAAAACAATTCTCTCCACTTTCTCGATCGTGTCGTCAGACCGGCTTGTGCGAGCCCGAGGTTGTTTCGGTTTGTTGTCACACGATGTTCTGCCTTCATTAAACTGTCGCACCCACGAACGCACTTTCGACACATCCATAATTCCATCACCACATGTCTCCTTCGACTGTCAATGGATTTCAATTGGTTTCACACCACCCAGATTCAGAAAACGAATGATTGCACGCTGTTCAAGTAAGGAAAACGTCGCTATTTTAAGTATTTCAAACAGTTCTCATTCTCGCCGCCGGCGGTAAAATTTTATCTGCCGTACGGTGCTGCCATCTCTGGGACGTATCGACAATGAACACGGCCTCATTTTAAAACAATGCGCATGTTTCTATCTCTTTCCAGTCCGGAGAAAAAAATCGGAGGCCTTAGAACTTGAATGCACCTCGTACAATAGGGCTCAGGCAACTGGAAAATCCTATCCTCACCAGCATTCTCTTCCTGCTGCTATTATTATAGCAATTAAACCTATTTTCAGAGACTTGGTTCATCCTGACCTTCTAAGGAAATGTCTGCATGGGCAGACACAGAACCCAAATGAATGAGTCAACAGCATAATTTGGAACCGCCTTCCTGAAACTGTATTTGTAGGCATGCATACAATGAAACTGGGAGTTCATGATGCTGTTATTACGTTCAATTGTGGTAATATTGGAAAGCGATGGGTACTGATAAAGCTGGGAATTAATCCTGGCGAAAATATCACTGGGCTGCCACATTGCGATAAAATGATGATAGCCGATGCAGACAGGTCTTCATCTAATATGGCCAAGGAAGCAAGACGAACCCAAACATCCAGGAAGGTGAATAAAAGCTGGAAGACCTGCTAAAGGCCAAAGAAGAGCCATCATATCAGCAGCACAGTTTTAAGTAACTGTAAGTAACAAATTTCAAAAATTTTTTCTTTTAAGTCAATTTCCTGCAAACTAAAATTTTCAGTACATATGCCCTATTAGATCAGAAACTAAAATAGATAAATGAATGAAAATTTCAGAGACTCTGCATAACATAAAAAACCATCTCTGGTACTACTTTCATTAATATTCCCCCATTAGGAAGTTTACAAAAAAATATTTTCTGCAGAAAAGAACTTAATATTTTTTGTTAATAAATTTAAAAAAGTATTTCTTAAAAACTATACAATGGATAAAGTAGATTTTAGATTTTAGTATACTTGACACTATTAGCATCATGTAACATACAGTAACAATATTAAGGTCCTGCATCAAATAGTTTTTTTCAGAAATGGGTCAAATACTTGACTAAATTAACATGGGTTAGATGGGCAGAGTGTGGTCCCCTTAGCTGTACTCTGTGTTACGAATGGTTCACACGATTTAAAAATGGCCGGACCGAAGCTAAAGATGACCTGATTCAGGACGTCTACCGACGTCGCTCATGTCAGGAACGTCGACGATATTGAGCGTGCCAGCAAAGACTGACTGTCCGAGAGATTGCAGAAGAATGTAGTATTTCAGTTGGATCATGTAATGAAATCCTGACACAGCATCTTGGAATGAATCGCATTGCCGCCAAGTTCGTCCCACGACTGGTCAGTCAAGACGAGAATGACCTTCGCCTCGCAATCTGTGAAGAGCTTTTGGATCGCGCAAATGAGAACGAGATGTTGCTTAAGAGAATCATAACCGGTGGTGAGACGTGGGTCCACGGTTGTGACATTGAGTCCACGGTTTAGTCTTCACAACGGCTGGGGAAAGGTTCTCCAAGACTAAAAAAGAGCTCGTCAGATCAAGTCAAATGACAAAGCCACGCTGACAGGTTTCTTTTGACTTTGAAGGTTCAAAAAAAAATAAATAAATAAATAATATGTTCAAATGTGTGTGAAATCTTATGGAACTTAACTGGTAAGGTCATCAGTCCCTAAGCTTACACATTACTTAACCTAAATTATCCTAAGGACAAACACACACACACCCATGCCCGAGGGAGGATTCGAATCTCCGCCGGGACCAGCCGCACAGTCCATGACTGCAGCGCCTAGACCGCTCGGCTAATCCCGCGCGGCTTTGAAGGTTGAAATGGCTGTAAGAACTATGGTACTTAACATCTGAGACGTCCCCTAGACTTAGAACTAGTCAAACCTAACTACCCTAAGGACAGCACACACATCCATGCCCGAGCAGCAGCGCGGTTCCATTCTGAAGCTCCTAGAACCGGTCGGCCACATCGGCCTGCGACTTTGAAGGATTAGTTCATCATGGTTTCGTGCCACAGGGACAAAGTGTTATTCGATGGTGCTATCGGGTCGTGTTGCGACGCCTGCGAGAGAATGTGAGTACGCAACGGCCCGAAATGTGGCGAAACACTTGAACCACGACAAGGCACCCGCGCGCCAATCCCTGTTGCTCCGTCACTACTGCACAAATAGTCACTTTGCTGCCTCATCCTCTGTACTCTCCAGACCTGGCCCCTGCGGAACTTTTTTTATTTCAGTTGTTGATAATCCATTTGAAAGGACGAACATTTGAAACGACAGGCGAGATAAAGCAAAATTCGCAGACGGCGTTTCGCGCGATCCAGAGAGAGTCACATCAAGAGTACGTCCATAAATAGAAAAGACCGTGGGAGCGGTGTATCGATTGTGGAGGAGAGTATTTCGAAGGAGAGCATGCACAACAAGTAGAAGATAAGCGCAGAAAAAGTTTGTGGACCAAGTTCCGGAATCTTTTGAACAGAACTCGTTTGGTTACGGGGCGACAGAGAAATGCCGTTGGGTTTGGCCCTCCGACCGTCAGGAACAGTAGAACGTAAACGTTTTGTGCGGAACCGTTGCGATCTTCGTCGTGAGGCCACACCTTATTCCGACGACTCCTCGGCAGCTCCTTTCTGCAGAGGTGTTACAAACATTTATGAGAGAAATGCCGCTCGTCACACGTCGTGGCTATAGATCAGGAATGAGCTCTGTATAACCGAGGACGCGTGGCATTGCACGGTAGGTCTACATACAAACTGGTATCCATGACGATTGTTACATATCAATACAATGCGCGATAAATTAACAGTAGCCGCGTGGTCTCAGCCACCTTGCCACGGTTCGCGCGACTTCCCCCGTTGTTGGTTCGCGTCCTCCCTCCGGCATGGGTGTGTGTGTGTTGTCCTTAGCGTAAGTTGGTTTAAGTTAGATAAAGTTGTGCATAAGCCTAGGGACCGATCACCTCAGCCGTTTGGTCCCTTTATATATATTATATATATATGTGTGTGTGTATGTATGTGTGTGTGTGTTAATTTGTATGTATATGTGTAAGACTGTTTCAGAGACTGCTGTAAATTTATTTTAGTATTTAATCCCTATTTAGCCGGCCGCGGTGGCCGAGCGGTTCTAGGCGCTTCAGTCTGTAACCGCGCGACCGCTATGGTCGCAGGTTCGAATCCTGCCTCGGCTATGGATGTGTGTGATGTCCTTAGGCTAGTTAGCTTTAAGTAGTTCTAAGTTCTAGGGAACTGATGACCTCAGATGTTAACTCCCATAGTGCTGAGAGCTATTTGAACCGTTTGAATCCGTGGTTAGGGAGTTTCTAACAATTACATTGGCGTACACACACTTTCGACACCTTACCAGCATCGGAAAAGAGGACACGAGGATGAAGCTTATAGTATAAATGGTGGTTAATTATTAAAATAAATTCAGAGCTGTTTTCGAAAAAGTTACAGAAACGAATGACAACCTCTACAACTCGCTATTACCTATCAAAGCAAGTTGCCATACCCAAAAGAATAAACAAGTAGCGCGATTTTTGGTTGTATGCACGTAACAGAGACGTTGCTCTGTACCTCTTGTAAGTAGGCTGTTTAGGTTTTTATGTTGCTGACGTGACCTAGCGCTCTGTATAAAAATCGCTGGCTGTGCTGTGTGCAGTCTGTGGCTGGTTGGCATTGTTGTAATATTCGCTATTGTAGTGTTGGGCAGTTGGCTGTTAACAGCGCGTAGCGTTGCGCAGTTGGAGGTGAGCCGCCAGCAGTGGTGGATGTGGGGAGAGAGATGGCGGAGTTTTGAGAGCGGATGATCTGGACGTGTGTCCATCAGAGAGAGTAAATTTGTAAGACTGGATGTCATGAACTGATATATAATTACTTTTGAACACTGTTAAGGTAAATACATTGTTTGTTCTCTATCAAGGTCTTTCATTTGCTAACTATGCCTATCAGTAGTTAGTGCCTTCAGTAGTTGGAATCATTTATTTAGCTGGCAGTAGTGGCGCTCGCTGTATTGCAGTAGTTCGAGTAATAAAGATTTTTGTGAGGTAAGGTTATTGTCAGTCAGGGTCATTCTTTTGTAGGGATTATTGAAAGTCAGACTGCGTTGCGCTAAAATACTGTGTGTCAGGTTAGAAATGATCAGAATAAGTAAAGAGAGAACTTTCTGAGTACGTTCAGTTTTGCTCAGCTGTTTGAAAATAAAATAACGTAAGAGGTTTATCAGCACAGTCATTCATAAATTTTTCTAAGGGGACGTTTCATACTCTTTTCGTTTCACAGAGCACGTATGTTTCGTTATTGTGGAGGTGGAATAAACAAGAGCATGGTATTTTGTTTGCATTGAACGAGCATTGTATGTTTTTCGTATGAAGTGTGGACTACAGCATTGAGACATTTCCAGGCATCACTCTTCCCATTATGGGGCGCATTTCCAGTCACACACAGTGCGTCACTTAATTTTCACCTTGCACGTTGCATTGTCTCACCAAAGGAAGCTTCATTAGAGACCGTCTGATGCCGACCGCCGGTCCCCTGTGAGTGTTACACCGCAACAGCAACATCGCACACTCCCTCTGAATCACGACCAGCGCCACACTCCAGCAAGCTCCAGCAGGAGAGAGAGAGTGAGGCGACTGGTCGGAGACAGCGGCGGCGCCACCGTTCCCAGACTGGCCACACTCGCTCAAGTGCTGTGGGAAGGAAGGCGGCCAGCGTAGCTCCGACGCGAAAGCGGCGCCCCGGTTTCTAAAACACTCAGCACTGTACTCTCTCCGTTTCTGAGCTCTAGTCGTGGCTTGTGGTTTCGGCATAATGGTTCACCAGCTCGTTCTGCTTAGGTGCCGAAGTGAGATAGGAAAAGCTTAAAATGGTTCAAATGGCTCTGGGCACTATGGGACTCAACTACTGAGGTCATTAGTCCCCTAGAACTTAGAACTAGTTAAACCTAACTATCCTAAGGACATCACAAACATCCATGCCCGAGGCAGGATTCGAACCTGCGACCGTAGCGGTCTTGCGGTTCCAGACTGCAGCGCCTTTAACCGCACGGCCACTTCGGCCGGCAGGAAAAGCTTACCAGTGATGTGGGCAGAGTACAGTGGTATTGTAAGAATAATACTTCGCTCTTCTGACCTGTTCCAATTGTCTCAGAGTAACAGCCAACACCCAGAAAAGTGATTCTGATAGTTATAAATGACGAGTAATTAGTTGTTTTTGATCTCACAAGAGAACATTCCCAAGTCTCAGTAAACGGTATTGATGAAACTTCGTGGGTGTGAAGAGAGGGTAAAATAATGCAATACGTATTTTTTTGTTCGTACCCAGGTCTTACTTTTAAGGGGTAAAACATATCCTAAAATGTAATTTGCAATATTAGGTTCCGAGGGAATATTTTAGCAACTATGATACCTAAAAAAATGTTTCCCATATAAAAGATGACATGTAGTTAACGTTATTGAAAACTGTAGAAACGAATATTGTAATAGTCTGATATCTTGCAAAATAACCCACTATCATTAATCACTTCTGAAAAATGAAAACTTTTGTTACAACATAGATTAAAGCTTCATAACAAAGCTCGTTTCTGAAATATCTTTTTTCGAAAATAAGCTGTACACAATGTGCTTCAACATACCTAATTAAAGTATCTAAACATTCATTATTAGTCTAGTTAATTATTTTGCTTATGATTGTTTTCTGTTTTAAATTGTTATTTTACATTTAACATTCATTTTTTGTTTTGCTTTTTAGTCTACCATTTCACATGCGTGTTTTGTTAACTGAAAATAATAATTAACTCAATATTATGCTACAAAATCATTACAATAATGATAAAGTTTTTCACACCATGCACATAAAATGAACGACATTTCTTCACATAACATGCATGACGGAGAGACCAATATCAAACAAAATTTACTGGGTTTTCAAATTGTTGTGGGTGATCCTCTAAATTTTCTGATTTGTATCAGGCATATTCAGTACATTGATACGCCTTGGCGAAAAGGATTGATAATGTACTGGTGATTCAGTCAAGAGAACTAGATCTGAAAATCTTCTCACAATGTTCTTCCAATATCGAAAGCTGTACCTCTGCCGTCGAGCCCTTTGGGATAAACAGATGAACAAGTTTCTTGAACGCACGTACGAGGCTCTATGCAGTTCTTTCACATTGACAGCCTGATATAAAAAAATCTTTCAAGTATCTTTTGACGTGGTCAGATGTTTCTTTACTAGTTTTAGATGCTGTCACAAGGACTTTTGGGGTTTCAAAAAGATGCTCTCGAATTCTCTGTCCATACCTACTACAACTTTCTTTTTAAGCTATGAAACGGCCGTTGGTCAGCGTAAAAGAAAAAGAAAAACTGTTTTGGCCTTCATACCCAAGGACAAGAAACTTGTTCATCTGGTGATCCCATAGGACCCGTCGTCACAGGTACAGACGTAGTATGCATACACCTTTCGATGTTGGAAGAACCTTGTGAGAAGATTTTCAGGTCTAGTTCAGTGGAATGGTTTTGATGTCAATCTCCACTTGAGGAACGGTATAATTAAGCTGCAGTTACTAGTATATAATCAATTCTTTTTGACACCACTCACGAATTTACTGACATATGTCTGATACAATTCAGGATATTTTGAGCATCACCTCCGACAATTTGAAATCCTGCTGAATTTTGTATTACATTGTGTTCTCCGGCACGTACATTATGTGAAGAAATTTCTTTCGTTCTATGAGCCTAGTGTAATGTTTTAAGCATTTATTCACAGATTATCATCATTGTAATGATTTTGTATAATAATAATGAGCTACTTATTAGTTTTAATTAAGAAAGCATGCTTCTGAAACGGTTGACTAAAAATGTAAAACGTAAAATAACAAAAATGGTTCAAATGTCTCTGAGCACTATGGGACTTAACATCTGAGGTCATCAGTCCCCTAGAACTTAGAACTACTTAAACCTAACCAACCTAAGGACATCACACACATCCATGCCCGAGGCAGGATTCGAACCTGCGACCGTAGCGGTCGCGTGGTTCCAGACTGAAGCGCCTAGAACCGCTCGGTCACTTCGGCCGGCCCGTAAAATAACAATTTTAAACTTTAAACAAATATAATCAAAATAAAAAATACTAATTACGAATGTTTAGATATATCAATTAGATATACTGAAGCACACTGTGTACAGCTTATTCTCCAAAAATAGTGTTTCAGAAAAAATGGTTCAAATGGCTCTGAGCACTATGGGACTCAACTGCTGAGGTCATTAGTCCCCTAGAACTTAGAACTAGTTAAACCTAACTAACCTAAGGACATCACAAACATCCATGCCCGAGGCAGGATTCGAACCTGCGACCGTAGCGGTCTTGCGGTTCCAGACTGCAGTGCCTTTAACCGCACGGCCACTTCGGCCGGCTAGTGTTTCAGAAACTAGTGTTATTACACATAGACGTATGTAGCTGGAATGCTTCTTTTAATTTATGGCGTAACAAAAGTTTTCATTTTTGAAAAATAATTAAGAATGGTGGGTATTCTGCAAAATTTCAAATTATTACAGAATTCGATTGCACAGTTTTCAAGAACATTGATTGCATATCAGCTTTTTATATGAGAAACATATTTTTATACATCATCATTTCGAAGATATTCCCTCCAAACCTAGAACTGCAAATTACCTTTCAGGGTGTGTTTTACCCCTTAAAACTGAAAATGGGCACAACTGCCCCCTCTACACGCCCATCGAGTTTCATCAAGGTCGTTTACTGACACTTGGGAATGTTCCCTTGTCAGTGAGTCACAGAAAGGTGTTACCTGTTACTAAGTGTAACTGCAATAAACTTAGCTCTAGTAAAAAAAAAAAAAAAAAAAAAAAAAAGAATATTTTGTGGACATAAAACGACTGTAGAGCACTCTGAGCATTCCTGGCAGTATGAAACTGTGTGCCAGACTGGGACTCAGATGTGGAGTCCTTGTCCTTTGCGGCAAGCGCCCGCCCTTACCGACCCAACTACCCGAGTACGACTTACGTCTCGCCCTAACAGATAACTTCCGCCAGTACCCCATCTCCTACCTTCCAAACTTCCCAAGAGCTCTGCTGCATTTGTTGTGGTCTTCAGTCCTGAGACTGTTTTGATGCAGCTCTCCATGCCATACATAAAGCTGCATGTCCTCGGGAAAAATTACGGCTGTAGTTTCCCCTTGCTTTCAGGCGTTCGCAGTACCAGCACAGCAAGGCCGTTTTGGTTAATGTTACAAGGCCAGATCAGTCAATCATCCAGACTGTTGCCCCTGCAACTACTGAAAAGGCTGCTGCCCCTCTTCAGGAACCACACGTTTGTCTGGCCTCTCAACAGATACCCTTCCGTTGTGGTTGCACCTATGGTACGGCTATCTGTATCGCTGAGGCACGCAAGCCTCCCCACCAACAGCAAGGTCCATGGTTCATGGGGGGCTCTGCTGCATACCTCACGGAAATACCTGGAGGAAAGGATACTCCAGAGCGATAGCTCACGCAGAGCCAAGGGGATTGTTTCCAGAACTAATCTTACACTCTGCAGCGATGTGCATACAGATCTGAAACTTTCTGGTAGACTAAAGCTGAAAGCTTCGTGTGGACAACCCTGCAGGATTCGTGTGTCAGTTTCCTCCAGCACTACTTCAGACGTTAGTCGAGTCGATGCTAGGTCGTGTTGCGGCACTTTTGCGTGCTCGCGGGGGCCCTACACAATATCTCTTTGGGCCTTCAGTGTAGGTGGCTGAATAGCATACAAAAGCCAATAAAAGATCACAAGATACCCAAGTAAAGAATTTCCACGTGTCTTGTTCAGGTCCATGTCTCCACGCTGGCTCGTGCAACAGCCTCTGAACCGATAATATGAGGATAAACTCGCAAAATGCGTAGCTATTCAGAATTTACTTAACACACTTTTACGCCGCGATGAACTGGAGGTTGTAACAGAATTTATGCGGTCTTGAGTATTGATTAACGCTCTGGTAAAGTTTTAGTGCCCGCTCGCTGCCTTCGAGCAACAATGTACGACCACCGGCAACACGATTACGCCCGTAATCTGGAGCGACCGTAGCTGTCTCGTTCCACTGCAGGGTCTGAATTTACGACCCACTGCATTATATAAATTTACATTCCACTGAACCAGCTGCAGCCCGGCGTTTCTTATTCCTATGCGCTCCACAGCGTAACACAGAGGGTAAATGCTTTCTGTTCGCCTCTTTAGCCACGTGGTGGGAGCTATGCGGAGTACTCGGGTTCTATTCCCGGCACCGCCGCGGACCTTTCCTCGGTGTTGAGAACTGGAACGGGCAAAACGGAGTGCACTGGACCTCGGAACTTGCATGAGCCGCTCTGCCTCCTTCTCAGCGATGGAATTTGTGTTCCTCGTCTGTCTGTCTCTGGTGCTGAGGCGCAGCGCTTGATATCGCGCCTAAATCCCAGACACGGTAGCGGGCAGACAGCTTCGGACACTGAGTCATGGTTACCGCATGACAGATGCGCTCCGATCCAGCAGCTAGCTGCAAGTAGTTAAGACTGTCGCCGAGAGGTGTCAGCTTCTTACGGACTGGGAAATTATCAAGTAGTTGAACATATTTTGGAAACATAGCTGAATGATTATTATTGCGACTTTCACCAATTATTGTAATTTTTTTTTTTTTTGCTATTGTGAATGATGGCGTGGATGGAAAGTAAGATATCTAATGAATATCATTATGTGTATTGACCGAGTAGGCGTTAGCGTAAGAACTGTGATTGTACAGAGAGGAACTCAATTATACTTTCAGGAGACTTTTGTAATGCACAACTAGCCAGTTTGTGGAACTGAGAAAAAGAGACATTTCACGGTAATTCTGTTATTTAAAGAGGGAGTTATTTAGATATTTATGGATTTCTAAATTTCTTCATTTCGTAAATTGCTCAAAAAAGCTATTAAGCCGTGATTGGTCAAAGGTAAATGACGTGGGATTGCGCGGTTTAATACTAATACACGATTGACTATGATGTTTATCAGCCCATATGAAGACAGTACGTTCACGCGTAATTTGTGGCCTAAGAAATTGCTTTGGGAAGTCCAAAGATCGGAGCTCAGCCATCATGATGTTCGGTGCATATATAGGGACCTCCGAATATATGTGATAATTGTTGTGGACTGGCAAGACAGCCAATCCACTGTGACGGGTAGCCGAAAGGCACGCGTTTAAGCTCACGCAGGCTGGCGTGAGGTCTGGAACAGTTAAACGAGGTGAGACTAGTAAAAAAAAAGGTACGTGGCTTCTGGAATACTTAACTTTAATCCATAATTGGTGAACATCGCTCTTGATGATACATGAATTACAAGATCAATAGCAACTGATAATGGCGCCTTGCTAGGTCGTAGCAAATGACGTAGCTGAAGGCTATGCTATCTATCGTCTCGGCAAATGAGAGCGTATTTTGTCAGTGAACCATCGCTAGCAAAGTCGGCTGTCCAACTGGGGCGAGTGCTAGGAAGTCTCTCTAGACCTGCCGTGAGGCGGCGCTCGGTCTGCAATCACTGACAGTGTCGACACGCGGGTCCGACGTATACTAACGGACCGCGGCCGATTTAAAGGCTACCACCTAGCAAGTGTGGTGTCTGGCGGTGACACCACACATCGAGTATACAGGTAACGTGAGTCTACTTGAATGTTTCACGACTACCTGGGTACTGTATGCGGGTAACGATAGTTTGTTTTGCACAAGGAACCTACAGACTTTGTTTACAAGAATTATATCCGCATTTGCGGATATGGTGAAACTCTAGCTGCACACGTGATCGGTGAGAATGAAAATATGTGCCGGACCAGCTCTCTAACCCGGATACCGCTCTGTATGTGAGAAATCGCTTTAAGCACTTCGGCTATCCGTACACGCTCGCTGTATATACCTAAACTTCCATATGCGTTAAGTCCTATGCTCGCACGGATGCTGTGAACCCGTGGAGAAAGAGACGTATGATTGAAGTCGCGGCCCAGTTTTTAGGCATGGCAACTGCCAATCAGTTCTGCATCTGGAGTTTCACCATACTCGAAAATGCGAATATAATTCTTGTATTTCATACAGCTGCCGGCCGGAGTGGCCGTGCGGTTCTAAGCGATTCAGTCCGGAACCGCGCGACTGCTACGGTCGCAGGTTCGAATCCTGCCTCGGGCATGGATGTGTGTGATGTCCCTAGGTTAGTTAGGTTTAAGTAGTTCTACGTTCTAGGGGACTGATGACCTCAGACGTTTAGTCCCATAGTGCTCAGAGCCATTTGAACCACTCATACAGGTGACGATCGTAGCAGTGGCAGTTCTTTCAGACATGCATGCATGACTGAAGGGCATTGCAGGGCATATCGAAGCAACACAGGCACTGCAACGTAATAAACCCTTAATTTGTTACTACCGCTGTAAATTGAATCCTACAGTTTCCGCATAGAACTGTATACTTATGACGAAAACAACATTAGGAATTAGAGAAATTAGCAACGAGGCACACCGGTCAAAAATTACTCGGCCCCAGAACCCATCACGCTCATACCATCTAACACCGCATCTAGCCTTGATAGTTCTGCTACCTAGGCGGCAAAACACTGATGTCGGTTGGAGCAACAGTGACATAGAAGCAGACTAGCAATGGCAAAAAGGGCATGCCTGGCCAAGAAAAGCCTACTATGTCAAACAAGGGCTTAATGTGAGGAGGAAATTTCTGAGAATGTGCAATTGGAGTACAGCATTGTGTGGTGGGAAAACCAGTAAAGAAAACAGTCGAAGCACTTAAGAGGTGGTTCTACAGAAGAATGTTGAAAATTAGGTGGACTGATAAAGTGAGAAATGAGGAGGTTCTGTGCAGTATCATATAGGAAAGGAAACACTGGTGACGAAATGGGACGGTTGATAGGACATCCGTTAGGTACTAGATGGAGCTGTAGAGGGCAAAAACTGTAGAAAAAGACTGAGATTGGAATACATCCAGCAAATCATTGAGGACATAGGTAGCAAGTGCTACTGTGAGATGAAGAGCTTAGCACAGGAGAGCAATTCGTGGGGGGCAGCATCGAATGAGGAGACAGGAGACTGGTGACTCGGTACAAAAGGATACCGAACATACATCAAACCAGGAACATATATTTTCAGCTCTGTGAATATAGCTGTTAACATCTTGGAAGAATGGAGTACATGCAGTACATGGTAATCATCAACAAGAAGAAGAAATGTCAACACTACACGCGTCCGGTCCACCACTGTCCAGTTTCTGTGCTGTTTGGTCCACTGAAGGTGTACAGTTTTAACTGCTGTTACCAGCAATGGCCTTTTTCGAAGTGCTCGATGACAAGCATCCATTGCACAGAAGTTATCTTCGCAATGTACAGTAGGAAACTTGTTGATATGCACCTGCATTCACTGACAGCAGCAATTCCTGTTGGGTTTGAAACCCACTGTTGTTGACAAGGTGTGACTCGTCTTCAGCCCGTAACTGTTAGTGTGTTGTTAAGATCCGTGCTGCTGTAAGTTGTAGCCAGGACACCAGTCGGCAAAGATGAACCACAAAGATCGATTAGCAGACACTGGATCAAGTGCGCCTATCACAAGAGAGGCCATGTAATGTCTCTTGCAGCGGTCGCTCCACGATATTTTCGGAAATTTTATAAATTATATAACTCAGTACATATCTCGAAATATCTCTTTTTATCTTACCGATTCCTAAACTTTAATATACGATGATTATCAATGCAAAGTAGTTTCAAGCCCTATTATTCCTTGCAGCGTGCATTTACTGCATGGAATAGCTTCTCTGCTATCTATGTTTCTCTTATGAAAACAATGATTCAGATCTTGCCGATTAGCCGTGAAAGAACGAGGATGTATATGTACGTATCGTTGAGCTAGTCGCCATCTTGATGAGATGCTGTATGAGAAGTAATTTAATACATGAACTAAACTAAAGTAAGTGTGTCCGCTTACTATTTAACTCATTATTATTGACAGTGTCTGCTTACTACGCTGTGTTGCACGGGATCAGTGGGGAACGTCTGATTTACACTGGACAAACCTGCTGTTTTGTGTGCTCAAGATATCCAGTTACTTCAAATAAATAGGCTAACACGGTCTTACCAGCAGATCTCCGGTCTTCCCCATGTGATCACCGAAAGTTAATAATTATTACAAATGTTTTCAGGAGATCGACTGACAATTTTCGTCGCACTGAGACTTCGAAATTGCTTCACTGCCTTATGGAATTTAAGTTAAGCTCAATTTAATCAGGATAGAACAGTATTGAACTGTGTGAATGTGATAAGCCTGCTTCGAGAATGAAAATTCCCGTAACATACAGATGTTTTTACTATCCTGATCAGTGAAGCTAAATCAGGCCGGTGTGAGAGAGGATTTTAAATTTTTTGAATACCAAAAAAAAAAAAAAATATTAAAGCCAGAGACACACCCACAAGCAACAGGCCGCCAACGCCCTCTCGGCAGCATCTATTTCGGCCAACCGCCGCTGACCAGAGGGCCTCGCTCGCTCGCTCACTCACTCAATCACTCAATTATCCACTTGGCGTCTGTCAGTATACACACAGAGCGGGTTTAGTTTGTCACAGGCTACGACAGTACATAGCGACCAGAATTTTACTTTACATCAGTCTATAAGAGGACTATTACTAATGAGCTTGTGTCACAAAACGTGGACTCTATTCAAGTTACGTAAATGTTCTAGTTCATGTAAATAAATAAGCGTATTAATCTACATGTGCATTTGGGTTGTAGAAACAGGATACCGGCCACCACAAGACTCTACTCCTTGTTAGGTGGCTGCGACGGGTACAGCAGTCCTTGAAGTCTCGTTGGCCGGTTTTCGGTGGTACACCAACAAATGGGACAGCTTAATCCATGGCGTACGAGCCGTGCTGCCCTAGAAATCCCGGGTTCTGTCTGTCCTCTGCTTGTTCGCTTCTGAGATGATCTTGTTCCGGTGGAAGGGCTCGCCTCGCGGCGGCAGCAGGATTTCAGCGAGGGTGGTCGCGAGAGGCTGCGAAGCGCAGTGCGGCAGACAGAGTGATCGAGGCAGGGCAGTTGTGTGGAGCGAGTCTGGCTGGACCAAACTAGCAGAACGGACTACCACAACGAACAGGAGGAGAACCATCGTTTTTCTGAACTAGAGGCCCAAAGGTATTCGTTTTTCCACTACTTAGTGACGTTCTTCAACTTCTGTAATTTGGTAGAATGGCTGAGTCCTGCGATGCTGGACACGAGTTTTCATCCTAGTTACAGACTGATGGCTTAGCTGTATGTTTACGTGAATTTCTGAAAGAATGAATGAGCCTGGACAGTGTCGCCTTGGTGGCAGTTGTTTCATATTTATTCAATTAATCCGAAGGCCCACCCGGTGCTCTGTTCTACACTGAAGAGGCAAAGAAACTGGTACACCTGCCTAATATCGTGTAGGACCCCCGCGAGCACGCATAAGTGCCGCAACACGCCGCGGTCGTGTCATAGGACCGTTGCTATTCACAATATATATAATTGACCTTGTGGATGACATCGGAAGTTCACTGAGACTTTTTGAGGATGATGCTGTGGTATATCGAGAGGTTGTAACAATGGAAAATTGTACTGAAATGCAGGAGGATCTGCAGCGAATTGACGCATGGTGCAGGGAATGGCAATTGAATCTCAATGTAGACAAGTGTAATGTGCTGCGAATACACAGAAAGATAGATCCTTTATCATTTAGCTACAATACAGCAGGTCAGCAACTGGAAGCAGTTAATTCCATAAATTATCTGGGAGTACGCATTAGGAGTGTTTTAAAATGGAATGGCCATATAAAGTTCATCGTCGGTAAAGCGGATGCCAGACCGAGATTCATTGGAAGAATCCTAAGGAAATGCAATCCGAAAACAAAGGAAGTAGGTTACAGTACGCTTGTTCGCCCACTGCTTGAATACTGGTCAGCAGTGTGGGATCCGTACCAGATAGGGTTGATAGAAGAGAGAGAGAAGATCCAACGGAGAGCAGCGCGCTTCGTTACAGGATCATTTAGTAATCGCGAAAGCGTTACGGAGATGATAGATAAACTCCAATGGAAGACTCTGCAGGAGAGACGCTCAGTAGCTCGGTACGGGCTTTTGTTGAAGTTTCGAGAACATACCTTCACCGAGGAGTCAAGCAGTATATTGCTCCCTCCTACGTATATCTCGCGGAGAGACCGTGAGGAGAACATCAGAGAGATTAGAGCCCACACAGAGGCATACCGACAGTCTTTCTTTCCGCGAACAATACGAGTCTGGAATAGAAGGAAGAACCGATAGAGGTACTCAAAGTACCCTCCGCCACACACCGTCAGGTGGCTTGTGGATGTAGATGTAGATGTAGGTATGGACTTGACTAGTGTCTGAAGTAGTGCTGGAGGCAACTGACACCTTGAATCCTCCAAGGGCTGTTCATAAGCCCGTCCCAAGAGTACGAGTGGGAGGGTATCCCTCCTGAACGGAACGTTGCAAAGAATCCCAGATATGCTCAATAATGTTCACGTCTGGGGAGTTTGGCGGCCAGCGGAAGTAACTGAGAAGAGTGTTCCTGGAGCCACTCTGTACAAATTCTGGACGTGTGGGGTGTCGCGCTGACCTCTTGGAATTGCCCAAGTGCGTAGAAATCCGCAACGGAGATCAATGGATGCAGGTGATCAGACAGGATGCTTACGTATGTGCCACCTGTCAGAGTCGCATCTAGACGTATCAGGGCTCTCATGTCACTCCAACCGCACATGTCCCACACCGTTACAGAGCCTCCGCCAGCTTGAACAGTCCCCTGCTGACATGCAGGGTCCATGGATTCATGGGGTTGTCTCCATAGCAGTATACATCCATCCTCTCCATACAATTTCAAACGAGACTCGTCGGACCAGGCAACATGTTTCCAGTCATCAGCAGTCCAATGTCGTTGTTGACGGACCCATGTGAGGCGTAAAGCTTAGTATCGTGCAGTCATCAAGGGTACACGAGTCGGCCTTCGCTTCCGCAAGCCCATATCGATGATGTTTCGTTGCTGATGACTCAGCCTTGAAATCTGCAGCAATCTGCGAAAGGGTTGCACTTCTGTCACGCTGAACGATTCTCTTCTGTCGCCGTTGGTCCAGTTCTCGCAGGATCTTTTCCCGGCCGCAGAGATGTCGGAGATGAGATGTTTTACAGGACTCGTGATATTCACGTATTTGTTTATATGTTCAGATGTGCTAACAAAACTAACGTGGTTCCATTTAAAAAAACGTAGGTTTCTGTTAAAAAACATACTTCCGTGTATTTTTGTATGGTTTGTATTATACAATTACACTAGCCCCTCTCCTCACGTTCGGTCTGTGGAATCGGTTCGTCAGTATTTGATGTGGTTTACGAAATACATCCAGCGGTAACGTTAGGTGACTCACCCTGTATATATTGGACGTGTCTGTAAATGGTTGTTTTCTTAAATGGTTAATACCTCCGTTATAAAAAAAAATTGCTGTTGAGTTTAAACTGAGAGAAAAATTGTAAGTTTTGATAAACATTCTGGACTGGTTGGCAGTTTAAAATATGAAGGATTTGGTACATATTTGCTACATTGAAAGGAAAGCACCCATTTTATTGGGGAGGGGGGGGGGGGAGGGGTAGAGAGTCTTTAAATTGTTTTCTTTCCTTTTCAGTCGTTAACACTTCTGTTAAGCATTGAGCATCTGTGAAGGTTTCTCAAGGGCTTGGATCGGGCTGTACTTTACGCTACAGGTTTCTTTTTGATTATATTTCTTAAAACACCAGGAATGTTTTCTTATTAAAAGATTTTGGCTTTGTTTCAACAACGTGTGTGAACCAAGGGAGAAAGATGTTTTCCCTGAACCTTGGCTAGCCGTCCCACGTTCCCTTCGCCTTATTTCTAAAACTGTTATGACGTTTTGTTTGGCCGTGTGAGCCTATTAATGGACACGTTCAAACATAGTAGCTCCTATGTGCCAGTGTATCACGTCTCCACACTGACACACTACGCTGATTCCACGGAACCGATTGACACACACTCACCATTTTTGAGCCGTGCCTTACGTCAAGAAAACGTTGCTTTTTTTTGTTGCTCGTTATTGATATATTCCTATTGGTTAATCTTTTTTCTTTTTCCATAGCTCTTCCGTAAACAAAATGTTCTTATTTTCTATAGGGGAATGGAAGAAATTATTCAAGTATTGGTTACCTGTTACAAGGGACATTCATTCAATAATTACTGCAACACATTTTTTCCTCGGCCGATTTGGGTTAAATAAACGGGGAATTTGTTGTGGGACATGGTGGAATATTCCCGATTCAGCTCCTATTATTTCGTTATATACCGACAGGTGGCGGTGCTATATGTAGCCTTGAAAATGGCGTCTGTAAAGGAGCCGAGTTCCAGGCAGAGGGCTGTCACTGAGTTTCTTTTGGTGGAAAACCTGAGCATCAGAAATACTGCAGAATGTCTACGGCTCCCTGACGGTGAATAAAAGCACGACGAGTCGTTGGGCAAGGCGTCTGTCGTCATCGCAACAAGGTCGCGCTAACTTGCCCGGTCTGGCTGCGACTCCTGCAGTGTTGGAACGTGCGGACACTTTCATTCGAGCTGATCGACGTATCACAATCAAACACCTCGCTGCTCATCTGGACGTCTAGGTTCGTGGTGCTCACAAAATTTCATTGGACTCTTATTCCTCTTCCACCTTACAGCCTGGATTTCGCACCTTCTGGCCGTGCGTTTGGCCGAATGAAGGGATGCAGTTCATGGGAAGCAGGAAGACGTTCGCTCCGACATTCAACAGCAGAGTGGCACTGGTCGGGCACACCGGCCCTCCCACCTACGTGGCATAAGGGCCAGGCACTGAGAGAGACTATGTTGAATAATAGAGTTTCGTAGCCAAAAGAGAGGGCAGTAATATGGTGTATTGGAATCCTGAATTTAAAAAAAAAACTGCAATCAGAAAAAAAATCGGGTTGCATTACTTCCTGAACACCCTTCATAAATGTTTGCAACATCAGAAGATGTACACTATTGACCATTAAAATTGCTACACCACAAAGATGACGTGCTACAGACGCGAAATTTAACCGACAGGAAGAAGATGCTCTGATTTGCAAACGATTAGCTCTTCAGAGCATTCACACAAGGTGGGCGCCGGTGGCGACACCTACAACGTGCTCACACGAGGAAAGTTTCCAAACCGATTTCTCTCTCTCTCTCACACACACACACACACACACACACACACACACACACACAGCAGTTGGCCGCCGTTGCCTGGTGAAACGTTGTTGTGATGCGTAAGGAGGAGAAAAGCGTACCGTCACGTTTCCGAATTTGATAAAGGTCGGATTGTAGCCTATCGCGATTGCGGTTTATCGTATCGCGACATTGTTGCTCGCGTTGGTCGAGATCCAATGACTGTTAGCAGAATATGGAATCGGTGGGTTCAGGCGGGTAATACGGAACGCCGTGCTGGATCCCAACGGCCTCGTATCAGTAGCAGTCGAGATGAGAGGCATCTTATCGGCGTCACTGTAACGGATCGTGCAGCCACGTCTCGATCCCTGAGTCAACAGATGGGGACGTTTGCAAGACAACAACCATCTGCACGAACAGTTCGACGACGTTTGCAGCAGCATTGACTATGAGCTCGAAGACCATGGCTCAGGTTACCCTTGACGCTGCATCACAGACAGGAGCGCTTGCGATGGTGTACTCAACGATGAACCTGGGTGCACGAATGGCAAAACGTCATTTTTTCGGATGAATCCAGGTTCTGTTTACAGCATCGTGATGGTCGCATCCGTGTTTGGCGACATCGCGATGAACGCACATTGGAAGCGTGTATTCGTCATCGCCATACTGGCGTATCACCCGGTGTGATGGTATGGGGTGCCATTGGTTACACGTGTCGGTCACCTCTTGTTCGCATTGACTGCACTTTGAACAGTGGACGTTACATTTCAGATGTTTTACGACGCATGGCTCTACTTTTCATTCTATCCCTGCGAAACCCTACATTTCAGCAGGATAATGCACGACCGCAAGTTTCAGGTCCTGTACGGGCCTTTCTTTATACAGAAAATGTTCGACTTCTGACCTGGCCAGCACATTCTCGTGGTGTCTCACCAATTGAAAACGTCTGGTCTACGGTGGCCGAGCAACTGGCTCGTCACAATACGCCAGTCACTACTCTTGATGAACTGTGGTATCGTGTTGAAGCTGCATGGGCAGCTGTACCTGTACACGCCATCCAAGCTCTTGTTTGACTCAATGCCCAGGCTATCAAGGTCGTTATTACGAGCAGAGGTGGTTGTTCTGGGTACTGATTTCTCAGGATCTATGCACCCAAATTGCGTGAAAATGTAATCACATGTCATCAGTTCTAGTATAATATATTTGTCCAATGAATACCCGTTTATCATCTGCATTTCTTCTTGGTGTAGCAATTTTAATGGCCAGTAGTGTTGTAGGTATTAGCTGAATGACGCGCTCACAGCCAAATGTCAGGACTCTTAACCTCGTATTTATAATGTGTCGCTGCACACTTTCTGCTACAAAGAGAATTGACACGCATACGATACCTTGATCCGCTACTTCAAGTATCTGCTAGGATCCAGTCCTTGATGCTTACCTGTAACACAAAAAGAAATTCCATGTCATTAAGAAAATGTTACGTTTAAGTGCTGTGCGCGAGATTTCCAACTTTAATAGTGGCAACTACTTATTTATAACTTACACAAAATTGACACATGTTTCGAAGTTTTACATTCTTCAAAGGAGTATTTACATCCCGTTGCCAGCGATACGCAAGTCGTAGGATACCGTTAGGAGCTCGAGTTGAGTTGGTGGTTGCAGTGGGGCGACCTATTGTCTGACGAATCCTTGTAACAGTTCTGAAGCGAATCCCACTATGTGCCTCTGCGAATTTAGAAATAAAGTTGACCTCTCAAGAGCTTGTCCGGGGAATGTCATGGATGGGCATTGTGCCTCATCGATCTAACAAATCTGTCACTACTTGCGAGCCGGCCGGACTGGCCGCGTGGTTCTAGGCCCTACAGTCTGGAACCGCGCGCCCGCTACGGCCGGAGGTTCGAGTCCTGCCTCGGGCATGGATGTGTGTGTTGTCCTTAGGTTAGTTAGGTTTAAGTAGTTCTACGTTCTAGGGGACTGATGACCTCAGATGTTAAGTCCCACAGTGCTCAGAGCCATTTGAACCATTTGTTATCAGAGCCATTTGAACCATTTGTTAGAACTACTTCGCACGCACACTGAAAACGGCGACACAGTTATATGAGAATCTCTTCCACTTTTTCAACGATTACCTGTACCTATGACATATCAGGCAAATGGAGCATATTTCCAAGATTAAAATTTGTACCCTGCATTGCGCATTGTACTTCGGGTGACATTATTATCGACATACACTGAAGAGCTAAAGAAACTGTTACACCTACTTAACATCGTGTAGGGCCCACTTATCAATAGTCCAATGTCGATGTTGACGGGCCCAGGCGAGGCGTAAAGGTTTGTGTTGCGCAGTAGTCAAGGGTACACGAGTGGACTTTTAGCTCCGAAAGCCCATATCGATGATGTTTCGTTGAATGGTTCGCACGCTGACACTTGTTGATGGCCCAGCACTGAAATCTGCAGCAGTTTGCGGTAGGGTTGCACTTATGTGACGCTGAACGATTCTCTTCAGCCGTCGTTGGTCCCGTTGTTGCAGGATCCTTCTCCGGCCGCAGTGATGTAGTGGATTTGATGTTACATGTTTTACCGCATTCCTGATATTCACGATACATTCGTGAAATGGTCGTAGTGGAAAATCGTCACTTCATCGCTACCTCGGAGATGCTGTGTCCCATCGGTCGTGCACCACTTTCAAACTCACTTAAATCTTGATAACCTAGATTTGTAGCAGCAGTAACCAATCTGACAACTGCGCCAGACACTTGTTGTCTCATACAGGTATTGCCGCTCGCAGCGCAGTATTCTGCCTGTTTACATATGTCTGTATTTGAATACGCATGCCTCTACCAGTTTCTTTGGCATTTCAGTGTATCTGCGCTATCTCAGTTACTGCAATCGCTAGTGTCGTGAATTTCTTTGTTGCGGGCGATACAAATGAGAAGGGAAGCTGTCGTGATTGACTCTCACTAGAGTGCTTCTAGAGAGATTTCTGCGGTGTACTGACATGTTACGAAGGCGAGGTAGGCGAGGCATGTAGAGCCAACCCGACCGTTTTATTTTCTGTTGTTTACACTTGATGTTTCCCATTTCTCTTCGCTCTGGGATCTGACTCCGAATTTTTAATGATGTAGAATTCGGTGGATATTATAGTAAGCTCCGCATGTAGCAGCTCTCTTGGCTTGCTGGTGCGTTATTTCGTTACACAGAATGCCTGCATGACTTTTATCTAAAGCACAGAACTGTAGTTATCTCTTCGAAATCATCTCTTTACTTTGTGCGCCATGTCGATAATAAGTCTGCTGCGGTGTTCGTCGTCTTTTCCAAGTCGTCGTTCATCTCCTTCGCCAGGACTGGAAAAAGGCGATGAAGTGGTTCGCTTATGTTGTGCGTAACTAGTTGTTCACCTCTGTGCACGCATTTCCTCATCCGCAAGCTGTTTGAGCTGATTTTCGTGTTTATGTTTACTGAGTCGTCATGAACGCCGTATTACCGCAGCGGTCGCGCGGTTCCAGACTGAAGCGCCTAGAACCGCTCGGCCACGTGTGTTAAGTAACTTAGCTTAATGTGCTGGCCAGCGTTCTTTCCCAAAACAATTTGTCATGGTTAGTGTTGTTATGGTTATGTAATGTGCCGAGTTGTCACGTATAGCTATACGAGGGGTCTGCGTCTTATCTAGTTTCTCTTTAATTGTTTTTGTTTTAAAATTCTTTAAGCTGGGCAACCAGCTGTAATAACTTGTAAGTTTTAATATTTGTTTTCATGATGCTTTAGAAGCTGTTGGATTAACTGGTATTACTATTTTCCAGCCCTTCTAAGAGTGGTGTGAGCTCCAGCTATTGGTAAGGCACTGGCGAGTAGTTTACTATACGTCTCCCTGGACGAACTCACAGCTCCATTTCTGTAGTTTTCTGCTAGCGAAGCTTATTTCCTAGGGCGTACCGACTTATTGGAAAAGCTCTATAAGTACAATCATGTGTAAACCATAATTTTACTTGTATAATCCAGTCAAACACTTGTTTTCCTTGTTTGTAACAGCACTTAATAAGTTCCAGAATGAGATTTTACTCCGCAGCGGAGTGTGCACTGATATGACATTTCGTGGCAGATTATAACCGTGGGCCGGAGCGAGACTCGAACTCGCGACCTTTGCCTGTCGTGGGCAAGTGCTCTATCGACTGAGCTACCTAAGCTAAGCTAAGCATTAGTCCAGGAGTCCTAGTTTCGCGGAAGAGTTTCTGTCAAGTCTGGTAGGTAGGAGACGAGGTATTCGCAGAATTGATGCTGTGAGGACGGGGCGTGAGTCGTGCTTGGGTAGCTCAATGTGTAGAGCAGTTCCCCGCGAAAGGCAAAGGTCCCGAGTTCGAGTCGGTCCGGCACGCAGTTTTAATCTGCCAGGAAGTTTCACTTACTATGTTCATGGAGAGCATTTCCTAGCCCGGCTTACTGTTCGTTTGCAGTCGCGCGTCTTGTATCTCTGTGCTCAGTCTGAGTATCTTGTGCTACCTGACGAAATTTTGCTGTCTGTCAAAAGGCCTTTGATTAACTGGTTTCGCAAAGGATATTTTCTCTTTAATGTTCAATACGTACTGTATTCTTGTTCTAAGTTTTGTTGTGAATCTTTTTTGGTGTAAACCTCTTGGGTAATCCGTGTGTTACCTTTTTTTATATTTATTTTTTGGGGGTCTGTTTAATTCCTTGGACTGGAATTCGCTTAAAATATATCTGTATTGAACTGTTTTAATTATTTTAATTGGCTAGTTTATTTTAAACTGTTTAATTCAAAATTTTTAAAAAGTCCGGTATTGTTAAGGTGTTATTTCTTGAGTTTCTTTGATGTTATTATTATTGTAATTTAATGGCTGTCTCATTCACCACCTTGTACGCCTGTAATGGGACATTAATTTCAGTTTTTTTTTCTATATAGGTTTCAAGGAGGACCTCCTCTTTTCAAAGAAAAGTATAAAAATAAATATTGTTGTCCAAGGATAGATGATGTTAGTTAAAGGTGCCTAGTCCTTCCATGTCATTTGCCTGATCCTGGTAATTTGCGATTTCAATATGTTTTAGTTACTTACTTACTTGTCATACCGCACTCGATATTTTCGCCATCTGTCCCTGTCTTGGGCTATTTCCTTCCATTCACCTTCAGTACCTGGGCTCCTCAAATCAGCCTTCACATTGTCCTCCCACCTACGCCTCGGTCTCCCCACAGGACGTTTTCCCTCTAGGTGCCCTACCAGTACTCTGCGCGCTGCCCTGCCCTCATCCATTCGAGCTACGGGACCCGCCCATCGCAGCCTACGTGATTTAATAATACTGGTTATGTCAGGCCTTGAATAGAGTTCGTGAACCTTTTCGTTATGCATTTTTCGCCACTCTACGCTAATGTCGTCCCTTTTTGCTCCGAAAATTTTCCTCAAAATTTTGTTTTCAAGTACTCGAAACGGCTTTTCATTTTGCACAGTGAGAGACCAAGTCTCACACCCATACAGCATAACTGGTAGAATAATAGTTTTGTGTATTCTAATCTTTAAATTCCTAGACAATATCCGTGATGAAAGTAATCTATTCAGTGAGAAGTAGCACGCATTTCGCGCCCATAATCTCTTCATCAGTTCGGATTCAATCTCATTTCTCGAATTGATGTCCACGTCTAGATACTTAAATGTGTTCACTTTTTCAAACTGCATGTCTCCAACTCTTAACATTCTACTGCTGTTGGCATTCTAGTAGTAACCAGATATTTAGTTTTGTCTTCACTTATCCTTAGACCTACATCTTCACTAGCCTTGATTAACGCATTCGCATTTGCTGTTACAGATTCTTTCCTATCGCTAATGATGTTTAGATCATCTGCATACCCTAATATCTTAATAATGTTTTAGTTAGCAGTTTTAAAATCTGACCACGACCCTATAGAGAAGGTGCAACCACCATTTTAGTGACTACTCGACAAGTTTTCTTGAATGATAACAGTTTGCAACTAACATACTCGAATTAACAAAACTCCTTCGATCTCAAAGGACTGTGATTGTACGAAGCTCTTTGTAATAAGCATTTTTTGTAAAAATACGAAAACAGTATTATTTCTATAGTCAGAAATTGAGACGCTCTCTCTTTTTGCAGATACTGAAGAAATACTGTTTTGTCATTTTTAAGTAGTTTGTATATTTATATTTTTCCCAAAAAGTGATTTTTTGGTTCTTGTTGACGGCTGAATAGTGTAATTTTTGAAGGCTAAACCGTGTAACTGGTGACAGCAAAATAGTGTGTCCACGATGAAGGCCAAAACATAAGGTCGAGGCCGGGGAGTGCGTCGCTATTAAGGAAGGCCGCAGGGAGTGACAGCTGCGCTATGAACTGATGGGACGTTGTCTTCAGCCCTCCACAGCGAGAGCTTGACCTAAAACGCAACAAACACCCCCAATAAAGAGAGCGCGCGAACAAACACGAAAATACAAGCGCGTGCAAGCAAACACAATGTTCCCAGTCGGGTCCTCACATCGGTAAACATTTAAGCCCACAGCTGACGCCCTGGTAAACAACGGGGCAAAACAAATGAACATCGAGCTTGTTTTCACCACAAGGCGAAGCGGCGGGGGAATACACTCGAGCGTTTTCCACAACAGAGGCGCGGAAACCTCGGTCACACGGGCGCGAACACAAATATTCTGTTACATTCGGTACAGCGCCGTGTCATTTAATACTCACACGGCCTCGTTAAACATATACGGGTGAAGTGCAAACAACACTAGCACCGGTTTGGAAAAAAAGCTCCATTCTTTCTAATTTTACACAATAGGCTTCTTGCACAAAATTTCTTCCCAAGCTTACTTTTGGTTGCTGTTGTCCGATGAAGCCTCTTCATCCATTTAAAACTTTTTACTGTATTCGTGCATAGATGTTCAACTCTCCATATAAAATTTTTATTTGGAAATTTGTGGTAAGCTTCAATGGGACCGAACTGCTGAGGTCATCGGTCCGTAGGTTTATAAAGTACTTAATCTAACTTACCCTCAGGACAACACACACACCCATGCCCGAGGGAGGACTCGAACTTCCGACAGGGGATGGTGGGAGGGGGGGGGAGGAAGGGGGGAGAAGCAGCGCAAATCGTGGCGGGGTGCCTCATACCGCACGGCTATCCCGAGCAGCAAACATTTTTATCCACCGTACTTCCCTCCATTATCAGATTAACTATATTGTGATTGCTCAGGATGTACCCTAACAACTAATCCCAAGTTACGCCGTAATTTTTTTCCCATTGGATTCAGTACGTTCTTATTAGAACTTCGCTCTACCTGCCTCATTAGACTCTTGTAACCGCTGGCCGGAACCTGAAGAAATTGTAGGCAGTTTTTCGCGCTCTTTAGTTTTTGTTGCCACACTCTGAATTTATTCCACTCAGCATTGATAAAACCTTTCTCTAAATCTAGAAATGACATTTCTAAAAATGACATTTCTTCTACCCATCAAAAAAGTCACCGGACTTCATTGCCTCGCTTGTTTATACATTTCTCCGGAGACTAAACACATCTTGTCGGCTTCTACCAGTTTTTCCACTCTTTTGTAAATAATGCTCGACATTATTTCAGAACCATACCTTGTCAGACATGACTCTCAGCACTACGGGGCTTAACTTCTGAGGTCATCAGTCTCCTAGAATTTAGAACTACTTAAACCAACCTAAGGACATCACACACATCCATGCCCGAGGCAGGATTAGAACCTGCGACCGTAGCGATCTTGCAGGATCTTTTTTTGGCCGCAGCGATGTCGGAGATCCGATGCTTTACCGGATTCCTGATATTCGTGAAATGGTCGTACGGGAAAATCCCCCTCCATCACTACCTCGGAGATGCCGTGTCCCATCGCTCGTGTGCCGAGTTTAACGCCACTTTCAGTCTCACTTAAATGTCGATAACCTACCATTGTAGCAGCAGTAACCGATATAACAACTGCGCCAAACACTTGTTGTCACATTTGCCAGTTTACATAGATCTGTATTTGAACACGCATGCCTATACCAGTTTCTTTGCCGCTTCAGTGCATATTATGCTATGAGACCAAGACGCTGCCGTGTTCGATTACATATTTTCTGTTACGACAGGCTTGTTTCTGCGTGATTGCCATCTTCAGGTTTTACCAGGTGGTCTTGATATCCAAATGATATCGCTGTCTTAGTTGTTGTCAAAACTGTATAATTTTCCTCTTTTGCTGCTCGCGGAGCTATAGTAGGTGTTAAACTGTAGCTGGAGCAGTTAATTCTAAACTTTCCCCATAATGTAAGTTTATGACGTAGAGACGTTACCTGACAGCTGAATTGACAGTTGAGTCAAATACAAGAGCGCAACCCTGACTTGGCTAGTATGCTTTTCTCGCGGTGTTTCTAGTCTTGTACTTGTCAGGAGAGATGAACTGAGTGGCCGGAATGTTGCGGTGCTAGATACGGCGTATGGCGGTAATGCAGATACATCTGAGCTGTCTGTTGAAAGGCGTATAGTGAATATTCCAGTAGTATTCCGCAGAGGTTACTTGAAGGGAAATCAGCATACAGTGTTTTATCAATGGATGTATGTGTTCGATTCTTGCAAAAATTCGACGAAGAAAAGAATAGCTGGGGAATAACAAAAAAAGCATGTGAATTAAAAGTTCACAAAAAGATGACGGGAAGTTAAGAAACATATGACTCTCAGAATTCGACAATGGCACGTGACGTACAATGAGCCGTGGCGGGACCGGCGCCAGTAATATCTCTGAAATGAATACTATCGGTTTCCTAGTACAGAGGTTTGTCTTGGGGCTTTGGTCGGCTCGGGATATAAGCGCGTGCCGACCGCGAGTAAGGAGGAAAAGGGGCAACGCTTTGAGAACGGAAGGCGGCGGTGCGCGATTCGGCGATTGGCTGGCGGGCAGAAGCGAAGACGGCGTGCCTGAGGCCGGGCGGCGGTTGTCACGTGGTTATACACTGGAGGCGGCAGGAGTTGGCCGGCGCTGTGCATTCTCCGGCAGCCTCGTGAGCTGTGGATGTGCCCGCTTCCTTGGGGGGACACGCTGTTACGGTCTCGCGAAGTGATGGTCTGACACCTTCGCAAAATCGTCCCAGCGTCAAGACACACAGTTAAGTACTGTAATTACTAAGAGCGCTTAGTTAACTGTGACTGTGATCGCTCTGGGTACAGTAAGACGTTGCCGAAAGCGTGATGATGTGTGTGTTCGATTTCATTTGATGCCTCTTACTAAGCGTGTGGTCTGCTTCCGCATAATATTGATGCACTTGCAGAACGTCAGTTCATTAGCTATTATTAGCAAGTGTCTCATTTGCCTACGGTTAATCCGTGTCAATATGTCCTCTGCGGGCAATCTGAGTTTTCATTTATAAAGGTTACCGTGTTCAGCTTTGCAGGGCCACTTAAGGTGGCCAATAAGTGATTCATTAAGTTCTAGTGAGTGTCGGTTCTCGTGAGCCAGTTCATTGCCCACTCCTAGCGTTTGTTTTATCAGGTACTGTTTCACTTAAAGAGAGGACTTGCGAGTGAAATTAGTTATTGTTTAGCCTTGATTTTATAGTGTTAATTTACTGATCAATCTTGAATGTTAAAAGATAAGAAAAGTTTTTTTGGCTTCCCGTTGTCGGGTGTGGTCTGTGTTTCAGTGAGGTGAGGCAGCGGGCAACCGAAACGCAGAGCTTCCCTTTAGATTACAAGTTTGGCTTACGGGCGGTGGACTTGGCCTGAGCTCGTGCGTTCCTCTTCGGCAGCGTCTGCTGGGTTCACATTTGGTGACCTACTCGACTGCAAACGGAGCCACGTCTTGGTTCCAAGTTGAGTATTGCATCCCTCAGTCGGCTCCACCGTTCGTGGTTAAGCTTCCGCCTTGTTAGCTTGGGCCTTACTTCTGTTGTTACACATTTGTGATTGTACAAAGTTGTAACTTTCTATGCCATTAAAGCCCATCTTACAAGCCAATGGGCATTTGAATAATTTCGTGGTTCGCTCTGCAAGGTTCTCTAGGCTAGTAATTTGCAAGGTTGCCCAAGTTACGTTTTAACAGATATGTTCTAAGTATTCGTGTGAAAATTGAGGCTGTGTGTCCACTGTTGTTTTACATGTAATGTTAAAGTATTGCAATTGAAAGGGTCTTATCGTAAATAATCTTGCCTGAGTGGCGCCTGTCAGTTGTTATGTGAGATTGTTTTTGATAGTTAATAAACACATTGAAATTGAAATGTTCACTTATTTGATGAGTCCCCTTCCAATTCCTTTAGATTTGAAGGTTAAACAAAGCAGGTGTTAAGTAAAAACGTTACATAAAGAATCTCCATTGAAGAATGATTATCTAACAAAGTGGGGGAAAAAGTGCTCATTTCAGACAAACTGCCATTACTTCCGCTCGAATTACTTCTGTACTTCACCCATTCCTGCAAATACATTTACAAAATTAAAATTAATTGTCAGTGATAACGCGAACACCGCTCGCGCAGACACGTGTATGTGTGAAAGCGTGCCGACACACACGCACGCACGCACGCACACACACACACACACACACACACACACACACACACACACACACACACACACATCTCGTTCAGTCAGGCACGCCATCGTTTATACCACGTAGCAAAAGACGAAAACCTGTTTCCTGAAGCCCAGGTTAAAGAGATTGTTTCCGGCCAGCGAGTATCGTTGTACTACACGTGACGTGTCAGTGCGATAGCTACACGCGAGTGGTTCTGAGCCCGTTAGCACGAGCTTCACGTCGCCAGTCGAAACGCATAAGAGCACACATGAAAATGCTGTACAGAAACAGAATTGAGGATTTTTCTATCTCCTAGAGTAATATACGAAATTTCCTGGCCCTTCTGTTTCGCTCCTTTTTCCCTCCTCTTTTAATACATACTGCTCACAAAATTTCACGAACTACTTGTTCATATTTACGCGAAACACTCATCCACACACACAACATACTGATTTTTATCAGAAACAATGGACAACGACCTTCTAGAAATTAATTAAAATACTTGCAGTAATTCTTTTTCTGGCCACAGTATTCGGATGTTTCCCTTGTTTCCAAGAAAAATGTCGGAACTGGTAATATCCTCCTGATAAAAAAGTTCTGAAGACGTTCGGAAGGAATGAAAAGAGATTGGCATACGTCACATTTACATCCATGATACTGAGCCATATCTGTTACTATAAATCATAAAATTTCCCATAATGTGAGCTGAAAACGATATTTTAAGAAAAAAACTATGCGAAATATAATAGTTGGTAACGAGAGATGTTTACTGATTGCATTAGACAGTGGAATCAATAGCAGAACTGTATTCGACGAAACAGGCGACAAAATGAAATACTACGATCGCAGGTTCGAATCCTGCCTGGGGCATGGATGTGTGTGATGTCCTTAGGTTAGTTAGGTTTAAGTAGTTCTAAGCGTAGGGGAGTGATGACCTCAGATGTTAAGTCCCATAGTGCTCAGAGCCATTTGAACCATTTTTTCAAACATGGAGAAGGTGTGGATCTTATTCTGTAGGTGTCGTTTAAGAAGGGATTTTTCGGAATTGCAGCCCTAAGGAACTGAAATAGGGGATCAAGAATTTTTCTGAAAAATTTCGCTATTGACGCAGTTTTGAAGCTAGACCTACGACAATCGGCATCTGCTTTCTCGCTCAGAAATAAAGAACTGCGTGTGTCAGCATTTTTGGAAATTTAACCTTAAGGGGTGAAATAATGGGTGAAACCTTTTTCGAAAATTTATCATTATTTAATAACTACTAACGTATTTCTAAAGCTACATCTATGAACATTGGTATTTGATTTCTCGGTTACAAACAAGAAACTACGTGTTTCACTGTTTTTGGAAACTGAATTCCTAAAGGGGCGAAATAGGGTGAGACTGATTCACCAACTCATCATCGCCCAGCCTAAACCTCTAAGGGTAGAAACTTGGAGAGGGTACGTATGTTATACTGTAGGCATCGTTCAAGATCGCATTGTCCGAAATTACACTCCTAAGAGGGTGAGATAGGAGACGAAAGGCTTTTTGAAAGTATCTCGCTATTAACGGAATTTTTAAGCTAGAACTACTAAATCTAGTATTTCGTTTGTAACTCAGAAAATAAAAAATACATGTTTCAGCATTTCTGGAAACTTGAAAATAAATAAAAACTAAACAAATAACAACTAAAGAGCTACTAAAGGATTTTTAAGGCTGAATCTATGACAATTGGTATTTTACTTCTCGGTAGGAAATATAAAAAAAAACACGTATATCATTACTTCTGGAAATTCTGCCCCTAAGGGAGTGCAAATGCCATGAAACTGTTTAATAAATTATTTCGTTAGATTAAAAAAATTAAAGCTAAATTTATAAAGATTGGTATTTCAATTCTCGGTTGGATATAAACAAATATTGTTAGGGGATGAAAGTTGCTATGGAAATATCCCCATAAGAACACAGAAGGTGTGAGTAACGAAAACTCTGGACTCCATCTACCAGAACTGCTTTCTGTTCATAGCCTTAATTACTGTGAAAAGCTTAGGAGATATTGGATTTTGTGAACATAAAAATTCCATTAAATAAAAGCAAAAAAATCTCTCAAGGCCATACAGTCTACGAGAGCAAAGCAGAGGGCGCTAAGGTACTTGAAAATAATCAATATTAACAACACTTTCAGTTGTAAATGAGAATAATAGCTCGTGTCCCTTTCTGAGTTGGATTCTTTTGCGTGAGACTTTATGACAGACGCTAAGACGAAACTTCATCGCCTTATATGAAATGAACCACTTCAGCAGTGACTGACCTTCACCACTGAAGTAACTTACGGTGATGGAGTGGGTGTTATGCGCAAGTCTGTGGCATGGAATCAGAGCAGCCGGCCGGGGTGACCGAGCGGTTCTAGGCGCTTCAGTCTGGAACCGCGCGACCGCTACGGACGCAGGTTCGAATCCTGCCTCGGGCATGGATGTGTGTGATGTCCTTAGGTTAGTTAGGTTTAATTAGTTCTAAGTTTTAGAGGACTGATGACCTCAGATGTTAAGTCCCATAGTGCTCAGAGCCATTTGAACCAGACCACTAAGACGAGTCGCCGTGTTTGGACATACACGTGACCACACCGTCAATGAAGTTGACCATGTAGTCTGTGTATCAACGCGAACCATCCGACGTGTCTACAAAGAATGGTGTACTACTTACAGCCGTATAACTCGCAGACAGAACAGCGGACGCAAAAAGATCGGAACCGACAGCTATCGGACATGACTGTCACGTCTTGTCAATGAGAATCTGTTTCAAAGCCGACAGGAATTGCTGCTGTCAGTCAGCGCAGTTCTATCCCAGCCAGTTTTTCAGTGAACGCTGCGAGGAGAAGAGCTCCCAATGGAGATTTGGTGTCGGGTACTTCATATAAGGAGAGGCACACCAAGCCGCACATCTTCAATGAGCTATCAACACAGAGACTGGACAGTAGATGGCTTGAGCTGTGTAGTGATGCGAGACGAGTCGCGATTTTGGCTCTTCTGAAATGATGGAAGGCGTTGAGACTAGCGCCGCTGAATTTGACGTTTAAGCCGCAGTGCTTGGAGGGCGTAGGTGAGACGTCATCGGCCAGGTTATCGTGAACATGAATCTGAGCGACTATTTCAACACTCTTGAGGACTAAGTGCTGCTCTTTCTTGTGCATTTCCTCCCAAAGGGCGTGTGCTATGTACGCTGCGCGGTATCCTGGACGACATCATCCAAGTGTCCGGACCGTTCGCCCGGTAGTTACGTTATTTAAGGAAACAGGAAGTGTTCAGCCACATGTGAAACGTCTACCACGACCTACAAGAAATGATGATGCGCAAGTAGGTGTTTTAGCTGCTGTCGCGGCTAATCCGCACATCAGTAGCAGACAAATTGCGCGAGAATCGGGAACCTGAAAAACGACGGTGTTGACAAATTCTACATCAACATCGACTGCACCCGTACCATATTTCTATGCTCCAGGAATTGCATGGCGACGACTTTGAACGACGTGTACAGTTCTTCCACTGGGCACAAGAGAAATTACGGGACGATGACAGATTTTTTTGCACACATTTCTATTTAGCGACGAAACTTCATTCACCAACAGCGGTAACGTAAACCGGCACAATATGCACTGTTGGACAACAGAAAATCCACGATGGCTGCGACAAGTGGAACATCAGCGACCTTGGCGGGCTAATGTATGGTGCGGCATTATGGGAGGAAGGATAATTGGCCCCCATTTTATCGATGGCAATCTAAATGGTGCAATGTATGCTGATTTCCTACGTAATGTTCTACCAATGTTACTACAAGATGTTTCACTGCATGACAGAATGGCGATGCACTTCCAACATGATGGATGTCCGGCACATAGCTCGCGTGCGGTTGAAGCGGTATTAAATAGCATATTTCATGACAGGTTGATTGGTCGTCGAAGCACCATACCATGGCCCGCACGTTCGCCTGATCTGACGTCGCCAGATTTCTTTATGTGGCGAAAGTTGAAGGATATTTGCTATCGCGATCCACCGACAACATGCTTCAGCGCATTGGCAATGCATGTGCGAACACTAAGGAAGGCGAACTACTCGCTGTTGAGAGGAATGCCGTTACACGTATTGCCAAATGCATTGAGCTTGACAGACATAATTTTGAGCATTTATTGCATTAATGTCGTATTTCGAAGTAATCACGCTGTAACAGCATGCGTTCTCAGAAATGATAAGTTCACAAAGGTACATGTATCACACTGGAACAACCGAAATAAAATGTTGAAACTTACCTACGTTCAGTATTTTAATTTAAAAAACCTACCTGTTACCAACTGCCGGTCTAAAACTGTGAGCCATATGTTTGTGACTGTTACAGCGCCATCTATCACAAAGCGAAAAAAGTGGTCCAACTGAAACATTCATATTTCTTTGCGTACTACACGAATATGTAATACAAAATGGGGGTTCCTATTTAAAAAAAAACGCAGTTGATATCCGTTTGACCTATGGCAGCGTCATCTACCTGGGCAACCATAGCGCCATCTGGTTTCCCCCTTCAAGCTAGACAAGTTTTGTTCTTTGTAAGTTTTTTCGTTTGACGCTTATTTCGTGAGATATTTGGCCCGGTCACGATCAATGGACCACCCAGTATATACGATGATGATGATGATGATGATGATGACGATGAGGTCCCGTACTCCGAGGAGCGTAGGGGTACGATGCGGGAGACCCGCACCGACGTACTAGGCAAGGTCCTAGTGGAGGTGGTTCGCCATTGCCTTCCTCCGACCGTAATGGGGATGATTGATGAAGATAAAGACAACACAACATCCAGTCATCTCGAGGCCGTGAAAATCGCTGACCCCGCCGGGAATCCAACCCGGGACCCCGTGCGCGGGAAGCGAGAACGCTACCGCAGGACTACGAGCTTCGGACAACGTATATAGAGGGCGTTCAAAAAAAATGTGTCAGACATGTTGAGTGGTGGTGGTTCTCGTCGAAATAAGAAAAATAAGCCCAATAAACATGGGTCCGGAAACGCATACTTTCCGAGATAACACTTGTCTATAGGAAGGGCTGTGTGACGCTTGCTTCCAGATATTAGCACAGTCGTTGCTTTGGCGCTCCGTCAAATGTGGCAGCAGGGTATTATGATGTCTTCTTAGTCACAATACTCTACCTACCGCTAGGTGGTCTGCAATCAGTTGTGTGGTCCGAGTCATGTTATAGGTTACGTTGGTTTTCGTCGTGTTTGTCTGCCTTGTTGTACAGTACTATCCACCCCTGGGTACGTATCGTGTGTTTTGCCTTCTTTCAAACGCGGAGTCACTTATGCTTTTACTGTTAGTGGGCTGTTTGTACGCACAAATGGCGTATTACATTTACATTTTCCCTATTCCGCCACTTGTTAGCAATGGAAGGCTACTACCAGACAAGTGAAATGGCGGATATGATATTCTGCTGTTGTTCAGCAAATGGACGCAGCCTGCGGTTCATGCCCTCCACAGCGCAGAGTGCCCTCTGATTAGCTTTTCGCGAGACTTTTCGAGCGTCTGAGGGACACAGGTACCCTCGCACCTCGGAACACTGGCACTGGAAGGACCCCTACAGTCCGCACGCCCGCCATGGAGGAGCGTGCGCTACGGTCGGTGCAAGAAACCCCTAGGACCAGTGTACGACGATTAGCAGCAGCAGAAAGTGTGTCTCGCTCTCTCATCTGAGGGTTATTTCACAAACTGCTGTACCCACCTACAGCGCGTCCACGCCCGAAGGCCACAGGGTGATCAAGGCAGATGGCGGTTCTGTCAAGGACTGTTGCAGAAGTGTGCCCCAGATCCGCTTTTGAAATCCAAGATCTTATTTACGATGAGCCAGGATTCAGAAGAGATGGTGTTGTGAAGTCCCATAATCAGCTTGTATGAGCAGCGTACTGGACGATAGATTAATAGGGACATACGTCCTACTGCAAAGGTTAACAGGAGCGCATTATATGGGCTTTCCCATTAATGTATTTCCTACCTTGCTGGAGGCTGTGTCATTACAGCAATGAACACAAATGTGCTTCATAGATGTCGGTGCACCTGAACACTTTCGTCACAATGTGCGCGAACATCTAACGCAGACATTTCAGGACCTCTGGATTTGTAAGACGGGGGGGGGGGGGGGGGGGGCATCTTGGTCTGCATGTTCCCGAGACCTCAATCCCTTACAGCAGGGCTTCACAACATACGTGCTCGCGGAGCAAGCTGTGAGCAGCAAGGCGCGAGCACGGAGCAGCGCGAGCACGCTACCCCCACTACCGGACCAGAGCGGAGAGGGGGGAGAGTCACGTGGGGCACACAGCAGCTGCCGCCAGTCAGTGTAAATCCGCGACCACCTGCAGAGATATCACTCACGTATTATTACTGCGACAAATGAAACAAATAAAGGAGAATGTACACATGCCACATAATTTAAATTAGCTTAGTGTATGCCTCTACATTCGTATTAATTTGTGAACTGTTACACAATAAAAGGTGTCACTGAAGTGTGGGACTCTCGGTTATCTTGTACTTTTTGCCCTTTACAATTGCATCTACGTTCGGAGTAATTGTTCTCTTGCATTGTAGGCGCAGCTTGCAGTTTAAATTTCGATCAGACAATGCGTTTCTCAGGCGCGTCTTCTTACATTTCATTGCAGAGAACAGTTGTTCACAAACATACGTGGAACCGAACGTCGATATTATTGTGGCCGACAGTTTGTGCAAACGAGGAAATTTATCCTGAGGGAAAATTCCAAAATGTTTTTCTTGTTCTGAAATTTCTCTGTATTCTCTGTCACACTGCAGGTCAATAATTTCTAGTTGCAGTTCAGGACGAATCTCTTAAATATTCGCTGAATATGGAGAGAACAGATCAAAATCACTGTCTAGTGCTGTAAGATCTTGAAAGCGCTGATCAACTAAACTATGTGAATAACGTTCACAGTCTTTGTGAACATCTTGCATGGATGATAATTTAGGAAAATGAGCTAGATTTCCTGTTTCCAGCTGACTCACCCAAAGTGTCAATTTCATTTTAAAAGCTCGTATTCGATCTATGAAATGAATAATTAGCAGATCTTTACCTTGTAGTGAAATGTTCAAAGCATTCAGATGGCTAGTTAAATGTGCTAAGAACGCGAGATCACATTCAAACGTGCGCGCGCATTTCCCCTCCCTCTCCTCCCTCCCCACTCCGCGACCTTGCACCTGCCCGCGAGCACGTGCCTGAGCAGACGCGAGTACTCGCGCTCAAAACCGGCCAGTTGTTAAGCCCTGCATTAGACTCTTGGTTACGAGGACACTTGAAGGAACTGGTCTACTCCACGCCACTCAACGATGTGCGGACACTACAGGTCGCGTCTACAATGACTGTCAGCAGGTATAACAACAACCAGGTATTCTTCAAAGGGTGCGTCATGCCTTACGCCGGAGGACAGAGGGGTGCATAGTCACGATTGGACGCCACCTTGAAGACAGCCTGTAAACACGTTGGAAGAGGTCCATGACTAAGGAATTTATTGCTAGCGCACTCGATCAGATGTAACTTCGATGGATTGCTCACGTGCTACCTGCGATGGCGGTGCCTGAGCGGTGTAGTACAAAAGCAAAAATTATTATTATTTATTGCCGCGAGCATGATCATGGATAGGAAAAATTAGTAAAAACTCTAAATTCAGATGAATGACTGTCGAAAGTTATCTTTATAAGAAAGATTATTATTGAAAATTACTTAGAAGTGAGTTTAATATAACAATAGTACAAAATGAATTGTTTCCAATTACATATACGCGCGGCAATAAATGATAACTTTTGCTTTTACCTTATACTACGTCGCTCAGGCACCGCCATCGTTCTCCACGACCGCCCTTGGTAATTCCATCCAGGACACAAGTGCTCTCTGTGAGCCATACGTTGTATCTCTCAAAGAGCGACCTCACACAACCGTCCGACTGCGAGCTACTACTACTACTGCTGCTGCTGCCAACACTGCTCTCTGGTCTGCGATTCTATTGTATCTTACATATCGCAGGTAGCACGTGAGCAATCCATCGAAGTTACATCTGCTCGAGTGCGCTAGCAAAGAAATCCAAAGTCATGGACCTCTTACAACGTGTTTATCGCAGAAAGTATGCATTTCTGGACTCATGTTTACTGTATTTACGAGGTGCATTCAAGTTCTAAGGCCTCCGATTTTTTTTCTCCGGACTGGAAAGAGATAGAAACATGTGCATTGTTTTACAATGAGGCCGCGTTCATTGTCAATACGGCCCAGAGATGGCAGCACCGTACGGCAGATGGAATTTTACCGCCAGCGGCGAGAATGAGAACTGTTTTAAATACTTAAAATGGCGACGTTTTCCTTACTTGAACAGCGTGCAATCATTCGTTTTCTGAATCTGGGTGGTGTGAAACCAATTGAAATTCATCGGCAGTTGAAGGAGACATGTGCTGATGGGGTTATGGATGTGTCGAAAGTGCGTTCGTGGGTGCGACAGTTTAATGAAGGCAGAACATCGTGTGACAACAAACCGAAACAACCTCGGGCTCGCACAAGCCGGTCTGATGACACGATCGAGAAAGTGGAGAGAATTGTTTTGGGGGATCGCCGAATGACTGTTGAACAGATCGCCTCCAGAGTTGGCATTTCTGTGGGTTCTGTGCACACAATCCTGCACGACGACCTGAAAATGCGAAAAGTGTCATCCAGGTGGGTGCCACGAATGCTGACGGATGACCACACGGCTGCCCGTGTGGCATGTTGCCGAGCAATGTTGACGAGCAACGACAGCACGAATGGGACTTTCTTTTCGTCGGTTGTGACAATGGATGAGACGTGGATGCCATTTTTCAGTCCAGAAACAAAGCGCCAGTCAGCTCAATGGAACCACACAGATTCACCACCACCAAAAAAATTTCGGGTAACCGCCAGTGCTGAAAAAATGATGGTGTCCATGTTCTGGGGCAGAGAGGGCGTAATCCTTACCCATTGCATTCCAAAGGGCACTACGGTAACAGGTGCATCCTACGAAAATGTTTTGAAGAACAAATTCCTTCCTGCACTGCAACAAAAACGTCCGGGAAGGGCTGCGTGTGTGCTGTTTCACCATGACAACGCACCCGGACATCGAGCTAACGTTACGCAACAGTTTCTTCGTGATAACAACTTTGTAGTGATTCCTCATGCTCCCTACTCACCTGACCTGGCTCCTAGTGACTTTTGGCTTTTTCCAACAATGAAAGACACTGTCCGTGGCCGCACATTCACCAGCCGTGCTGCTATTGCCTCAGCGATTTTCCAGTGGTCAAAACAGACTCCTAAAGAAGCCTTCGCCGCTGCCATGGAATCATGGCGTCAGCGTTGTGAAAAATGTGTACGTCTGCAGGGCGATTACGTCGAGAAGTAACGCCAGTTTCATCGATTTCGGGTGAGTAGTTAATTAGAAAAAAAAATCGGAGCCTTTAGAACTTGAATACTAGCTCAGAAAATATCCATTTGCTGACGCATATTCAGTGGACACATTTTTGTCGTTTCTATGAGTAGTACCACCTCTCAAAGTATTCAACGCTTTCTTTTTAACGCCCTGCAAGCAGACTGAAGCGACGAATGAAAATTTATGGAAATACCCGGATTCAAACCGAGTTCTCTCGCTCACTAGACAGATGTGCTAACCACTACGCCACCCTGGCGCACTGGCTTTGCGCACCTGCACTGAGTACCCTAGCACACCTGTGTTGTCAATCCAGATTCCCATTCACGCCCAGCCTACTTTGTATTCCCCCTAAAATCGAACCGCTCTCCAACTGGGTTGGAAAAGCACCTCAGCAACTAACGTGCGGATACATACACCATACATGTGTGACACTTGAAAAGATCTCTGGAACAATATAGTTTCAATTGATTAAGACGTCTACGCCTGGATTTCAGGCAGGATGCAGCGTTTTGTTCGATGCTATTCCAATACACCTGGAGAGCCTCTGCAGCGCTGTTCGGGTTCAGGTGGAATACCTATTTTGTGGGCTGAGGCGTGAACGGAAATTTGGACTGAGCAGGCAGGCGTGCCAGGGTGGTGTAATGGCTAGGGCATCTGCCTCGTGAGCAGAAGACCCGGGTCAGAATCCTGACCTTGGTACAAATTTTTATTCGCTGCTTCATTCTGCATTATGGATTTTAGCTGTTTGAGACTTGAAAAGATCTTTGGGACCATATAATTTCATTTGATTTCCATAATAAGTTTTCTGTGGACATTTCCACCTTCCAGGACGACAGCAGCTGTTTCACTGCTAGCACAGGCTGCTGTTTCAGGAACGCTCAGGGACGGTATCGCAACTGCATTGGGCCGCTAAACCACCCGAGCCTGACCCCAGGTAATGCCAGGGACGATTTGGAACAGCGGGTCCAACATATCAGCCAATATCTGAGCAGTTTGCTACTTTTCGGGATCTAATCATCAACCGGTAAACCCTCTATTCTTTAAAGAATCGAACTCCCACGAATAAAACAGTTTGGGCTTTTGATGTTGCTGAGTGACACTCATAATTTTTAAAGGAACATACCGCCATTTGACTGTATTGTGTTTTTTTTTTTAATTACGACCCAGGTTTCGGCCTTTTATGTATTTTCAAGTGATTGAGTTTATGTCATTCACATGACCATGCGGTTCTAGGCGCTTCAGTCCGGAATCGCGCTGCTGCTACGGTCGCAGGTTCGAATCCTGCCTCGGGCGTGGATGTGTGTGATGTCCTTAGGTTAGTTAGGTTTAAGTAGTTCTAAGTCTAGGGGACTGATGACCTCAGATGTTAAGTCCCATAGTGCTCAGAGCCATTTTTTAATGTCATTAACACATGCCCTGCAATACCCGATAGTGACATAAATTCAGTCACTGGAGAATGGCATAAAAGGCCGAAACCTGGGTCGTACTTACATAAATCACAATACAGTCAAGTGGCAGTGTGTTCATTTAAAAATGTTTCAAACGTCTCATTATTTTAGAAATGAGTTAACTTGTGAAACATTTGACGTTAAGGATGTAAGCGAGAAACAGTTTAGATAAGATTGGTAATTACCTGTATGTGTAAAGTTTTTTGCAAGTCACTGCTCTCATTATGAAACACTGGATGAGTACTGTGTGGGTAATTAGCGCTCCTTTTTAAGCAGAAGCTAGCTTGTAATGCATCTCAGTTTTATGACGTTATATGTCCTGAACTGTGTGTCGTACAGTGATATAATTTTGGACGTATGTTCAATGATATATTTGGAGACTCTAAAGTGTGTTGCGAATACCATTACTAGTGAAGAAATTATGCGTGATTACGAAGTTTCACTGCACAAAGAGCGAAAATATAGTGACAGATAAACTTTTTTCATGTGATCATTTTGTGACAGTGTTAGCGAGAAAAGGTTTGAAATTACGTCGCTAAACGATCTCACTCTCAAATACTGGACGAATAAAATGCGGGTATTTGCGCACCGTCAGTTACTCTGGTTAAAGACAAAGACACAGTTTGTACTCTGGTTAAAGACAAAGACACAGTTTGTAACTGTAATACACGCCTTATTGTGTTGAACTTTTAACGTGTACTTAATGAATACACCGTAACATTATTTTAATTTTTTAAAATTCGACCAATAATTACACGAAATATTGAAAATCATAGTTGTACTTGGAAGCCGTTAGATAGGGAAGCTCTAACTGCAAACGTTTTGAGCCGGCCGGAGTGGCCAAGCGGTTCTAGGCGCTACAGTCTGGAACCGCGCGACTGTTACGGTCGCACGTTCGAATCCCGTTTCGGGCATGGATGTGTGTTAAGTCCCATAGTGCTCAGAGCCATTTGAACCATTTTTTTTTTTGCAAACGTTTTCCGGAAGGGCTTTTATTGGTTGCTTGGTTGGTTGATTCGGGGGAGGTGACCAAACAGAGAGGTCATCGGTCCCATCTGAGCAGAGGAGGGTGGGGAAGGAAGTTAGCCGTGCCCTTTCAAAGTAACCATCCTGGCTGAAGTAATTTTAGGGAAATCACGGAAAACCTAAATCAGTGTGGCCGGACGCGGATTTGAACCGTCGTCCTCCCGAATCCGAGTCTCAGTGTCCTACCCACTGCGCCACTCGCTCGGTGAAGGTGTTTAGTAATTTATAATTTAGATCAGGGGTCTCCAAACTACGGCCCGCGAGGTCCGGCAAACCGGCCCCCGTTAGCTGGCCGGACACCCCCGGTATCCGGCCCGCCAAACATTTGAGGTGGTGCCTGTACTGCCGACAACTGACTTTCGAGGCCTATCGCGACCAATACACCGCGACATTGGCTCTGCTGTTCGCTACAAGACTACATAACTACACTTATTGTTGCGCCGCTTGAAATAACAATGCGTTGACATACTCTACCTTTGTTACGTCTTGCAGTAATAGTGTTGCTAACAATAATTTTGAGATTTCGTTAACTTTGCAGGACGCTTTCGTGAAGAATGTGCAGTGACATACTTTTTTGCCGGTGAAATTCGCCAGAATAAAATACGCCAGAATTTCGGTCAGGTACGTCCACCAAACAAAATTATGTAATTAAATAAAAATCGTAGTTCGTTTCAGTGCTAGCTATTCCCAGAACCTTAGATTTTTGGGATTTCATCTTTCCATAGCCTCACATTACGGTGATCATGGAGTGCTAGGGTGCTTTAATCCCACTAGGTAGATCTTGGCCCTTATGACTTCGTGCAGGAGTCAATGTGGCCCGCGGACTAAAAAGTTTGGAGATCCCTGATTTAGATCAATGGCTCCGGGTAAATGTGTCAAACGAGAAAAAAAAAAATATCGTGGACCATCACTCTCGCCGAACTCAGGCCGATTTCTAGGCTACACGGTATTCATGAAATGTCTACTAGCGGGTGGAAACTGTTTACGCCAATTAAGAAAACATTCTGTTGTAATAATGGATTCTTTTCCCCACTGAACTCAATTTAGGGCCCCCTACCATTTTTACGACCTCGATCGTGAGTGTTTCAGACGGCCCGTGTTATTTACGAGGGTTAAGCTGGTGTCGGTACTGGGGAAGATCCCCACCTCTACGGTTCGCCGCGTGCATCGCGCAGCCCCGGCGGGCAAACAGCAGGGTGGGGTTTCAGAGCGACAGCTGGCGGGGCTGATCAACAAACCGCCCGCCCATCTGCAAGGGAAATTCCCCGCCACTAGGCACACCGCAGGTCAGGTGGCGCCGGCGTAGCGCCGCGCGGCGGCAAACACGCGGCAGCCGCGACTCTGCCGCAGCGGTGCGCGGCCCAAACAAAAGGGGTTGCGATGCCACAGAGGGGCGGCGCCGCGGTGGCAGCGCGGCAAAGTTTTGTAGTCTCAAATAAAAGGCCGCGGTGCGAGGTGGTAGTAGGTAATGTGGCACAATACTCCGAAATAACATCTGACAAGGGGAACTCCCCATCGCATACCCCTCAGATATAGTGGCGAGGTGGTCCAGTGGATAGCATGTAAAAAACTCAATACAGATCAAGCATGTAAACGGGAAGAAGGTCTATTGAACTGTGAAAAAAGAAGCCAACCAAACGGAAACAGCGAACGGTCCCAGCTCAAGATATGCAACATCAAGTGAATCTGAATAGTCGTCGTGGTCATGTACTCACGGTGTTGACTACGAAGGGAGGGTTCCGTGCTCCAATCTCTCTCGTACCCAATGTTATGAACTGTCCGTCCAGCCATTGAACTATCTGTGTCGTGATGTAAAGTCCTTTCGCAACAGCGACGTGTCAGGAAAGGGACCTTCAGAGCCGCGCGCGATTAGACGAACAGTCTAGGGCTGTGGTGTGCGTACTGTAAGACCTTCGGCACACACCCCATCAGATTATTTGACTTGTCGCTCTAACGAAGTAGGCGAGTGTCAGCAATATGTCTCGTGGACTTATCGTGGTGTGTTTATCTTCTGCCATTAGGTCAGACGATAGAAATGCCACTTGCATGCTTAGAGCAGCAGATTGATGGTGACCAACTTTAAACAGAACTTGATTTATTTTTCACACACATTTATTAAAATAATAAAAAGCATAAAAATTACTTAACTTGGTTCGGGATGCTATTTACAATTGACAATCTGAAGTTCCTTTGGTATTGGTACGTTAATCTTATTCTCACGTATACCTCTCATACTTGACAAAAGTGCCTATACATTTATCTTCATGGCTATGTACAGGAATATGGTAGTCTTATTAGGCGCAGACTGAAACTTGACTATAGACTGGTACAGACAAATGTAGAACTCGTACAGACTAATGCAGACTGACTAATCAGAGGTCTGTACACTCGTTATAATACCTCACGCGTTCAGGTATCACTGTGCGAGTGTGATCTGTGAGGAGAAAAGGTTCTACGTTAGCAGCAATCTCACTGGCTGTGTTACATATTAATACGCGGATCGGCTGAAGCAGAATTTGGTCCGTGTCTATGGCAGCGCCATCTCGTAGTGCGGAGACGGACGATCGCTGCGCCTGCGCTGCTGTGCTTAGCGGGGCGCGCTCTAGTGGGAAAGTTGTGTACGCGCTGACTACGCGGAACCATGTACACAACAGTAGTCTTAAATAAAAGGCAGTCGTGTGAGGTGGTAGTAGGTAATGTTACAGAATACACCGAAATAACATCTAACAAGAGAAACTCCCCATCGCATACCCTATAACGATATGTTTACGTATTGTGTATACATAAACTTACAGTTATAAATGTCCCCGTTCGTAGTCGCTAATTATAACAGTATGTTTACTTTTGTGCTGTAACATATAGCGATAATCAGCGGTGGAAATAATTTGCGAACGCCGACCGTGTGCGGCTGTCTCTTGTTGGATCGTCTGATCAGTCGGAAGTTGCATTGCAGAGGAGAGTAAATGCCTATTCAAAATATAATTATTTTTGGATAGCTCAACATGAATTTCCTAAGGGACCGTAGTTTATCATGCATGCATTTACCAGTAGAATATGGCGCGGAGAAAATATTTCGCCGCATGCAACTTCCGTCCGATCTCGACGAAAGAATTCATGACTGTGAGCTCTCTATTTGGCAGGAACATAAAGAAAATTAAATAAATTCATGAAAGAGTGAGACACAGATTCTATAATAAATAAATAGTCCATACAGCAGTTCCATTTAACTCTGAATTTATGGCAATTAATAGATGAACTTACACTGTAATGAAGGATTTAACATGGACGCCGTTTTGACTGGCACTTCTCTTCTCGTAATGAAAATAATTCCTTTGACGTTTTCACATACACGTCGCACAATAAATCTACTGCTCTGCAGTACTGCATTTTTAGTATTGCACTTATACTTTACACTAAAATAATATTATTTTTAACAATAATAAGACGGCGGCAAGACATGCGCGTCCGACACAAGTTGCAAGAGACAAGAGAAAAATGAGTAACTGTTCATCCAGAATATCTCTTACACCAAAAGAAAGTGTAAAAGCGTTCTTCTTCTGTCCGTTTTCTGCGCCGCAGTTTTTAAAAGTCAATAACTCACTGCTTCTCTGACGGCGGTTTGACAATAAACAAGTTACGTCACAGGTCGTTCAACTTTTCCATTCTCGCAACATTATTTGCTAATTGTAGCTGTTGCCGAGCGACTGCTCGATTAGTGAATGATTTAAAATGATAAGGCAATCACATAATGTTACAACCCCTCAGATATAGTGGCGAGTTGGCCCAGTGGATAGCACGTCGAAAACTGAACACAGATCAAGCATGGGCAACACCGAGTGAATTTCAATAGCCGCGTCGCCGTGGTCATGTGGTCACGGTGTTGACTACGAAGGGGGAGTTCCACGTTCCAGTCTCTCTCGTACCCAATATTATGAACCGTCCGTCCAGCCATTGAAGTGTCTGTGTCGTGATGTAAAGTCCTTTCGCAACAGCGAGGTGTAAGTAAGGGAATTTCACACCTGCATTCCTCCTATTTCTTCTAGTGAAGTACTGCATGTTGTGACTCTTGCGTTCCGTTTCGGAAATTTTGACTCTTAAATTTCCTTGTTGTAATATAGTTCACACCCATTTATTTGTTGTTTTCACTTCTGTGAGACATATGTGCGGCATCTCCGCTGCTCTCACTATGCATCACATTCACTTGCGAGAGCAACATGTTCTTCTCAGAATGAGATTTTCACTGTGCAGCGGAGTGTGCGCTGATATGAAACTTCCTGGCAGATTAAAACTGTGTGCTGGACCGAGACCAGAACTCGGGACCTTTGCCTTTCGCGGGCAAGTGCTCTACCAACTGAGCTACCCAAGCACGACTGACGCCCGGTACTCACAGCTTTACTTCTGCCAGTATCTCGTCTCCTACCTTCCAAACTTTACAGAAGCTCTCCTGCGAACCTTGCAGAACTAGCACTCCTGAAAGAAAGGATGTTACGGAGACAAGGCTTAGCCACAGCCTGGGGGATGTTTCCAGAATGAGATTTTCACTCTGCAGCGGAGTGTGCGCTGATATGAAACTTCCTGGCAGATTAAAACTGTGTGCTGGACCGAGACTCGAACTCGGGACCTTTGCCTTCCGCGCGCAAGCGCTCTACCATTTTTTTTTTCAAGTGCTCTACCAACTTTTTTTTAATGGGGTAAAGGTGGTGTGAACCTCAGACAGAGACTTCAACGCTACTCATTTATTTTATTTTTTTAAAAAAAATTTTATTTATTTTTTTAAATGTCAGGCTTACAACCTTTGCTGACATACATTTTGTTGTACTACCGCATAAATAGTGTCTACAATATCCAAATGTTGACAAATAGTGGCTAATTAGAAAATTAATTAAGTAAGGAAATGAATAAAACTGAAAATGTCCGAATGAAAGACATGAAGACATCGTGGATAGTACAAATACAAAAGAAACATGCTCCTGCAGCAATGAAATGAAATTCTTGTCGGGGGCGACACCTGCTCACGACCCGACGTTCGATAGAGCAAGAGAGCCATCTATCGACTCGTTCTCCAGACGTTGGTGTAAGACTGGGTCGTCTTCTCGAAATTAACTAAGGTCCGTAAGTATGATCGATGTCTATCTCATCTCTCATCCGTCACACCCCATCTGGCCGGCGGGTCGGTAAATGTAAGTCGTAGGTATTTAGTGAAATGTTGCCTATTTTTCTTATGCTGTTGCAGTTTCGTGTATCCATCCAGGAGAAAATGCCAAAAATCCACTTTGTCCATTTCCGATTCGTTATACACGTAGCCCACCACCAATCTCCGTACCCACGTCACTGCATTGGCTTTTTGGACCGGAAAATAAGATTCTTGGGGGGAAAAAAAAAAGTTTGTGTGATGAAGTTGTGTGAGGGGCGGAGCGTAACAGGAACGCCAATATCTGTTGTGCCAAGTGCCACACCGGAGCCGTCCCTCTACATGCTAAACGATGTTCATCAGTGTCCACTGTTGCACAGCCTAAACATAGTGGAGTGTCTCCCAAATGAATCGCGTGCCGCCGTTGATTCGTTGCGACGAACTTCCTATTTGTTGTGACTTGGCAAGACAGCCAAGCCACTATGATTGGTAGCCGAAAGGCACGCGTTAAGCTCACGCAGGCTGGCGTGGGGTCTGGAACAGTTAAGGGAATTTATAGTAGTAAAGAACGTAAATAACTACTGGAATACTTAACTTTAATTCATAATTGGTGAACATCGGTCTGACGGTACATGCATCACAAGATAAATAGCAAATGATAATGGCGCCTTGCTAGGTCGTAGCAAATGACGTAGCTGAAGGCTATGCTAACTATCGTCTCGGCAAATGAGAGCGTAATTAGTCAGTGAACCATCGCTAGCAAAGTCGGCTGTACAACTGGGGCGAGTGCTAGTAAGTCTCTCTAGACCTGCCGTGTGGCGGCGCTCTTTCTGCAATCACTGACAGTGGCGACACGCGGGTCCGTCCTATACTACCGGACCGCGGCCGATTTAAAGGCGGTGTCTGGCGGTGACACCACATTATTTACCATCACATACCATGTTGAGCGTACAGACGTTGGGAGGTAAACTTTCCGTATTACGCGCCATATCTGTCGCCAGTTCTTGTCTGGGTACTTCTTTTCCAGGGTATTCCTGGGGCACCGGCGCAGTAAGAGTTGGTATACATCTCGCTTCGTCGGTAGTCGTGTTGTTGGGAAGGATTCTCTGACATAGCTAAGCTATATATATATATATATATATATATATATAAACTTGAAATGTGACATCTTCGGTGAAATATGGCCCACATTGACTGGGGGCAGCATTGAAGTGGACGCCAGTACATCCGCCAACGCACCCGAGATATCGCAAAATTGACCGCGCCACTGTCGCAAAATCGTACTAATGAATAACGCCCGTGCCTTTGCCATCTGAGCTACCCAAGCACGACTCACGCCCCGTCCTCACAGCTTTACTTCTGTCAGTATCTCGTCTCCTACCTTCCAAACTTTACAGAACCTTGCAGAACTAGCACTCCTGAAAGAAAGGATATTGCGGAGACATGGCTTAGCCACAGCCTGGGGGATGTTACCAGAATGAGATTTTCACTCTGCAGCGGAGTGTGCGCTGATATGAAACTTCCTCGCAGATTAAAACTGCGAAACATCCCCCACGCTATGGCTAAGCCATGTCCCCGCAATATCCTTTCTTTCAGGAGTGCTAGTCCTGCAATGTTCGCAGGAGAACTTCTGTAAGGTTTGGAAGGTAGGAGACGAGGAACTGGCAGAAGTAAAGCTGTGAGGACGGGGCGTGAGTCGTGCTTCGGTAGCTCAGTTGGTAGAGCACTTGCCCGCGAAAGGCAAAGGTCCCGAGTTCGAGTCTCGGTCCGGCACACAGTTTTAATCTGCCAGGAAGTTTTAATATGTTTTTACCACTTGACTCATACTCTATAACCAATGTATAGTACGACAATTTCCAAGACTTCAGAAGAATAGACACGTCAATCACCCAAGAATTTTGTGAAAAAAAGGTCCCACGAGGGAGATTTGAACACGGAGCTCCCGGATTGCAGTCCATCACCGTGACCACACAACCACGAGTTGGTGCACATCTTGAGCTGGGAGCGTTCATTGTTTCTGTTTTGCTTCTTTCTTCATAGTTCAGTACATCTTCTTCCTGTTTTCGTGCTTGATCTGTGTTCAGTTTTTGATGGGCTATCTGCTGGGCAACTAAGTACTAATTCTTAACGAATTGTTTTTCGATCTAAAAAGCAAATCGAAATGTAAGTAACTCACTTACAGACCACTGATGATGCTTTACCTGAATAAAGCGAAACGCGTCTGGTGAAAAAATCACTAATTGCAACGACAGAACAAAAATAACCTCAAGAATTATAGAGCAACTACGGACACTATGACCACAGAAAAGAAGAAGATTCTTTATTCTTTTGTTTTTTTAACCGATAGATCACAACTTTCAAATTATTGAATATCATAATAGATAAATACAATTAAATGCAAAGTCTAAAAAGAATGATATACAGAATAAATGAAATAAATGAAAAGCTTAACACAGTGATTATAATTATGTGACAAAGGAATTTCAACAAAAAAAATTATATTGAAGCCAATTAATCGGATAAAAATAATGATCACAGTCATTTTGATAAAGATTTAAAAATAAAAAAAAGTAAATACGTCTGTCGAGATTCAAACCCACAACCTCCAGCATGTGAAACCCTTACCCTACCCATTATATGACATAGCCAATCTACACAATACACCTGTATTTTAATGCTGTTGAAAATTACGCTGTATATCAGTGTTGTTGAACATTACGCAAGATTCCAAATATTTTTCATCAATTATTCACGAAAGAGCGTCCGCCAGGGTGAAGTGCTGCAGGGTGTGATAACTGGGATCCTACATCAACATCAACATATGTTTGGTTTCAAATAGTCGACCGCACCACTTGGGACCTACCGTTGTGAGTTGTCAGCGTACATGGCTGCCATTCGGAGGACCCGGTTCGATTCCCTGTACAGCCAGGAATTTTTCCTTTGTGCGAGGACAGGCATGGGGTGCGTTCAGCGTCGTGATTTCAATAGAGGAGCTCCTTGACCGAGCAGTTGCGGTTCCATAGTCTGGAAAGTATGCACAACGGCCAGGACAGAGGTTTTATGACCACGTGCCACTCGATACCGCATCAGCATGACCCAACAAGGCAGAGGATAACACAACGGCCGGTAGACATCCTTTGGGCCTTCACAGCCTGGAGTGGAGCTCGTTTAATATCTACCAGAGCTCATGGCAAGATGTTTACAGTCTGCGAACTAATTTTGGATGACTCTCAATCGTTCTTAATGTCTGTCCATGGAGATATGGAAGTAAATACACTACTGGCCATTAAAATTGCTACACCACGAAGATGACGTGCTACAGACGCGAAATTTAACCGACAGGAAGAAGATGCTGTGATATGCAAATGATTAGCTTTTCAGAGCATTCACACGAGGTTGGCGCCGGTGGCGACACCTGCAAGGTGCTGACATGAGGAAAGTTTCCAACTGAGTTCTCATACACAAACAGTAGTTGACCTGCGTTGCCTGGTGAAACGTTGTTATGATGCCTCTTGTACCTGGTGAAACGTTGTTGTGATGCCTCTTGTAAGGAGGAGAAATGCGTACCATCACGTTTCCGACTTTGATAAAGGTCGGATTGTAGCCTATCGCGATTGCGGTTTATAGTATCGTGACACTGCTGCTCGCGTTGGTCGAGACCCAATGACTGTTAGCAGAATACGGAATCGGTGGGTTCAGGAGGGTAATACGAAACGCCGTGCTGGATCCCAACGGCCTCGTATCACTAGCAGTCGAGATGACAGGCATCTTATCCGTATGGCTGTAACGGATCGTGCAGCCGCGTCTCGATCCCTGAGTCAACACATTCACTCACTTGTAATCAGACATTTGTAGCTGTCCTACACACGGAGTTCTTTGACTGATGGAACGCAAAAGCAACTATACAAGAAAAGGATTTTAATGAATCTGACACTGGAAGTGGTAGCCTACGAACAGATATGAAAGCAAGATGTTTATTTCAGCACTCTTGGTGATCATGTGTTGCGATTCGTTCTACATCTTAACGGTGAATATACTGTGGACAACGTCATCTTGTGAGATCACAACGGCGGGATCACGCATACGTTCCTGATTTGATGAACACTCTGGTGGACTACTGCATCTCGACTGACCCGCTAAATCACTCGATCTTATTCCCATTGAAACGGCGCACAAAATTTAGCAAACATAATCCTTGTAATTTGATATGACCAAATCAGTGATCAGTAAGTGGCTTCCGCTGGATATACACTGTCCAGTCAAATTATTCTGACCGCCTGTCAAAAGCCTGAATAATCAGCTTTTGCAGTGCGGGCCGCTGCGGGACGTGCAGGAAGAAGAACCAGTGAGGACCTGCAAGGTAACGACATGGATGGGGAGCCATCTTGACTCCAGTGCGGCGGCCAACTGCGCCACGTTTCTCGGTTGAGGATCAATGGGCGCGAAGAGCCCGATCGAGGTGGTCCCACAGACTGTCGATCAGGGGAGTTTGGTAGCCGGGGGAATATGGTAAACTCATATTGGTGACCTTCGAATCATATACGTATACTGCGAGCTGTGTGACACATTGCATTGTCCTGCTGGTAGGTGCCATCGTTCCCAGGAAAGACAAACTGTATACAGAGATGGACATGGTCCCCAAGAATGGACGCGTACTTGCATTGATCCGCTGTGCCTTCCAGACTGACGAGACCACCCAGGGAATGCCACAAAAACATTCGTAGGACCACAATTCTTTCTCCTTCGGCTTGTATCATCCAGACGACTCTTGCAGGGTCTTCCTTACATTCCAACGCCCATTTGTCCGATGGCGCAAAATACGTGATTCATCTGAGAAGACCACCTGTCACCACTTAGTGAAGGCATCGTTGCTGTAATGGTGTAATGGCGTGCTAATTCCAGCCATCATCACCGAGGAAAAGCAGTCAGCGTGTGTCCATTAACCAGACGCCTGCAGCAGCGTTCGCTGAACGGTCGTTTAGGACACTCTGTTCGTAGCCCCGTAGGTTTATCTTGGCGGTCAGTTGCTCAACAGTTACACCTTTACTCTCCCGTACACATCTCCGCGTCCGCCGTTCGTCCCTGGCATCTATGATCCACTGTACACCACAATCACCTCGGCACCGGTTTTAGATGCCCCATTCTGCCAACCACGGTGTACATTAACCACGGCGGCACGCGAACGGTTTACAAACTTAGCCGTTTCGGAAATGCTTCGCCCTTTGGATCTAAATTCAATGCTCATGCCCTTTTGGACGTCAGATACATCACCCCGTTTCCGCATTACGACAACGGTTCCACTGTTTCCGCGTCCGACCGACAAGCTTTACATACGGAGCACGTCATTCTCAATGGAGAGAAGTCTTCCGAAGTAAGAGTGATTTCAGGTGTGCCGCAGGGGAGTGTCGTAGGACCGTTGCTATTCACAATATACATAAATGACCTTGTGGATGACATCGGAAGTTCACTGAGGCTTTTTGCGGATGATGCTGTGGTATATCGAGAGGTTGTAACAATGGAAGATTGTACTGAAATGCAGGAGGATCTGCAGCGAATTGACGCATGGTGCAGGGAATGGCAATTGAATCTCAATCTAGACAAGTGTACGGTGCTGCGAATACATAGAAAGAAAGATCCCATATCATTTAGCTGCAATATAGCAGGTCAGCAACTGGAAGCAGTTAATTCCATAAATTATCTGGGAGTACGCATTAGAAGTGATTTAAAATGGAATCATCATATAAAGTTGATCGTCGGTAAAGCAGATGCCAGACTGAGATTCATTGGAAGAATCCTAAGGAATTGCAATCCGAAAACAAAGGAAGTAGGTTACAGTACGCTTGTTCGCCCACTACTTGAATACTGCTCACCAGTGAGGGATCCGTACCAGATAGGGTTGACAGAAGAGATAGACAAGATCCAACGGAGAGCAGCGCGCTTCGTTACAGGATCATTTAGTAATCGCGAAAGCGTTACGGAGATGATAGATAAACTCCAGTGGAAGACTCTGCATGAGAGACGCTCAGTAGCTCGGTACGGGCTTTTGTTGAAGTTTCGAGAACATACCTTCACCGAGGAGTCAAGCAGTATATTGCTCCCTCCTACGTATATCTCGCGAAGAGTCCATGAGGATAAAATCAGAGAGATCAGAGCCCACACAGAAGCATACCGACAATCCTTCTTTCCACGAACAATACGAGACTGGAATAGAAGGGAGAACCGATACAGGTACTCAAAGTACCCTCCGCCACACACCGTCAAGTGGCTTGCGGAGTATGGATGTAGATGTAGATGTAGATGCCCTCCACTGCTAGTGTTGCCACCTGTAGTCTGTGATTGGTTATTGAACGTTGACGTCGAACATAAGGGGTGCTCACATTAATGTGAGTGGACCACGCAGCATGCCTGAATAAACTTCCTTGATATTAGACGGTTTAGCAGTATGTCCACTAGGTGACAATTTTTTTCTGCTGTATGCCTATTGCGAAACAGTGAATCCTGAGGGCAGAAGATGTCATGAAAGACCAGTGGAGTGATGGGCGTTGCAGTAGGCAAATGCTGCTTGCTTAAATACTGTATGAGCTACAGGAGAAAGGTACATCCACCGGCAGACTTGCAACGTGGTGTCTGCAGGTCGTCCGCCATCGAATTAGCACATTTCGGCTTTCTTGACGTGGTTTAATGGAATAACTAATGAATGTTTGTCTCGGTAGTTCGAACTGCTTACACTAAAGAAAATATATCGTGATTTAGCAAAATTACCAGACTTACGCCCTGACTTATAGGCGCAGACGTTACATTAGAGTGTTACATGACGTCAGACGCACGGAGCTTGTTATCTTACACAACTGACGTCAGAACTGTGAAATTTATGGACTATCATAAATAAAAATGCTCACCTGACCGCCAGTCCAGAGTTGCGTGCAACTATACCGTAAGCACAGCTGTGGCATCGTATGGAAACCTAGGTTTTCACAATAACCACGCTGTCGAGCGTATCGTAACCTTGTGTATATGCGAATTTGCGTATGTTTAGAGTTTTAATGTTACAATGTTACAAAAAAATGGCTCTAAGCACTATGGGACTTAACATCTGAGGTCATGAGTCCCCTACAACTTAGACCTACTTAAATCTAAGGACATCACACGCCATGCCCGAGGCAGGATTCGAACCTGCGACCGTGGCGGTCGTGCCATTCCAGACTGAAGGGCGTAGAACCGCTCGACCATTAATGTATGTAGCCTCCTGATCAAACTTCTACTTAACTTGTAGGTCTGAAGATGACCACAGTTGTGGTCGAAACCGGTCCCCGGAATAAATAATTTGTGATGAAGACTGTTTTTGATAGTAAATATTAGAAATTTGAGGAGTGTGCACCAGTTAACAGCACTGAGAAATGAGGACGACCTGGTTGTAAAGAAGGATGTACAAAGTTAAAGAGTGCGTTCAGGAACAATGGCGATAATTATTGCTGCTTTCGTAGACATGTCATTAACTGTCTTTTGAAGCTGGAGATGTTATTCAGTTCTCTAATATATGCCGGGAGGTTATTCCAGAGTCGGGTTCCTGCTACTGAGAAGGCGGTTGAACGATGGAGTGAGGCAGAAACGATTTTGGCCTTGATGAGAACGGATGTTTCTGCCGTGTTGTTCACACAGGTGTGTTAAGGACAAGGAGAGATAACAGGGACGGTGTACGTTGATAAGACAATAGAGAAGACAGAGGGTATGGAAATCTCTGCGCCTGTCTGCACGCAGCCAGGATGGCTGTGTGTGTGAGTGTGAAATATGGTTAAAGAATCGAAAACCACAGACATAAGGAATAGAGTCACTCATAACCAGTTCCAGGCGGGGTCAGCTTTCCTGAGAAAGGCTGCCAGGATAGTATCATTGTAATTAACAGTTCCAAGTATAACTGTTTGTGGAAATTTCTTTTTCAGGTCAGAAGGGAAGAGCTTTTTATATTTTTGCAGGGCGTGCAGAAATGCTGACGCCGTCTTTCATACTGCAGTTACGTGCTCAGTCCAGTTTAGATTTTCATTTATTATTACTCCTAGATTCTTTGCTGAAGTTGATGTTTGTCCCATTTAGGGTCAAAGACGGTATGGATTTCCGATATTTCTAGCCAATGAGCCTAGAATGGCCAACCAGAACCGCTCAGATTTTGGATGCGTTGAGCTTTAACCCAGTATCTTGCGCTCATTTTGTACATCACGGTGTCCTTTCCTATTAAAATTCCGTGAGCATATGTTCCTAGAAGAGTCAGCCAATACACTGCTACCTCCAACGTGTATCTCGCGAAGAGACTATGACGGCAGAATCAGAGAGATCTGAGCCTACACGGAAGCTTTCTAACAATAATTCTTCCCGTGCATTGTTCTCGAGTGAATGAGGAAAGGGTGAAAGTTGAAGCGGTACTCAAAGTTCTCTCCGCAGCACATCAATGTGAGGTGGTTAGTGGCCTGTAGACGTGCAGTATAGATGTACCAGTATACAGGGTGTCCATAAAGTCCCTTTATAACTTCAAAATTTTATTACAACGGCAGTTGTTGAAATATTTTAACAAAACTTCTTTTATTGTAATCACTGTTTACTAAAGTTTTTACATATACTAAAATTTTGTGTTTCAGATACTCTGTTGATGGAATGAACTGAACCTCTATATAATGGCAATTCCTCAAGAGGAGGCACAAGGTTTTGTCCTGGTTTATTGAGACAAAATCGGATGTTCAGACTCAACGAAACTTCAGAACGAGGTATGGAAGAGAGCCACCATCGCACCCTTCAATCCGTGCATGGCACAAAAAATTTATGGTGACAGGGACAGTGTTGGATAAAGGGGGGAGCGGGCGACCTGTTGTTACATCCGAGGAAAACATCGATCGCGTTTTAAACGTCTTCACTCGTTCACCTACGAAGTCCACCCGCACTGCTGCCAGACAGTTGCAACTACTACATTCAGCTGTGCATCAGGTCCTCCACAAGAACTTACGGTTGTACGCTTACAAAGTGCAACTGTTACAGACACTTGCGCCAAATGACGAGCCAAAACGGACAGAGTTTGCACTCAACATGCTGGAACGCCTTTCGGAGAACGAAGCATTCCTCAAGCGAGTTTGTTTCAGTGACGAGGGAACTTTTCATGTTTCTTGGGCATTAAGCAGACACAGTGTGAGAATCTGGGGGATCTGAACACCCCCATGTGACTAGGGAGCTTCACCGGGATAGTCCAAAAGGGAATGAGTGCTGTGTAATCATGTGCAACCGAATAATTGGTCCATTCTTCTTCAACGAGTCAACAGTTACTGCAGATGTTTACCTCGACCTTCTGACCGAATATGTAGCACCACAATTGAGTGACTTACAACCAACTATCGTTTTCCAGCAAGATGGTGCACCACCACATTGGGGACTGCATGTTCGTCGGTTCCTCAATGAAACATTTCCAGGCACACGGATTGGGAGTGATGCACCAATTCCTTGGCCACCGCGTTCGCCAGATATCACTCCCTTGGACTTCTTTTTATGGAGGTATGTAAACGGTATCGTGTATCAAACACAGACACGGGACATTGCTGACTTGAAGCAAAGGATTCGTAATGCCATTGCCACCGCTGATGACGCTATGCTACAGCGAACATGGCAAGAAATCAAGTACCGTCTTGATGTGCTTAGCGCAGCTAAAGGCGGTCATACAGAGGTCTATTACAACTGTCAAGAAAACTTTTATAAACACTGGTTACAATAAAAGAAATGTTGTTAAAACATTTCAACAACTGCCGTTGTAATAAAATTTTGAAGTTGTAAAGGGACTTTATGGGCACCCTGTACATTACTTGAAACCAGTGAATTGCTTTCGCTGAAGGAAGATTTCTTTTCCTTTGCCAGTCAGCTTTTGTCTTGGACCAGTTGGCTTCATCTTGGTCCACGGAGTACGTAATGTTTTCACATATTAAATGTATAGTTTTTGACATCTGCATCTAAATGGATGCTCTGCAAATCGCACTTAAGTGCCTGGCAGAGGGTTCATCGAACCGCCTCCACAATAATTCTCTATTATTCCACTCCCGATCAGCACGCAGAAAAAACGCACACCTGTATCTTTCCGTCAGACCTCTGATTTCCCTCATTTTATTATGACGATCGTTTCTCCCTGCGTATGTCGGCAAAATATTTTCGCATTCGGAGAGGAAAGTTAGTGACTGAAATTTCGTGAGAAGACTCCGCCGCAATGAAAAACGCCTTTCTTTTAATGGTGTCCATCCCAAATCCTGTAGCATATCCGTAACACTCTCTTCCTGTCTCACTATAATACAAAACTTGCTGCTCTTCTTTGAACTTTCTCGATGTACTCGATTAATCCTATCTGGTTTGGATCCCAGACCGCGCAGTACTCCAAAAGAGGACGAACAAACGTAGTGCAGGCAGTCTCTTTAGTAGATCTGTCACATTTTCTAAATATTATGCCAGAAAACGCAATCTTTGGTTTGCCTTCTCCACAACATTTTCTATGTGTTCTTTCCAATTTAAATTGTTCCTAATTGTAATTCCTAAGTACTTCGTTGAGTTTACGGCTTTTCGATTTGACAGATTTATGGTGTAACCGAAGATCAACGGATTCCTTTTAGCACTCTTGTGGTGACCTCACACTTTTCATAATCTAGGATCAACTGCCAATTTTCGCACCATACAGATATCTTTTATAAATCGTTTTTCAATTTGTTTTGTTTTCTGATGATTTTACTACATGATAAACGACACTTTCATCTGCAAATAACCTAAGACGGCTACTCAGATTGTCTCCCAAATCGTTTATATAGCTAAGGAACAGCAAAGGGCCTATACACTACCTTGGGGAACGGAAGAAATCACATCTGTTTTACTCTATGACTTTCCGTCGATTACTACGAACTGCGACCTCTCTGACAGGAAATCACGACTCCACTCACATAACTGGGACGATATTCCATTAGCAGGAAATTCACTACAAGCCCCTTGTGTGGTACAGTGTCCAATGCCTTTTGGAAATCTAGAAACACGTAATCAATCTGAAATCCCTTGTCGATAGCACTCAACACCTCGTGTGAGTAAACAGATAGTTGTGTTTCACAAAAATGATGTTTTTTAAGTCCGCGCTGACTGTGAATCAAAAATTGAAATGGCTCTAAGCACTATGGGACTTAACATCTGAGGTCATGAGTCCCCTAGACTTAGAACTACTTAAACCTGGCTAACCTAAGGACATCACACACATCCATGACCGAGGCAGCATTCGAACCTGCAACCGTACCAGCAACGCGGTTCCGGACTGAAGCGCCTAGAACAGCTCGGCCACAGCGGCCGGTGATTGTGAGTCTTCGAGGTAATTCATAATGTTCGTACACAATGTATGTTCCAAAATCCTGCTGCATATCGACATTAATGATAATGGGCCTTGAATATTGGTGTGACCTGCGCAACTTTCCAGTCTTTGGGTACAGATCTTTCGCCGAATGAGCGGTTAGATATGATTGTTAAGAAAGGAGCTGTTTCATCAGCATACTGTGATAAGGACCTAATTGGTTCGCAGTCTGGACCAGAAAACTTGCTAAGTTGCTTCACTATTCCGAGGATATCTGCTTCTAAGTTAATGTTGGCAGCTGTTCTTGATTCGTATTCTGGAAGATTAATGTAGTCTTCTTTGGTGAGGGGATTTCGAAAGTCTGTATTTAGTGACTGCTTTCGCAGCACTGTCGTCAATAGTATTTCCACTGCTATCGCGCAGAGAAGGCATTGACTGTGACTTGCCGCTAGCATGCGTTAGATGCGACCGGAATCTCTTTGGATTTTCTGCCAAGTTTCGAGATAAGTTTAACGAGCGCCTTGTCCAGGCCGCTGAAGCCAGAATGGATGATCGACCGGCCCCCTTGTCATGCTCCGCCTTGTGACGTCACGCGTATGCTCTCCCGCCCGGCCGGCCGTTGTGGCCGTGCGGTTCTAGGCGCTTCAGTCTGGAACCGCGTGACCGCTACGGTCGCAGGTTCGAATCCTGCCTCGGGCATGGATGTGTGTGATGTCCTTACGTTAGTTAGGTTTAAGTAGTTCTAAGTTCTAGGGGACTAATGACCTCAGCTGTTTAAGTCCCATAGTGCTCAGAGCCATTTGAACCATTTCTCCCGCCCGTTTTGCCGAATTTTCAGACCGTGGAGCCGCTGCTTTCATTCAAGTGGCTCCTGAATGTTTAGCATCACGAGGCACAGCGTATTCCGTACCGATCGTCTTACAGAAAAAAAATTCCTCGGCAGTACCAAGACTCGAACTCAGATCCTCTGCTTGCCATTTACGCTGAACACTCAAAGCTGATATCGTATATCGTATGCGTCGACCCAACAGCAACTGAGATGGACAATACGATGGACATTCTGTGCAGACGCTGGGTGTCTCTGCTTCCCATCCTTCAAAGCAATACCGCACAAGCACTCAGCACAACTGTTCACACGAGACTTGGGCACACTTTTAATTTATAGTTCTGAGCTAGGGAAAGACAAATCTCGTCCAGCAGCGTCTTTACCAGGACAAGAGTGTAGCGTTCCCATGTAGTCCCAACGATGACTGATAATTGTGGCTTTTTTTTTTAAAAAAAAAGGGGCTGACATTTTCTGACTAGTCTCTTCTTTCTTAACGAACTTCGAAGAATGTGGAAAGAGTTTAGTGAGAAATCAATTTGCAGTGGAAAATGTAGGCCGCAAAAAATACGCCATGTTCCTAGTCACGAATGTGCTTTGCTTACCAGCCAAAGGCATCATACCTCACGGAGATGCGGGAGAGCCGCATCGACGTCTTGAATTCCCTGCATGCTTTATCTCTGCCCTCCGGGAACAACCATTCCATCGTGTGCCGGTTGCCTACGCCTCGCCGGACGAGATTTAATTAAGGTCAACTGGTTCTCGTCGCGTTACGTACATTGCTAGCATATTTTATACGGTCTTCAGTGTAGAAGCCAATACTCCTATGACTACAGACGAGGAATCCATACATATTATAAAAACGTATGTATGTATGTATGTATGTATGTATGTATGTGTGTGTGTGTGTGTGTGTGTGTGTGCGTGTGTGCGTGTGTGCGTGTGTGTGCGCGTGTGTTTGTGTTCCCCACCTCCTCCAAACCACTGGACCGATTTCCACCAAACTTGGTACACATACTCCTTACTGCCAGGCGACAGTCGCTGTGGGGGTAAGAAACACCTGCCTATCAGAGCAGGGGGCGGTGAGGGTGAAAAAGCAGCGCAGCTAGCGAACCGTCAATTCGCATACTTTATTCCCCCAATATTTAAAACGGACAGCTCTTAGCAATTTGAAGCGAACGATAAACATCATTTCAAATCTTTGCGACATTTTTCTTCGCTGACAGCCCGTACAAAATGATGAAACGAAAAAGGTTTCATACAGCAAAACTGTGCCATGAAGCATGACGTTTTATTACTGCTTTACTACTAACTGTATTAGCGACATATTTTTTTTTCACGCAGTATTCACATACATCGCTGAATGTGGCAGCAAAACTATATCATTTTACGAGATGTAGTTCTGGAGATATGACGTCGTAAACACTGACATGCGTGACAGCCTACCGCGTCATGCATGAAGTCTTTGCTACTTATGCTATTCGCAATAAATTTCCGAGACAGTATCCACATATGCCACTGAATGTACCTACAACATTATATCACGTCATAAACATTAAGCACGATGCGTGGACGCAGACATATAAATAAATACCTGGGCAACAGTGGGTGTCTCCGCTAGCAAGAAATAAACCGAATACACGACACTAAAAAAAATGCAATAAACTCAAATCATTTAGGTTTTGAAAGCGATTTATTAACATCGCTGTCTATAAAAATATTAAAAAGGAACTAGAGATTTAGGTTCATGCTCATGCAAACGTCAGTAACTCAGTTTTAAAAACAACTTCTTGGAACTACAAGAAAGCACAGTTGTTATACAAATACAAAAGAACAAAACGGATACGTGAAACAAGCAAACTTCACCTCTGTTGAACTAAAATAAAATATTCTTCCGAAATAGCCTTACTCACTGAATGATTTGCGTCCTGTCTGGAAGTACCTATACATATTACTAAATGGCTAAATGATTTGCGCCTATGTCTGTACATATCTATACAAATCGCCAACTTTAAGTCCCCTGTCTGTATATGAAGGCTAACCTCAGGAACTGCTGTAGAGATTTTTGCTATGGTTTTCACTAATAGATGCACTGATCCGCGAGGAAGGCTTCTTTATACACACTGGTGGGAGAAAATCGCAACTCCAAAAAGTATTTAATGTAGACTAATAAAATTTTGGGTATACGTTTGGCTAGCTAACATGTTAAAGGGATTAATGTTGGGAGATCACAGGGTAATGTAAGAGCGAGATATGCCACTGCAAATGTGAGGTTCTTGTACATTAACAACGGGTGTAATCGCCGGAATGTTGAATGCATGCGTGCAGACGTGCATGCATTGTGCTGTATGGGCGGCGGATGTCAGTTCGTGTGATTAAGTTCCATGCCTGCCTGTTGCACTTGGGCGGTCAATACAGAGACGGTTAATGCTGTTTCCAGTCGACGCTGGGGTTTTCACCGGATGATGTCCCAATGTCCCATGTGTGGGCCAAGTCAACATTTCGACTCCGGAGAGAATGCTGGGTTACAATAGCAGTATGTGGGCAACCGTTATCCTGTTGGAAATCACCCCTTCTTGAATAGCAGCACAACAGACCGAACCACCAGAGTGACAAATTTGCAGTCATGGTACGCGGGATAACCAGGAGACAGATTGGTTGCAGGGCCTCAACTAGTCTCCTTATAATCATCACATGGCCATCAATACTGCCGAGGCAGATCCAGCCTTCATCAGAAGAGACAACACGCCTCCACCCTGCCTCCAAAGAGATTCCACTTGACTCCGCCGAAGTCGCAAATGATGGTAGTTTAGGGTCAGTGGAATGCACGCACCAAGTCACCTGTCTCAGAGCTGTCGTAACCGATTTGTAACACTTCGTTGCGTCACTGTGGCGCCAACTGTTGGCCAAATTGCTGCTGCAGACGCAGGGCGACGCGACAGAGCCGTACGCCAAACGCGATGGTCTTCTCTCACGGTGGTGCCACGTGGGCGTCCGGAGCCGGGTCGTCTTGCGACTGTACATTCCTGTGAGCAGCGGTGGCAACAATCACGTCCAGTGGCTAATTTCCTGTCAAGTATTTCTGAAATATCATATAACGAACATCAAGCTTCTCATGTCCCTGTTACACGGCCTCGTCCAAACTCAGTGAGGTATTGATAATGGAATCTGTCTCGGCTTAAAGACTTCTTCACTAACATCAACTACACACGTCCAACCTCAAAAGTAACTATCGTTCACGACCGTTAGAGCATGTATTTAAAGCTAATATGATTTGCGACTGGCAGGAAATTTGAATAGACGTCATCTTTCGTTTATGTCGAACAGTTCCTTGTTGGTTGTGCGATTTTTCTTCTCGTCCGTGTACGAGGGCTATTCTGAAAGAAGGAAACGTTGTAGCATTAAACAAAAACTAAGTAAAAGAAATACGTTTTATTATATACTGGGTGTTCAAAAAGTCAGTATAAATTTGAAAACTGAATAAAGCACGGAATAATGTAGATAGAGAGGTACAAATTGACACACGTGCTTGGAATGACATGGGGTTTTATTAGAACGAAAAAAAAAAAAATACAAATGTTCAAAAAATGTCCGACAGATGGCACTTCATCTGATCAGAAGAGCAATAATTAGCATAACAAAGTAAGACAAAGCAAAGATGATGTTCTTTACAGGAAATGCTCAATACGTCCACCACCATTCCTCAACAATAGCTGTAGTCGAGGAATAATGTTGTGAACAGCACTGTAAAGCATGTCCGCAGTTATGGTGAGGCATTGTGGTTGCATTTTGTCTTTCTGCATCCCTAGAGATGTCGATCGATCACGATACACTTGCGACTTCAGGTAACCCCAAAGCCAATAATCGCACGGACTGAGGTCTGGGGACCTGGGAGGCCAAGCATGACGAAAGTGGTGGCTGAGCACACGATCATCACCAAACGACGCGCGCAAGAGACCTTTCACGCGTCTAGCAATAGGGGGTGGAGCGCCATCCTGCATAAACATCGTACGTTCCAGCAGGTGTTTATCAGCCAGACTGGCGATGATGCGGTTCTGTAACATATCGGAGTACCTCTCACCCGTCACGGTAGCTGCCCGGCGCCATCTGTCGGACATTTTGTGAACGTTGTTTTTTCTTAGTTCTAATAAAACACCATGTCATTCCAAGCATGTGTCTCAAATTTTACCTTTCTATCTACATTATTCCGTGGTTTATTAAGTTTTCAAATTTATACTGACTTTTTGATCACCCGGTACATCTGAAAGAGCGACTACTTTTCTACACAGTCAGCAAACACATTGAGGCACTCATCATAGCAGTGGACAAGCTTTGAAAGACCTTCGTCGTAATATTCTGCCGCCTGAGACTTCAGCCAGTGACTCACGCCCGCCTCGAGTTCCGCGTCGTCATCAAAGCGCTGCGCAGCAATCCAGTTCTTCATCTTAGGAAACAAGTGGTAGTCGCCTGGTGCAAGATCGGGGCTGTAGGGCGGACGGGAGAAAATTTCCCATTTGAATGAATTAAGGACTTCTTTAGTGCGGTTTGCCGTGTGAGGTCGGGCATTGTCGTGTAAAAACAAAATTTTGGACGTCAGCTTTCCTCGGCGTTTCTTTTGAACTGCTCTTCTGAGGCTGTGCAAAGTTTGACAGTACCGGGCACAATTTATGGTTGCACCACGTTCGAAAAAATCAAAGGAAGCACAACCTGCATAACCCAAGACACTGTCGCCATCAACTTCCTTGCTGACAAGGTTTGAAAACATATTCTTGGTTGCTTTTCCTTTTTTTTTTTTTTTTTTGTGAGGGGGGCTTGTGTGCCCCCACTCCATGGATAGAACTTTGTCTCGAAATTGACGTGCTTCACCCAAGTGTCGTCACCGGTTACGATTCGATCCAGTAATGGATCACCATGTTTGTGGTAGGCATCCAGAAATGTCAACGTTGCCCCCATTCTGTGTTCTTTATGGAGCTCTGTAAGCATTTTGCGCACCCATCGTGCACAAAATTTGTGGTAGCTTAGCTTTTGAATGACAATTTCAAACAACAAAGTCCGTGAAACTTTTGGAAAAGAAAGCGAAAGCTCCGTTGTCGTGAAGCGGCGGTTTTCGCGAATCGTTTCATCAACTTTAGCGACAAGATCGTCAGTCACAATGCTCGGCCGTCCACTCTTCTCTACATCATGAACGTTGGTTCGGCCATTTTTAAACCGAATGCACCATTTCTGGAAGCAACAGTAGCCCATTACGTTGTTCGCGTACACTTCGCACAGTTCACGCTAAATTTCTATAGGTTTTAGGTTTTTTGCCAACAAAAACCGTATAACAGACCGCACCGCACAAATGGCGGGATTTTCGATTGCAGCGCACATTTCAAATTCGAATATCGAAAAAACCAGACGTTCTCGCTGCCACGGTTGGATGCCGACTGAGCTGCCGAACACGCACGTACCAAAATATACGCGATCGGCGCGCACCTAGCGGCCTCGGACGGAAACTTTCTGAATAGCCCTCGTATTTTATAAATATTTCGTGCAGATTGGCTGACCTTCGGCGAATGTAAGTTCCCCGATGAGTTTTTCTGACTGTAAGTGAATGCTAATCGCAGGAACTACTCTAGGGATTGTGAGACGGTTTTTACCAACAGACAGACTCATTCATGAGGAAGGTTTTCGTGTATAATTTACACTATTCGACAGATCTGGGGTAAGATGACGTTGCGCGTCTGTCATACTCCACTGAGAATCAATTCTGGACTAGGTATGTTACCAAATTATATCTCTGTCTTTCACAAATTAAGTACACAACAAAACCTCATTACATCCTCGAGTGTTTACATGAAAAAGAACTGAAATATCCGACAGGTGTCGAAAACAAAGTGGGAACAATCATTCATCCCGTCATCCTGGATGTTTTTCGTGTTCTCTGAGAGCTTCAACGACGCATATGCCCTCTGTGGACGTTTATCACTGCCTGCCGCCAATGTGGTACGCTCCATATACGTGTACAGAGGTAAGTCCGTGGTATCCGTTTCCGTTCTTCAACGACAGCCCGTGAGTGTTCTTGGAGAGTCTGTGATGAAACACGACGACCACGAACACGTCTGTCGAGCATGGGGCACATATGCACAGTGGGGTTTAGATCCGCACTCGCCGCCAACCATTCCATTAGTCCAATGTCCGGGCTTCGCAAGACGTCCCTGCTGACGTCCGCTACCAGGGCCCTGGGCCCTGGCGTTACAAGAAATTCAGGGTTATCACAACACGCAGCGGCTACCAAATGATCCAACAGGATCTGGTGGATGTACTGTTCGCCAGTAAGGCGGCCGTGGACAACAACGTGCTCCGTGTAACTGTCAACACTAATACCTCCCCACGACATCACAGAACCTTGGAAGTCTATTTCCTGGACAAAATTTCTCAACTATTGTTCACCACAAGTCTGCACACAGGAACACGGCCATATCTGGAATCGTATGAGAGTAACACGTTTCGCCAGTGAGAAGTTGTGGATTAACATGGGAACGGCCGATCCAAAGGCGGGCTGCGAGATGATGTCGTGCCAAGCGGGGTACTCAAATGGCTCCGAGCACTATGGGACTTAACATCTGAGGTCATCAGTCCCCTAGAACTTAGAACTACTTAAACCTGACTAACCTCAGGACATCACACGCATCCATGCCCGAGGCAGGATTCGAACTTGCGACCATAGCGGTCGCCCGGTTGCAGACTGAAGCGCCTAGAACCGCTCGGCCACAGAGGCCGGCGCGGGATACTCGACTAAGTCTGGCCCGTAAGGTACATTGCAGTCTGATCGAACACAGCGGCTCCAGTGGCCCTGTGAGATCGTCCTGCAGTGCTCTTGTTGTATCCGTACTACGCCCCAACGGGGAGACGGCCAGGTATGAGTCTTCACGTGGGGTTGTAATGTTTCGGAGACCTTCTGCAACACGCCCTGTGTACTGACCTGTCTCCCTGTATCGTGTCCACAAACTACGGATAACAGATGGAAGAACAGTTGCATCTGCAGCAACACGACGAAAAGTACATTCCTTTTGAATCAAACAGGTCGCCTTGCAACTTGCATCGCAATAAGACGTCGCTTTGCATCTGCTTGGCCGAATACAATGCCTACAAGCTGCAGTCTGTGTACCTCATTAGAAAACAGTGGGACGCCGGTGCTGAAGCGTCAGCTGACATTGTAACGCGTAACGCAGCCGATAGACGGCGAATGATTTCAATTGTTACTTACTTTGAAGGCGAAGATCTGGGGCTCTGCAATAAGGCCACCGGCATCGCCTGTATGAAAACAGATTTAAGATATCGAACGTTGATACACGCGTCTTCCTTATCCTTGTTAACAGTGTATTCCCGCTACGCCTGACTTTAGGTCGTAGACCGTAGACACTTAGTGGTACCCGTTCGAAGCCCGGATGGGTCACTAGTTTCATACTAATGAAGTTACTTTGTCATATCTTCTACACTTCGTTGTAAAAAAAAAGTGACATTTTTCTGCTGGTGTTTGTGACCGTAAGTAGCTGGTGCTCTCTTAGACTCGGTATTACGAATAAATCACTGACGTTTTAAGGGTTATGCAGGAAACCGATTTCCGCGGAATCGAATTGATTTCAAGCTTTCAAAGATCTATCAGTCCTTTTTAAAAGCGTTAGCGGTGTTCTCAGCTGAAGTGGTACGGGGGACACTGAAAATTTGACTCAATCGACCGCATGTTTTGACAGGTGCATGTTGACCCAGCTGTCCGCTGGAAAATTCAGGCGACTAAGCCCATACGTTTGTTCGGCGCTCAACTATGCGGTCATCAGCGCCCGTACGAAGTCCCAACTCTTACACAGCCCAATTTGTTCACAATCATCCAATCTAGCTACTGTCACGAATGAGGATGATGACGAAATGAAGAGGACAACACATACATCCAGTCCCCGGGCAGAGAAAATCTCCAACCCCGCCGGGGATCACTAAGCCCATACGTCTACAGCTCTTACGGTTATAAACGTAACAAGCAAAAATCATTGCACCTGTTGAATTACTTACTGAACGCCCCTCCTAGCTGCAATGAATTTTCTCCCAAACCTTGCATTTAAAATTTTTGTGGTGGCGGTCCATTTTTGGGAGGTTTTGTCGGTTCTGCGCCGTGACACTTTTGAAGAGATGGAATGTGCTGATGTTTGTTTTCACATTCGGCGGCTTCACCCACTCGCAACCAGACTGCCACATTCTAACCTAATATACACCTCGACCTAAGTTACAGGTGTCACCAAGAAGCTGTGAAAGCCGCTTATCCCAGCAAGAGCCCCAGGCTCCGCGGAAATGTTTCTCCGCGGAAGTATCAATCCGCACAAGCGTCCCCCCCCCCCCCGCCCCACCCCCCCCCCCCCCCCACCCGTTCTGTGCGGCGCCCATGTGTTGCTACCTAGATAGCCTGTGTGCAAAAACCATTTCCCGCCCCTAGTTACACTCGAGCGTCGCTGCAACTCAGCTTGAAAACGGTTCCACTGCTTCGCTACCTCGTTTCACTGCACTCGCACGACAGTATTCGCAAATCTGGCACAGTTCATCAGGTGTTTCTCAAACCGGTCGCATATCTATCCAATTACGCACGGGAAAACGCTCGCCCTCGTTTCGTTTTCTACGAGGCAATAGAAGCAAAAGTACGAGGCCGTGCTGAAAAGTAAAGCCTGCGAATTTTTTATTTGAAAACTCTTAAAGCTTTTTAAATAAATCAAAACGTTTTTATGGTTGAATAACAAGTACACTGTTTTTGTTGTACTGATTTCTTTTTTTATCTCAGACAAGTTTCCGGCTTATTGGCCATCGTCAGGAAACGATTAACTAGAATCTGGAAGGAACACTAATTCTGAGGTAACCAAACATTATAAGCAGAGATACAATCCATTTGCATGGAGTGTTTGTGCGTCAAACTCGTTTCTTAACGTTGACATTATAGCTAACCCAAAGGACACTATTGAGCACAATAACTAATTACAAGTGAAATGATTATAATGCTAAAGTTTGTGAGATCTTAACATTGGATATGAAACTGTTAAATCTGAGCTTTATTCATTTAGGTAGTGCCAAAAACATACATTTTAACATTGTCAATTAGTCTTTGGCTGTCGACGATATTATACACAATAATTAAAACACAGTGACATTGGTTGAGAACTGTCTAACTGAACAATAAGCGTGTTTTACATTGTAAATTATATTTCATGCAGTGGGTACACATTATTAAAGTATTACAATTACACATTATAAAAGTATTACAATTCATGTTGTTGAAGTTAATGGGGGAGGCAAGGTGACGAATAGGAAATTATATTGTGTTTTAATTTTGTGAAGCAGTATGTGTCATTGTGGCGGCCTGCGGGTATTTGGCTGGTTGATTGCATCAAGTGGAGCTCAAAAGTGGGGATTTGCCCACTTAGAAACAGGTGGAGTGCTTCCTACAGGCTAAGCCCGTTCCTCCAGCATAACAATTCCAGACCAGACATGAGCGCTGCGACATCTGCAACAATCCGACGTCTTGGGTTCGCTGTCATCGATCATCCTCCATACAGTCCCAACCCGGGTTCCCGGGTTCGATTCCCGGCGGGGTCAGGGATTTTCTCTACCTCGCGATGGCTGGGTGTTGTGTGCTGTCCTTAGGTTAGTTAGGTTTAAGTAGTTCTAAGTTCTAGGGGACTGATGACCATAGATGTTAAGTCCCATAGTGCTCAGAGCCAGTCATACAGTCCCAACTTGCCACATGCTATTTTCACCTAGTTCTAAACCTTAAAGAACACCTTCGAGGACATAGCTTTGATAGTGATGACGCTGTGGCAAGATTGCGACTCCCTCAAGAACGTCAAACATTCTACGGTGAGAGTATCACCAAACAGGTTCTCGTTTGGACAACGTGTTCGTCGCCAGGATGACTATATTGAGAAATAAATATCTACACAGGAAGAATATAAACGTAGACTGTTAATAAACTCTGCTTTACAATGAAAAGCCAAAGAAACAAGTACACCTGTCTAATATCGTCCGGCGGAGGTTCGAGTCGTCCCTCGGACATGGGTGTGTGTGTTTGTCCTTAGGATAATTTAGGTTAAGTAGTGTGTAAGCTTAGGGACTGATGACCTTAGTAGTTAAGTCCCATAAGATTTCACACACATTTGAACATTTTGATCCAATGTCGTGTGGGGCCCCCGAGAGCACACGGAAGTGCCGCAATACGACGTGCCATGGACTCGACTAATGTCTGACGTAGTGCTGGAGGGAACTGACACCATCAGTTCTGCACGGCTATCCATAAATCCATAAGAGTGCGAGGGGTAGAGATCTCTTCTCAACAGCACGTTGCAAGGCATCCCAGGTATGCTCAATGATGTTCCTGTCTGGGGAGTCTGGAGGCCCGCGGAGGTATTTAAACTCAGAAGAGTGTTCCTCGAGACGCTCTTCAGCAATTCGGGACGTGTGGGGTGTTGCATTGTCCTGCTGGTACTGCCCAAGTCCGTCGGAACGCACAATGGACATGAATGGATGCAGGAGATCACACAGGATGCTTACGAACGTGTCACCTGTCAGACTCGTATCCAGACGTATCCAGAGCCCCTTATAACTCCAACTGCACACGCCCCCACGGCATTACAGAACCCCCACCAGCTTGAACAGTCCCCTACAGATTTGCAGGGTCCATAGATTCATGAGGTTGTCTCCGTAGCCGTACACGTCCATCCGCTCGATACAATTTGAAACGAGACTTCTCCAACCAGGCAACATGTTTCCAGTCATAAACAGTCCAATGTCGGTGTTGACCAGCCCTGGCCAGAAGTAAAACTTTGTGTAGCGCAGTCTTCAAGGATACACGAGAGGGTCTTCGGCCCTGAAAGCGCATATCGATGATGTTTCGTTGAATGGTTCGCACGCTGACACTTGTTGATGGCCCAGTATTGGAATCTGCAGCAATTTGCGGAGGGGTTGCACTTACGTAACGTTGAACGTTTCTTTGCAGTCGTTGTTTGCCCCATTCTTGCAGGATATCGGAGATTTGATGTTTTATCGGATTCCTGATGTTCACGATGCACTCATGTAATGGTCGTACGGGAAAATCCCCACTTCATCGCTATCTCGGATATTCTCTGTCCCATCGCTCGTGCGCCAACTATGACACCACTTTCAAACTCATTTAAATCTTGATAAGCTGCCATTGTAGCAGCAGTAACCGATCTAACAACTGCTCCAGACACTTGTTTTCTTATATAGGCGTTGCCGACCGCAGCGCCGTATTCTGCCTCTTTATGTATCTCCATATTTGAATACGCATGCCTATATCATTTCCTTTGGCGCTTCAGTGTATAATTTGCGAGTCGTAAGTTACGCTCTCTCGTGAAATACACAGTTTCATACTGCAAAACTTGACTTATTGTATTTAACAAGCTTTAAGACTTTTCACATAAAAAATTCGCAGTACGCCCTCGCACGTTAATTGCGCTGTAAGTGGAAATAACTGCATGGATACGTCTTCTCGGTGGAGACAGTGCGTTTGTGGTCGGGAATATTTGGAGTCTAGCGATAACCCGTTTAGGGCTTCGCTGCCCGTCTCGTGAAGGTCGCTTGCTTTTACGAGCCGGGGACGAGCTTAGCTGCGTGCCACACGCTGCTAATACACTGTGTGTGCGCGTCTGAGTCACACCAGGCAGCGTATACAGAGCGTCTGGGCAACAACATTAAACATATGATGACTATGTGATCTGCCGCATATGACGAGTCCGTCACTGGAAGTTCAGCGTTCACTACTACTCCTGGTTTTCCGCTTTACTTTCCGTAGACGCTTGTTCTGCATCTACGGTAACCGATCAAAAGTATCCGGACACCCCAGTGTAATGTGGAATTGACCACAAGATGCGAGGAGAGGCGGACACGCCGGTATAAAAGAAGGCGGGGAGCACTGCGGTTGGTTGCTTTGTTTGGGGAGTAAAGGGATTACACTGCTTGCTTATCAGTCCCTTTTTGCCTCAGTCACACAGGTCTCGGGTGAAAAACATATCCCAAAAGAATCCTATCACCTAAAATCTGCGAAAGGAACAAAATGCGTAAAAAGAACTGTGTAAACACAGAGAAGGAGAAAAGGAAAGAAGCAAGCCAAAAGTGAAAACATTAACTAAAAGGAATAAAGGAGTAGAAAATACAAAATAGCAGAGAGCCTTGTCTGGCTGATCGCCAGAAGGAAAAAGGATGAGCCAGCCACTCTGCAAATTTCCATCCTAAAACTACGAGGCAAGAGGAACACAGATGGTGAAAAGACGAACAGCGAGTCGAAGAGTCGGTATTATAGGGAGCGAGGAAGGGTTACAATGAAGGTAGGGTGAAGGCCTGGGAGAGAAGGCCAGGCGACCGCCGTCAGACTGGGTGATAGAAACCCCCTCTCGAATAAAACTTAAAACTATATTTGCCGTTGAGGCATTGTCACCTAACGCCGTACGTAGTGCGTCCGGAAGCCTGAAAGACCGCCTCACGGCAGCTCGATTGGAAGGTTCGCAGGAGAGCTTCTGTGAAGTTTGGATGGTAGGAGGCGAGGTACTGGCAGAAGTAAGGCTGTTCGAAGTCACTGAGCTGTCCTGAACGACCCATTTTCCTGTTAGTGTTTCTCCACATATAGTTGGACTGTCCCAATCCCGAAATTTTCACTGTGCAGCGGAGTGTGCGCTCATATGAAACATTCTGGCAGATTGAAACTGTGTGGCGGACCGAGAGTCGAACTCGGGACCCTTCCCTTTCGTGTGCAAGTGCTCTACCAACTGAGCTACCCAAGCACGACTCACGCCCCGTCCTCACAGCTTTACTTCTGCCAGTACCTCGTCTCCTACCTTCCAAACTTTACAGAAGCTCTCCTGCGAAACTTGCAGAACTAGCACTTCTAAAAGAAAGGATATTGCGGAGATATGGCTTAGCCACAGCCTGGAGGATGTTTCCAGAATGAGATTTCCACTCTGCAGCGGAGTGTGCGCTCATATGAAACTTTCTGGCAGATTAACACTGTGTGCCGGACCGAGACTCGAACTCGGGACTTTCCCTTTCGTGGGCAAGTGCTCTACCAACTGATCAATCCAAGCACGACTCACGACGCTTCCTCACATCTCTACTTCCGCCAGTACCTCGTCTCCTACCATCCAAACTTCACAGAAGGTCTCCTGCCGAACGTAGACTAGTCACTCGATGTCACTTGAGTAACAAATCCATCAGAAATATCTGAGCCCTTCTAAAGCTGGCCAAGAAAACTGTAGGTGATGTGATTATGAAGTGGAAACATGGTGGAACAAACAAACCTAAATAAAGACTGAGGGACAGGAACCGTCGTGCATTGACGAGGGTGCTCGTACAAAAATCGTTTGAAATCAGCGGAAGGAAACACTTGTGAGTTCCAAAGCGCCAGACGGCACAATGAGTGTGCGTAGAGAGATGAAAAGAATGGGGTACACCAGGCATGCAGCTGCTTGTAAGCCACACATTTCTGCAGTCAGATCTAAATGCTGGTTCATACCAGGCCAGTAATTTATGGCAGTTAGCAAGTGATTTAGTAGCTCTGTTTGACTGCTAAACGGCAGGTGAGCAAATGCGCGTTTACACATGATTTACGAGGGTCATTTTCAAAGCAAGAAGCAATTTGTAATGGAGTAACAGAAACATTAGTTATGAACGTAAATTGTACCACAAACTACATTATGCACATTTGTTTCGCTTTTCAACACAGTCACCATCAACATTTAAACATTTATCAAGTCTTGGCACCAGCTTCTGTATCCCAGCATCAAAGAACTCAGCCGCCAGAGATTTAAACCATTTAAACTCCGTTGATCATAAGAATACACCTCAAGTATACAGTATGTAATTTACCGCGTTACCTAGACCCTCATTCAGATTCATTTCACGTGAACAGAAACCAAGCCGTGCCGCGTTCATCGACTCAGTGACGATCGGGAACAACAGCTTTATCGGCGCATTTAACTTGGACAGCAGTGGCCAGGCCACAAACAAGAATGGTGAAAATTTCTCACTTTAGCAAGGGTATTTTACTTTTTTTTGCATGAGCTAAGCGTCGCGTAAAAGCGCACTGCTCTTTTCCCACGTAGTTAGAATATTGGAGCCAGTCAAGGTATTACAGACAGTCATCTGATAACCTCTGAACTACTTCCCTATCGGACTCCGACGAATACATTTCAAACCTGCTACATTGGTAACGAGACCATCAGCAACAGAATTCCAAGCTACCAAAACGTCCACATTTCCTCCCACTCTTGTTCTACATTCACCATGTTCGTCTGTGACGTGTCAGAAATCCTCGCGCATTAGTTCCAGTGCGTTTGGCAGCTTAAATGTCTTGTTGTTTCTCGCGACAAATCCCTTAACTTGGCTTTGGATCAGTTCTATTTCATTCAGATACTAGGGGTATGGTGACAACAGTAAAAACGCGGCAAATGTACACTGTGCTCGACGCCGTTAAAATTATGGCCCTCTGTGTTTCTAAGACGTGTTTCTCTTTGGCTCGTGGTCGACGACATCTGTCCTACAAAACAGTGGTCATATTCAAATACAGAGTATTTTTCATTTTTCTCCAAAATATCATTGTGTACTGTTTTACTAACTTCAGCAATCGCTTATAAAATTTATATTTGCTATGAAAACCAGAATTTTGCGTCCGATCCGTAATTAGAAAGTAGAAGACGTGCATTTATCTTTAAAAATGATAGTTAAGTGTGAGTTAATGAAGATCTATTTGATGAATCCCATATTTAACTGATTTAGGTATTCAAACCGAAAAAAAATTATCGACGACACCGAGATTCGAACTGCTGCCTCAAAGCATACACGAGTATCGTTCTAGAACGCTGCAGATTACGCCACGCACTTAATTTGGTTATCACGTTCTATTTATTACATAGTCTTTCTTGAAAAACGTCAGGACTGATTTTTCTCTGTACGCTCGTGACATATTATATTGGCTGCTAATATGTCAGAACACTATGAACAGCTTGCTTCTCGCCATTAACGATGTTCCGCTTCCGTGTTTCAATACGAAGGAGAAATCATCATCATCATCATTTAAGACGGATTATACCTTTCAGCGTTCAGTCTGGAGCAAAGTCCCCCTTATAAAATTCCTCCATGATCCCCTATTCAGTGCTAACATTGGTACCTCTCCTGATGTTAAGCCTGTTACTTCAAAATCATTCTTAACCGAATCCAGGTACCTTCTCCTTGGTCTACCCCGACTCCTCCTACCCTCTACTGCTGAACCCATGAGTCTCTTGGGTAACCTTGCTTCTCCCATGCGTGTAACATGACCCCACCATCTAAGCCTGTTCGCCCTGACTGCTACATCCTTAGAGTTCATTCCCAGTTTTTCTTTGATTTCCTCATTGTGAACACCCTCCTGCGATTGTTCCCATGTACTAGTACCTGCAATCAAGCAGTGTCATCCATTTTCGCGGTTCGTATTAACAGCGAGACAATCAGAGCACAAGTAGCGTTTACGGAAACTGTGACTGTACACTTTTTTTAAATAAAAATTACGTAGCTAAAATATGATTAAGGAAAACGTTGGTGGCTGTTAATACATCAGAAAGGCTTAAAATTTTATTTACAATGTCATAGTAATAATATACCTAGCACATAAGTTGGACCTACTTCGTACAGCAGAACAACACCGGTGTACTAGGGTTACAGGCTGCTGACCAGTCTTCCTGCTTGTGTTTGTTTACATCAGTTTTATTCTTACGATGGACGAATTATAGTAACAGTCATCATTTTCCAAGCGCTTTCCACCAAGAAATTCCTTCAGTTTTGGGGGCAGATGAAAGTCAGGGCTGTATGGTGGATGATCCAGTAATTCCCAATGAAACACGTCCAGTTGCATCTTTGTTCTTGCTGCAACGTCTAACAATACCACCACTTGCAAAGTAGGTTAGAAATCAGATTAATAATGTTGCTCACGCAGCATATGTTCGCTTTATCGGGCAACAACAAAGTTATTGACTGTGGATGGTATCGTCAGAATGGAAATAATGAAGTCACTGTAAAAAAGTCATTAATTTTGGCACTTATCTTGAAGAGATTCCCACGTAGATTTCGTCGAAGTTGTTACGGCTCATCTTGTTGATTCTACGGTGATTCCACTTTGACTAGAAGGTCCAGATCTGTATTTTAGCAATATTTGAAGACCTAACAAAAGCGTTTTTCAGGAAATTCTTAACGATCAAACAATCTCAGATCAGAACAATGGTATGATAGAAATAATTTTTGACTCGGTGTTCACGATCTACATTTTTTATTAAACTTCTTGTAAATACACATATACTTCTTCTTAAGAGCCACATCATCAAGAAAACAGTTTTGCATCAATCTTCATATATTTAATTTCCACTTTAACCAAACACAAGACTTGACTGTTCTTTTACAAAGCGAAATAACAACTTCTGCAAAGTGAAACAAAGACTGCTCTGTGCGCATTCGCGCCAAAACGGTTACAAGTAAGTCAAAGTTTATGACAGTCTCACAGAAATGAATACACACAACAACCATATCACTGTAATATACAGATACATCGGAGTACCTATACATTAATAAAACCAAAAGTGAATACTGTCACAAAAATATGTCCGTTACTTCGCAGAAAAGTAGTACGATATTACTGGTATCGAGAACTGGGGTTGGAGTGTCGTAATGGTCACGTAAATAAAGAACCATTACAAACGTGAAGCTCAACATTGTCGTGAAGCAGAACAGCGTCGGTGGAGAGCAGTCCCCCGCCGGCGATTTTCAACACCTCGCTTAAGTGTTAATAATGTTTGACAGTACCTCGCAGCATTTATTGTCATTCTTCTTGGCGAAAAGTCTAACAGAATGTCTTTGCGGTTCCAAAAAAAACACGGTCATGATTTTCCGTGTTGAACGCTCTTGTCTGAATTTTCGTGGTTTTGTCGGGGAGTTCTAATGATGCCACTCACTGGATTGACGTTTATTCTCTGGAGACACTGCGCAATCTACGTTTCTATCACCGGTCACTGTGTGACTCAAGAGCTCGTGACCACCCTTGCGGTAGCGCTCCAAAACTGGTAAAGAATGTTCCATTCAGCTGGTTCCGGTGGAGGTTCGAGTCCTCCCTCGGGCATGGGTGTCATGGGTGTGTGTGTTTGTCCTTAGGATAATTTAGGTTAGGTAGCGTTTAAGCTTAGGGACTGATGACTTTAGCAGTTAAGTCCCATAAGATTTCACACACATTTGAACATTTTTGTTCCATTCACTTTATTTTGTGTTCTTCTGTCAACATTTTCGGCATCCATCTCGCACACATTTTTTGTTGTTGTGAACTTCATCAGTAACAATGTGAAAAACTCCTGATCTTGAAACTTGTGGAAATTTCTGATGCTGCTTGTCAATACTGAAGCCTCTGTTTTGGCGAACTGCCTCATCAGTTTCTTGTGTCAAGTCTTGATTCATGACAGTAGGGCGTGCAGATCGTTCTTCATCGCGAACGTTTGTCCTCCCTTCATTAAACAGCCAACAACATTGACGCACACTTGCATCATTCATTACATCTGTACCATAAAATTTCACAAGCTGCTGGTGAGTTTCAGCGGCACGGACTTCTTTTGCATTTAAGAGCCGAATAACGGGGCGCACTTCACTTCACATCAGGATGATTACTGACTGACACAGCGATAAACGAAGCAATATAACCGTAGAGCCAACGCCGGCAGAGACGTCAAACGTAATGGCGGTGTAATGAAAGACTGGCCAAGAGTTACGAGACGTGAACGGACGTCAAGTAACAACCTGCGTGGACCGACGCGCTATCGGTTCTTACTTTGAAAGCGACCCTCGTAGTTGGCAGTCAAGTGTTGGCTGTTTAGTGTACTGGCCAAACATACATCTTGCAGCAGTGGATGTATTGGAAGAGATGGAGTAACAGATTGAACTCGAAGGGAACAGAACGTGAAACTGGGTACGACAATGGAGTGGCCGAAGACATCTGCATGAAGCATAACTCGCAACTGCACACCCAAAAACATCCTTTTCAACACTGAGAATGTCGGAAAGTAGCTTCAGTTTTTTATTACCAGAAACTCCGGTATTCCCATCATCTTTTCCAGCTCTGTAACTGCGACTGCCTTCGCTGCTTAACATTTCCACAGCAAGCGTTCTGCGTAAAGAGAAAAAAACGTAACCGTTGTATCGTCACTGTAACGAATCATGTTGCTGATCCACAAGAAAAAAAATGACTTGAATGACAAAGCAGAACGAAGACAGACAATAATACGCGGTGCTAAGCAGATGGTGTTCACAAGTGACCAGTGACGAGCCAGTGGTACGTAGAAACTGCTTGAGAGGCTACAATTCAACTTGCTACACTACTGGCCATTAAAATTGCTACACCAAAAAATGCAGATGATAAACGGGTATTCATTGGACAAATATATTATACTAGAACTGATATGTGATTACATTTTCACGCAATTTGGGTGCATAGATCCTGAGAAATCAGTGCCCAGAACAACCACCTGTGGCCGTAATAACGGCCTTCGTCCGCCTGGGCATTGAGTCAAACAGAGCTTGGATGGCGTGGACAGGTACTGCTGCCAATGCAACTTCATCAAGAGTAGTGACTGGTGTATTCTGACGAGTCAGTGTGTTCGGGTTTCGCAGGGATCGAATGAAGGGTAGAGCCACAGGTCGAAACACATCTGAAATGTAACGCCCACTGGTCAAAAAATGGTTCAAATGGCTCTGAGCACTATGGGACTTAACATCTGTGGCCATCAGTCCCCTAGAACTTAGAACTACTTAAACCTAACTAACCTAAGGACACCATACACATTCATGCCCGAGGCAGGATTCGAACCTGCGACCGCAGCAGTCGCGCGGTTCCGGACTGAGTGCCTAGAACCGCGAGACCACCGCGGCCGGCCCACTGGTCAAAGTGCCGTCAATGCGAACAAGAGGTGAGCGAGACGTGTAACCAATGGCACCCCATACCATCACGCCGGGTGATACGCCAGTATGGCGATGACGAATACACGCTTCCAATGTGCGTTCACCGCGATGTCGCCAAACACGGATGCGTCCATCATGATGCTGTAAACAGAACCTGGATTCATCCGAAAAAATGACGTTTTGCCATTCGTGCACCGAGGTTCGTCGTTGAGTACACCATCGCACGCGCCCCTGTCTGTGATGCAGCGTCAAGGGTAACCGCATCCGTGGTCTCCCAGCTGATAGTCCATGCTGCTGCAGACGTCGTCGAACTGTTCGTGCAGATGGTTGTTGTCTTGCAAACGTCCCCATCTGTTGACTCAAGAATTGAGACGTGGCTGCACGATCCGTTACAACCATGCGGATAAGATGCCTGTCATGCTAGTGATACGAGGCCGTTGGGATCTAGCACGGGGTTCCGTATTACCCTCCTGAACCCACCGATTCCATTTGTGCTAACTGTCATTGGATCTCGACCAACGCGAGCAGCAATATCGCGATACTATAAATTGCAATCGCGATAGGCTACAATCCGACCTTTATCAAAGTCGGAAACGTGATGGTACCCATTTCTCCTCTTTTCACGAGGCATCACATCAACGTTTCACCAAGCAACACCGGTCAACTGCTGTTTGTGTATAAGAAATCGGTTGGAAACTTTCCTCATGTCAGCACGTTGTAAGTGTTGCCACCGGCGCCAACCTTGGGTGAATGCTCTGAAAAGCTAATCATTTGCATATCACAGCATTTTCTTCCTGTCGGTTAAATTTCGCGTCTGTAGCACGTCATCTTCGTGGTGTAGCAATTTTAATGGCCAGTAGTGTAGATCGGGCTGACTAAACCGTTGCACTTACCAACTTCACGATTAAACCGTTTCGCTTACCTATTTTACTAAGTAATTTCCTTGAGACACTTTAAGTTCATAAATAACTCGCCATATGGCTAAATTGTGTGAACCAGCCTCGAGCGGTGCAAGAAGCAACGCCACTGAACAGTGTATGGGTGCTAAACGAGTGATATGAAACAGGCTACATCCCGTGGGAATCCGATGGGACACCTACGCAGTTTGTGGGTGGTGCAATGTGATTGATTTATGGGTGCGGAAATGTTGCCTCCAGAATAGCATAGACAACGTGACATGAAATTCTCTCCTACATTTGTTGTTTGCTCAACGATGTAGACAATAGTTTAACGACAAAGTTTTTTCGTTCATACGAAAGACCTCCCCAAACTGCCTGAGTCTGCATCAGTCAGCCACACACGGAAGTCGGTACATGTCGTCGTGAACTTCCGAGGACATGCGGTGACTCCATAGTTAGAAGCATCTTTCACTTTGTTCAAGACTGAAACCGTTCGCGCATTTTTGCGAATAACGTGTTTCATTTAGACGAAGCAGCTGCATGATATCATTAGAATGTCATCATCCACGTACGAATTGATTGGTTTTATCTTCTTCCGACTCATTGTTTGTGGGCTGTAGAAAAGTAGTCATAGCTCCATAAATTTTGGCTTGCGTGAAAAATGGTACACAGCCGGCCGGGGTAGCCGAGCGGTTCTAGACGCTACAGTCTGGAACCGCGCGACCGCTACGGTCGCAGGTTCGAACCCTGCCTCGGGCATGGATGTGTGTGATGTCCTTAGATTAATTAGGTTTAAGTAGTTCTAAGTTGTAGGGGACTGATGACCTCAGAAGTTAAGTCCCATAGTGCTCAGAGCCATTTGAACCATTTGAAAAATGGTACACAACATTTCGGTTCCTTTCAGCATACATCGAAAGTGATTGAAGAACGGTGGAATTACGAGTAGGCCAGGAGGTGTTGGACGCCCACGTCTCGTCACGGAACATGGAGGGTTGCCTGCTTTGTAAAGATGTGTTTACACCTGTGCGGCTTGCATCCAGTTGCCGTGCAACTGTGCTTGCCTCATACATAAGCAGAGGTACGCGTGTGGCTTGCGTGCGTCTTCCCCAGCGTCTGTATTCACACTGGACGCCTCTACCTGCCTGCGGGACAGCGTACAACCGCACTGGGACTAGCCTGAAAACGCACAGGTGTAAACGCACCTTAAAGAGGATGGGTGGCGACCTGTGGCACATGACGACAGAGGTGAATGCTGGTGCAGACACGACTGTTTTGAGTCGTCCCATTCACCGCACATTATTCAACACGGGGCTTCGCATCATACGTCCACTATGTATTACCACGCTGATCCTGACATCGTCAATTACGATTTTAGTGATGACGGAATCATCGAGACTGGACCGAGGATCAGTGGGAAAGTGTCGCCCAGTCGGAGGGATCGCTTTTCTTGTCACAGCAGATCGATGGTCGTGTCACGATACGCTCTCATCCAAGCGAAGGATTGCTAGAAACAACACTGAACGACGGACGCAGTCCGATGTGCTCAGTGTTATGCTATGAGCGACACTCACCCTCCCTTCCAAGGGGCCTGTGACAGTAATCTGAGGCACCACGACAGAGCTGTGGACAATGAGAACATTACTGCGGACCACGTAAGTCCGTTCGCACTTAATGTCTTCTCTGACGGTGACAGCGTTTTCCAGCAAGATAACTGTCTGCGTCACAAGGCCAGTATCCAGCTACAGTGGTCTGAGGAGCATGATATGAGCTCACATTGGTGTCTTGACCACAAAATTCACCTGATTTGAACCCTTTGGAAAACATCTGGGGCGGTATCGAAAGTCAGCTCTGCGCCACAAACCACCCGCCCATAGCTTAGGCCGGTATTATACCATCAAATTTCTTTGTCAAAGTTGATATGTCAAACATTTATGCCAAAGAAATTTCACAGTGTAACAGGAAACTTTGTCAAATCTCACCTGTCGTCAAATAAATATGATCAAGTCTAGGGTCTAGCCGTAGATTTGATCATGAAAGTCGTTTGTTTTCTGTTCACTGCAATGTGAAATGTAACCGATTGGAGCGCTGGTGTCGCTACAGCTATTTCACGCCTCTGTAGCGTGTTTGTAAAAAATGGCTTAAAAGTTGGGGTGTGCCTTCAATTCTGTTTTTTATATTTTTTAATAAACTTGCCTCGACAAGGTTGAGGCTGAGCAAGGGGCACAGTGCATGCTATTAATTGTGTGTTGATGGGCAAGTGGAATATGCTGCAGACGACTTCATGTCCACAATCACAGCTACAGCCATCCACCTCTACATCTGGAAACATCCAGGCAGCTTTTCAGCAACCTGAATAGAGAATAGAAAATAAAAAATTCTTTCTCAGCTTTCTATTCTACTTTGTTTATCCTTGAACTCTAGATGCCACAAGTTAAAAAGCGCTTCATCTGTTTCGTACTTATTAATTTTGTGGTTGTTGGAACACTAATTCCAGTATTCAGAAATAAAAATATTTCTTATTGTCTATGTAGTGTACTAAACATTATTTTACATTCACATATTGCTCCTTCAATGCTTTAAAAATCGCTTCAACCTTTCTGGAATTATTTTGGTTAACGTGCAATGTGATATTCGAGTGCTGTGTTGTAAACTAGAGTAGCTCTCTCCTGTGTCAAGAAATCCGTGCCACAGTTTGCCTGTCTTCTGCACATATAGCATTTCTCAAGAGAGTATTCTCTTTTGTAATATGAGAAGCCACTTTAGTGAGCAAATACTTAAATACACTCTCACCCATTCGTAAGTAACTTACGTCCTCCAGTAGCTACTCTCGTAACACATTTTGCTGAATGCTTTTGCTATCTCGACGTAATACCTATGACTTCATCCAAGTATGTTTCCTTTTTTTCCGCTTTTCATCCAAATACACACACACACACACACACACACACACACAGTGCAATTGTGGCACTAGCGACCACTACGGTCGCAGGTTCGAATCCTGCCTCGGGCATGGATGTGTGTGATGTCCTTAGGTTAATTAGGTTTAATTAGTGCTAAGTTCTAGGCGACTGATGACCTCAGAAGTTAAGTCGCTTAGTGCTCCGAGCCATTTGAACCATTTCTTGAATTTTGATGAAAAATATGACGAAGTGTAATACCCCTTTTTAGCTTGACGTCAAATATCTTCGTCAAACAAATTTGACGAATATTTGATCAAATCTTTGATCAAACCCTTGTCAGAGAAATATGATAGTGTAATACCGGCCTTAAGCGACCTTTACGTAGACATCTGGTGCCATATAGCTCCGAAAAATGTTAGGCTCGTCAAATAAGGAAAGACATTCCCCAATTTCCCTGCTAAAATTACACTTTTCTTCCGAGTGAAAGGACATTTTTCCTTGTTACGTGACAATATACTCTCCCTAGGCGATGTAAAACTTATCAATCCTTTGAACGGTAGAGGTTTAATGCAGAGATCTTTAATGAGCTGCAACATGTAGCTACACTGCATCAAATACAGTATTGTAGCTCCGGAAACATTGAAATCGAGATTTCGCTGCGTGATGCTCTTTTGTCAGGTAAGCTCATGCCACGTTATCACTCCAACCAAAGACAGCAAATATTCAGAGCATAGTATATATAGACCAAAGATAACATAGACTGCGGATAACGTAATTTTCCTGAAACCAACATCTAAGTCGTGTGACTCGGGGCACGAAGCCGAGCATGCCATTATGCATTTATAGTGTACAATTTATGACACTTTTGTTACGGGTCAAATGTCGTGCTTTTTACTAGATGCAGAAATAAAGATCTTCACATATACTCAGATAAGTTTTCATTTGTATCCTACAGATTACGTAAAGTGATGAAAACCTTAGCTGTGTAAGTGAATTACTTTAAAATACTTGCAGAGGTATATTGATAATTTTTACTTATGGACCGTCTGACAGCAACTGAATAAAACACAATTTTAGTGCCATATGCGTTTCGCCTTTATTTTCTGCAAGGCATCATCAGTGGCAGGTTGCGTGGACAGTTTCTTACATATTACGCTCCTGTTGCATTTTTGGTGTTGTTCTTCTTCTTATGAACGCCAATTTGCGGTTTTTTCCACATTCCACAGCACTATGCACTGAACGCTTATTTTAATGCAATATTTTGGTTTCTGTTGCCGACTGTCAAGAAGAAGAACAACACCAAAAATGCAACAGGAGCGTAATATGTAGGAAATTGTCCACGCAACCTGCCACTGATGATGCCTTGCAGAAAGTAAAGGCGAAACGCGTATGGCACTAAAATTGTGTTTTATTCAGTTGCTGTCAGACGGTCCATAAGTAAAAATTATCAATATACCGTAATATTACACGCAACTGAGGAAGACAGGACTACAAAAGTCGAAGATGTCAATACAACTTGCAGAGGTATTTCCTTAAGTTGAAAGTTACGATGTGGTGGTTGGATGTAAAACTTGGTGAATAACTAAGATTTTGAGACGATATATCGTTAATTTCTAGCCCACTACACCAGTGTAATCAACGTTTTGTAATACATTTCGCTTCGTATCTTGATGTCGTTCCGGTATCTATAATGGAGTAAGCAAAACTCAGAAAACATACGTCCTTATTTTGTGTAAAGACCTGACATTATTCACATAAACGAATTTCCTTTCTTATAAAAGCTTACTGTAGCATTTCACACATATTCTTGTGGAAACGTTAGAAAACTAACGCAGAGTTCGAAGTTATTTTGTCTTCCACTCCTGTGGAAGCGGCGAACTACAAGAATTCACAGTGGAAAAAAATGAAAATATTCACTAAAGAACAGTCATTCTGTCGGTTGTTAAAAGAACTGTCAATACGTTTTAGCTTGACCACATGTAAAAACGATAACCATTGCTTTATTATGAGGAATTTTTGAGAAAGTATGTCAACTTCACTACTGCATGTGTAAGACTAGTAATACAGCTCGTTGAACTTAGATGTTGGTTTCAAGCGTTAACACGGCAGTGATAGGGGCATAAGCGGTCTATGTTATAAATGGTCTATGATAGTACACGCGCTGCACTCAGCCAATAGCAACATCACTGTTAAGTAGCGCGAACGTATAAATAGGAAAAAATAAGCTTTCACATGTAATATTGGGCGTTAAAAAATTTCACTGTTTTTTTTTCGGAGGATGTGGTTAAGGAAGGTCCAAAGAGCACAGTTTACACTGCAGCAGTTGAATATTTCCGACAAGCAAGATTATAAATTTCATTGCTGTGCAGCGAACATTTTTCGTGATTAGCTGTCTGAATACATTTTCCGTCGAGCACTTTCACTTCTCCATAGAAAAGCCAGTTACGTTTGAAATTGCTCAAGAACTCACCTCTCACTTTTTAAAAGATAATTATACTTTTTGCCATAGTTATTGCGTAATTTAAAACCATAAAAGAACTAAAATAAATATAGAAGCTAATCTTTTCTAAGCTTGTATTACCCTTCAAGATACTTCAAACACAAATGTGCCAGTTACATTTTAAGTAATGGCATAAATGGCTAGTCTTCTGGGCACGAAATTTTTCTAAGTAGCTGCTCATCAGAGTGTTAAGTTTGAACGAGAGTCAAACGCTCTCTGAGTTAAGAAATTAATCCCACGTTCTCGCACGTAAACTATTCAGACTGCGTAAAAGGAAATGTGCTTTGAAAACAGGATCCGCAATATATTCCCGCGACCCGTTAGAAATATGAACAGGTGTGGTGTCACGCTCATGAAAGCACGTTGTTGTTAGTTGCGAAATATTGCATAGTCTTCGTCCTGAAGCTTTTCATACATTTCAATGCCGATGATTCCGTGTGCACTGTGTTTTGTTGTTGTAAATTGCGCATTTTATTTGCAACTACAGTTTTATTTTGATGCTATTCTCGTGTTTGGTGCAGTATTATAGGAGATTGGATAAAGTAAAATTATTTTTAAAGTAATAGCTCTTACCAGCCAAACTGAAAACTAAAACAATGAAAAATTACGGGATATACAGGGTTAAAAGTATTTAAACCGACAAACTCTGGGAGGTTCTAGGAGACATCAGAACAAATATTTTTCCCTAATGTCGTTTTTTCCTATGAGGATTATTTAAACCGGCGGAGGCCGTATTACGCTCTTCAGCTGTTAGAGGAAGTATTACGCTTTTCAATTGTAGGCAACTGCTGTCCACCAGTGTAGTAGTGCAATGGAGCGATACACCTGGAGTGAGCACACTGACTACGTAGCGCACCACAACGGACGAGCTACACAGCGGGTTTATCAACAAAAATATCCTAATCGCCGTATCCCGCATCATACGACCTTCGCTGCTGTGTACCATCTGCGTGAGACCGGGTCATTTAGCACATTACCTGGACAGGGACGCCGTCGCACGATAAGAACGCGGCAATTTGAGGAAGCTGTCTTACAGCATGTGGAGCGGCATCCTTCAATCAGCACTCATGCAATTGCACGTACATGGAGACGAATATGTCGAATGTATGAACAGTCCTTCAAGAGCAATTGTTACGTCCATTTCACTTACAGCGTGTTCACAACCTGGAACCAGTTGATTATCCACCCAGAGCACAGTTTTCGCAGTGGTACCTGGGAGACTGTGAAATGCATCCTACATTTCCATCCTCTGTGTTGTTTACCGATGAAGCATCATTCGGGTGTGATGGAGTCTTCAACATGCACAATTCGCAATTTTGAAGTGAGGATAACCCACATGCTACAGTTACTAGCGCTCATGAAGTGCGGTTCTTCGTTATGTGTGGGTCGGTGTTGTTGGGGATTGTTTAATTGGGCCGTATCTGCTACCTCGGCCTTTAAATGGCAGGTACTATTACAATTTTCTTGCCAGAGCATTGCCAGAATTGTTGGAAGACGTCCCGCTCTCTACAAGACAACGCATGTGGTTCCAACATGACGGGGCGCCGGCACATTTCAGTCGAGTGCGTCGATTCCTGGACCGACGGTTCCCAGAAACGTGGATTGGCAGAGGTGGTCCGGTACCGTGGCCTGCTCGATCCCCAGATATGTCCCCTCTGAACTTTTTTGTTGGTTTTATTAATTTGTTGCCAGAGAAATCTTCCTCTACCGGTTTAAATACTCCTCATAGGAAAAAATGACATTAGGGAAAGATATTTGTTTCGATGTCCCCTACAACCTCCCAGAGTTTGTCGGTTTAAATACTTTTCTCCCTGTATATGAGACCACCCGATTAGCAGCGTGTTGGTCCACTTTGAACGCGTTACAGCTGACAAGCTGACAGCTTACAGCAATGTGGCCTGTTTTCTAACGTAGGCAGGTAGTTTAAACGACGACAGGTGCTGAATTCTGACACCGACTGTGACTTGTGTGGTATCCGAAATCGCCTTCAGCGGCGCAGCATGTGTGGAGATTAGTAACAAGATAACAGCGCCGCAAACCACTGTTCCGCCGTCATAAGACGGCACACATACGTTTTGTTGTTCCACCATTCCCGGGAAGTTGTTCGTAGAGCAGAGATTACTGCGCATGCTCTCTTTCTACATCTACACCCATACTCCGCAAGCCACCTGACGGTGTGTGGCGGAGGGTACCTTGAGTACCTCTATCGGTTCTTCCTTCCAGTCTCGTATTGTTCGTGGAAAGAAGGATTGTCGGTATGCCTCTGTGTGGGCTCTAATCTCTCTGATTTTATCCTCATGGTCTCTTCGCGAGATATACTGCTTGACTCCTCGGTGAAGGTATGTTCTCGAAACTTCAACAAAAGCCCGTACCGAGCTACTGAGCGTCTCTCCTGCAGAGTGTTCCACTGGAGTTTACCTATCATCTCTGTGGTGTCACCGCCAGACACCACACTTGCTAGGTGGTAGCCTTTAAATCGGCCGCGGTCCGTTAGTATACGTCGGACCCGCGTGTCGCCACTGTCAGTGATTGCAGACCGAGCGCCGCCACACGGCAGGTCTACAGAGACTTCCTAGCATTCGCCCCAGTTGTACAGCCGACTTTGCTAGGGATGGTTCACTGGCAAATTACGCTCTCATTTGCCGAGACTATAGTTAGCATAGCCTTCAGCTACGTCATTTGCTACAACCTAGCAAGGCGCCATTATCATTTGCTATTAATCTTGTGATGTATGTACCGTCAGACCGATGTTCACCAATTATGGATTAAAGTTAAGTATTCCAGAAGCTACGTACATTATTTGCTAGTCTCTATTCCTTTAACTGTTCCAGACCTCACGCCAGCCTGCATGAGCTTAAACGCGTGCCTTTCGGCTTCCTCTCCTAGTGGCTTGGCTCTCTTGCCAAGTCACAACAATCTCCGTAACGCTTTCGCGATTACTAAATGATCCTGTAACGAAGCGCGCTGCTCTCCGTTGGATCTTGTCTATGTCTTCTGTCAACCCTATCTGGTACGGATCCCTCACTGGTGAGCAGTATTCAAGCAGTGGGCGAACAAGTGTACTGTAACCTACTTCCTTTGTTTTCGGACTGCATTTCCTTAGGATTCTTGCAATGAATCTCGGTCTGGCATCTGCTTTACCGACGATCAACTTTATATGATCATTCCATTTTAAATCACTGCGTACTCCCAGATAATTTATGGAATTAACTGCTTGCAGTTGCTGACCTGCTATATTGTAACTAAATGATAAGGGATCTTTCTTTCTATGTATTCGCAGCACCGTACACTTCTCTACATTGAGATTCAATTGCCATTCCCTGCACCATACGTCAATTCTCTGAAGATCCTCCTGCATTTCAGTACAATCTTCCATTGTTACAACCTCTCGATATACCACAGCATCATCCGCAAAAAGCCTCAGTGAACTTCCGATGTCATCCACAAGGTCGTTTATGTATATTGTGAATAGCAACGGTCCTACGACACTCCCCTGCGGCACACCTGAAATCACTATTACTTCGGAGGACTTCTCTCCATTGAGGATGACATGCTGCGTTCCGTTATCTAGGAACTCTTCAATCCACTCATACAATTGGTCTGATAGTCCATATGCTCTTACTTTGTTCGTTGAACGACTGTGGGGAACTGTATCGAACGCCTTGCGGAAGTCAAGAAACACGGCATCTGCCTCGGAACCCGTGTCTATCGCCCTCTGAGCATCGTGGACGTGTCCAAAATTCCGTGATTTCAAGATACGTAATCGCCGGTTATTTCCTCTTTTTTCGAGAGCTCCGATAAGGCTGCAACAAGCTTCGAGATAAACTGAGAACACTCAGTGTGTCTTATCTGGCGAGATACGTGAGCGGATAAACCAGTAGCGCACAACGCAATGTCTCCGGGCGGAGTGCGTTGATTAGGAACGAATGCGTCCCCGAGTGAAGATCCCACGTCGTGTTTACTAGACAGCGGTAACGTCCAAAAGACGTCCTTCAGCGGTGCAGCTGCTCCCAGAGAAATATTCTCGTGAGAAGATTCATGAAGCCATAACTGTCCGAGGGACCTCTAGATGTGGCACGGTTCTAAATATACGTATGCGCAGTGTTGCAGATGGCGGAAATCTGGATTCTACTGTAGCACATTTTCACATCCACGTCTGTTCTCGGCGTGATACCGTAACTGGTACTTAGCGTACCAGGAGAAAGCTCGCGGGATAAAATAGTAGTAACTCTTTTATAGGGGCACCGTGGTCGCTTTGGTGGGTCTGCATCTGATACCAGGCCCTGAATTATATGAGGATGGTGAAGTGGTGTGTGTACACCAGTCGTTTATATTCTAACAGCGGAGTGTAGACGTAGAAACTTTACAGAATGGCAGGTGAAAACTATCGTGTTTGGACGTGACTATGACAACAATGTGAATTACACTGGATCGTCAAAGAAACTGTTGTAGGTTGTTGTTGTTGAGGTGGTCTTCAGTCCTGAGACTGGTTTGATGCAGCTCTCTGTTGTGGGTCGGCAAGAGAGCCAACACCGTATTATTAGAGGAAGCCGAAAGGAACGCGTTTTAGCTCACGCAGGCTGGCGTGAGGTCTGGAACAGAACAAGGAAATTAGACTTTAGAAAAAACGGACGTAGCTGGTAGAATACTTAACTTTAATCCATTAATGGTGAGCGTCGCTCTTGACGGTACATGACTACAGTATCAATATAAACTGGTAATGGCGCCTTGCTAGGTCGTAGCTAATGACTTAGCTGAAGGCTATGCTAACTCTCGTCTCGGCAAATGAGAGCGTATTTTGTCAGTGAACCATCGCTAGCAAAGTCGGCTGTACAACTGGGGCGAGTGCTAGGAAGTCTCTAGACCTGCCGTGTGGCGGCGCTCGGTCTGCAATCACTGATAGTGGCGACACGTGGGTCCGACGTATACTAACGGATCGCGGCCGATTTAAAGGCTACCACCTAGCAAGTGTGGTGTCTGGCGGTGACACCACACTCTCCATGCTACTCTATCCTGTACAAGCTTCTTCATCTCCCAGTACCTACTGCAACCTACATCCTTCTGAATCTGCTTAGTGTATTCATCTTTTCGTCTCCCTCTACAATTTTTACCCTCCACGCTGCCCTCCAATACTAAATTGGTGATCTCTTGATGCCTCAGAACATATCCTACGAACCGGTCCCTTCTTCTAGTCAAGTTGTGCCACAAACTTCTCTTCTCCCCCATCCTGTTCAATACTTCCTCATTAGTTATGTGATCTACCCATTTAATCTTCAGCATTCTACTGTAGCACCACATTTCGAAAGATTCTATTCTCTTCTTGTCTAAACTATTTATCGTCCATGTTTCACTTCCATACATGGCTACACTCCATACAAATACTTTCAGAAACGACTTCCTGACACTTAAATCTATACTCGATGTTAAATTTCTCTTCTTCAGAAATGCTTTCCTTGCCATTCCCAGTCTACATTTTATATCCTCTCTACTTCGACCATCATCAGTTATTTTACTCCCCAAATAGCAAAACTCCTTTACTATTTTAAGTGTCTCAATTCCTAATCGAATTCCCTCAGCATCACCTGATTTAATTCGACTACATTCCATTATCCTCGTTTTGCTTTTGTTGATGTTCATCTTATATCCTCCTTTCAAGACACTGTCCATTCCATTCAACTGCTCTCCCAAGCCCTTTGCTTTCTCTGACAGAATTACAATGTCATCGACGAACCTCAAAGTTTTTATTTCTTCTCCATGGATTATAATACTTACTCCGAATTTTTCTTTTGTTTCCTTCACTGCTTGCTCAGTATACAGATTGAATAACATCGGGGGGAGGCTACAACCCTGTCTCACTCCCTTCCCAAACACTGCTTCCCTTTCATGCCCCTCCACTCTTATAACTGCCATCTGGTTTCTGTACAAATTGTAAATAGCTTTTCGCTCCTTGTATTTTACCCCTGCCACCTTCAGAATTTGAAAGAGAGTATTCCACTCAACATTGTCAAAATATTTCTCTAAGTCTACAAATTCTAGAAACGTAGGTTTGCCTTTCCTTAATCTAGCTTCTAAGATAAGTCGTAGGGTCAGTATTGCATAACGTGTTCCGATATTTCTACGGAATCCAAACTGATCTTCCCCGAGGTCGTCTTCTACTAGTTTTTTCATTCGTCTGTAAAGAATTCGCGTGAGTATTTTGCAGCCGTGACTTATTAAACTGATCGTTCTGTAATTTTCACATCTGTCAACACCTCCTTTCTTTGGATGTAGGTATGCATATTCAAATACAGAGATATGAAAACAGGCAGAAATCGACTATGAGGTTGGCACCGCCTGTATATGACGACAAGTGTCTGACGGAGTTGTTAGATCAGTTACTGCTGCTACACTGGCAGGTTATCAAGATTTAAGTTAGTTTGAACGTGGTGTTATAATCGGCTCACGGGCGATGCGACACAGCATCTCCGAGGTAGCGATGAAGTGGGGATTCATCCGTACGACCATTTCATGAGTGTACCGAGAATATCAGGAATCCGGTAAAACATTAAATGTCCGACATCGCTGCCGCCGGAAAAAGATCCTGCTACAACGGGACCAGCGACGACTGAGGAGACTCGTTCAACGTGACATAAGTGCAGCCCTTCCGCAAATTGCTGCAGATTTCAATGCTGGGCCATCAACAAGTGTCAGCGTGCCAACCATTCAATGAAAGATAATTGATATGGGCTTTCGGAGCCTAACGCCCACTCGTGTACGGTTGATGACTGCACGACACACAGCTTTGCGCTTCGCCTCGGTCCGTCAACACCAACAATGGACTGTTGATGACTGGAAACATGTTGCCTGGTCAGACGAGTCTCGCTTCAAATTGCATCGCGCGGGTAGTCGTGTACGGATATGGAGACGAAATCTTCAAATGTGTGTGAATTCCTAAGGAACCAAACTGCTGGGGTCATCGGTTCCTAGACTTACACACTACTTAAACTAACTTACGCTGAGAACAACACACACACCCACGCCCGAGGGAGGACTCGAACCTCCGGCGGCAGAGGCCGCGCAATCCGTGACATGGCGCCTGAAACTGCGCGGCCACACCGCGCGGCTATGGAGACGAATTCATGAATCCATGCAACCAGCATGTCAACAGGGGAGTGTTCAAGATGGTGGAGGCTCTGTAATGGTGCGGAGCTTGTAACGTTGGAGTGATACGGGACCCCTGATGCGTCTAGATACGACTCAGACACGTGACACGTACGCATGCACCCTGTCTGATCACCTGCATCCATTGTGCATTCCGATGGACTTGGGCAATTCCAACATGTCAACGCGGTACCCCACTCCTCCAGACTTGCTACAGAGTGGCTCCAGGAAGATTCTTCCGAGTTTAAAGACTTCCGCTGGCCACCAAACTCCCCACACATGAACATTATTGAGCACGTATGGAAATCCTTGCAACGTGCTGTTCAGAAGACTTCTCCACCTTTTCGTACTCTCACGGATTTATGGATAGCCGTGCAGGATTCATGGTGTAAATTCCCTCCAGCGCTACTTCAGACATTAGTCGAGTCCACGCCATGACACGTTGCGGCACTTCTGCGTGTTCGCGGGGGCCCTACACCATATTAGGGAGGTGTACCAGTTTCTTGGTTTTCCAGTGTAAATTCTATGATTTGTTGCCGTATGAACGCGGATTGTCCAACGTGTCTACAAGGAATGGTGTACCACTTGGAGCCATTCAACATGTCGTAGAAACACTGGTCGTAAAAAGATTCCAACCCATAGAGGATCATGCCTCGTCTATGACAATCTCTTTCTAACCCGGCAGAAATTGCTGCTGTCAGTAGACGCACGCCCATCTCAACCAGCTACAGAGCCAACACCGCGAAGGGACCTATATGCAATGGACATTTGGAGTCGGGTACTTTGCAGACGACCACTGCTCACTGCGGCACATGAAGCTGCACGTCCTGAACGGGCCAAACAACGCAGATGAGTGGAGGCCTGTAGCACTGTTCGGCGATTCGCGACTATGCGTCTTTTGGAATGACGCGGGGCGACGAGTGCATCGAAGTCGCAGTGAGACGTTTAAGCCACAGTTCAGGCCAGTTCATGCCACAGGCGCTTCTGTGATGTTTTAGTGTGTTTTTCGTACAACTCAGGCCAAAACGTTCTCCTTACCGTGGACACGAACCATCACTTTTATTTCAACACTGTCGACGACAAAGGCCGCGTTCACAGGGTGCCCGCATACGTTCCTGGTCTGACGAACACTTAGGCGCCCACGAGTCACCAGCCTTGTGATTGGTTCGATGCAGCCTGCGACGCACTCTCCTCCTGCTCCAATCCCTTCATTTCAGAGTACCACTCCCACCCATCGTCCTCAATTACTTGCTGGCTCTATTCCAATCTCTTCCGTCCCCAACAGTTTTTACCCTCTACGCTCCCCTGTACGACCACGGAGGTTAATCCCTGATGCCTTGACACAGGTCCTATCATCATGTCCGTCCTTCTTGTCAGTGTTTTCCATATATTCTTGTCATAGCCGATTTCCAGAGAGCATCCTCCTTCCCCATCTTTTCCGTCCACCTAATTTTCAACAATCTTCCGAAGCTCCACATCTCAAACGCTTCGATTCCCTTGTGTTCTGGTTTTCCCAAAGTCCATGTTTCACTACCATACAATGCTGTACTCTAAACGTACACTACTGGCCATTAAATTTGCTACACCACGAAGATGACGTGCTACAGGCGCGGAATTTAACCGACAGGAAGAAGATGCAGTGTTCTGCAAATGATTAGCTTTTCAGAGCATTCACACAAGGTTGGCGCCGGTGGCGACACCTACAACGCGCTGACATGAGGAAACTTTCCAACCTATTTCTCATATACAAACAGCAGTAGATAGGCGTCGCCTGGTGAAACGTTGTTGTGATGCCTCGTGTAAGGAGGAGAAATGCGTACCAACACGTTTCCGACTTTGATAAAAGTCGGACTGTAGCCTATCGCGATTGCGGTTTATCGTATCGCGACATTGCTGCTCACGTTGGTCGAGGTCCAATGACTGTTAGCAGCATATGGAGTCGACCGATTCAGCAGGACAATACGGAACGCCGTACTGGATCCCAATGTCCTCGTATCACTAGCAGTCTGGATGACAGGCATCTTATCGGCGTCACTCTAACGGATCGTACAGTCATGTCTCGATCCCTGAGTCAACAGATGGGGACGTTTGCAAGACAACAACCATCTCCACCAACAGTTCGACGACGTGTGCAGCAGCATGGACTATCAGCTCAGAGACCATGGCTGCGGTTACCCTTGACGCTGCATCACAGATAGGAGCGCGTGCGATGGTGTACTCAACGACGAACCTGGGTGCACGAATGGCAAAACGTCATTTTTTCGGATGAATCCAGGTTCTGTTTACAGCATCGTGATGGTCGCATCCGTGTTTGGCGACATCGCGGTGAACGCACATTGGAAGCGTGTATTCGGCATCGCCATACTGGCGTATCGCCCAGCGCCATTTTATGGGGTGCAACTGGTTACACGTCTCGGTCACCTCTTGTTCGCATTGACTTCACTTTCAACAGTGGACGTTACATTTCAGATGTGTTACGACCCGTGGCTCTACCCTTCATTCGATCCCTGCGAAAACCTACATTGCAGGTCGTGTACGAGCCTTTCTGGATACAGAAAATGTTCGACTGCTGCCCTGGCCAGCACATTCTCCAGATCTCTCGCCAACTGAAAACGTCTGGTCTACGGTGGCCGAGCAACTGGCTCGTCACAATACGCCAGTCACTACCCTTGATGAACTGTGGTATCGTGTTGAAGCTGCAAGGGCAGCTGTACCTGTACACGCTATCCAACCTCTGTTTGACTCAATGCCCAGGCGTCTCAAGGCCGTTATTACGGCCAGAGGAGGTTGTTTTGGGTACTGATTTCTCAGGATCTATGCACCTAAACTGCGTGAAAATGAAATCACATGTCAGTTCTAGTATAATATATTTGTCCAATGAATACCCGTTTATCATCTGCATTTCTTCTTGGTGTAGCAATTTTAATGGCCAGTAGTGTACATTCTCTGAAATTCCTTCCCCAAATTAAGGCCTATGTTGGATGGGAGTAGACTTCTCTTCGCCAGGAACGCTATTTTTGTCAGTAGTTTACTGTTTTTTATGTCGTTAATGATCCGTGCGCCATGGATTATTTCGCTGCGCAGGTAACACAGTTCTTTACCTTATTCTGCTTCGTGATTCCCAATTATGATCAGTTTCTTGCTACTGTAATTTCTGGCACTTCTCATTACTTTTGTCTTTTTTCGGTTCATTCTCAAACCACATTCATTACTCATTAGACTGTTCATGCCATTCAGCAGATCCTGTAACTCTTCTTGACTTTCACTGAGGACAGCAATGTCATTAACTAATCTTATGACTGATGTTCTTTCACCCTGAGTTTTAATCACACTCTTGAAAGTTTCTTCTGATTCCGTCCTTGATTCCTCGAGGTATAGATTGAGCAATATGAGCGAAAGACTGGATACCTGTCTTACTCGCTTCTTAGTCTAAGTACTTTGTTCTTGTTATTCCCATCTTTTTGTTCCCCCTTGGTTGTTGTATATATTGCGTACCACCCAACTTTCCCTGAATCTTTCTCATACTTTTCGCAGAATTTCGAACATCTTGCACTGTTTCACATAGTCGAACGCTTTTTCCAGGTCGACAGTTCCTATCAGCATATTTTTATTTTTCTTCATTCTTCCCTCCATTATCAATCGCATCGTCACAAGTGCCTTTCTGGCCCCTTTACCTTTCGCAAAGCCAAACTGACCATCATCTAACAGATCCCCAGTTTTCTTTTCCGTTCTTCTGTTTATTACTAGCCGGCCGCGGTGGTCTCGCGGTTCTAGGCGCGCAGTCCGGAACCGCGCGACTGCTACGGTCGCAGGTTCAAATCCTGCCTCGGGCATGGATGTGTGTGATGTCCTTGGGTTAGTTAGGGGACTGATGATCTCAGAAGTTAAGTCCGATAGTGCTCAGAGCCATTTGAACCATTTTTTGTATATTAATCTTCTCAGCAACTTGGATGCATGAGATGTTAAGCTGACTATATTATACGTTTCATACGTGTCTACCTTTGGATGATATTATTCCGAAAGTACTGTGAAAGATCACTGCTGAGAACACCAACCCCAAACTAGATTGCAGCAGCCTAACAAGTCGGCAGTCGCTGGACATCGCCTGACTGAACTGCATGGAATGGATGATAATCACACCAAGGTTCTGGGACGGACGTGCAAATTCTGCGAGTGTGTAATTAAGGAACCTATTGAGATTCGAGTAAGGGAATTCCCCATACGTGATAGCGGGTACGTACTTAGCAAGGCTGGGACCCCGCTATTAGAATGGTGAGGAAGAGGAATGAGATACCAGACAGCGAAATGACTTCGGAGGGAGGCAGAGGAACGGCATAGGTGCCGCCAGCGGGCGGACCTGGACGCGAACGTAGAACGGAACACTGTGTCAGTGGGGGCAGTACGGCTAGGGTTGCTGGGCGCGTACTGCCGATGGAGCAGCCGATCAGAGGGAGAGAAAGGGAGGGGGGCGGGGGAGGGGTGGGGGGAGATAAAAGCGCGGCCCCGGCCGCCCGTCATTCAGTTCATCAGCGCACACGATGGTGGCAATGTGGCCCTTTGGAGAAATACTGTGCGCGATGGACACACATCCGGCAGTTCACTCGTGAAATATTTCGACAGCTTTCAATTGCTTGGTTTCGGAACAGGCAAAAACGTTTAACCTGAATAGTGTGCTTGACGATGCTGAATAATCTGTTAAATGTCAATAAGGCAATTTTTGTTGCAATACTGAGGCACTAAGTTTTTTTTGTGATAATACAAGCGCAGTGATGTTTTAACCAGTAAGACTGCAGGCTACAAAAATCATTTCTCACGTGGTTTAAAATTTTTACAAGAGAATAACAAAATGAAATACAATATAAAATTTTTCAGTGTGAGTTGTTTAATTCTAGAAACCTTATGTGATACAGTTTATGGTAAAATTCCATTTGCTGTTGACAAGGAAATGGCAATATCGTCAATAGATATCTCCGTTTTGCAACTAATAAACGTGAGTGGTCTTTCAAATCAAGTACGGCGTGACATACATCAGTCATGGTCTCTCCTCTTTTGAAAACCTTAGTCTTTCCATTCTTCTGTTTGAGATGGATGAGTATGAGACAGTGTGATCATAGAATGAAATTTTCACTCTACATCGGAGTGTGTGCTGATATGAAACTTCCTGGCAGACTAAAACTGTGTGCCGGACCGAGACTCGAACTCGGGACCTTTGCCTTTCGCGGGCACGTTCTTTACCAACTGAGCTACCCAAGCACGACTCACGCCCCGTCCTCACAGCTTTAATGCCGCCAGTACCTCGTCTCCTACCTTCCCAACTTCACAGAAGCTTTCCTGCGATATTTGCAGTTCGAGTCTCGGTCCAGCACACAGTTTTAATCTGCCAGGAAGTTTAATATTAGCGCACACTCCGCTGTTCTCCACAAATCCCTTCTTCGAGGAGTGCTAATTCTGCAAGGCTCGCAGGAGAGCTTCTGTGAATTTGGAAGGTAGGAGACGAGGTACTCGCGGAATTAAACTCAGGTAGTTGGTTGCTTCGTTGGCTGTCTGTCGGTTGGGTTGACTTCCGATTTAGAGATTGTTGGTTAGGCTGCCCGTCTCGCCTAAACGGACGTTACTGTTACAATTCCAGGCCGACTCTTGGAAACTTCTGAGCGCCGTTCCGTGTCTGTTACATAGTACATTCCCTGTTTCAGTTTTAGTTATTTGGTTCAGCCTTCAGTCAAGTTTTTATATATTCTGAATTAATGTTCCTGTCTTGCTCTTCAGGCATAAGATTGTTATTCCTTATATGGGGCTTTCAGCCCAATTTTACATCAAATCTTTTAGGGCTTAAGCCGTTAAATTATTTGTTGTTGTGTGGCCTTCAGCCGAGTTTTAATATCTCTTAAATTAATGTTCTTGTCTTGCCCTTTTGGCATAAGATTGTGATGCTTTCCTATGGCCCTTCAGCCGAATTTTGCATTGAAAGTTTTAAGTTACGCCCTTCTGCCATTGGGTTGAAACTTTTCTTACTGCTTAGTATACGGCTCCATCCTAGTTCCATTTAAATTAAATTGCTAAGGCCTTCAGCCTGTTTGATTAAAGATTTAGAAAATATTTTGTGTGAAACCTCCAGAATAACCTTGTATTTCTTGCTTAGGCCTTGCGTCTTGGATGTTGAGTGTCGCCTTCAGCCGATCTAAAGTTAATAAAAGAAGGTCAACTAAAGTTTTATAATATTGTGTGGCCGGCCGGAGTGGCCGTGCGGTTCTAGGCGCTTCAGTCCGGAACCGCGTGACCGCTACGGTCGCAGGTTCGAATCCTGCCTCGGGCATGGATGTGTGTGATGTCCTTAGGTTAGTTAGGATTAAGTAGTTCTAAGTTCTAGGGGACTTATGACTTAAGCAGTTGAGTCCCATAGTGCTCAGAGCCATTTGAACCATTTTTAATTTTGTGTGTTGATAAATGAAGTTTGCATGTTGAGTGCAACTGACAGGAACTCATTTTGGCCCCTTTCCACACCCTAATCCGCTCTATCCTGCTAGACCAGGCATTTCACCAACATTCGACCATGTCTTCTGGACTACTTTTGGCAGGCAGTGAAATTTTATTTAAGAGAAGTGTTGAAAGATTCTCTTATATTGTCTATATGCCAGACGTGAAACAGGAAGTCAGAACAGGAAGCGAGGTTGAAAATGAGGGGATGTCCTAGAGAAGCGTTCACGTCAGTTTGCGACACCTTCAGCTGATTGCACAAGTGACAGCAGTTACTCGAGACAAAACAGGAATGACTCAGGCGCAAGGCAACTGATGGTTCGAAGGAAACAGGATGTACGCGTAATTGTGCAGAGAAGCCGGTGATTTCACACCGGACATGGAAGGTTAGTTTGGACCCTTATCTTAATAAAGCGCGTACCAACAACAGATGTAACCTCTTCAGGACACTGTGCATTTCAGCGGACACAGTGAGATGCCGTCCCGAATGGATAATAAATGGCTCTGAGCACTATGGGACTTAACTGCTAAGGTCATCAGTCCTCTAGAACTTAGAACTACTTAAACCTAAGGACATCACACACATCCATGCCCGAGGAAGGATTCGAACCTGCGACCGTAGCGGTCACGCGGTTCCAGACTCTAGCTCCTAGAACCGCTCGGCCACTCCGGCCGGCCGAATGGATAATACCTTTGAATTCAAACAATAACACGCGTCGACCAAAAATATCTTTTTTTCTCAGTTACAAAAACAATAGAATCTATTTCCATAAGATAATCAATAAATAATATCAAAATTTCTGTACTGGTCTCCGTTTTCACCTAATAACGTATGAAACGTCACCTTAGAAAAATTAAGAATGAATGTGCTCGTAAACTTCTACCCTATTTGATACTTAAACAGCTGAGCAAAACTCAACGTACTCAGACAGTTTTCTCTTTACTTACTCTGATCGTCACTAAACTGACACACAATATTTTTAGTGCAACGCAATCTGATTTTTAATAATCCCTATAAAAGAATGGCCCTGACTACCAATAACCTATACCTTTCATGAATCACTTACCTCACAAAAATCTTCGTTACTCGAACTACTGCAATACAGCGAGTGCCAATACTGCCAGCTAAATAAAAGATTCTAACTATTAAAGGCACTAACTACAGATAGGCATAGTTAGAAATGAAAGATTTTGATAGAGAACAAACAATGTATTTACCTTAATAGTGTTCAAAAGTTATATATATATATATATATATATATATATATATATATATATATATAAATTTCTTTTTTCTGACGGACACACGTCCAGATCGTCCGCTCGCAAAACTCTGCCATCTCTCTCCCCACATCCACCACTGCTGGCGGCTCACCTCCAACTGCCCAACGCTACGCGCTGTTCACATCCAACTGCCCAACACTACACAAGCGAATATTCCAACAATGAGTCCAACCAGCCACAGACTGCACAAAGCAAAGCCAGTGATTTTCATACACAGCACTATGTGGCATTACCAACATAAAACCCTAAACAGCCTACTTACAAACGGTTTCTGTAAATGCTTACGGCGGTATGTGATTCATAACCGTCTGGCAAAACAATACGCTCTCTCAACAAGATCTCTCAATACAAACAGCTAGTACACAAAAAAATCAAAATCAAAAACTAATCATATTCACAATATTTCCTTCCTGATTTGTTGTGATACTTGAGGAAAGTGCCTTCACAAGTACTAGGAGCAGTTGAACGTCTCAGTACGTCATGGCAACGGTTCTACATTTGAGAAATGTCCTGGTGGAACCGCCTCTCACTAACGGCGCTGAGGATATCCGGAAAGATGTCCAATACTCGTTAAAGGATTTTCGTAAATGTTGTTGTTGAAGTTTTCAGTGTCAAGCCTAGTATGTAGCAGCTCTCCACTTTACTCCGTCCCGTGCAAGACTCTTCGGCTCCGAATAACTAATGCAACCTACATCCATTTGAATCTGCTTATTCTCCTCGCCTGGTTGTCTCTCACTGCAATTTTTACCTCCCTCAAATGGCAAATGGCTCCGAGCACTATGGGAGTTAACTTCTGAGGTCATCAGTCCCCTAGAACTTAGAACTACTTAAACCTAACTAACCTTAAAGGACATCACAAACATCCATGCCCGAGGCAGGATTCGAACCTGCGACCGGAGCGGTCGCGCGCTTCCAGACTGTAGCGCCTAGAACCGCTCGGCCACAGCGGCCGGCTTACCTCCCTCACATTTCCTGACGATTCCTTGCCGTCTCAGAATGTGTCCTACCAATCAAGCCCTTCTTTTGGTCAAGTCACGTCATAAATTCCTTTTCTCTCGAGTTCTGTTCAGTACCTCCTAATTAGTTACGAGATCCATCCATCAAATCTTTAGCATTCTTCTGTAGCACCACATTTCAAAAGCTTCGATTCTCTTCTTGTCTGCACTATTTATTTTCGATAAACAGAGAGTAGGATGGCCAGCCTGACAGCCAACAACTGATTTTAATTTCGAATTCAGCACTCACGACTTGGCAAAGAACACCATACCATTCTTTGCAACAAAAAGTTTATTGGCTAGTGTAATTGTTACTGCCGATCGCATGCGACCCAGATAGATGAAACGTTCAGTCACAGACGAATTATTATTGCGCATGTCCGCACGGGCGCAGGCTTTCATCCGCAAAGCAGTTCTTACTGCGGGCATCCACATCCGCGCAGATACTCTATTGGTGGGCTTGTTGGTAACTTGTTACCTCATTCTGGGTGCGGAAGACCAGCTTGGGCTCTTATCTTAATAAAGGCTTTAGATAGGAAAGTGTGTGTTTAATTTATTCTGTCGCAAAACACTTAAGCCCACTGATAAGATGCTTCTCTCCTAACGTGACATTCGTTACGTGCTGTTTGTTTCACTGTCCCGCGTGCAGGAGTTGCATACAAACGGTGGACGACATTACATCAACACCTAAAAACTCTGCGAATCAGTGTCGCAGTCGGTGTTATTCCCGTTTTTTTCTTTATTGGCGGGGGGGGGGGGGGGGGTTGCAGCCGTCTGACTGGTTTATGTTGCTCGTTACGACATCGTCTCATGTGATGCTTCCTCAACTCGATAGTTGCCGTCCTAGACTGGAAACCAAATATTAACTCCTGACAGATCAGAATCTCCGAGTCATGATTGGAGAAATGGCACATCAAGATTAAGGTCGACAAGTGCGAGGCAGTTCTGTTTACACGTAGATCGCAGCAGCTGCACAAATACCAACATTTCAGAGTAATTACCCTAAACGCACGCCCGACACGCTCCCGCGACAATGTGAGACACATCAGTGTCTGCGTGGATTGGAAACTCACATGGTGGCACGGGACTACCGGGTGATCAAAAAGTGAGTATAAATTTGAAAACTTAATAAACCACGGAATAATGTAGATAGAGAGCTAAAATTGACACAGATGCTTGGAATGACATGGGGTTTTATTAGAAAAAAAAAGTTCACAAAAAGTCCGACAGATGCGCGGCGTCTGGTGATGATCGTGTACTCAGCCGCCACTTCTGTCATGCTTGGCCTCCCAGGTCCCCAGACCTCAGTCCGTGCGATTATTGGCACGACCTGAAGTCGCAAGTGTATCGTGATCGACCGACATCTCTAGGGATGCTAAAGACAACATCCGACGCCAATGCCTCACCATAACTCCGGACATGCTATACAGTGCTGTTCACAACATTATTCCTCGACTACAGGTATTGTTGAGGAATGATGGTGGACATATTGAGCATTTCCTGTAAAGAACATCATCTTTGCCTTGTCTTACTTTGCTATGCTACTTATTGCTATTCTGGTCAGATGAAGCGCCATCTGTCGGACATTTTTTGAACTTTTGTAATTTTTTTGGTTCTAATAAAAACCCATGTCATTCCAGGGATGTGTGTCAATTTGTATCTCTCTATCTACATTATTCCGTGATTTATTCAGTTTTCAAATTTATACTGATTTTTTGATCAACCGGTACATACAACACGTCGCTAACAGAGCACACACGAAGCTCAAATAACTGTACCCTACGCTAAGCAGGTAATGCACTCTGAATAGGAGGGTGTCGATGTCCATGTAGATGACATTTGCTAGATCCCATTGATGACATACGCTGCACCAGTCTGGGATTACGAAGCGCCAACACGTCAGCCTGCAAATCATACATAACAAGCTGTTACGAACCATAAGCAATACTCTAAGATGCACACGTCGTACCGCAGACTTACATGATGAATTACGCGTCAATATGCTCGGAGAAGTACGAAAAATAATAAAAAAAAGAACTCGCCACACGACTGAACAAGAACTCGTTCACTCCAACAGCCCCATCGTCCTAAATTACGTGAAACTGCGATCATAACCACATGTGGAAGCATAACCACCCAAAAACTTTTCCCTAGGTATACCAGACCTCATATGGTAGGTTTAAACTAAGCAAACATCCAGTGCATATAGGCGAACTCCTGTATTACCTCTAAGTAGCGCCGCTAGCCAAATAATCGACACAAACAAGCAAGCCAAACACGTCGAAGCACAAACAAACCGCTCTCGACTCTACACAACCCGCGGCCCATTTTGTAATCAAATTGACCTTACAGATGACGACTGTGGCACGTTACAGGTACGCCGACGCTGCAGCTGGCTCAGGATAATGTGTAGGTACCCAACTACAATAGTACGGCCACCTACTAACATTTCCTAACACCCACGCATGAACTTTCGCTACCCCTGCCCTTACAATCGGCAACCTTTAATCGCTTTCTGTCTACTACCTCCTCGCAGGACCGCATCAGCGTGTGATCGCACACATACATTCGGACGTCACAGATCGGCATCCTATGACTCCTCTGTCAGCGTACTAACTCTTTTTGGCAGAGGTGACAGCAGGACTTTGTGTGTTGGTCACCATGCTCGTGGCTGCACTTCTGTCTGATGCTTCCTCTCGTGCCGTCATTCCGCAGCACGGTCCCGCCCCACTGAGCCGATTGCTCCAATGACGGGGCGTTTTTGTCCAACAACCTATATGGGCTAAACAGGTCACACTGGTCAAGGCGCCACCATTTTTGAAGCCACCATAGTTCAATTCTTTTATCTTGGCGGCTCGCGCACACCCGCCCAGACGCGGGAGATTGCTGCGTTGCCAGTTGCACACGACGCACGCGCCAATAGAAGCAGCACCATAGTATAGCATACTTCGTAAGCTTACGTTTAGGGGGGAGCGCGCAGTTTATGAAGTAAAGCCATCACGGCCGCATTAACCCTTTCGCTGCTACCGAGACGTGCTCCCCGCATTCCGTGCTGTGCGCGATTTTGTCATCACTGCACTGCTCGCCGGTGGAGACACATGGTGTTCCGACTGCTTTGACACACTTATCATTCGATTTCAGAAAAACTACTTGGCCCAAAAATTTAATTTTTAGACATCTTCTTGACTGATACCTCTCCCCCCCCCCATAATTGACAATTTTGTTTCGATGCTCAACGCAGTTATTATGCGGCATTAAATGTAGTAAACCGTTGCACGAAATTTTGAAGAGTTTGCAGAGGTAAAAGTCCATAGTGTATACTTTCCGTATGGTCGATTTTAGTTGCTACAATGTTGAGAATGAAATGTGGACAACATACCTAAATTTCATATAAAATTTACTGTATAACAATATCTCAATTAATGTAAGTAGCAGATAGGTGTCGTATGTAATATTCCACCTTTCGCGACTGTAATAAAAGTTTTATTTATACCAGAGTCATTTTGCTTTTTTCTAAAAAGTTCTGATTAAAACAAAATTGGCGAAGTACACAAAACTGAATTGTGGACATAATAAAACATAGAAACTAAAACATATTGTCAGTGAGGCGCAGTTCGCAAACAATTTGTCTTTGTCACAACGGACGGCAAATACTTGCCAAAACATAGATCAGTCGACGAAAACATTGAATATGATGATGTTGCCAAAGCAGCGAAGCGAAGAATTGCGCCAGAAAATCAAGTAGCTCGGCAACGTAAGAGCCGAAATTCTGCTCTAAATAATACTTTTAATACTGTCGCAAAAGAATATATCTCAATATGAATAGTAAAACAGCGACTGTGGAAGAAAAGATATACAAACAAAACAGGTGACATGAATATTGTATGTGTGCCTTTTCATTGTTTTTAATTACTGTGAAAAGAAATATTGGAGGACAAAATTAGAAAAACCGAAAACTTATTATGATTATAATGAAGAGACAAAGCACTAGAAATTTCAAGAAATTACATTCAAACGAAGAAAATTCATGAAGTAAGACACTTCGTTATTGTTTTTAAATAAATATTAAGCACTGTACAAGGTTTCAACACAGATCCTTTCAGCTTAGCAGCCAAACACCTTAACCGTTCCACTAACGCAGCTCACCATTCAACAGAGCTCCTGGAGGACTCTAAGCTACCACTCACAATACCGACAAACACTGTTGGTATGACTATGAATTAGTCACGTTTCGTCGAAGTACAATAGGAAATAAACAATTAGCGCTGTTCTTCATTGTGAAAAAGTGGTTAGTGAGAAGGATCCAAACACCTTTCCTTGCCAGCGCCTGAATTAGGAGGCTTATTGCTTGTTTGGTTTGATTAATTAATAGAATATGAAGCAATTAGTATAAAGAATGCTTTTTCCATACTTTCTATAAAAGAAAATCTGCTATCAAGACATTACTTTTGTTCTAATACTTTATTTATGACTGAACATTTCTAAAACTGAAGACACTCGTCCATGCTCTGCACTGCAGTCGAGCTCTGGCAACGTCGTTCTCTGTTTATCGGCTGCCTGTGTTTTGTGACGTCAGATGCGCAGAACGAACCTAAACTCGGCCGCCGTCGTAAATGACGCGCACTATAGAAACTTTGCTGGCACGTTCTGCAACGTCATGTTGAAAGATACGGAATGATATGGTTGTGTTTGTTATACAATAACATCTGCTACTGACAGTCGCGATTTTTCTTTACCGCCTGCACAACGTGTTTCGGGAAATAATTCCCAATATGAAGCGCGTTTTCGTGCACTATGGCATCTCCATAATGATGTTTGCGATGTGCGAGCTGCTGCATCATTCTGGTGGCTTTACTATAACGTTAGCACGCGCATTTGTGTAGTTACGAATGTACTCTACACCATAGATACTGTCGAATATCTTTATAACTTTTACTTGCAGTTATTACACCTTTTATTTGAACGAAATTTCGTGCGTTTTGCTCTAGGAAGTTCTGTCTTGCGTATTTATCAAAGAGATATATTTACATAGGTCGTTGATACTTATAGAGAAACTAACGTATATTTAAGTACACATTGTAATGCGTGATTCGAATACTCAGTTATTCTTGCTTTTGAGAAGAATTCCGGAAATGTGAGCTATAGTTTTTTGTTCCATCGTCATGCTTTTTTTGTGACTTTCAGCATGGAAGACAGCACTATCATGTTTCATGTCACATTGGATTAGGACTGCTGTTTCTCGGAAAAGAGCAATTACCACAGCCAATAAGATGAGCCGAGTAGGCCTCCAGTTCTTACGTACAGACTTATATTGGTTAACTATCGTTGTGTTAGCTCTTTCTTTTTTAAAGGAAATCTGTACAAAAAAATAAAGTCTAGCTTAATTAGAGTTTGTACAGGGTGTTTCAAAAATATGTTTACAATAATTGAGAAGACGTGCCTTGCATCAAAAGAAGAAAAAAAGTTAATGTAAACATGTGTCCGAAAATCCTTCGTGACGAGTTGTTAATGAAAGTTTACAATTCAGGTGACTGGAGGTTAACAATACATAAACTCACAATAAATGCACGAAATGTCCTCCTCTTGCTTGTAAACACGCATGCACTCGTCGAATCATGGACTGCCTCGCCCTTTCAAATATTGCTTAATGTTTTACAATGGAAACGCCAGATTCCATGACACGTAAATGGAGAGTTTCTGCATCCGGGTACTCTGCTGCATACAGCAACTGTTTGTGATGCGCCCAGAGATAATAATCCAAACGATTGAATGGGGGGAAACGTGCAGGACACCGAACTGGTTCTCCTCTACCTCTCCATCTGTTATGACCGATACCACGCTGTGCCTTTCGAAACCTGAGACTGAAACGTGCTGAGCTCCACCTTGTATAAACCACATGGTCCTTCTTATTTGTAGGGGCAGACGTTCTAGCTAAATTACGCCGAACCGCCAAAGAAACTGGTGTAGGAATGCGTATCCGAATACAGATATACGTAAACAGACAGAATACGACACTGCATCCGGCAACACCTTTATAAGACAACACGTGTCTGACGCAGTTCTTAGATCTGTTACTGCTGCTACAATGGCAGGTTATCAAGATTTAAGTGAGTTTGAACGTGTTGTTATAGTCAGCGCACGAGGGATGGGACACAGCTTCTCCGAGGTAGCGATGAAGTGGGTATTTTCCCGTACAACCATTTCACGCCGGGTTCCCGGGTTCGATTCCCGGCAGGGTCAGGGATTTTCTCTGCCTCGTGATGACTGGGTGTTGTGTGATGTCCTTAGGTTAGTTAGGTTTAAGTAGTTCTAAGTTCTAGGGGACTGATGACCATAGATGTTAAGTCCCATAGTGCTCAGAGCCATTTGATTGAACCATTTCACGACTGTATCTGGAATCCGGTAAAATATGAAATCTCCGACATTGCTGCGGCCGGAAAATGATCTTGCAAGAACGGGACCACCGAAGACTGAACAGAATTGTTCAATGTGACAGAAGTGCAACTCTTCCGAAAATTGATACGGATTTCAATGGTGAGTCATCAAGTGTCAGCGGGTGAACCATTCAACAAAACATCATCGAAGGCCCACTCGCGCACCCTTGACGACTGTACGACACAAACCTCTACGCCTCCCCAGGGCCCGTCAACACCGACATTGGAATGTTGATGACTCGAAACATGTTGCTTGGTTGGATGAGTCTCGTTTCAAATTGTATCGAGCGGATGGAAGTGTACGGGTACGGAGACAATCCCATGAATCCACGGACCCTGCATGTCAGCAGGGGACTGTTCAAGCTGATGGAGGCTCTGTAATGGTGTGGGGGCCGTGATCACTTGCAGTGGTATGGGACCCCTGATACGTCTAGATACGACTCGGAAGGTGAGACGTACGTAAGCATACTGCCTGATCAGCTGCATCCATTCATGTCCATTGTGCATTCCGACGGATTTGGGAAATTCCAGAAGGACAATACGACAAGCCACACGTAAAGAATTGCTATAGAGTTGCTCCAGGAAGACTTTCCTGAGTTTAAACACTTCCGCCGGCCACCAAACTCCCCAGACATGAAAATTATTGAGCATATCTGGGATGCCTTGCAACGTGCTGTTCGGAAGAGATCTCCAGCCCCTCATAGTCTTATGGATTTATGGACAGCCTTGCAGGATTCATGCTGTTAATTCCCTCCAGCACTACTTCACTCATTAATCAAGTCCATGCCACGTCGTGTGGCGGCATTTCGGCGTGCTCGCGTGGGCCCTACACGATATGAGGCAGGTGTCTCAGTTTCTTTGGCTCTTCAGTATAAAACGTCATGCCTGTTGTAGCAGTTTTACTGAATGAACAGCGAAAATGTACTAAGGATAAACTTTTTTTCCTTTGATAATTTCGTGGGGTCCTAAACGAAAAAAAGTTTTGTATAGGTTTGAAATTGTGACACCAGTTTGTTCAAAGTCTCTAAGTGCTCTCCTTCTGAAATACTGGCTGAATAAAACCTGGGTACTGGCACGTCGTTGGCTACACTGCTTTTACAGCCCCTTCGCCTATTAACAACTAACGGGTGTACAAGTTTACAAGTACTGTGCTGTTTATTTAAATGTTCATTCTTTATTTCCTGCAACGAAACAAAGAGGACGAGCCTGTTTACTAGGAAGTCATCACGCATGTCTTGTTTACTTTACTTGTCCTCAGGTGGCATTGTTGCATCGTTGTTCATAGCACGTTCTGTCATAGGATAACGTAGGGGGAGTCCTATTCCATGGCGTGTGAGGTTACCTGACCTGAATCCCTTCGATTATTTCCTATGTCTAAAGTCACTTGTGTATGAGACCCCAGTACATACGGAGACGGAATTAGTCGCCAGAATTGTAGCTGCCTGTGATGTGATTCGAAACACGGCAGGGATATTTGTCAGGGTGCATCAGAATCTTGTTCGCCGATGTCATGCTTACAATGAGGCTGATGGCCATAAGATACTGTACAAATGGTACGTTCATTGTGTCAGTGATGGTACTTGCAGTTGACTGTAACTAATGTAAATAAAAAAAGTACACACTAATATGATTTTATTCCTATTATATCTGGCTTCTCCGAACCCAGGTTCCCTACCTGAAATTGTTCAGTATGTAAGTGGCCTGTTTATATGTTGTAACATATCACTATGTTTACGACGTTTCTCATCGAGCCATATGCGTTATCCCGCATTTCTAGCTGCTTACCTTACACAAATAATGATAAAAATTCAGAAATTCAGTGTCGCCACTAGCCCAAGCCCTTCCTAACCATTTAGAAAAAACGGAGCTGGAAAATTATTAGTTTAATTACTTTAATAATTTAATTACAAGTACGCAAATTTCTTTAAGCAGCTGGATAAATAGCACTCCATGTCGTGCATGAAGCAACTTGATTAATTCAGAAATGGAAATCAGAGTAAGGGGGTAAGATCGACAGCAAAAAATTTAACTGTCACGTAAATTATTTATTGTAACTAAATATTTGGGTGCACATCCTAAACTACACATAACTGGTGCCTGACTCGAAATATTTAAGTAAGAATTACGTGAGAATGAAACAGAGCACAATTTAACTACAGAAAGAAGAAACACAGAAGACGGAGGTGGGAGACAGTTATACTTTCAACTCCTTTGCATTAATACCATAAAAATATCTAAGTGAGATTTGCATTACGATTCTACGCATGCACTATTCTCGACAGAGGTTTAACCAATACACGAGGCTGTGCGATAATTTTTTTAACATACTAACTGCGTCTGCTGCTTGCAAACGTCCGAACTAGAGCACGTGGTGCATTCTGACTCAAACTGTTGTGCTGCTTTGTACAAAGCGCACGAAAGAACAGATATTCTTGCAGAAATTGTAGCTCATTAAACAAGCAAACTGTTAAAATAAAGCCTATTGCGGTGCCGTGGTGAACCAGAAGGGTCATTGATTACCAAACACGTGGCACAAAATCGACACGCAAAGACAAAAGCAATTTCCACAAAATATAAGATTAAAAATCATTTTAAAAAAATAACTCGCTTCACACGCTTCAGATAAGCTAAAGTTCTTAAATATTTCACCAGTTAAACATAACGAAGTCCTAACTCAACCTGATTCCTATCACCTGAAACCCCCCTAAAGAGCTACGATCCGTACTCACCAAGCGTTCACCGAAGAGTGCCCCTTTCTCCTTCCAGATTAACTAGCTCCCCGTGCTGCGGAAGCTACCAACCTCACACACAAAAACAGCCTTCGACTAAGATGGGTAAACCTGTCTGTTCAGGTACTGGAAACCTAAGTTGGTCATCCTGTGCTCTCCTTCGAACGAGAAGCAACGGGTCGTCTGCTCCCAGCACACGGTTACCAACTCAGCGTTTCCCACAAAACAAAACCGAAACGCCACATTAAAACACACATAATATTCAATAGGCCTTATTTGAGTACTCAGTCTTTCTGCTCTACCATTTGCCCATTTGCCCGTGAAAGGCGAAGGCCCCGAGTTCAACTCTCGGTCCGACACACAGTTTTAATCTGCCAGGAAGTTTCATATCAGTGAAAATCTCATTCTGTTTATATGTTGGCAGCGCGATAGACCGCATTAATATCTCTGACAGCGCTGTGCGCCCTCAGTAAGAGACTGTGTGGCTGGTCGGACTCGCAGTTGGAGGTGAATAGCCAGCAGTGGTGGAGGTGGGAAATTTATAGTTAACAGAAATGGAGGTTGAGGTCTGAGGTGTTGGCGCGAGCGGACGGTCTGGGCGTGTCCGTTACATAGATTTACAATTATTGACGATTGTATTATTTTTTGGAACTGGATGTCACGGACGACTGTATAATTTTTGAACTGGTTGTCACATGATTAAGGTTAAATCTGCTAAATACATTGTTTGCTGTGCAGCAAAGTCTTTCCTTTGCTAAGCTCATACCTATTCGTAGTTAGAGCCTTCAGTAGTTAGAATCTTTTATTTATCTGGGTGTATTGGTGCTTGCTGTATCGCTGTAGTTAGTGTAATGAAGATGTTTTGTGAGGTAAGTGTCTTATGAAACGAATGGGGTATTGTTGGGATTTCTTCTAATTGAAGGCCATTCTTTAGTGTCAATTATTTAAGTAGACACACTGCGTATCGTTGTATATTGCGGGTCATAAATGAATGTAATAACTTTCAGTTGTGTTTGTCAGGAGTAATTCCTTAGGTCAGATATGAAATGATAAAGCAAAGAGACAGTACGTCCAGTTTCACTCAGCAGTTTAAGGGGGGTAGGACGTCAAACGGGACGACTTGGAGCAAGAGAGACACCATAGGTATTTTTAATTTCCACTGTCTATACTTCTAAAAATAAATTCATAAAATTTTGTTAGAACGACCAGAAAGGATTCAGGATTTACACTTATAGTGATGGAAGTCCAAAAATATAAGAAAATAATTTATTTTTTTTACATTTGTATTTCACATTTCTTTCACTTACCATTGGCTGCATTTGTTGCTATAGGTACACTTTTCTTCACTTCTATTGGCTGCGTTTGTTGCTATAAGTACACGTTTCTTCATAAGTAAGAGAGATTCTTCGATGAATTTTACACAGCATACAAACCATACGTACAGGTGTATGAAAATCTAGAATTTTGCAAATCTAATAAAAACTGTGGTAAAAATTGAGATAATTAACTATACAATGAGTTTTTTCTAAACATGAAGTTTAAAATGTATCAGCACATTCACTTTTTCATAAATTAAGTAATTTCTAGAGTTTCATACACCTGTAAGTATGGTTTGTATGCTGAACAAAATTCATCGAAGAATCTCTCTTACTTATGAAGAAACGTGTACCTCTAGCAACAAACACAGCCAATAGAAGTGAAAAAATGATGAACTTTCACATGTAAAAAAAATTATTTTGTTATTTTTTTTTAACTTCCATTGCTATGATTGTGAATCCTTAATCCTTACTGGTCATGCTGACAAAGTTTTATGAATTTATTCATAAAAGTATAGACAGTGGAAATTAAAATGTCCTGTGGTGCCTCTCCTGCTCCAAGTCGGCCCGTTTGACGTCCTACCCCCCTTAAGCAGGTTCACTTGCATTCAGTTTCACTCAGCAGTTTCAGAATTAAATTAGGAAGTTTCATCTTCCCAGTTATTTCAACTTAAGTAAAATATTCAGAAGTTTGAAGTAGAGCGTCCTCTGTCCTGTTAAATTTTTGCGTCCGCGTGCATCCGTTTTTATAGTGTGGAAGGATTTCGATCACAAAAACGTACGATTTTCCAGCACCTGTTGCACCTTTGGTGTGCCTGATGTTGAAAAATGTGTCAGGCAGTGTTGCTTGCTGCTGAATCGCAGAGGACTGTAAGGCACAGATGGTCTCTCTATAATTAAACGGGCTTTTTTTTGTGGCTTTCAGGACGGGCCCAAGCACCCATCCCAACTGTGGAATGTCAATTATGAGGTTGCGGACGTAAGGACAACCCACGCCCAGCGCCCGAAAGCCTCCGAGCAGGCCGGGAATCGAGACCCGGCCCCTTCGGATAGCAATCCGACGCAGCTACGGAGGCCGCTGCGAGGGGGCGCGAGATCAACGGGGGGATCTGACGATCTACTGCGACATAATCTGGCACGATATCCCTCAGGTAGACACCCAAAGGCTGTACCAGTCCAGCCGAGTCGAATAACTGGTCAGAGATGGACCAACACATTATTCACTTGCTCAAATTGTGAAGCTAGTTCTCTTGAATAAACTACCCAATTTTTATGAAATTCAAATCATTTGCTTTCTTGTACATGTATATACTATCTACCGATTTCCGTCGCATTGATAATTATTTCGTGGTGCGTCGTTTATTTTTGATCTTAGAGTGTACTACAAGTGAGACACATGAGGTGGCTAAATTGGTCAGAGAAGCAATTCTAATTATACAAAGTGAAATTATAGGGCAAGTGAAACCACAATAGTGGAATTAAATTATTGTAATTTGTCATCTACTTCATTAACTGAATGTTCACATACTTTATGTAAGATAAATAGCATTTACTTCAGATTTTATGGAAATAATTCCGCTGTTTTAGTTTTATATCGGACGTTAATAACGGTTAAGTATGACAGCCAACTGAGAGATTCTTTGGATGCACCTACTTCAAAATCTTTGGTTTCACTAAATTCACACATATTTATCTTTAAACGTGATGATGCTCTGACAGCTGAAAACCAGTTCGCTACATAATAAATTGTCTAGAATGTTACAAAAGTGTCGAGTGCGATTCGTTCATAATTTATATTTTTTGGTGAACGGTAGACTAATAATCGGACCAACAATGGATGCGCAGCGGAACACCCCTGTTGGTGAGAAAAGCAGAGGCTTCCATAATAGCACACAACTACTCATTTTTTCCTAAGAATTTCAGCCTGTACTTCGTTTCCCTTTCTACGACGAACATAGATGCATTCCGAGACGGCTTCACTAACATGACGGTAAAATTTAACTGGCTGCATTGGTCAGCACTCAGAACCGCAGAGTGTAAAGTAAAACACTGCACGTGCTTTCCACGTGTGGGATGGAATGCTTCCCCACTTAGCGTCACTGAACATGTACACACTTTGTCTTACTTGTCGCCCCAAATTTTCAACGCCGCGCTGCAGACTGGCTCTGGTGGGCCTGGTGCGAGTGAAGAAGACCAGTTTGACGTTTGCGCTGCTTGTAGGTCAGTAACTGCGACAAGGTACTTACCTGCAACAAAAGAAAATAACCACATGAGCATTCTGTAAACTGGCATATGAAGGTAGCAGTAAGTTCTGAGACGATATCAGCAGCACTGAAAACACTGATGAGACCAAAGCACTGTGAGCACAGCACACTGCGAGACAGGACACCGGCTGGTGATGCTGGACCTCGTGCACGCTAGTGTACAAAGTCGAGCGACTTTTGTATCTACACAGTGTCTGTAGGCAGTCTAGCGATTTTGTATATAGACGGCTGAGAAACCTTTTCTGTAGACACACTTTTGCAACAACCCTGAATGGTCTAGTGGGCACCAGCGGAGGATTCGCAGAGTGGGCGGCTTGGAAGGCGACTGGCGGCTGCGGCGCAGAACGCACGCAAGGCGGATGGGTCGGTGTTTTCCTCGTGCTCGAAGAGTCCGTGCCTGCAGTGCATGGACACCGACCGCTGCTTCTGCTCTGTGCCCCTTACACAGGATCCCCTAGGAAACTCTCATACCTTCTTTTTTCTATCCGGCTCGGATGTTAGCGATCATTACGGCTATTCTTCTGTTGTTGGTAGCAACAAGGAATAGTTCTGTTGAAGACATACTGAACCAGCCCCTGAGTTTGTCAGACCACGATATTCGCCTTCTTCCAGGACCTCTTTATTTTCCCTTGATGTATTTCTAGTACCAAATGTATATTAGGCGTGGTCAGAATGGGCAGTATCTTGAAAGGATATCAGATGAACATCAACAAAAGCAAAACGAGAATAATGCAATGTAAGGGAAGCAGTGGTTGGGAAGGGAGTGAGACAGCCTTGTAGCCTATCCCCGATGGTATTGAATCTGTATATTGAGCAAACAGTAAAGGAAACAAAAGAAAAATATGGAGTAGGAATTAAAATCCATGGAGGAGCAATAAAAACTTTGAGGTTCGCCGATGACATAATTCTGTGAGAGACAGAAAAGGACCTGGAAGAGCAGTTGAACGGAATGGACAGTGTCTTGAAGGAGGATATAAGATGAACATCAACAAAAGCAAAACGAGGATAATGGAATGTAGTCGAATTAAATCGGGTGATGCTGCGGGAATTAGATTAGGAAAAGAGGCGTTTGAAGTAGTAATTGAATTGTGCGATTTGGGGAGCAAAATAACTGATGATGGTCGAAGTAGAGAGGATATAAAATGTAGACTGGGAATGGCAAGGAGAGCGACGAAGAGAAATTTGTTAACATCGAGTATTGATTTAAGTGTCAGTATTTGTACGGAGTGTAGCCATGTATGGAAGTGAAAGATGGACGATAAATGGTTTAGCCAAGAAGAGAATTGAAGCTTTCGAAATGTGGTGCTACAGAAGAATGCTGAAGATTAGATGGGTAGATCACATAACTAATGAGGTGTTGAATAGGATTGGGGGGAAGAGAAGTTTGTGGCACAACTTGACTAGAAGAAGGGATCGGTTGGTAGGACATGTTGTGAGGCATCAAGGGATCACCAATTTAGTATTGGAGGGCAGCGTGGAGGGTAAAAATCGTAGATGGAGACCAAGAGATGAATACACTAAACAGATTCAGAAAGATATAGGTTGTAGTAGGTACTGGGAGATGAAGAAGCTTGCACGGGATAGAGTAGAATGGAGAGCTGCATCAAACCAATCTCTGGACTGAAGGCCACAACAACAGCAACGTCCTAGATATTGAAAGTTTGGGTTCTTCACTATCTGGATTAATTTAGGTGCTTATTGTATTCATTGTTCTCAAAACGTCTGCGTTTGACACTCTCTGAGTCCAAAGCATTCCCAGGATCCGCCTATAAAGCAACATTGCAAACGCCTCCAGTTTCTTCTCTGCGTTGTAAGATACATATCTCTACGGCATATAAGAGGACAGAATATACACAGCAGTTTCACCCATTCTACGCGCAGTGGTTAGCACACTGAACGTGCAGTCGAGAGGACGACGGTTCAAAACCCGTGTCAGGTCATCCTGATTTAGGGTTTCCGTGATTTCCTTAAATCGCTCCAGGCAAATGCCGGCATGGTTCCTCTTAAAGGACACGGCCGATTTCCTTCCCAATCTTTGGCACAATACGAGCTAGCGCTCCGTCTGTAATGACCTCGATGTCGATGGGACGTTAAACCCAATCTTCTTTCCTTATCCTTTATACACTTCTTCGGTTTATAAGTAAGTTTACTCCTGTAATATTTTCCTTATTTACGACCACGAGTTTTGTCTCTGTGGTGCTCATCTCAAGCCCATACTGACTGCTGATTATTACGGTTCTATCCATTAATAACTGTAACGCTTGAATAGTGTCAGAAAATACAATAGTATCACCAGCGTGTCAAATGCTGTTTAATCTTATCCCATTTATCAAAAGTCCTCCTCCTCCTCCTTCTTCTTCCAGGCCTTCTCTAAATACGAATTGTGAGTATACATTAAATGGTATGGGTGACAAGATACATTCCTGCCTTACTACCCTGAGAATTTTCACTGCTTCAGTGTGTTCTCCATCAACACGCAACACCGCTGTTTGACTCCAATTGTTGATGATTCGCAGATCTCTTTTCTCCATTCGAATATTTCTCAGACTCTCCGTCAATTTTACTCTATCAATAGTCTTCTGAATCCTTACAGTGTCCAGTACAAGGTGTTTAGCGCTATTTATGCATTCTCTTGACGTCACACTGGTATTCTAGTGAAACCCGTACAAGTTTAAGCCTGTGCGCTATAATGGTGATGGCTTTATCACAGGAAGCAACACAGAGTTATGTAGCTCATACTAGCCAGTTCCACACACAAAACATTATTTACAAAATTTGCAAGTTTTTTTTAGGGCTAGTGATTGCATTATCTTTGTTCTGTTTTTGTGTAAGTATTTTAGTTTGTTACGAGCCTGCTGTCTGATATTATTCCATAAAGTTACTCGACACATGTGTGCACAATGATGATTAATTTAAGTTCTCTTACTGGTTATTCTGTCCAGCATCTTGGACTTTATTTGTTCGGTGTGACTTAAATTTGATACATACGTCAATTATGCCATAGATTTTTGGTAATAGATATTTGAAGTGTGATTTAGTTCCGTTATTATTTGAATTGTAGGTATTGGCGTTTCAACACACAAGATTTTTCCACCACTGATTTGAGAATTTATTGAACGAGCACCAGTTGACATTTTTAAGATTACTGTGGTCATTTTAATAAAAATCTTATGATACTAATTTACGTAATATTTTTAGTGACAGCGATTCAGTAAGGAAAATGTCAGATAATGAATCTGTTTGACTGCCAAAATATATTTCCACTCCTACTGCCTACGCTACTGCCCTTCCTAACGTACCACTCTTCCTATGTTGGAGTAAGCACTTCATTTCTGTAACTACTACGCCCAACACCCTGTACAAACTATTTTTTCCCATATTTTGGTCGCTGTCTGCCCGTAGTCTTTTTCTTCTGCTGCTCCTTCCGGTACCTAGTTAATCATTCCTGGATGTCGCACTAGCCTGCCCTTCCCCTGCTGCCTTCTCACCTACGCTTATGTCTACACAGTAGTTGAGATAGGGATGCCAGTTCAAATCCCCCTCTTTGCGTTCTCTGTCGTTTCCCTGATCCACTGCCGTTCCCTCATAAACGACTCAGCCGATTTCCTTCCCCAAGGTGAGCTCCATATCTAATGATCTCGCAGGATTTATATCATAATTTGTCAGCTTAATTTTTAACGTTATCACGATGACATCACACTTCAAATACTTCTAGAAGGTACACGGCTCATGTTGTTTGTAGTTCAACGATGCTGGACGGTCAATACCGCGGTTCGATCGCGTCCGCATTGTTACTTTGTGCCAGGGACGTCTCTCAACAAGGGAAGTGTCCAGGCGTCTCGGAGTGAACCAAAGCGATGTTGTTCGGACATGGAAGAGATACAGAGAGACAGAAACAGTCGATGACTTGACTCGCTCAGACCGCCCAAGGGCTACTAATGCAGTGGATGACCGCTACCTACGGATTGTGGCTTTTCATGCCGCCACAGTACGTGGTGTTACAACAGTGCGCAATAAGCTACATGATGAGCAACTTCACTCCCGACGTCCATGGCGAGGTCCATCTTTGCAACAACGACACCATGCAGGACGGTACAGATGGGCCCAACAACATGCCGAATGGACCGCTCAGGATTGGCATCACGTTCTCTTCACCGATGAGAGTCGCATATGCCTTCAACCAGACAATCGTCGGTGACGTGTTTGGAGGCAACCCGGTCAGGCTGAACGCCTTAGGCACACTGTCCAGCTGGTGCAGCAAGGTGGAGGTTCCCTGATGTTTTGGAGGGGGGGGGGGCATTATGTGGGGCCGACGTATGCCGCTGGTGGTGATGGAAGGCGCCGTAACGGCTGTACGATACGCGAATGCCATCCTCCGACCATATCGGCAGCATATTGGCGATGCATTCGTGTTCGTGGTCGACAATTTGTGCCCCCATCGTACACATCTTGTGAATGACTTCCTTCAGGATAACGACATCGCTCGACTAGAGTAGCCTGCATGTTCTCCAGACATGTTTTCGAAAGTGCCTGGGATAGACTGAAAAGGGCTGTTTATGGTCGACGTGACCCACCAACCACTCTCTGAGGGATCTACGCCGAATCGCCGTTGAGAAGTAGGACAATCTGGCCCAACAGTGCCTTGATGAACTTGTGGATAATATGCCGCAAGGAATACAGACATGCGTCAATGCAAGAGGACGTGCTACTTGGCATTAGAGGTACCGGTGTGTACAGAAATCTCGATCACCACCTCTGAAGGTCTCGCTGTATGGTCGTACAACATGCAATGTATGGTTTTAATGAACAATAAAAAGGGCGGAAATGATGTTTTGCTGATCTCTATTCCAATTTCTATACAGGTTCTGGAACTCTCGGAACCGAGGTGATGCAAAACTTTTTTTATTGTGTATTATCACGTAGTTTCTTCTCAGCGATGGACTTTTCACATACAGTACTGTTTTTACACATGAACTTAGACCACTTCCAAATTACAAAACGTCTGTTCATCAGCGTAATTATTTCCTTACTATAGTCCGATTAAAATTATTTGACAGTTGACATCTTCACTTGCAATTACAGTGTTGCCACATCGGCTGCCGGCTACTGGTCGGTTACAGGCGACTCACAAATACGCCCCATCAAATGCTGTTAACGTGTAACGTGAAGCAATGTTGGAAGCGGCCGATGCGAGATGCTCTGTCAACAGCTGCTTTTAACCGACCAGTGACTGAACTGCGCCAGGCGAAGGGTTTTGTAGTCCCGAACTTAAAGAACTTAAACTCATGTCCAAACTTAACCATAACCTCGTGATGTGCAACGTGTCAGAGAAAATATGGCGGTCAACAATCTGCCGCGGAACTACAATCACGATCGCTCTTTTCACGACCATTAAAGCTAATCTCTACGAACAAAACTCAACAAAAAATTTCGTTTTCAGTGCTAAAAGCAAACTGTAATTTCTCACTATCATTGCTTGCCCAAACTGTCCCCATACCGGCTACACGAGCTGCCGCGTTACCAACCGATGAGCAGTCCCTAGTTGCAACTTTGTTGCAGATTACAAGCAACATAGATTTCATACGAAAAAAAAAATGATAGGAAGAAAACAAGAGCAAATACCACGATGCAAAAAAAAAAGAGCGAGTAATTATTATAAATAAAAAATTACATTTAAATCAATTAATTGAACAAAAATAATTAAGTCTTTTTATTTAGAAATAAAAATATTTCACAACATTTCACGAGATTCGAACCTACGTCGTTCAACTCGTCGGGTTTATTCGCTACCACTAAGCTACGCCAACACATTGCCTTAGACTGCTGTGTTTATGGCTCCGATGACACAGTTGCAGCAATGAATCGCAGCCTCCTAAAATCCTAATTTACGCAATGTCATGCGAATCTTGTCTACTGCAAGCCTATCTCTGTGACTACAAGAACTCTGTGTCGCCGAACTGCGTCCTTGAAGGAAGAATCCAGTACTGTCTGGTTACTGATGTGTAGGTTAAAATGGATCAAAGGGCTCTAAACACAATGGGACTTAATATCTGAGGTCATCAGTCCCCTAGAATTATAACTACTTAAACCTAACTAACCTAAGGACATCACACACATCCATGGCCGAGGCAGGATTCGAACCTGCGGCTGCAGCAGCAGCGCGGTTCCGGACTGAAGCGCCTAGAACAGTTCGCTCACAGCGGCCGGCTGCTGTGCAGGAAAGGTGTGTAGTTTGTTAGCATCGTTTTGTGTGTGTGTGTGTGTGTGTGTGTTTTGTTTCTACTGTGGTTATCATATGTAACGAAATACGAAATAGAAGGGGCAGACCTAGGCTTTGGGATCCAGACACACCGAGAAAGAAAACCGAACAAGGAATTGCAAGGGAAATGACCAATTGTTGTGGTAGTTTGGCAACGGCGATCGATTCGGGAGTGACAATGAGCGCTCTTGACGTGCTAAGTGTCAACTATCAAGCAATTTTAATCTGACTAATGGGTAGCTCTGAGGGATGAAGTAGTACAGGCAGCAGAGGATCCAGTAGGTAAAAAGACGAGGACTAGTGGAAATCCTTAGGTAACAGAAGAAATACTGAATTTAACTGATGAAAGGAGAAAATACAAAAATGCAGTAAATGAAGCAGGCAAAAAGGAATACAAACGTCTCAAAAACGAGATCGACAGGAAGTGCAAAATGGCTAAGCAGCGATGGCTAGAGGACAAATGTAAGGATGTAGAGGCTTATCTCTCTAGGGGTAAGATAGATAATGCTTACCGGAAAATTAAAGAGACGTTTGGAGAAAAGAGAGCCACTTGTATGAATATCAAGAGCTCAGATGGAAACCCAGTTCTAAGCAAAGAAGGGGAAGTAGAAAGGTGGAAGGAGTATATAGAGGGTCTATACAAGGGCGATGTACTTGAGGACAATATTATGGAAATGGAAGAGGATGTAGATGAAGATGAAATGGGAGATACGATACGGCGTGAAGAGTTTGTCAGAGCACTGAAAGACCTGAGCCGAAACAAGGCCCCTGGAGCAGACAACATTCCATTAGAATTACTGACAGAAAGCAGGTGTTGACAGATGTGAAAATTACCGAACTATCAGTTTAATAAGTTACAGCTGCAAAATACTAACACGAATTCTTTACAGACGAATGGAAAAACTGATAGAAGCCGACCTCGGGGAAGATCAGTTTGGATTCCGTAGAAATGTTGGAACACGTGAGGCAATACTGATCTTACGACTTATCTTAAAAGAAAGATTAAGGAAAGACAAACCTACGTTTCTAGCATTTGTAGACTTAGAGAAAGCTTTTGACAATCTTGACTGGAATACTCTCTTTCAAATTCTAAAGGTGCAGGTGTAAAATACAGGGAGCGAAAGGCTATTTACAATTTGTACAGAAACAGATGAGACTGGAGCGGCATGAAAGGGAAGCAATGGTTGGGAAGGGAGTGAGACAGGGTTGTAGCCTCTCCCCGATGTTATTCAATCTGTATATTAAGCAAGCAGTAAAGGAAACAAAAGAAAAATTCGGAGTAGTTATTAAAATCCATGGAGAAGAAATAAAAACTTTGAGGTTCGCCGATGACATTGTAATTCTGTCAGAGATAGCAAAGGACTTGGAAGAGCAGTTGAACGGAATGGACAGTGTCTTGAAAGGAGGATATAAAATGAACATTAACAAAAGCAAAATCAGGTTAATGGAATGTAGTCGAATTAAATCGGGTGATACTGAGGGAATTAGATTAGGAAATGAGACGCTTAAAGTAGTAAAGGAGTTTTGCTATTTGGGGAGCAAACTAACTGATGATGGTCGAAGTAGAGAGGATATAAAATGTAGACTGGCATTGGCAAGGAAAGCATTTCTGAAGAAGAGAAATTTGTTAACATCGAGTATAGATTTAAGTGTCAGGAAGTCGTTTCTCAAACTGTTTGTATGGAGTGTAGCCATGTATGGAAGTGAAACATGGACGATAAATAGTTTGGACAAGAAGAGAATAGAAGCTTTCGGAATGTGGTGTCACAGAAGAATGCTGAAGATTAGATGGGTTGTCACATAACTAATGAGGAGGTATTGAATAGAATTGAGAAGAGGAGTTTGTGGCACAACTTGACAAGAAGAAGGGACCGGTTGGTAGGACATGTTCTGAGGCATCAGGGGATCACAAATTTAGCATTGGAGGACAGCTTGGGGGGGGGGGGGTAAAAATCGTAGAGGGAGACCAAGAGATGAATACACCAAGCAGATTCAGAAGGATGTAGGTTGCAGTAAGTACTGGGAGATGAAGAAGCTTGCACAGGATAGAATAGCATGGAGAGCTGTATCAAACCAGTCTCAGGACTGAAGACAACAACAACAACAATAGTTCCCTCCACGGGGCGCGGCTGATACTCGAGGATGTGAACTTACACCACGCACGATTCCGCTAACTTTTGCATTTCACAAGTCGTCTGCACTATTACGCGGTACTCATGCGTACACACACACCACCGGTAACATAAACTTCAATCTTTTGTCGCCACTTGCCGCTGCATGGCTCCGACAAGCGATGCCACCGCCCACACCTTTCTACAGTGAATTCGGACCGTCTTCTGTTCAGGCGCCAGCGGCCACGGCCAGCGCTCCGAAACCAATGCACGCTAACCGCGCCAGCGCAGCTATCGCTATCAAAGATAAGATACGTAGCTTACGAGGTCCGAGCCTTGTTTACACACGCAAAGAGACGATAACAGAACTTATATGCAAATCTGTGGATGGAGGACAATTTTGTTGTCTCGCCGCTACTGGCAAAATTGAGAGAACACGGTCTACTGGGCAGTACAACAATTGCACTGCCTGGAGGCAGTGCGTGTATGGAAGCACAGAGAGAGTTGATTTCCAGTCGCTCCACTCGTGAGTGGAATAAGTCAGGGGTGGCTAATACTAGCGCAAGGTAGACCCCGCTATTCACTGTACATTAGCCTGCGAGATATGTTTGTAGAAAAGCACACGTAGCGTCAGAAATTCAACAGATTCAGTAACTAGTCCCAGCAGACGAGAACATAAATACACCAGGAAGTATACGACGGTGAGTTAAATGAAAACCTTAAATTTGCAATAACAAATCGAAATTTCGCGCCGTTATCCTGTAAGTTGGTAAGCGTGCAGAATGGCCTGTAGGTGGCAGCATAGTGCAGGTGCACACATACCGTAGCAGTATCAGTATAAAGATGGCCGCCCCACTTGCGGCTTGCACCAGGGAAGAACAGCGTTCTGTTATTCGGTTTCTGCCTAGTGAAGGTGTGAAACCTATTGAAATTCATAGACGAATGAAGGTTCAGTACGGTGATGCATGTTTGTCGCATCAGCAAGTCTACGAATGGAGTAGGAAGTTCGCAAATGGTGTGACTTCAGTGGAAGTTGCTTCTCGTCCAGGTCAGGCACAACGAGTTGTGACTCCACAGAACATTGCAGCAGTTGAAAGAAACACCGCCTAGTGACATTGAATGACATTCCAGCGTGTTTGCAGATTAGTCATGGATCAGCACACCACATTGTGCATGATGTGCTCCAGTTTCACAAAGTGTCTGCAAGATGGGTGCCACGGCAGCTGACTCCTGAAATGAGAGAACGTGTTGATGCTTGTGAAGAACTTCTTCGGCGCTTTGAACGAGAAGGTGATGGCTTCCTTGCAAGAATCGTTACTCGGAACGAAACCTGAGTTCACTTCCACCAACGGGAAACGAAGAGAGCGAGCAAGGAATGGCGCCATTCCTCATCACCTAAACCAAAGAAGTTTCGAACAGAGCCATCAGCAGGGAGGGTTATGCTGACTCTTTTGGAACGAAAAAGGCGTCATTTTGGAGCATTACATGCGTAGAGGGACCACTGTCACCAGTGCATCGTACACAGATCTAACAAAAAATTCATCTGCGGCCTGCAATCAAATCAAAGCGACGTGGATTGCTGTCAGCAGGTGTCCTTTTGCAACATGACAATGCAAGGCCCAAGACTGCCCGTACAACAATGGCAACAATCACAGACCTGCATTTTGAGTGTCTTCTTCATCCACCATACTCACCAGACCTTACACCAAGTGATTTCCATATGTTTGGACCACTCAAAGACGCAGTGGGAGCAAAGAAGTTCCGTTCTGATGAAGAGGTATGCCACGCGGTGCACGGATGGTTGCGCGGACTAGTAAAAGAATTTTTTTTCTAAAGGAATTTATGCACTTTGTAAGCGATGGAGGACTCGCATTGAGCGTGGGGGAGATTATGTTGAAAAGTGATACAACTTTGTACCACTTCCGGGCAATAAATAATATTTTAAAAATATTTAAGGTTTTCATTTGACTCGCCTCGTACAACCAAACTATTCCTATCTTAACGACTGTTTTAGGAGTCCTTGTCCGAATGTAGAGATAGAGGGGTGGACAAAACTATGAAAAGACGACAAACATAACACATTACCGCGTCTTGGCGTCGTTTTGGTGCTGACAGCTTCCACGAGAGCGACCTATATCTCTGACGTCGATCTGTTGTAGAATTTTAGAACATGTTTTTTGCTCGAGTATCATGGCGTTTTTGGAAACCCAGAATCTACTATGTAGGAATCAACATGGATTCCGGAAAAAATGGTTCAAATGGCTCTGAGCACTATGCGACTTAACTTCTGAGGTCATCAGTCGCCTAGAACTTAGAACTAATTAAACCTAACTAACCTAAGGACATCACACACATCCATGCCCGAGGCAGGATTCGAACCTGCGACCGTAGAGGTCGCTCGGCTCCAGACTGTAGCGCCTAGAACCGCATGGCCACTCCGGCCGGCATGGATTCCGGAAACAGCGATCGTGTGAGACCCAACTCGCTTTATTTGTTCATGAGACCCAGAAAATATTAGATACAGGCTCCCAGGTAGATGCTATTTCTCTTGACTTCCGGAAGGCGTTCGATACAGTTCCGCACTGTCGCCTGATAAACAAAGTAAGAGCCTACGGATGATTGAAGAGTTTTTAGCAAACAGAACACAGCATGTTGTTATCAATGGAGAGACGTCTACAGACGTTAAAGTAACCTCTGGCGTGCCACAGGGGAGTGTTATGGGACCATTGCTTTTCACAATACATATAAATGACCTAGTGGATAGTGTCGGAAGTTCCATGCGGCTTTTCGCGGATGATGCTGTAGTATACAGAGAAGTTGCAGCATTAGAAAATTGTAGCGAAATGCAGGAAGATCTGCAGCGGATAGGCACTTGGTGCAGGGAGTGGCAACTGACCCTTAACATAGACAAATGTAATGTATTGCGAATACATAGAAAGAAGGATCAAACACTGGTAGCAGTTACTTCTGTAAAATATCTGGGAGTATGCGTACGGAACGATTTGAAGTGGAATGATCATATAAAATTAATTGTTGGTAAGGCGGGTACCAGGTTGAGATTCATTGGGACTGTCCTTAGAAAATGTAGTCCATCAACAAAGGAGGTGGCTTACAAAACGCTCGTTCGACCTATACTTGAGTATTGCTCATCAGTGTGGGATCCGTACCAGATCGGGTTGACGGAGGAGATAGAGAAGATCCAAAGAAGAGCGGCGCGTTTCGTCACAGGGTTATTTGGTAACCGTGATAGCGTTACGGAGATGTTTAGCAAACTCAAGTGGCAGACTCTGCAAGACAGGCGCTCTGCATCGCGGTGTAGCTTGCTCGCCAGGTTTCGAGAGGGTACGTTTCTGGATGAGGTATCGAATATATTGCTTCCCCCTACTTACACCTCCCGAGGAGATCACGAATGTAAAATTAGAGATATTCGAGCGCGGACGGATGCTTCCCGGCAGTCGTTCTTCCCGCGAACCATACGCGACTGGAACAGGAAAAGGAGGTAACGACAGTGGCACGTAAAATGCCCTCCGCCACACACCGTTGGGTGGCTTGCGGAGTATAAATGTAGATGTAGATGTAGACATTCACATCTACAGTGACTTTTGCAGCTGTCGTCACCTCTTTTTCGTCACAATTTTCTTCGTTGACCGTCCGCCACCATCAGCCTACACATACTTCCGTCCGCGATGTGGCTTAGCGTATGCTGTTTTTCCTCGTTCCCTGTGTGCGGTACAAGTACTTGATACGGTGCCTCTCGACACGGCAAACACATCGGCTGTCTGGGTTACGGAAGCGCTCGCCATACGACCACCAGCAATTTGCCAACGTTCGAAGTCACTTAGCTCCGACAGAGCGCACTCACAACTACACAGAACACTATCCTAACCTCTACACACTCTGCAATGTATTGAGGACGTTGCGCAAGTGCCTTCCTCGGTGAAACACAACACTGTAACATGTAAGCTTTGCTGTCATCTGCATTTATGATCCAGCGTCTATTTCTGGCGGTGTTTCCATATTTTCGTCCAACCCACTGTTTGTGCCAAGTGTACTAATATACGAGGGTTGTCCACAAATAAATACCCCCCCCCCCCATTTTTTCTTCAACATTTATTTATTCCACACAATGAACTTAACACACATGAAAGATGGGTGTTTTATTTACGTCCGCTATTTCTCCACGTAACCTCCTTCCACTCCTATGGGCTTCCTACAGGGAGACACAAGGGTGTGTATGCCCTGTCGGTACCAGTCCTTAGTGTGGACACGAATGCATTTCTCCACAGTGTTAATCACCTGCTCGTCGTGCTCAAAATGTCTTCCAGGGATGTTATACTTTAATAGCCTACACAAGTGGAAGTCTGAGGGAGCTGGGTCGTGGCTGTAGATTGGACGGGTTAACACTGTCAGAGCCCGTTTCGTAATGTGTACTGAAGTCCTCAAAGTTTGGGTGAGGCCGAGCGTTATCATGTTGAAATACAACATGCCCTGGGTTGCTATGGCCAGCTGCCGAGCTGTAATGTGTCTATCTTCGCAAACAAGAATAATACCGCGCTACTAGACGTTAAGGTGTCACAGCCGTGCATAGTCTCCCCGATCCCTGCAAATCGCGGAGCTCCGCCTAACTGTCTTCGGTGGCTTCAACCCCTGTGCCCGGCGACCAGCTGTACTCCAGCCGACTGTAGATTTTCCACAGACGCCTCGAGAACGGTTTGTGAATGCTCCCCATTGTTTATTTCTCCGCCACGAGAAATTGAAAGACAACACATTGCTTCAACCGTACTTCGCCCACAAACGCCACTGTAAAACATTGCAGCAAGTTTTGCGAGTGCATTCAGGAAACTTCAAAGAATTCATGCCTAATGTTTCACATTCGAAAATTTGTTAACGGCTGATAAAAAAAGAAGGTGAATTACTTTCTGGACGATCCTCGTATAACGTACATTGAAAAATTGTATGAAAGCATTGTTAACCCCGAAACTGATGTCTAAACTAAAACTAAACTAAACTAAACGCCTTCCGAACAGGCCATGAAGGCCCGACGGTATCGACCGGCCGCCGTGTCATCCTCAGCCCACAGGCGTCAATGGATGCGGATATGGAGGGGCATGTGGTCAGCACACCGCTCTCCCGGCCGTATGTCAGTTTACGAGACCGGAGCCGCTATTTCTGAATCAAGTAGCTCCTCAGTTTGCCTCACAGGGGCAGAGTGCACCCCGTCTGCCAACAGCACTTGGCAGACCGGATGGTCACCCATCCCCGTGGTAGCCCAGCCCGACAGCGCTTAACTTCGGTGATCTGACGGGAACCGGTGTTACCACGGCGGCAAGGCCATTGGCAACGTCTAAATTAGTGAAGGCAATTCATAAATCTCTACAACTATGTGGTGAAAGGAAACGAAAGGCATATACATCAACTTAAAAACAACTTTAGGATCCGTAATTATCGTTTTCTTGTGACAGCGATCGTTTTCTCCTCCTTTTATCTTAACTGTCAACTTGTTTTGCTATGGAAACAGCTTATCTCGTCACTTGCCGTGACATGTCGACAGGACATACAGTGCAATAAAGTCTCGTTCGACCCAACGGTGGGTGCCACTTATCTGGGGCTAAGAGAAGAAGGTGAAAATTATTGAATGTACTACATCAACTAAACAAAGTTTTTTCTTTCAGACAGCACGATGCTAACGAAAGCAGCTTGCTCGCTAAACATGCCGTGCTTATTACATTCGTTAATACTGACTTAACCATGAATTTGAATCTGTTTTATTGTAACGTATCGTACCAGAAGAAGGACGACGTTGTTCGTGGAAGCTCTGTTAAGTACATTTAAAGAGTCTGGTTTCGAGGAAAAAGTCTGACCGATTCTGCTGCCAATGTTGTATAATGGGCAGACGTATGTAAACTAGACAAATGGAAAAATAGTGGAGCCGGCCGTTGTGGCCGGGCAGCTGTAGGCGCTTCAGTCTGGAACCGCGCGACTGCTACGGTCGAGGCTCTCTCTCCCCGCCGCAGCCGCAGTGGTCGACAACCCCACGACGGCTACCGCAGTCCACTTCACCCCTCTGACGCCCCACATCGAACCACTCTTACAGCGTTATTATGCGGTTCGGCCCCAGGTGCCCCCCCCTCCCCCTCCAGGGAACGTCTCACACCAGACGAGAGTAATGGTGGTGTACGCGTACGTGGAGAACTTGTTTGCGCAGTAATCGCCGACATAGTATAGCTGAGGCGGAATAAGGGGAACCAGCCCTCATTCGCTGAGGCAGATGGAGAACCGCCTAAAAACCATCCACAGACTGGCCGGCTCACCGGACATCGACACAAGTACGCCGGGCAGATTCGTGCCGGGGACCAGGCGCTCCTTCCCACTCCGGAAAGCCGTGCGTTAGACAGCACGGCCAACCGGGCGGGCTATTTGTGTGATATAAGTATACATTAGCAATTTTCAGATTTTTTTTTCCTTAACTTTTACTGTGCAGCCTCTTTTCTTCCCAATTTTCATGGTTTTACGTCAACCGCAAGCACACTGTACGTTTTCATGAGTGAGTTTTCGAATATCAAAATACGTGACGTAAATGGCCGTATGCTTTGACTTACAATGACTTCAATTTTTTACGTCACCATCAGACGTAACATAAATTCCAGCTTGATACGTCTACCCGTTTCTAAATGGTGCAAATGGCTCTAAGCACTAAGGGTATTAACATCTGAGGTCACCAGTCCCTTTAAGAACCACTTAAACCTAACTAACCTAAGGACATCACACACATCCATGCCCGAGACAGGATTCGAACATGCGACCGTAGCAGCAGCGCTGTTCCGGACTGAAGCGACTAGAACCGTTTGTAAGAAAACGGAGTCTTAACATGCGGACGAACAGAGAGACACAGAGATAAGAAGTGACAAAAAAAACGTTTATCAGCAGCGCGAATAATAAAGTGTTTCGTGTCATAAAATTACAAATTTACTGTTCTCGAATTTTTTCCTTTGGTTGTACATTGAAACCTTTCTTTTTGCCAAATGTCATTATTCTAGGCCAACATGAAGTACCCAACACTTTATGGTGAGTGATGTTTGCGAGTATCGAAATATGTGACATTAAAGGCCGAATCTATTGATTTCATTGACTTGGAAGTTTCAATGTTTTGCACCGCCAGGGGACCATAAACGTCAGTATGTGATATAAATATCAACTTGTTACGTATATCAGGTATATTGTATTCCTGATATACGTCAACGGCTTTCTCAGTAGTGTTACTCATGGTGAAAAAATTCTCTTAGCTGATGACAGCAATATTATAGTCACTGAGAAAACAAAAGAACTCTTTGCAGAGAAGCAAATGAAGCTCTCAAGGGAGTTTACGATTGGCCAATAAGCAATAAAGTGACATTGAAAAATAAAGAAAATTAATGACATGAATTTCAGTTTGAAGAGGGAAAACGAGGATGTTAGATTAAATGTACAGGGCACCTCTATAGACTGTGTAACAAATGCAAAATTTCTAGGAATGAATACTGATTCTGAGTTGAAGTGGTGTGAACACACAAAGGTACTTGCAAACAGAATGTCATCAGCAAGTTATGTCCTTAAATTCCTATCATCAGTGTGTAACATGCAGTATTTTTTAGTTACAAATTATTCATATGTACACTCAATTCTTAGCTATGGCATTCTTTTTTGGGGAACAAATTCACAAAATATGAACACAATTTTCAACCTCCAGAAGAGAGCCATAAGAATAATAACCAAAAATTGTGCCGAAGTGGCCGTGCGGTTAAAGGCGCTGCAATCTGGAACCGCAAGACCGCTACGGTCGCAGGTTCGAATCCTGCCTCGGGCATGGATGTTTGTAATGTCCTTAGGTTAGTTAGGTTTAACTAGTTCTGAGTTCTAGGGGACTAATGACCTCAGCAGTTGAGTTCCATAGTGCTCAGAGCCATTTGAACCTTTTGAACCAAAAATTGTAGTCGAGCTCATTGTAAAGATCTGTTCAAAACACTGGGGATTTTAACTGCACCATGTGAATACATTTACCAGTCAGTTGTACACATCAAATATGAGATTGGTAATTACTGTCCAAACAGCTCTGTCCATGACCACGGGACAAAAGATAGACTCAACTTACGTTTACCAAGGAAAAATAAACATAAAACTCGAAACAGCATTTCCTTCCAAGTTATAGAACTGTACAATAAATTACCAAAAGAGTTTAAAGACACTGCAAAAATATACTTATTTTAAAAAGGTAGCTAAAAAGCACCTGTTATGCAATACATTTTATACATTGAAAGATTACTTAGATAAAACAGAGAAGTGGTTTAATAAAAATATGTTATGCAAATAAATAATAATAATGATTATAAAACATCCAACATTACACGTAACACCTTCACGTTTCCCCCCTTCTTTTTTACTTTCTAGAAATACTTATCCCTAAGCTATGCATTGCACACCTTTCTGAGCTCAACATCTCACTCATTATGGAAGAAGGCATAATGGATAAAATACGAGTGTACAAAACATCAGACCAGCTGTTTGACTGGACTGAGGAGTTCCTAGCTTACAGAACACAGTATGTTTTCTAAACGGAGAGAAATCATCAGATGTTAAATTAACTTAAGGCGTACTACAAGTGAGTGTTACAGGACCATTACTCTCCACAATATACGCTGTACCATTTTGCCAGACGCTTATAAGGCAAGGACCGCTCTGGGCATTTACAAAAACAATTATTATATGAAAACCGAGACCGGTACAGCAATCCTGAAATCAAATGTGGAATGGGTGGGGGGGGGGGGTTAATTATCTCCTAGAATTCTTGTAATTGAACAAAAGATTTTTTTGTCGACCCATACTGTTGTTGTTTGAAGTCAAACGTATTATCTACTCAGGACAGCGTCTCACTGTGTTGGCTGAAATGCACAGTGGCCTAGAGAGGGTAGATCTGTTGTTCGTGCGGGCTTTATTAAGAGCTGAAACTAGCTTCCCACGTCCGGTATGAAATAAGCAGCTTCTCTGCTCAATTACGCGTACACCTTGTTTCCGTCGAGCCATCAGCTGCCTCCCGTCTGAGTCATTCCTGTTTCGTTTGCAGCAACCGCTGTCACTCGTGCAATCACCGAAAGCTGTCGTAAACGGACGTGAACGCTCCTCCAGGACATTCCATCATTATCAGCGTTCGCTCCACGTTCTGACTTGCTGTTTGACGTCCGACGTAAGTAATATACGAGAAACAATCCGTGACTCGCTCAACATTTATCTGTCTGACGAAGAACGTTAAACAGCCAGGAGACATGTGTAGATCCCAATGTAACTCCTTACACGTACACACCCTCGGCGAGTACGTCAATTATGTGTGACAGCTAGGACGGTCACCAGAGTGCACTACTGTTGTTCGTATTTAGTGCTGTAACCAGGTCTGGTAGAATATAAAGGGTGACGAGAATGAGATTTTCACTCTGCAGCGGAGTGTGAGCTGATATGGAACTTCCTGACAGATTAAAACTGTGTGCCTGACCGAGACTCGAACTCGGGACCTTTGCCTTTTGCGGGCAAGTGCTCTTACCATCTGAGCTACACAAGCACGACTCACGACCCATCCTGACAGGTTCAATTTTGCCAGTACCTCGTATCCTACCTTCCAAACTTCACATAAGCTCTTTTGCAAACCTTCCAGTCTCGGTCCGGCACACAGTTTTAATATGTCAGGAAGTTCCATATCAGCGCAAACTCCGCTGCAGAGTGAAAATGCCATCATGGAAACAACCCCCAGGCTGTGGCTAAGCCATGCATCCGCAATATCCTTTCTTCCAGGAGTGCTAGTTCAGCAAGGTTTGCAGAAGAGCTTCTGAGAAGTTTGGAAGGTAGGAGACGAGGTACTGGCGGAATTGAAGCTGTGAGGATGGGTCGAGAGTCGTGCTTGGGTAGCGCAGTTGGTAGAGCACTTGCCCGCGAAAAGCAAAGGTCCCGAGTTCGAGTCTCGATCCGCCACACAGTTTTAATCTGCCACGAAGTTTCACACAGGATGACGGTTTGTAAAGCCCGAAGAGAAGCAGTGCAACCTTTCGCCGTCTGCGGGCGGGTTTTGTCTTGCTGAAATGTAAGCACAGGATGGCTTACAACGACGGGCAACAAAACGGGGCATAGAATATAGTGGACACAGCACTGTGCTGTAAGGGTCACAACCCATCTGGCTCTGCTATGAAATGAAATGACACGCGGCGCCCTCAGTCGTGATTGTGGGGCCGTATTGCGGGCGACAGTAGCGTTGGTGTCCCACCGCAGTCCGGGGTGTCTCCAGACAGCTCTTCGGCCTGGAATCTCATGGACTGGTGCAGGATTGTCTTCAGTGGTGAGTCCCGCTTCGAAATGAGTTCGGAAGAAGAGCGAAGATGTGTGTGGGGACGGCCAGCACAGAGGTGGCATACCATCCCGACCGTCGCCCGCCATACGGTCCGACATGTAGCGTGTAACACTTCACGGCTACATTCTTCCAGCTTTTTTCACTCCAATATTCATCGAGTAACAGCTATCCCTCTTGCACCAGATGCGGTAGAAACTGAACTGGTCACACTGGAGAATATTGCTAAAACTAATGGCTATAGGCCTCAGTCGGTAAGACAGATGTATAACAAGAAAATAAATAAAAATAATATTACGTCTTCCACCCTAGGGGATGCGTTAGATGACAAACAGGTGGCAACGACATCTATCCCTTACATAGGCAATATAAGTTAGAAATTGGGCAGTATTTTCGGAGCTCATAATTTCAGAGTCGCCTATTCTACTAATAATAGTTTACATAGGAATTTAATTCACTCCTTGCAGAGTAAGAGCGATAAACTTTCCCAATCAGGAGTATATAAAATTACATGCAAATGAGGTGAGCTCTGGGTCTCAGGTATAAAGAGCATATTCCTACTAGAAGCGGTGACGGTACCAAGGGCACTACTTATGCGGAACACCTTGTGCAAAAGGCTCATGCGCCGAGCCCTCCAGTTAATATCGAGTTACTTCATGCCGAGGTTAAGGGCTTAAAACTGGATGTTTTGGAAGAAAGCATCTGCAACATGCTAAAGACAATATCCTTAACGACCAACCCCTACGAAGAAATAGAAAATTTTTTGAAGGTTTCGCTCCTTTACTTTGTTCTTCATACTTGTAAATGTGATGATCTGGGGATTTTCACATGCGTGCGCTGACTGGCGAGCGAGGTTGCTCAAGCTGTTCATCTTCTTTCTTTTTATCCTCATTTTCCTTTTACGATGAAGGTGATTTTAGCCCGTTGAACACCTCACGTTTTATCCCTATATCTTTATTATCACGACGTCTTTAGATTACGTCCCCTCAGCCCCCCCCCCCCCCCCAGGCTAACTACTGGCTTTAGGTATAGTTTAGAGTTCCTCCTATTGTCATAGGTAGCTTCATATGTAAGTTTCCTTACTAGCATAAGCAACCGTGTGCGGTTATTTTTAGGTTTCATCTCCTGTTTAGCTCGTCTCTTGTTCTATCCATTTCATTTTTTGATATAGATTGATCCACGGTTGAGAATACATGGGCTATTTAGCCCCGAGCCATGTATAAACTTTCTCATATTTGTTTGCGCATGCGCATTCAAGTAACCTCCCGTGTCTTGCGCATGTGCATAGATAGCGGGCCACGCTTGTAAGTGAGCGACTGTTTGTAGCTGCAGTTTATGGCGGGTCATGGCCCATCGAGCATAGGCCGGTGTGAGGTGGAGCGTACACCATTAAGTTAAGTAGTGGTTTTGAGTTTGTACATATGTACTGTTTGTGTTTTCCTTCCATTTTTCGTTTATAAATGTATAGCCATGGTTTTCTTTTCATCATTGACAAAAGTCTTCTTTGGCACTTGTGGGTTTTATTGTTGTTCTGAAGAAGGTGTAGTTATCTACGCCGAAACCTGGGTTAACACTTAACACTAGGAGCTTTTTTCGCAATCGAGGCGGGTTTTTAGTTTTTTAATATATTGAGCAACGCGCTGCGATGTTCAAGGTTCATAAATAACTTTTGTGTTCTACCCTACGGCAGGTCTGGTCATGGGGGAAGTCTCATCAGAGAGGTTTACCGCATGAGCGTCTATGGAAGTGATTCCAGTGGTTGTTATCCGTTGCCTTCCACTGATGATGATCTCTGAGCGGAGAAAATCTCCGACCCAACAGGGAATCGAACCCGGGCCCTTGGCGTGGCAGACCACCGCGTCGACCACTCAGCTATCGGGGCGGACCGCCCGCCGTACAGCCGGACAAGAAGGAGTGGATGGTATAGGGTGCGATTGGATTTTATAGGAGGACCACTTTGGTTATCATCCGCGGCGCCCTAACAGTACAGCGGTACGTCGACGATATTCTACTGCCCCGTCTTGCTATCCTTCACGGCAAGCCATCCTGGGCTTACATTTCAGCAAGATAATGCCCGCCCGCGCACGGCGAGAGTTCCCACTGCTTGTCTTCGCGTTTGCCGAACCCTATACCGGCCAGCAAGGTTGCCAGATCTCTCCCGAATTGAGAAAGTTTTGAGCGTCATGGGCAGGGCCGTCCAACCAGGTCGGGATTTTGACGATCTAACGCGCCAATTGGACAGAATTTGGCACGATATCCTTGAGGAGGACATCAAAGAAATCTATCAATCAATGCCGAGCCAAATAACTGGTTGCATAAGGGCCAGAGGAGGACCAACGCGTTACTGACTTGCTCAAATTGTTACTATCTTTCTACTGAATAAATCATCCTAATTTTCTCAATTTATAATGATTTTCTTGTCTGTGTATGAACGTAACTTCTGCCGAATTCCGTCCCATTCGGATAATTTCATTGCAGCGCGTCCTTTTTTTTCCCTTTTTTTCTAAGAGTGTGTCATATCTTTCGTCGTATTAAAAATGAAATGTTCTAAGTGAATTGATTTTCATTGTTAAGTTCAGTTAGGTACTAAAGATGATGGTGTGGTACAGGGTCTGGGGATGGGTTGTACCAGCGAACACTCAAGGTTCAAATGGCTCTAAGCACTATGGGACTTAACATCTGAGGTCATGAGTCCCCTACACTTAGAACTACACTACTGGCCATTAAAACTGCTAGACCAACGAAGATGACGCGCTACAGACGCGAAATTTAACCGACAGGAAGAAGATGCTGTGATATGCAAATGATTAGCTATTCAGAGCATTCACACAAGGTTGGCGCCGGTGGCGACACCCAACGTGCTGACATGAAGAACGTTTCCAACCGATTTCTCATACACAAACAGCAGTTGGCCGGCGTTGCCTGGTGGAACGTTGTTGTGATGCCTCGTGTAAGGAGGAGAAATGCGTACCATCACGTTTCCGACTTTGATACAGGTCGGATTGTAGCCTATCGCGATTGCGGTTCATCGTATCGCGAAATTGCTGTTCGCGTTGGTCGAGGTCCAATGACTGTTAGCAGAATATGGAATCGCTGGTTTCAGGAGGGTAACACGGAACGCCATGCTGGATGTCAACGGCCTCGTATCACTGGCAGTCGAGATGACAGGCATCTTATCCGCATGGCTGTAACCTATCCTGCAGCCACGTCTCGATCCCAGAGTCAACAGATGGGGACGTTTGCAAGACAACAACCATCTGCAGGAACAGTTCGACGATGTTTGCAGCAACATGGACTACAGCTCGGATACCACGGCTGCGGTTACCCCTGACGCTGCATTACAGACAGGAGCGCCTGCGATGGTGTACTCAACGACGAATCTGGGTGCACGAAAGGCAAAACGTCATTTTTTCGGATGAATCCAGGTTCTGTTTACAGCATCGTGATGGTCGCATCCGTGTTTGGCGACATCGTGGTGAAGGCACATTGGAAGCGTGTATTCGTCATCGCCATACTGGCGTTATCACCCGGCGTGATGGTATGGGGTGCCATTGGTTACACGTCTCGATCACCTCTTGTTCGCATTGACGGCACTTTGAACAGTTGACGCTACATTTCAGATGTGTTACGACCCGTGGCTCTACCCTTCATTCGACCCCTGCGAAACCCTACATTTCAGAAGGATAATGCACAACCGAATGTTTCAGGTCCTGTACGGGCCTTTCTGTATACAGAAAATGTTCGACTGCTGCCCTAGGCAGCACATTCTCCAGATCTGTCACCAACTGAAAACGTCTGGTCAATGGTGGCCGAACAACTGACTCGTCAGAATACACCAGTCACTACTCTTGATGAAGTTGCATTGGCAGCAGTACCTGTCCACGCCATCCAAGCTCTGTTTGACTCAATGCTGAGGGGTATCTAAGCCGTTATTACGGCCAGAGGTGGTTGTTCTGGGTACTGTTTTCTCAGAATCTTTGCACACCAATTGCATGAAAATGTAATCACATGTCAGTTCTAGTAGTATAATGTATTTGTCCAATGAATACCCGTTTATCATCTGCATTTCTTCTTGATGTAGCAATTTTAATGGCCAGTAGTGTACTTAAACGTAAATAACCTAAGGACGTCACACACATCCATGGCAGAGGCAGGATTCGAACCTGCGACCGTAGCAGCAGTGCGGTTCCGGGCTGAGGCGCCTATGGCATCTCGGCCACAGCGGTCGGCTACGGTCAATCTAAAAGTATCGGAAAGGTTGGAATCACTGCTTCAGCCGGAAACAGCAGCTGCAGAAAGCAGGAGAGTTTAGCTTGTAGCGCCAGTTCCAGAAATTCCTTACGGCCTAGACAGAAGGGTTCCGCGTAGACGCGTGGGTGTCGGCGGGCGCCAGGTGCGCCGATTCTTTCGGCGAAGTCGTCCGCCGCGGTGAGAAGGGCCGCGTTTCTTCCGCTGCCCCGCCTCAGCGGCGGCGGGTAGCCGCGCATCGCCTGTTTGTTGCGATTAGGCCGGCCCGCGCCTGTGATCATGACGAATGAGCGCCCGCTTACGGCGCCAGATGCGCTGATAGCGTCAGCGCGTGGGCGACGGCTCAATGCGGCGCGCGCCGCGTAAACAGAAGAGGGCAGGGCGCGCCGCGCCGCGCTGCGCCAGCCGGTGTGAACCTGGCCGTGCGGCGGCGTCTCGCGGGCTGCACTCAAACAAGAAGCGGCCGCGATTGACGTCGGCCCACGAGGAGGACACGGCGAGTGTCGTAGCCATGTTGTTGTTGTGGTCTTCAGTCCTGAGACTGGTTTGATACAGCTCTCCATGCTACTATACCCTGTGCAAGCTTCTTCATCTTCCAGTACTTACTCCAATCTACATCCTTTTGAATCTGCTTGGTGTATTCATCTCTTGGTCTCCATCTACGATTTTTACACTCCACGCTGCCCTCCAATACTAAATTATTGATCCCTTGATGCCTCAGAACATGTCCTACTAACCGGTCCCTTCTTCTAGTCAAGTTGTGCCACAAACTCCTCTTCTCCCCAATCCTATTCAATACCTCCTCATTAGTTATGTGATCTACCCATATAATCTTCAGCATTCTTCTGTAGCACCACATTTCGAAAGCTTCTATTCCATTCTTATCCAAACTATTTACTGTCCATGTTTCACTTCCATACATGGCTACACTCCATACAAATACTTTCAGAAACGACTTCCTGACACTTAAATATATACTCGATGTTAACAAATTTCTCTTCTTGAGAACCGCTTTCCTTGCCATTGCCAGCCTACATTTTATATCCTCTCTACTTCGACCATCATCAGTTAGTTTGCGCCCGCATCTCGTGGTCGTGCGGTAGCGTTCTCGCTTCCCACGCCCGGGATCCCGGGTTCGATTCCCGGCGGGGTCAGGGATTTTCTCTGCCTCGTGATCGCTGGGTGTTGTGTGCTGTCTTTAGGTTAGTTAGGTTTAAGTAGTTCTAAGTTCTAGTGGACTGATGACCATAGATATTAAGTCCCATAGTGCTCAGAGCCAACCAGTTAGTTTGCTCCCCAAATAGCAAAACTACTTTAAGTGTCTCATTTTCTGATCTAATTCTCTCAGCATCACCCGACTTAATTCGACTACATTCCATTATCCTCGTTTTGCTTTTGTTGACGTTCTTGTTCTATCCTCCTTTCAAGACCCTGTCCATTCCGTGCAGCTGCTCTTCCAAGTCCTTTGCTGTCTCTGAGAGAATTACAATGTCATCGGCAAAACTCAAAGTCTTTATCTCTTCTCCATGCATTTTAATACCTACTCCGAATTTTTCTTTTGTTTCCTTTACTGCTGCTCAATATACAGATCGAATAACATGGGGGAGACGCTACAACCCTGTTTCTCCCTTCCCAACCACTTCTTCCCTTTCATGTCCCTCGACTCTTATAACTGCCATCTGGTTTCTGTACAAATTGTAAATAGCCTTTCGCTCCCTGTATTTTACCCCTGCCACCTTCAGAATTTGAAAGAGAGTGTTCCAGTCAACATTGTCAAAAGCTTTCTCCAAGTCTACAAATGCTAGAAACGTAGGTTTGCCTTTCCTTAATCTACTTTCTAAAATAAGTCGTAAGGTCAGTATTGCCTCACGTGTTCCAGTGTTTCTATGGAATGCAAACTGATCTTCCCCGAGGTTGGCTTCTACTAGTTTTTCCATTCGTCTGTAAAGAATTCGCGTTAGTATTTTGCAGCTGTGACTTATTAAACTGATAGTTTAGTAATTTTCACATCTGTCACACCTGATTTCTTTGGGATTGGAATTATTATATTCTTCTTGAAGTCTGAGGGTATTTCGCGTGTCTCATACATCTTGCTCACCAGATGGTAGAGTTTCGTCAGGACTGGCTCTCCCAAGGCCGTCAGTAGTTCTAATGGAACGTTGTCTACTCCCGGGGCCTTGTTTCGACTCAGGTCTTTTAGTGCTCTGTCAAATTCTTCACGCAGTATCATATCTCCCATTTCATCTTCATCTACATACTCTTCCATTTCCATAATATTGTCCTGAAGTACATCGCCCTTGTATACACCTCTATATACTCCTTCCACCTTTCTGCTTGCCCTTCTTTGCTTAGAAGTGGGTTTCCATCTGAGCTCTTGATATTCATGCAAGTGGCTCTCTTTCCTCGAAAGGTCTCTTTAATTTTCCTGTAGGCTGTATCTATCTTACCCCTAGTGAGATGAGCCTGTAGATCCTTACATTTGTTCTCTAGCCATCCCTGCTTAGCCATTTTGCACTTCCTGTCGATCTCATTTTTGAGAAGTTTGTATTCCTTTTTGCCTGCTTCATTTACTACATTTTTATATTTTCTCCTTTCGTCAATTAAATTCAATATTTCTTCTGTTACCCGAGGGTTTCTATATTTCTCAGAAACATCGCTCAGAAGGGTCCAAATAATGAACACATATCTCGGCTTATCCATAGATACACGACCGTTTCTGAGAAAACGACGGTCGAAGTTTTCGAGGCAATTTAGAAGCCGTTTAGCGAATAAACAGTCCAATCGCAGCGGTGACACAGTGGCTAGGTTCGCGGCTTCACACTTTTGCGTCTCATGTTCGAAACTACAGTATTATTTTTTATATTCATCTACCCACGTCAGTAGAAGATTACTATTCGAATGTTTCTCATTGTATATTGGAATAATGTAGTCGTTATTCGTCTACTAATTGCATATCAGGCGAATAAATGTACAAAAAAACAACAGAAAAAAAACAATAAATGAATGGAAAAATTCTTTGAAACTGTTTTAGGCGAAATTCGTGTAGTGTATCTTGGTTCATAATCAACTGCAAACGCCAGTTTTTGGAAAAGTGGTCCGTTACAAGTGGTTTTCCGACGAATTATTGCCAAACCGTGAAATCTCCAGGCCGGCCGGTGTGGCCGAGGGGTTATACGCGCTACGGTCTGGAACCGCGCGACCGCTACGGTCGCAGGTTCGAATCCTGCCTCGGGCATGGATGTGTGTGATGTCCTTAGGTTTTAGTAGTTCTAGGGGACTGATGACCTCAGAAGTTAAGTCCCATGGTGCTCGGAGCCATTTGAACCTATTGTAAAAGCGAGTTGTAATTTGAGAATTCGTACAACGCCCTTGTGTCCGCCAATTTGAGAAGAAACATTCGTGGTGTAACCTTCTATGGACATGGGTATAGTGAAAAAATTTAAATAAAATGCAAACAATAATCGGGTTTCGAACAGGGGACGCAGAAGTGAGAGATCGCGACGGTGGCGACTACGTCACCAGGTGTGCTGAACTAGTCGCGCGCTAAAATACATCTAAAGCACGTCGAATATGTTGACGGTCGTTTCCTCAGAAACGATAGAGTATCTACGGATAAGCCGAGATACCTGTTCGCTCACTTTGGCCCCTCTTCCATTGAGTGAAATTGAGGGAAATCGAGTAATGTCACTAGCCGTGTTCGCCTCGTCAGTACTGAGTAGTCGAAAAATGTACGCTATATTTACTATTGAACGGGGGATGGTGAAAGAATGGGAAAGGAAGGTTAGGAATGCGTGACTTGCAGCTGCTGCACCGGCACTGTGGGAATAAAATGGCAAAAGTTGAAGAGCGGTTGCCTTAACGGCTTCGGCCATCCGGGCACGCCTCTCGGGCGACCCCAAATCTCAATATATCGCATGCTGTAATGTAGAGTCCCTCGTGCATTAGACACTACTCACGAATTATTGATTCCGGTAGAAGTTCGGACGACTTTAGTGCATCCGCACAGAAACCTATATCAAGGAACCGTCGCGCTCTTACAGAAACGTATATATTTGAATGGTATCTGTTTTGTCGGACATGTCCGACAGAAAAGACACCACTGAAATATATACATTTGATACATCACACAACACCCCCTCTTCGAAGACGGGCCGTGGTAAAGCGTCCACTTCCGGGACACGGATGGGCGAACTGGCTCCGGACAGAATACACTTGGCGGGTTAACGACGAGAACCGGTTTGGCGACCAGCTAGGATGTGGTTTTCAAGCTGTTTCCCACATCTGACTAGGTGAATATCGTGCTGGTATCCACCTCCCGCCTCAGTTAAGGTCTGTGGGGATAAAAGCACACATAGGGCAATAGTACACTTTTCGCACCATACAGAAATTCTCTCTAGATCATTTTGTGACTGGAATTGATCGTCTGATAAGTTTACTCGACTGTAAATTACAGCGTCATCTGCAAACAATCTAAGGGGGCTGCTCAGATTATCATCTAGATCATTTATGTAAATCAGGAATAGCAGAGGGCCTATGACACTACCTTGCGGAACGCCAGATATCACTTCTGTTCTACTCGATGATTTACCGTCTATCACCTCGAACTGTGACCTTCTTTGAGAGGAAATCACGAATCCAGTCACACAACTGAGACGATACTCCATATGCACGCAATTTGATTAATAGTCGCTGGTGTGGAATGGTGTGAAAACCCCTCTGGAAATCTAGGAATATGGAATCGATCTGAGATCCCTTGTTGACAGCACTCATTACTTCATGGGAATAAAGAGCTAGCTGCGTTGCACAAGAACGATACTTTTTTAATCCGTGTTGGTGAAGTATCAATAAGTCATTTTCCAAGGTGATTCATAATGTCCGAGTACAGTATATGCTCCAAAATCCTACTGCAAATTGTGGTCAGTGATATGGGTCTGTAATTCAATGGATTACTCCTATTCCCTTTCTTGAATATTGGTGTGACCTGCGCTACTTTCCAGTATTTAGGAGCAGACTTTTCATCAAGTGAGCGGTTGTAAATGGTTCAAATGGCTCCGAGCACTATGGGACTCAACTGCTGAGGTCATAAGTCCCCTAAAACTTAGAACTACTTAAACCTAACTAACCTAAGGACAACACACACATCCATGTCCAAGGCAGGATTCGAACCTGCGACCGTAGCGGTCTTGCGGTTCCAGACTGTAGCGCCAGAACCGCTCGGCCACCAGCGGCCGGCGCGGTTGTAAATGATTGCTAAGAAAGGCGCTATTTTGTCTGCATACTCTGAAAGGAACCTGATTGGTATACCATCTGGACCGGAAGACTTACCTTTCTTAAGAGATTTGAGTTGTTTCGCAACACCTAAGATATCTGCTTTTATGTCACTCATGCTAACAGCTGTTCTGGTTTCGAATTCTGGTGACTATGTGGAAAAATGACAGCCTGTAGCCGGCCGAAGTGGCCGCGCGGTTCTGGGGCTGCAGTCTGGAACCGCGAGACCGCTACGGTCGCAGGTTCGAATACTGCCTCGGGCATGGATGTGTGTGTTGTCCTTAGGTTAGTTAGGTTTAAGTAGTTCTAAGTTCTAGGGGACTAATGACCTCAGCAGTTGAGTTCCATAGTGCTCAGTGCCATTTTTGACAGCCTGTAGATGAAATATTGCTCTACTTAGCTGTGCTGCTGTGATTTATGTTCCTCCTGTAGTTTACATGAATAAAAATAGGACCCTCGTAGTTTATAGGAGTGCCACGGCAGCAGGAGTAGTGCGCCAAGCGCCTGGAGCTCTTGAGCCTGTAAGACAGTGGATGGTGCGTCGCTGTACACTCTTCCGCAATCGTGGTGGTCGATGTTCTGAACAGTACCGGCAAGGAAACAGTTCTGCATTTGTAACGTACTCGACTCTTCACAGACAGAATAGAGGAAACACACTGTCACGAAAGTGTGTGTTTTGTCGGATGGTTGTTTCATTACTCTCTGTTGTGTGTAGTGCTTTTGGTTGTTACATACCACTTCACTGTTGTGATTGCGTTAAAAAATGGTTCAAATGGCTCTAAGCAATATGGAACTTAACATTTGAGGTCATCAGTCCCCTAGACTTAGAACTACTTAAACCTAACTAACCTAAGGACATCACATACATCCATGCCCGAGGCAGAATTCGAACCTGCGACCGTAGCAGCAGCGCGGTTCCGGACTAGAGTGCCTAGAACCGCTCGGCCACAGAGGCCGGCGATTGCGGTAACAGGCCGCATAAATAATTACTCTGTAATGAGTGGTGGAATCTGTGGATCAATTTACATCAAAATATTTAGAAGGTATCCCTGGACAACCTTTGAAAGATTGTCAGTGGGGCTCTGGTTCACCCTGTATATTGCCCTGCAGTATTACATACCTTAACGCTGATATGCCATTAGGCACCATAGCCTCTATTTAAAGGAAACAAAGTTCTTTTGCACTTTAAGGAAGGAATGCTTCAGCACGTTAAATGAAAAGACTTAAGCGATGTCTTCGTTGACAATCTGCCGTCAACCTAATCTCCTTGGGGTCGTTAAGTTTTAATGTTTCCTGCAGATTATTCTCAATGGAAGATTTTTCTGAAGACAGTAGCATCCTTAAGACTGTGATACAGAAGTAACTTGATAGTACAATCTTTGGCTGGTCAGCACATACAATCTTTCACAGATGAGAGCGGTTAACTTTCGTTAGTAACTCTGTTTTGTGAATGTTATGCGCCAACGTGATATATACAAGAAAGAGTTTTATACGTTGGACAATTGATGCTTGATGCTTCCTTTTTGCTTTTGACAGTGACTAATGGCATGTAAACTTTGCGGCTGAACACTACAGGGCAGTACACACTGAAGCGACAAAGCGTATTGAAGTACAGAGATAAGCAAACAGGCAGAATACGGCGCTGCGGTCGGCAACGCCTCTATAACACAAGTGTGTGGCGCAGTGGTTGGATCGGTTACTGCTGCTACAATGGCAGGTCATCAAGATTTAAGTCTAGATAGTCGGCACACGAGTGATGGCACACAGCATCTCCGAAGTAGCGATGAAGTGGGGATTTTTCCAGTACGACCTTTTCACGAGTATTCCGTGAGTATCACATATCCGGTTTCCCACGCCCGGGTTCCCGAGTTCGATTCCCGGCGGGGTCAGGGATTTTCTCTGCCTCGTGATGACTGGGAGTTGTGTGATGTCCTTAGGTTAGTTAGGTTTAAGTAGTTCTAAGTTCTAGGGGACTGATGACCATAGATGTTAAGTCCCATAGTGCTCAGAGCCATTTGAACATATCCGGTAAAACACCAAATCTCCAACACCGCTGCGGCCGGAAAAAATCCTGCAAGGACGGGACCAACGACGATTGAAGACAATTGTTCAGTGCAGATTTCAGAGCTGGGCCATCAGCAAGTGTCGGCGCGTGAACCATTAAAAGAAACAGCATCGATATGGGCTTTCGGAGCAGAAGGCCAACGCGTGTACTTTTGATGACTGCACGACACAAAGCTTTACGCCTTGCCTGGGCCCGTCAACACCGACATTGGACTGTTGATGACTGGAAACGTGTTGCCTGGTCGGACGAGTCTCGTTTCGAATTGTATCGAGCAGATGGATGTGGACGTGTACGGGTATGGAGACAAGCTGATAAATCCATGGACTCTGCATAGCAGAAAGGGACTGTTCAAGCTGGTGGAGGCTCTGTAATGGTGTGGGGTGCGTGTGGTTGGAGTGATATGGGACCCATGATACGTCAAGACACGGTATTGAGAGGTGACACATACGTAGGCAACCATTCTGATCACGTGCATCCATTCACGTCCATTGTGCATTCGGACGGACTTGGGCAATTCCAGCGGGGCAATGCGACACCCCACATGTCTAAAATTGCTACAGAGTGGCTCCAGGAACACTCTTCTGAGTTTAGAATGCCCACCAAACTCCCCAGTCACGAACGTTATTGAGCATATCTGGGATGCCTTGCAACGTGCTGTTCAGAGGAGATCTCCACCCCTCGTACTCTTATGAATTTATGGACAGCCCTGCCGAGTTCATGGTGTCAGTTCCCTCCAGAACTATCGCAGACATTAGTAAACTCCATGCCACATGTTCCGGCACTTCTGCACGCTCGCGGGGCCCTACACGATATTAGGCAGCTGTACCAGTTTCTTTGGCTCCTCAGCATACAAGGTGTTCGGAAACAGTCTGAAAAGCTTGTTAAGGTGAAGCAGGGTAGGTTGTGCTGAGAAATAATTGTTAAAAAATTCGATACGTTCCGCCGTTTCCTAATTAATCATGATTCAAGTTAGCCACTGAGGCCGTCGCACGCTTAGATTCAAGCGTCCCGTCAGATAGAATTAGTATCATAGTGTAGATGATAGCGCACGACACTGCTCAGCTCAGGTTCGATTCTTACTACCGTCCCATGTCCAATTTTTGTAGCTTTCTCTTCTTCGGTTTTAGGAAACACAAACGAAGATAACGTCTCTGACGTGCCGCTTTAATATGCGTGCACAACGGTTTGATTGGCTAACTTCAATGCCAGTTTCCTCGGAAACGGCACACAGGCCAACGTACCCTGCAACCCTTAACAAGCTTTTCAGAATGTTTTTGACCACCCTGTAGATGTGGATCTGGAGAAGAAAGGTGAGGATAAGCTGGAGTGAAAGAGTGTTGGTAAGATTTGGACAGAGAGCAAGTGCTGCAGGTTGTAAGACAAAGGAAGAAGAACTGGATGTGCCATTTGTTGAAAAAAAGAGCGGCTGCCAACCGACGCTTTGGAAGGACTAGTTCGTGGTAGGAGACTGAGAGGAGGGAAGAAATGCAAGATGATGGACGACCTCAAGAGAAGCGGAAATCAGCGTGGACCTGAAGATGAAGATAGGAGAGCATGGAGAGTTATGACGTGAAACCCGAACCATTGGCAGAACAGTGATGATAGTGATGACGACATGTGTCTCCGTATGTGTAGGTAATGATACACTATGTGATCAAAAGTATCCAGATACCTGGCTGAAAATGACTTACAAGTTCGTGCCGCCCTCCATCGGTAATGCTGGAATTCAGTGTGGTGTTGGCCCACCCTTAGCCTTGATGACAGCTTCCACTCTCGCAGACATACGTTCAATCAGGCGCTGTAATGTTTCTTGGGGAATGGCAGCCCATTCTTCACGGATTTCTGCACTGAGGAGAGGTATCGATGCCGGTCGATTAGGCCTGGCACGGCGTTCCAAAACATCCCAAAGGTGTTCTATAGGATTCAGGTCAGGACTCCGTACTCTGTACAGGCCAATCCATTCAGGGATATTACTGTCGAATAACCACTCCGCCACAGGCCGTGCCTTATGAATAGGTGCTCGATGGAGTTGAAAGATGCCATCCCCGAGTTGATCTTCAACAGTGGGAAGCAAGAAGGTGCTTAAAACATCAATGTGGGCCTGTGCTGTGATAGTGCCACGCATAACAACAATGGGTGCAAGCCCCATGCAAGAAAAACACGACCACACCATAACACCACCGCCTCCGAATTTTACTGTTGGCACTACAAACGCTGGCAGATGACGTTCACCGGGCATTCGCCATACCCACACCCTGCCATTGGATCGCCACATTGTGTACCGCGATTCGTTACTCCACACAACGTTTTTCCACTGTTCAATAGTCCAATGTTTACGCTCGTTAAATCAAGCGAGGCGTCGTTTGGCATTTAGCGGCGTGATGTGTGGCTTATGAGCAGCCGCTCGGCGGTCTCCGTCAGTCAACAGACGAGGTCGGTCTGTATGCTATTATGCTGTACGTGTCCCTTCACGTTTCCATTTCACTATCAAATCGGAAACAGTTGACCTAGAGATGTTAAGGAGGGTGGAAATCTCACGTACAGACGTATGACACAAGTAGCACCCAATCACCCGACCACATTCGAAGTCGGTGAGTTCCGCGGAGCGCCCCATTGTGCTCTCTCAAGATGTCTAATGACTACTGAGGTAACTGATATCTAGTACCTCGCAATAGGTGGCAGCACAATCCACTTAATACGAAAAACATGTGTCCGGTTACTTTTGATCTTCAGTCCGGAACAGCGCCGCTGCTACGGTCGCAGTTGCGAATCCTGCCTCGGGCATGGATGTGTTTGACATCCTTAGGTTAGTTTGGTTTAAGTGGTTCTAAGTCAAGGGACTGATGACCTCACATGTTAAGTCCCATAGCGCTTAGAATCATTTGAACCATTTTTGAGCTTCACAAGTGATAAGAGGCAGACTCAGTTCACATTCCTATTGTCGGTTGGCATACTGACGTCTAGATTTATTGCGCGAAAGCAATATTCGACTTAGTAGTGGTGCATTTACTTATCAGCCTTGCGAAGGACTCATTTATTTAGCTGTTAGTTTCAAAGGCGGCATAAGGCAACGATTGAGGGAAACAGGGGAAAGAAAGAAGAATGGGCTGCTTTGAGCGAAGAGATAGTGAAGCAGCAGAGGATAAATTGGCAAAGCGACAAGATCCAGTAGGAATCCTTGGATAACACGCGATATATTGAATTTAAATAAAGAAAGGAGAAAATACAATAATCCAACAAATAAAGCAGACGAAATGGAATACAGACGTTTAAACATGAGACTGAAAACGCATAATGGCGGAGCAGGTTTCACTCTAGGAAAAATACAAGGCTGTAGGAGCATCATACATGCCTAAGGGAAAGACAGATGCCGCCTATAGGAAAATTTGCAGTAAAGAGAAGCAGGTGCGCGAATATCAAGAGTCTACATGGCAAGGCAGTAGTAAGAGAAGAAGGGAAGACTAAAAGGTGGAAGGAATATATGGAAGGAACGTGCAAGAGAAGTCTTACAGGCCACATTACGGAAAGGAGGAAGAAGTAGGTAAAGATGAGATATCACACTGCGAGAAGAATCTGATAGAGCACTGAAGGACCTAAGTGGAAACTACGCCCCAGATGACGTTTCCTTGGAACTCCTGATATTCTTGGGAGAATATACTATGACAAAACTATTGCACTCGCCAAGATGAATACAATAGTTGAAAAAGCATCGGACTTCAGAAAGAATGTAATTATTCCAATGCCAACGAAGCCAAATGCCTGTAGATGTAAATTGTACCGAAACGTTATTTTAATACTAAACAATGCGCATGTCCCTAGTGATTATAGGTTCTGACGGAAGTGTTTGTGGAGTATTCTCACATCTGAATGTGGTAGTTCATAAAACGATACCAACAATATGAACGTTTGTAGTAATTAGTGGTGAACTTGACATAATACCGAAACATTCTGGCTGTCACGTTTTTGAATGCTTCATCCCAGGCAGTAAACAGGCGTTGTTCACCGTTTAATACGGCAAGAGGTACACAGAAATGAATTTAGCATAGAACTGTTAGCCGTGCAGCTTCAAGGAAGGTCATGCTTCTTCAGTTTATAGCGGCTTTATGATTATTGCAAACTGTACCAGCGGTAATGTCGAAGTCCGTAAAACACACCGACCGCTTGCACTACAAGTCGCATTTGCTTGGCAATTACCTCAATTACGTAACTAAATTTGTGAGAGCGAAGCAAGCACTCAGGCTTAAAAGTCGCTGTTTCTACAGCTCCATTCGTTGTGTTTCCACGTGTACTGCAAGTATAAATGTTATGTTTCCGTGCTCTTAATATTTCTTTTTTTTTTTTTTTTTTTTTTTGTGGTGTTCACTTCTCTTTTCACAGGTTATCACGTGCGAGAGAGAGAGACCTAAGTCAACGACTAAACACTAAATTCTAAGAAGAGCAGAACAGCAAACTAAAGTAGTCCAGAATCTGGTGGTTGGCCAGAGCACCACTAAGCCTTACTGACTCACCCAGCCAGTTACATGGGGACCTACAGGCCAAAGTGAACTCCGAACTACGTCACAATGTGCTGGCCAGGGCAGCAGTCCAACGTTTTCTCTATCCAGAAAGGAGCGTACAGGACATGCAACATGCATCCGTGCATTATCCTGCTGAAATGTAGGGTTCCGCAGGGATCGAATGAGGGGTAGATCCACGGGTCGTAACACATCTGAAATGTAACGTCCACTGTTGAAAGTGCCGTCAATGCCAACAAGGGGTGACCGAGACGTGTAACCGATGGCACCCCATACCATCACGCCGGGTGATACGCCAGTTTGGCGATGACGAATACACGCTTCCAATGTGCGTTCACCGCGATGTCGCCAAACACGGATGCGACCATCGTGATGCTGTAAACAGAACCTGGATTCATCCGAAAAAATGACGTTTTGCCATTCGTGCACCCAGGTTCGTCGTTGAGTACACCATCGCAGGCGGTCCTGTCTGTGATGCAGCGTCAAGGGTAACCGCAGCCGTGGTCTCCGAGCTGATAGTCCATGCTGCTGCAAACGTCGTCGAACTGTTCGTGCAGATGGTTGTTGTCTTGCAAACGTCCCCATCTGTCGACTCAGGGATCGAGACGTGGCTGCACGATCCTTACAGCCATGCAGATAAGATGCCTGTCATCTCGACTGCTAGTGATACGAGGCCGTTGGGAGCCCGCATGGCGTTCCGTATTACCCTCCTGAACCCACCGATTCCATATTCTGCTAACAGTAATTGTATCTCGACTAACGCGAGCAGCAATGTCGTGATACGATAAACCGCAATCGCGATACGGTACAATCCGACATTTATCAAAGTCGGAAAATTGATGGTACACATTTCTCCTTCTTACACGAGGCATCACAACAACGTTTCACCAGGCAACGCCGGTCAACTGCTGTTTGTGTATGAGAAATCGGTTGGAAACTTTCCTCATGTCAGCACGTTGTAGGTGTCGCCACCGGCGCCAACCTTGTGTGAATGCTCTGAAAAGCTAATCATTTGCATACCACGGCATCTTCTTCCTGTCGGTTAAATTTCGCGTCTGTAGCACGTCATCTTCGTGGTGTAGCAATTTTAATGGCCAGTAGTGTAGTTTGTCGTTTCGGAAATGCTTCCACCCATGGCCCGAAAGCCAATGCTCATGCCTTTTTGGACGTCAGATTAGTCGCTCCGTTTCCGCATAACAACACAGACTACGTTGTTTTCCGCGTCCCCCCGACAGGCTGTATGTACCTTCCACTGTTAGTGAGGGAGTGGTTATTGCACGTTGTCGTCGAACATTGGCGTTGGTCGCATTAATATGATGATGATGATGATGATGATGATGATGTTTGGTTTTGTGGGGAGCTCAACTGCACGGTTATCAGTGCCCGTACACAGTCCCAACTGTCGTTCAGTCCAGTCACGTCACTTGATGATGAAATGATGAGGACAACACAAACACCCAGTCATCTAGAGGCAGGTGAAAATCCCTGACCCCGCCGGGAATCGAACCCGGGACCCCGTGCTCGGGAAGCGAGAACGAGACCGGGTCACATTAATATGACAGGACATTGTGTTGTGTCCTCGGTAAATAAGCGAATGGAGTAGGAAAGAAGTCTGACAATATTGGCACGATGTACCCTCCGTCATGCACTGCACGTTGGCTTGCGCAGTATAGGTGAAGTTGTATATGGAAGTAACTCCGCCTGGGATTGCGCAGTTGGTACCGCGAACTCTGCTGCGTCGCGTGCGCGGTATGACAGCTCTTTAGATATGACAAGTCTCTGACGGGGTTTCTCGCAGTCTGCCTGAATCAGAATCGGCGGAATGAAGCCAATTGGCTGTGCAGCGCCGCTAAGGCCAGTGACGGACGGACATTGCTGGCTGAAATTGCGAAACTCGTTCACAACTTCCGCTCATTGTGCTGGCAGTGATGGCCGCGTGCACGTTAAGTTCCTTACACGTTTACTGCTGCGAGCTGCAGCCGCCGCCGCCAGGGGGTTCGTCTGCGCCATTGCGGAGTGGTGTCAACTCGCATCGCATCACTTTCTACATTGACAAATACACACCGCGAACCACCCTATACAGTGCGGAATTGAGTCACTGTCTACGGGAAAATACTAAAGCTGAATACAAAGCTCCTCCAGCTCTAAGCAGTTCTAATTAGTAACAAGAGTGCAAAAGAGGGGAGACATTATTGTCCATCAGGGTGAATCAGGTCGAATGCAAAACGGAACGACGTAACGCAATGGTTAGCACAATGGGCTCACATTCGGGAGGACAATGGTTCAAACTCGCGTTCAGCCACCCAGATTTAAGTTTTCCGTGATCTCCCTAAATCGCTTAAGCCAGGTGCCAGAATGGTTCTTTTGATAGGGCACGGCAAATTTCCTTCTCCGTCCTTCCGTAATCGGAGCTTGTGCTCCGTCCCTAATGACCTCGTCGTCGACGAGACGTTATCACTTATATCCTCTTACTCCTCCTCGAATGCAAAAGGCATGTGGTGTGCTGTCCACTTGCGGGTAGTGTGTCTCCATCGGTAAAAATATAGTCCCCGCATTCAACCTCACAGGGGAAGCTGTGCTGATCTTTTCTACCGCTTATTATGCGGCGAAGAGGAGACACCTTCCACGCTCTTGTGATGTGCCGCTAATCTCTGACACATCGCGAATAGAGTCCTTCCTCCACGTCAGCGTGGCCATGAAACGGATTTGAAGCAAACGACTCTTTCTTAATCAACAATATTGGTAATTTTTAAAAACAATACGCTTGGCGTGAATTAAAATTAGTTTGACCCTAGCACTATATGGTTCTATATCTCACCAACACATCGGTGGGTCGAAAATTCTATACAAAACTGATTTTTACAGCAAAAATTTGCCTATTAAATTTTCCAACTTATTAAAATGCATGCAATCGCCTGTGGATCCTGTCATGGGATTCGTAATTTCCCTCCTGCATGAAAAATGTGAAGAAGTCTAAAAAGAAATGATTTTCGGAAGGACTGGCACAGCATAAAGAAAAGTCAAAACAACCTTAAAAGCAAAGGTGTTAACATTAAGAGTGCAGTGGGAATTCCACTGCTAAATGCAGAGGACAGAGCGGATAGGTGGAAAGAGAACAATGAGGACCTCTACGATAAAAATAGGCGTAAGCTATAGGGAAACACGGGGACTATATAATGTGAACAAGAATCAAGAGCGTACAGTAAGAGCGGAAGATCAACAACGAAGTGCTCGGATTGAAAAGGGTGAAAGACAGGGATGCAGTCTTTCGCCGCTACTGTTCGATCTATACATCGAAGAAGCAATGATGGAAGTAAAAGAAAGTTTCAAGAGTGGAATTAAATTTCAGGGTGAAAGGATATCAATGATAAGATTAGCTCATGACACTGCTAACCTCGACGAAAGTGAAGAAGAATTACAGGATCTCTTGAATGGTATCAACATCCTAATGAGCACAGAATGTGGACTGAGAATAAATCGAAAAAAGACGAAGGTAATGAGAAGTATCAGAAATGAGAACAGCGAGAAACGTAACATCAGGATTGATGGTCACGACGGAGATGAAGTTAAGGAATTCTGCAACCTACCCAGCAAAATAACCAATGACGGATGGAGCAAGGAGGACATCAAAAGCACACTAGCTATGGCAAAAAGGGCATTCCTGGCCAAGAGAAGTCTACTAGTTTTGACGAAGAAATTTCTGAGAATATGCGTTTGGAGCACAGCACTGTAAAGTAGTGAAACGTGGATTGTGGAAAAACCGGAACAGAAGAGAATCGAAGCATTTGAGATGTGGTGCTACAGACGAATGTTGAAAATTAGGTGGACTGGTAAGGTAGAGAATGAGGAGGTTCTGCACAGAATCGGAGAGGAAATGAATATGTGAAAAACACTGACAAGGATGAGGGACAGAATGATAAGACATCTGTGAAGACATCAAGGAATGATTTCCATGGTGCCAGCGGGAACTGTAGTGGACAAAAACTGTAGAGGAAGACAGAGATTGGAATACATCCAGCAAATAATTGAGGAGGCAGGTTTCGAGTGCCTGTTTCAGATGAAGAGTTTGGCAGAGGAGAGGAATTTGTGGCTGGCCCATCAAACCATCATTCTATTTTGACCCTCTGGCCCGATGGTTATCTGGTTCTCCATTTCACCAAAGCGGCCGGTCCAAAATTTTGAGCAAATCTGATTTCATGGCGGAAATTTGCATATTAAATTTTTCAGCTCATTAAAATGCACGCAGCCGACTCGTGATACCCGTCGCTGAATTCGTAATATCTCCTCATGTAGGGATCTATGATTGGATTTTAAATCAGTAGTATAACTCGGTATTCCTTTTGTAAGCTCTGCGCGAAACGTTCGCCGAAGCCGTCGACAGACGGACCTCGCATTCCAACGTTGAGCGCGTAGCGTTGCCGAGTTTCTGATGTCATAGCAGGGAAAAAAGGACGTTGGGGAGTCTTTCCGAATGTGTAGAGTAATATCTAGCACGTCCACCGGACCTGACGGGATACCAATTCGATTCTACACAGAGTACGCGAAAGAACTTGCCCCCCTTCTAACAGCCGTGTACCGCAAGTCTCTAGACGAACGGAAGGTTCCAAATGATTGGAAAAGAGCACAGGTAGTTCCAGTTTTCGAGAAGGGTCGTCGAGCAGATACGCAAAACTATAAACCTATAGCTCTGACATCGATCTGTTGCAGAATTTTAGAACATGTTTTTTGCTTGCGTATCATGTAATTTCTGGAAACCCAGAATCAACTCTGTAGGAATCAACATGGATACCGGAAACAGCGATCGTGTGAGACCCAACTCGCTTTATTTGTTCATGAGACCCAGAAAATATTAGATACAGGCTCCCAGGTAGTAGATGCCATTTTCCTTGACTTCCGGAAGGCGTTCGATACAGTTCCGCACAGTCGCCTGATAAACAAAGTGAGAGCCTACGCAATATCAGACCAGCTGTGTGGCTGGATTGAAGAGTTTTTAGCTAACAGGACACAGCATGTTGTTATCAATGGAGAGACGTCTACAGACGTTAAAGTAACCTCTGGCGTGCCTTAGGGGAGTGTTATGGGACCATTGGTTTTCACAATATACACAGGGCTATTTCAAATGATTGAAGCCATTTCATAAATTCACTGTAGCTTCATTCATTGACATATGCTCACGAGACACTACAGATACGTAGAAAAACTCAAAGTTTCTGCCGTCAGAGCGCTCGAGAGCGCAGTGAGACAAAATGGCGACAGGAGCCGAGAAAGCGTATGTCGTGCTTGAAATGCACTCGCATTAGTCAGTCATAACAGTGCAAAGACACTTCAGGACGAAGTTCAACAAAGATCCAGCAACTGCTAACTCCATTCGGCGATGGTATGCGCAGTTTAAAGCTTCTGGATGCCTCTGTAAGGGGAAATCAACGGGTCGGCCTGCAGTGAGCGAAGAAACGGTTGAACGCGTGCGGTCAAGTCTCACGCGTAGCCCGCGGAAAATTGGCTCATGCCACAACTGGAGACAGACAGCGCCGACTTCATCTTTCAACAGGATGGTGCTCCACCGCACTACCATCATGATGTTCGGCATTTCTTAAACAGGAAAGTGGAAAACCGATGGATCGGTCGTGGTGGAGATCATGATCAGCAATTCATGTCATGGCCTCCACGCTCTCCCGACTTAACCCCATGCGATTTCTTTCTGTGGGGTTATGTGAAAGATTCAGTGTTTAAACCTCCTCTACCAAGAAACGTGCCAGAACTGCGAGCTCGCATCAACGATGCTTTCGAACTCATTGATGGGGACATGCTGCGCCGAGTGTGGGAGGAACTTGATTATCCGCTTGATGTCTGCCGAATCACTAAAGGGGCACATATCGAACATTTGTGAATGCCTAAAAAAACTTTTTGAGTTTTTGTACGTGTGTGCAAAGCATTTTGAAAATATCTCAAATAATAAAGTTATTGTAGAGCTGTGAAATCGCTTCAATCATTTGTAATAACCCTGTATAAATGACCTAGTAGATAGTGTCGGAAGTTCCATGCGGCTTTTCGCGGATGATGCTGTAGTATACAGAGAAGTTGCGCCATTAGAAAATTGCAGCGAAATGCAGGAAGATCTGGAGCGGATAGGCACTTGGTGCACGAGTGGCAAGTGACTCTTAACATAGACAAATGTAATGTATTGCGAATGCATAGAAAGAAGGATCCTTTATTGTATGATTATATGATAGCGGAACAAACACTGTTAGCAGTTACTTCTGTAAAATATCTGGGAGTATGCGTGCGGAACGATTTGACGAGGAATGATCATATAAAATTAACTGTTGGTAAGGCGGGTGCCAGGCTGAGATTCATTGGGAGAGTCCTTAGAAAATGTAGTCCATCAGCAAAGGAGGTGGCTTACAAAACACTCGTTCGACCTATACTTGAGTATTGCTCATCAGTGTGGGATCCGTACCAGGTCGGGTTGACGGAGGAGATAGAGAAGATCCAAAGAAGAGCGGCGCGTTTCGTCACAGGGTTATTTGGTAAAAGTGATAGCGTTACGGAGATGTTTAGCAAACTCAAGTGGCAGACTCTGCAAGAGAGGCGCTCTGCATCGCGGTGTAGCTTGCTGTCCAGGTTTCGAGAGGGTGCGTTTTTGGATGAGGTGTCGAATATATTGCTTCCCCCTACTTATACCTCCCGAGGAGATCACGAATGTAAAATTAGAGATATTCGAAGGCGCACGGAGGCTTTCCGGCAGTCGTTCTTCCCGCGAACCATATGCGACTGGAACAGGAAAGGGAGGTAATGACAGTGGCACGTAAAATGCCCTCCGCCACACACCGTTAGGTGGCTTGCGGAGTATAAATGTAGATGTAGATGTTCTGATCGAGCGTTTTAATGTTGACCAGTGTAATACAAGAATGCCACCTACGTCAAATGACGCCATGTCTCTTCATTACAGAATTGGGAGAAGACATATTGGCTTTCTATTGCAGCGCATACGTATATATATATAACGGTTCTAAGTGCCAGCAGACTGAGGATATCTCGAAAACTCGGCGTTAATTGAATGATTAGTTTCAATAAAATGACGGGAAACATCATATTGGTGGTTAAATAATTACTATAACTTGGGTAGTACGGAAATATGCCGTTTCGAGACAAGGGAATATTGAGGATCCATCAAAGACGCATTGTTCTTGGTACAATTTGTTGTAATTAAATGTCAGTTAGTAACGTATCTACGATTAGAGTTTTCAGGAGGTGGTAAGACGCACAGCATGGTCGTAAATCAATCTCCGTCGGCTTGATAAGGCTGGCACGGTAACTCTGGGTGTTCGCTCAGAGGGTTATCTGCCTTCTCTGATCAAAGAACTAAGTGAAACGATCAACGATGAACTTCAATGGGCGTCATCGCACGTCCACCCCGAACAAATACAACCGACAGTAACGAACGAAATGAGACAGGGAAAAAAAAGGGAAATGTAAGATGAGTGGTGATGTTTTCCTTGTTCGCGTCTCACTGAATCCAAACATTTTTTTATCAACCTTCGCGTGGACTGATAGGTAATACACTTTCTTTTTAGTTTAATAGTAGCATATACTACAATATTCGATGACATTTAAATCTAAGTGCGCTCTGTCTGAGGAAAGAGTTTGTTCAATTCTCATTATCTATAAGACAGCTTGCACTGCTTGCAGTAATATATTCTGTGCTTTCTTGTTTCAAGTTTTGTATTTCACATGTTGTAAAGGTTCTGTTAATGAATAGGAACAGCGATCAAGTAAGAATGACGTTAAGGTTTTGCTAAAAAATGAGATGATGAAATAATTTGTTATATGGAACACTATTGTAAATTTGTAGCGCATTACTTATAATACACTACTGGCCATTAAAATTGCTACACCAAGAAGAAATGCAGATGATAAACGGGTATTCATTGGACAAATATATTATACTAGAACTGACATGTGATCACATTTTCACCCTGATTGGGTGCATAGGTCCTGAGAAATCAGTACCCAGAACAAACACCTCTGGCCGTAATAACGGCCTTGATACGCCTGGGCATTGAGTCAAACAGAGCTTGGATGGCGTGGACAGGTACAGCTGCAAATGTAGCTTCAACACGATACCACAGTTAATCAAGAGTAGTGACTGACGTATTGTGACGAGCTAGTTCCTCGGCCACCATTAACCAGACGTTTTCAATTGGTGGGAGATCTGGAGAATGTGCTGGCCAGGGCAGCAGTCTAACATTTTCTGTATCCAGAAAGGGCCCTACAGGACCTGCAACATGCGGTCGTGCATTATCCTGCTGAAATATAGGGTCTCGCAGGGATCGAATGAAGGGCAGAGCCACAGGTCGTAACACATCTGAAATGTAACGTCCACTGTTCAAAGTGCCGTCAATGCGAACAAGAGGTGCCCGAGACGTGTAACCAATGGCGCCCCACACCATCACGCCGGGAGATACGCCAGTATGGTGATGACGAATACACGGTTCCAGTGTACGTTCACCGCGATGTCGCCAAACACGGATGCGACCATCATGATGCTGTAAACAGAACCTGGATTCATCCGAAAAAATGACTTTTTGCCATTCGTGCACCCAGGTTCGTCGTCGAGTACACCATCGCAGGCGCTCCTGTCTGTGATGCAGCGTCAAGGGTAACCGCAGTCACGGTCTCCGAGCTGATAGTCCATGCTGCTGCAAACGTCGTCGAACTGTTCGTGCAGATGGTTGTTGTCTTGCAAACGTCCCCAACTGCTGACTCAGGGATCGAGACGTGGCTGCACGATACGTTACAGCCGTTCGGATAAGATGCCTGTCATCTCGACTGCTAGTGATACGAAGCCGTTGGGATCCAGCACGGCGTTTCGTATTACCCTCCTGAACCCATCGATTCCATATTCTGCTAACAGCCATTGGATCTCGACAACGCGAGCAGCAATGTCGCGATACGATAAACCGCAATCGCGATAGGATACAATCCGACCTTTATCAAAGTCGGAAACGTGATGGTACGCATTTCTCCTCCTTACACGAGGCATCACAACAACGTTTCACCAGGCAACGCCGATCAACTGCTGTTTGTGTATGAGAAATCAGTCGGAAACGTTGTAGGTGTCGCCACCGGCGTCAACCATGTGTGAATGCTCTGAAAAGCTAATCATTTGCATATCACAGCATCTTCTTCCTGTCGGTTAAATTTCGCGTCTGTAGCACGTCATCTGCGTGGTGTAGGAATTTTAATGACCAGTAGTGTAGAAATTTTATAAGCCGATGTCCTTATTTACTGAACACAGCACTTTTCTTTTCGTCTCATGAATCTTCATAGATACTGAAGTTTTTATTTATGTATAATACAGACAAAACAACAAGACTAGCATATGGACAAGGAAGGAAATGTGCGTTTTAATGGAGCTAACGTAGCAGTTTTACGGCCGTCCATTTTGTAAACAAACTGTGAGATCTGTGAGCGAGATAGACCCGACAGCTGCCGCCGTAGCGCGCTGCCACCGGGGCCCACGTACCGTATGCACAAGTCGAATCGTTTCCGATCGTTCAGTGGCACGTTGATCTCGCCACGCTCAAAGTTGACGTTCAGAAGCACAGTCTGTGTGCCGGCGGCTTTAGTTTTAAGGTCTCTCAACGTATGTGGAAAACACCCTGAGAAGGATTCAGGTTTAACTGAGACTCACTTTTGCTCCTCACAACAACACGAGAATATTGCTACGAGTTTTTGACAGGGTATCGCTGGAAAAACTGGTAGAGGCCGACCTCGGGGAAGATCAGTTTGGATTCCGTGGAAGTGTTGGAACACGTGAGGGAATACTGACCTTACGACGTATCGTAAAAGAAAGATTAAGGAAAGGCAAACCTACGTTTCTAGCATTTGTAGACTTAGAGGAAGCTTTTGACAATGTTGACTGGAATACTCTCTTTCAAATTCTAAAGGTGGCAGGGGTAAAATACAGGGAGCGAAAGGCTATTCACAATTTGAAACCAGATGGCAGTTATAAGAGTTGAGCGGCATGAAAGGGAGGTTGGGCAGGGAGTGAGACAGGGTTGTAGCCTGTCCACGATACTATTCAATCTGTATTTGAGCAAGCAGTGAAGGGAACAAAATAAAAATTTGGAGTAGGTATTAAAATCCATGGAGAAGAAATAAAAACTTTGAGGTTCGCCGATGACATTGTAATTCTGTCAGAGAAAGCAAAGGACTTGGAAGAGCAGTTGAATGGAATGGATAGTGTCTTGAAAGGAGGATGTAAGAGTAACATCAACAAAAGCAAAACGAGGATAATGGAATGTAGTCGAATTAAGTCTGGTGATGCTGAGGGAATTAGATTAGGAAATGAGACACTTAAAGTAGTAAAGGAGTTTTGCTAATTGTGGAGCAAAATACCTGATGTTGGTCGAAGTAGAGAGGATATAAAATTTAGACCGGCAATGGCAAGGAAAGCGTTTCTGAAGAAGAGAAATTTGTTAACATCGAGTATAGATTTAAGTGTCAGGAAGTCGTTTCTCAAAGTATTAGTATGGAGTGTAGCCATGTATGGAAGTGAAACGTGGACGATAAATAGTTTAGACAAGAAGAGAATAGAAGCTTTCGAAATGTGGTGCTACAGAAGAATGCTGAAGATTAGATGGGTAGATCACATAACTAATGAGGAGGTATTGAATAGAGTTGGGGAGGAGTTTGTGGCACAACTTGACAAGAAGAAGGGACCGGTTGGTAAGACATGTTCTGAGGCATCAAGGGATCACAAATTTAGCATTGGAGGGCAGCGTGGAGGGTAAAAATCTTAGAGGGAGACGAAGAGATGAATACACTAAGCAGATTCAGAAGGATGTAGGTTGCAGTAAGTACCGGGAGGTGAAGAAGCTTGCACAGGAAAGGGTAGCATGGAGAGCTGCATCAAACCAGTCTTAGGACTGAAGACCACAACAACAACAACAACAACATCGCTGACGTTAAGACAATACCGTTGGAAGTCTCTACCTGTCAAACGCGCAGTAGCGCAATTACGTGCAATTATATGCTCTTAATGAAGCTTTTGTTGTTTTACCCCTAGCTCGTAGCTGCGCAACACGCAGAGCTGTAGCTTGCGAAGCGGAAGATGTAAGACGTAATGGTACGAATTACGAGCGCCGGGATTAGCGAGCGCAGTTGTTCTCGCTCCAGCGGAACCCAGGGCGATGTTTCAGGTGGGCTTCCGCAGCGGCTTATGCAAATGTCGACCTGGCTACCAGGTGGAGGGTACCGCGCCTTCGTCCACGTCTCTCTTTACAGGCATATCAATTCCGCTGTCATTACACCGCTGTTGGGACGGAACACGTGTAACTAAACACTTTACATACAAGCAACATAGTAGATGAAATTCATGACACATGATATAAACTGAAGAGCCACAGAAACTGGTACACCTGCCTAATGTCGTGTAGGGCCCCCGCGAGCACGCAGAAGTGCCGCAACACGACGTGGCGTGGACTCGACTAATGACTGAAGTAGTGCTGGAGAGAATTGACACCATGAATCCTGCAGAGCTGTCCATAAATCAGTAAGAGTACCAGGGGGAGGAGCTCTCTTCAGAACAGCACGTTGCAAGGCATCCCAGATATGGTCAATAATGTTCATGTCTGAGGAGTTTGGCGGCCAGCGGAAGGGTTTAAACTCAGAACTCAGAAGTGTGCTCCTGGAGCCGCTCTGTAGCAGTTCTGGATGTCTGGGAGAGGGGGGGGGGGGGGGGGGGTGCTTGAAGCTTGAATTGGAAAAGTCTGTCGGAATGCACAACGGACGTGAATTTACGCACGTAGTCAGACAGTACTTGTCACCTGTCACAGTCGTATCTAGACGTATCACTGCAACTGCACACGCCACACACTATTACAGAGCCTCCACCAGCTTGAATAGTCCCCTGCTGGCATGCGGGGTCCATGGATTCATGAGTTTGTCTCCATACCCATACACGTGCATGCGCTCGATACAGTTTGAAACGAGACTCGGCCGACCAGGCAACATGTTTCCAGTCATCAACAGTCGAATGCCTGTGTTGACGAGCCCAGGCGAGGTGTAAGGTATTGTCTCCTGCAATCATCGAGGTTGTTTCGTTGAATTGTTCACACGCTGACACTTGTTTATGGCGCAGCATTGCAATCTGCAGCAGTTTGCGGAAGGGTTGCACTTCTGTCACGTTGAACGATTCTCTTCAGTCGTCTTTGGTCCCGTTCTTGCAGGAGCTTTTTCCGGCCACAACGACGTCGGAGATTTGATGCTTTACCGGATTCCTGATATTCACAGTACATTCGTGTAATGGTCTTACGGGAAAACCCCACTTCATCCCTACCTCGGAGATGCTGTGTCCCATCGCTCGTACGGCGACTATTAACACCACGGTCAAACTCACTTAAATCTTGATGACCTGTCATTGTAGCAGCAGTAACCGATCTAACAACTGCGCCAGTCACTTGGTGTCTTGCATAGGTGTTGCTACTGCAGCGCCCTGTTCTGCCTGTTTACACATATCTGTATTTGAATAGGCATGCCTATACCACTCTCTTTGGCGCTTCAGTGTATATAGAGTGATCGCCCATAACATTAGGACACCGACCTACTATCGATATAAACCCGACTGTGCGATAGCATCGTCACCTAACGAGGAATGACTGTTAGACACACGCACGATGCATGTAGTATCAGTGAGCGTGCTCTCCGTATGTGGAATGGGTAAGGCGCGCAATCTATCTGAGTTTGACCACGGGCAGATTGTGGTTGTGCTCGGCACGAGCATTACGAAAACAGTTCGACTTGTCGAGTGTTCGCCGGCCGCGGTGGCCGTGCGGTTCTGGCGCTGCAGTCCGGAACCGCGGGACTGCTACGGTCGCAGGTTCGAATCCTGCCTCGGGCATGGGTGTGTGTGATGTCCTTAGGTTAGTTAGGTTTAAGTAGTTCTAAGTTCTAGGGGACTGATGACCTCAGCTGTTAAGTCCCATAGTGCTCAGAGCCATTTGAACCATTTTTTTTGTCGAGTGATCGAGGAGCGTTGTGGAGAGCGTCTTCAGCACGTGGCGAAACCGAGGTGAAACGACGTCCCGACGTGTTGGGGTTGGGCGGCCACCCTTCATTACAAATGTCGGACGTCGTTGGCTGAGCAGACTGGTAAAACAGGACAGGCGGCGAACTACAGAAGAACTAACATCAAACTTTATTGCTGGGAAAAGTACAAATGTACACAGTGCACCGAACACTGCCAACGACGGGCCTCCGCAGCCGATGAACCACGCACACCCCGACATCGTCCACGATGACTGTAGTGGACATGTGACCGTCGGCAGTGGACGTTGGCGCAATGGAAGAGCGTTGCATGGTTTGATGGATCCCGATGTCTCCTTCATTGTGCCCATGCGAGGGTGCGAATCCGTCGTCTTCCGGAGAAATAGTTCCCTGACACCTGTACTCCGGGACAGAGACAAACTGGCGGCGGCTCCATTATGGTCTGGAGAACATTGACGCGGGCATCCATAGGTCCAGTGGAGCTCGTGCAAGGCACCACGAGGGCCGAGGAGTATACTACACTGGTCGCAAACTACGATCACCCATTCATGACGCTCATGCTCCCCGACAGCAGTGGCATTTTTCAGCAAGATAATGCGCCATGTCATAAGCACAGCGAGTGAGTGGGATTGGTTCGAGAAACACAGTGGAAGGTTCCAGTTGGCCCTCCAGCTCGCCAGATCTGAACCCGATCGAAGACATCCCGGATGTGACTGAAGGTAAGGTCAGAACTCATCCCCCACCCCAGGCCGGACTTTACGGGAGTTAGAATATTTGTGTGCGCACATGTGGTACCAACTCCCTCCAGAGACTTATCGAGGCCTCATTCCTTCCCTGCCACGACGTGTCGCCGCTGTTATCCGTGCCAAAGGCGGGCATACCGGCTATTACGTAGGTGGGCATAATTTTCTGGCTGTTCAGTGTATGTGTGAAAAATAAGTGCGCGAACGAAGCTGTGGGCAGAAAGTTAGTACTATATACAAATGAATTGAACAGAGATTGCAACCACAAGTTTCATACACACACGTTACTATTTCTTACAAAATAAAAAATTAGTTTCGTATATTTGAATAGTTTCATGATATAATAAAACAGCAGCACTTGCTGGAAGGGACTGTTTTAATTTCAGGAAGTTTTGTAGTAAACGGTTTTGCTGCCCTTCGAGGAAATGCGCGGTGGGGGCGTTGAGCAGAGCTTTTCCCATGCGGCCACTGAGATGAAGTAGGTGGTTTTCACGCTAGTCCTGCTTTTCATTCAACACTGCATAAGCACTCGTCACAATTACTTGTCACTTAATAGCACATCAGAAACAGCGACAAACGAGCTTCATTCCCATTACGGTGTATTGTGGAGTTTTATTACGACTGAGTTCTTTTATTAAGGAAATTTACATGTAACACTTGTAACTTTTAAGCAATACGCTCTGTATTTCAATATGATTTATTGCTCCGATATAACATTCACTGTATAATTCTCATTAGAGTAAAGTAATATGCAACACTTGATTCTTTTAGCCAATTTGCTCTGTATTTCAATATGTAATTATTGTTCTGTTATATCCTTCACATTTTAGGCCTGAAGATGACGTAGTGTAACGTCGAAACCGGTTGCCTGGAAATAAACCAATACACTAGCGATTATTATGGTTTTCATAAAACACTGAACAGCCGTAGTCTCATACTCCACCAGAAGATGGAGTTACATTCACCAATTAATATGGTTCCAATCCCCTGGTTCCAATCAGGGTTTTCGGGAGGTTTCCTTTGGTTGTAAGGCATGTGCCTAGAACTGGTGAGCCCCTCCCACTTATTTTCAATTGAGGTCCCCAATTTACTCCACTATCAGCTTGTCTGATAGCTGGCTGAATAAAAACCCCGACTCTTAATGGGCCGGATCTTGAACAGCCGACTCCACTCCTAGAAATGGAAAAAAAAACCCAAGGAGATGGACATTTTCTCCCGTTGTTCAGTCTCGTGCAGAAAAATCTAGTTACGACTTCCGCATACGAAATAGAAGAAAGGAAATTGGAAGATCACGTGACAGTAAAATTCAGTTCAATTTCTGGTCTTTGTAGATGGTCTAGTTTCCTTCTTCAGCAACAGACGAGAAGTGGTCCGCTCCCTTCAAAAATTTTATGAAGCTGCAGATGAAATCGGGATACAATATATGAATACATGAAAAGATGTCAAAGATACTTCAACGGCCACCATCGCTAACAGGTATCAGTATAATAATAAAAGTGCTTAAATTACCCGCCAGGTTAGCCGAGACCGCTAACGCGCTGCTTCCTGGACTCGGGTAGGGGCGCTGAACCCGCATCGAATCAGTCCAGCAGATTTACAACGAGGGCCGCTGTGTTGGCCAGCCTGGAAGTGGTTTTTAGGCGGTTTTCCACATCCCACTAGGTGAATACTCAGCTGGTCCCTACACACCACCTCAGTTACACGGCTCGTAGACATCTGAATACGTTCGCACTATTCTCTGGATTACAGTAGACGCAGACAGTTGGGGTACACTAATTCTGGGCCGGGGGTAGGGGTGGCGGTAGGAAGGGCATCTGGCCACATGCCAAATCCGATTACCTATGGCCGACCCTACCGCGATAAAAGGCTCAAGCGATAGAATGAAAGTGCTTAAATTCAAATACCTATGAGACATCAACCATCCTTGAGAATTAAATAGGAAAGTTAATACAGAGACAATATATAAACTACAAAACCTCTTTTGGACCTAATGAGTAGGTGAAACAAAAGACTTGTATCTCGTGATGCCAAACAAATTATCACATCACGATAATTACTTCTGAAACATTGTATGCATGAGAAAACTTGATAACAGGAGCTAGAAAATAAATTAATGTACAGAAAAGGAAGAAAGAAAAATCTAAAAAAGTATTTGGCCCAATCTGCACCGGGGGAGTGCACGTGAAAAGAAAATCCCTCGAATTATGGTAACACGCTGAAAAGATCTCCGACTCTTCCAGAAAGGGGCGATTAAACTTCTGTGGCCCCACTGTCAGAATGAGCGACTCCAGACAAGCAAGCCTTAGGAATTCTCAACTTGTCCCCCTCGGCGAAGTTAAAGATCAGTTTCGGATAGTTGAAATTGAATGAAATCTTTGTCATTGCAGAGGATATTACATACGACACAACTACATTCAGAACACTAACTGACAGTCGTTAATTTACAGAGAAAACAATCGCTAGAACCAAAGAAACCTGGACAGTAGAAAATTCAGCGAGAAGTCGAAGGGATATGGGGAAGAAAGTTAACTACGTCTATTAGCACTCCTAAGCAATATATAGCGATGTACAAGGGAAAAAAAACGCAAATAAAGAAGAGACAGGTTACATACAATGGCGCAGTCGTAACCACGGAAAACCAGTTCAGTTGCGGACGGGAAAGGTCTTTTCTAAGGAAATAGCTCGATGATTTTAAAAATAGAAAACTACACCAGTTACATTTTTTGCACGCGTAGCGCGACAGGTTTCTGGATTTATTCCCATTTTCAAGTGTCGCAATTTACGTTAGAATTGTGTGTGATGTCTGCGTGCGTATTTTTCCACTTTTGTAGCCCTGCAGTCGTCTTTGTATTGTTTTACTGAATCAGAAAATACAGGGTGTTTATAAATGAATATCGGTGTTTTAGCGCTTTATAATATTTATTAAATTAAACTTACAGATATAAATGATATGTCAAATGAAAGAGCAACTCAAACAGTTTTACCAAGAACCTTATAAATGGTCAATATGAGTACCACTTGTCACACGGCACACGTCAAGTCTATAGCCGAGTTCTTCCCAAACGTTGATTGGGCTTGCTTTGCATGACCTCCACGTTCACCCGACCTAACGCCGTGCGATTTTTTCCTTTGGGGCTTCATCAAGGATCGTGTATATGTGCCTCCGCTACCAGCAGACCTCCCTGAATTAAGAAACGGGATTGTAGCAGCTGTTGCTATAATTACTGAAGACACTCTTATCAACGTTTGAGAAGAACTCGGTTATAGACTTGATGTGTGCCGTGTGACAAATGGTGCTCACATTGAACATTTATAAGGTTCTTGGTAAAACTGTTTTAGTTGCTCTTTCATTTGACGTATCATTTATAATTGTAAGTTTAATATAATAAATATTATAAAGCGTTGAAATACCGATATTCATTTATAAACACCCTGTAAATATCCTGGAAGTTCCTTTACACGCTAAGTTAGAAAATACATCGACGGGAAAAAATCGCAACCCCAAAAATGAGTTGCCGTGCTTGTACATCTTAATGATGATGTCAATTCACATTTCGGGACAGACGATAAGAATGGTGCTAGTAGCACAACTATGAATATGCAAATCAGGTTTGCTTTAAATACACGCTGTAACGGTCTTCCGCAAAACCCCCTGTGTTTGTGATTTTTCCGATTTCATTTCTGTCATGTAGATTTGGAGACCCTAATTCTCACAGGTCTTTTTCAGTCTGTTTGTACCAGTTCGGTCTTGTAGTTTTGTTCTTTAAAAATGTGTGGATTTTGTGCGTTAACCTGTTTGAGTCCATTCTTTCTAAATGCCCCATGAACTGAATTCTTCTCATGCGCATTGTGTCTGTTATTTTGGTGATATGTTTTTAAATTTCTGCATTGGGTTTTGGATAAAGCACACCATCTTTAGTTCTTGGTCCTAGGATTTTCCTCATTATTTTACGTTCTTTCACTTCCAGTTCCCCTTTTAGTGTTCTGTGTTGATGATTTAGTGTCTCAGATGCGTAGAGAGCTTCGGTATTAATTATTGTTGTGTAATGTCGTATTTTGCAGTGCCAGGAGAGACTCTTTTCGTTGTAAACGTTTTTTGTTAACTGAAACGCCGTCTCCATTTTCTCGGCTCTTGATCTGACAGATTTCTTTTCATTACAATTTTCTGCAATCCTTTCACCTAAATATTTAAATTCTTATAATCCAGAGGTGTAGTTATTACCAATTTTCAGATCAGAAGGTGCATATTTGATGTCAGTCATAAATTTTGTTTTTTCAAGTGAAATTTCTAATCCTATTTTTGCTGCCTGCTCTTGTAATAATTCTAGCTGTCTCTGTGCGTCGGTAATGTCTGGGGCGATCAGTGTCATGTCGTCAGCAAATGCTAAACAGTCTAATTCTATGCCCTTACGTTTTGGTCCCAGTCTGTGTGCTGGTGCACCTGCTTTTCTCCATTCTCGAACAACTTTTTCAAGAGCACAATTGAAGAGCACTGGCGACAGTCATTGAAGAGCACTGGCGACAGTCCATCCTCTTGTCGTACTCCTATGTCTATTCTGTGCTCTGTTGTTGTTGTTGTGGTCTTCAGTCCTGAGACTGGTTTGATGCAGCTCTCAATGCTACCCTATCCTGTGCAAGCTTCTTCATCTGCCAGTACCTACTGCAACCTACATCCTTCTGAATCTGCTTAGCGTATTCATCTGTTGGTCTCCCTCTACGATTTCTACCCTCACCATTGGTGATCCCTTGATGCCTCAGAACATGTCCTACCAACCGGACCGAGCGAGGTGGCGCAGTGGTTAGCACACTGGACTCGCATTCGGGAGGACGACGGTTCAATCCCGTCTCCGGCCATCCTGATTTAGGTTTTCCGTGATTTCCCTAAATCGTTTCAGGCAAAAGCCGGGATGGTTCCTTTGAAAGGGCACGGCCGATTTCCTTCCCAGTCCTTCCCTACCCCGAGCCTTCGCTCCGTCTCTAATGACCTCGTTGTCGACGGGACGTTAAACACTAACCACCACCACCACCACCTACCAACCGATCCCTTCTTCTAGTCAAGTTGTGCCACAAACGTCTCTTCACCCCAATCCTATTGAATACCTCCTCATTAGCTGTGTGATCTACCCATCTAATCTTCAGCATTCTTCTGTAGCACCACATTTCGAAAGCTTCTATTCTCTTCTTGTCTAAACTACTTATCGTCCATGTTTCACTTCCATACATGGCTACACTCCATACAAATACTTTCAGAAACGACTTCCTGACACTTAAATCTATACTCGATGTTAACAAATTTCTCTTCTTCAGAAACGCTTTCCTTGCCATTGCCAGTCTACATCTTATATCCTCCCTACTTCGACCATCATCAGTTATTTTGCTCCCCAAACAGCAAAACTCCTTTACTACTTTAAGCGTCTCATTTCCTAATCTAATTCCCTCAGCATCACCAGACTTAATTCGTTTTGCTTTTGTTGATGTTCATCTTATATCCTCCCTTCAAGACACCATCCATTCCGTTCAACTGCTCTTCCAAGTCCTTTGCTGTCTCTGACAATTACAATGTCATCGGCAAACCTCAAAGTTTTTATTACGTCTCCATGGATTTTAATACCTCTCTAACGACTATTATATTCACTACTACATTTTCTACTTATTTCTGATGTGTCACATCGATAGGGGACCCTCAACGTTTACACAGATCGTGTTTGCTGTCGTTACATCACTCTGTGGCAGCTTTTCAGAATGTTGCATCGACATAGGACGCCGTTTCTACGGCAACCCTCAACGTCCATATAGATTATCTTTCTTAGCAGCTTCTCTCTACCGCTATAGCAACCTGTGACAGCTATTCCATTTATCTTTGCCAACAGCACGTATGTTACGGAACGGATAACAGAGGGCAGCCTAGACTACTTTATTTTAAGCTAATTATTTACTACAATTTATATTTTTTGACGAAGAGCTATTTCACAGCAATTTTACGATTATTTTACCTATAACTCTTCTTCAAATCTTGGTCATATAGACTATTGTAATACATTTTATGCTAATAGTACACTCTGTACTTCTGACTGGTTAACACTGATCTCATACAGAGAACTGTGGGTGGGACTAGCGCTATTTAAGACCGCTCCCTGCCTATCCATTTAGCAGTTAGTTCAGCGTCGTGGATCGGCGCAGCCTGCTCCATCGAAGTCCACCTGCCGTTCTGGGTATTTCTAGTCTGTAATCTTATTTCCGTGTATATTCGTTACTGTACAGACCCCTCTATCTGTACGTGTGTTACTTCAGAGTCTGAAGATGATCCTTAAGGATTGAAACCGGTCACTGCGATTAAAAGAAATTTGCGATCAAGACTTTTTTTTTTAAATTATTATATTGTCCGCCCCCGGTAGCTGAATAGTCAGCGTGACGGATTGTCAGTCCTCTGGGCCCGGGTTCGATTCCCGGCTGTGTCAGGGAATTTTCTCCGCCCAGGGACTGGGTGTTGTGCTGTTGTCATCATCATCCTATCATCCTCATCGACTGCAGGTTGCCGAAGTGGCGTCAACTTGAAAGACCGGTACCCGGCGAATGGTCTGCCCGACGGGAGGCCCTAGCCATACGATTAAATTAAATTATTATGTTAATATAAGACCGCTGATAATGTTTTCGAAAATTTTACGCATCGAACTGTTACAAATCGATCACTTCAAGGGCAGTTCCGAGCCAGACGCCCTGCAACAGCGTACATTCCATTGACCCCAAACCACCGCCATTTGCGACTTCAGGGGTGTTAAGGAAGAGCTCGTTGGAGGACAAAGTGGAGGTCTGCTGTGTTTTATGATGTAATCTGGCTCCGCCTCGGTGCCAACGACGGCCGTGTATTGGTTAGCCGGACGCTAGCTGAGAGTCTGCAGCCAACCTGTGTGCTACACTCACTGAACCTATAGCTGAACTTGAGGTCTGGGATGTGATTTCGTTTGACAGCAGGAGCACTAACGTAATTATCCCACGCACTCTGACTGCAAATTCGACCTGTTGTGCAGCATTCCAGGTGGTGTTTTCCAACAAAATAACGCTGGCCCACATACCGCTGTTGTAACGCAACATGCTCTAAAGAGAGTCGACATGTTGCACTGGCCTTCTCTATCACCAGATCCATCTCCAATCAAGAACATACAGAACATCATCGGATGACAATTCCAGCGTCAATCATAAACGGCATTAACTGTCCATTTATTGACTGACCAAGTGCAACAAGCATGGAACTCGCCCAAGAAGCTGACATCCGGCACCGGTGTAACATAATGCATGCACGTTTGCATGCTTGCATTCAACATTATGAAGGTTGCTACGGTCATTAATGTAGCAGCTTTTCACACTTGCAATGGATTATCTCGCGATTGGATCTTGCCATGTTAAACACTTAAATATGTTATCTACACAAATGCAGTCCCGAAATTGCAATACTATACATCAATTAGTTACTGGTGCTGCGATTAGTCAGTGCAGTATTTCTTGTGTATGTTCTCACAGGTATTGTGCCTAGCCCATTGCGCAAAATTCCCACAAAGAAAACCTTGAAAAGACTATGCATTGAAGAAGGTACAATACTTGTAAGCAGGTAGACACGAAATACTTCTTTCTTACACTAACGTCTCAAATAAATTTCAAGATTTATATTTTCCGTTTGCAGTAAAGTCATAAGAAGACGACTGCACTGAAAGAGGGGGAGAGAAACACACATGCATACATCACACACAATGCAAATGCAAACAGAGGCACTTGAAAATGTGAACAAAGTTCTGAAACGCGTCGTGCTATGCATGAAAAAACGTAATTGGTGCAGTGTTTTATTATTTAAATCATTAATGACACACCTGCAGGCTTTTGGAAAACGACTACAATGAATGAAATTAGGGATGAACTATTTCGTTATTCGCCTCAAGAAACAGGCAAATTGCGGACAATCTAAATCACAATGTATGAATACCGCTGTGGTGTTCTAATCACTAAGCGATATAATTCCGTACAGATAAGGAAAAAATACGTGCTCGAATTATCGTGTAGCAATATCCTGAGCCAGGAATATTCCGCTCTTACTACCACTTCGCCTGAGTGTGTGATCAGATTGTCTGCAACAATCCTAAGTTTTTACTGCAAATATTGCTACAAACACCACTTCGAACTGTGTAAACTATTTGCAAATCGATGACTTGTTTTCGAATATGCATAACGTTACTGAAACGACGGGGCGCCCAAAAGCGTTTATTTATGCTCAGTAACTGCAATAGATGGAATGACGAAATGCAGATAGGCTGAGTCATTTTTAATAAATCTTTATTGCTGGAAACCTCAATTTCCTCCACAGGCACGCGGTTTTGGGACGGCTTACAGTTTGTCTGTAAGCGCTCAGCACAATTTCAGTCTCGTTACATCGCTAGCACAGACAAATCAAGTTCGAAAGTACAATCTTTTCATTGGCATTTTAATACTCTGAATGCGGTACCTAAAATGCACATGGTTTAAAGCTTTGAAGAGATAAATGCAAGGGCATTTTCTTGTTTGTGATAGGAAAATACGTCACCTCTATTTTTAGGTTTTGCACTGCACTTTGTCATATTGCCAGCACTGTTTCCATGAATTCTACTGCGGCATTACTTAATTTCTAGTACGCCAATAAGGATGTCTCCCGAACAATATTGATATTCGAGCTAATGACATGCTGCAAACTAACGATTTACCGCACACTGAAAGATTTTTAGGGATGAAATTATTCCGCTTTTAGTTTCTGTTAGCAAGTATTTAAATTCGTTCCTTGTTATGGAAACTAAAATATTAATCGTACATAAGCTGTCTCCACGTAACAATAATACCTTTCTACTGTGACTGCTTACAAATAAGCACAGTCGTTTGGAACTCTGTTTAACGCGCAGGTAATAACTTAAGACTGCCATATACAAAAGTGACAATTGCTCGTAATGTGTATATTAATCGCGCAAACAAAGTTGACTCTCGTCGCGGTGGCTGATGGGAGCAACTGTAAATGGGAAATGGCTTTACGGACGTTCCCATCAGCCATAGCGCCGAGTGTCAACTTTGATTGCGCATGTTGTACATTCAACAGGCTGTCTGACTGCAGACACAAATACTACCGAATTAATCTAGCACTTCTTTCGTAAACACCTGGCCATGTAGTCACAGTATTAACTGCCTATTGCACTGTGTCTCGATATTTTTCAACGCATAAGGCGACCCTTACTAGTGTGTTAGCCATTATGACATTTGTGGTGCTTACCCATCAAAAGTATCTTTTCTTCCATTGACGATTTCGAATTGGCATCTGCAGCTGCAACAATTACTCATCAAGGTTTTCACTAATAAATAAGTATGTAAAAATTGGTCAAATACGTAATAGTATTAAAGTTCCGCGTCGACTGAAGGATCGGACACAACCCGCCGGCTTTGACCAATGACGTCATAGTTTACTCATAGATATTAATGTCTTTATTTACGAGGCATAGATAATAAATCGGTTATCTTCTTTGGCGAGGTGTCATGACTGTAAATTGAAATACATGAGTGTGTTTTTAAAAGACAGTGCTAGGCAATGTGTACGACTTTCGTCGCTTGTATTAATTTAAATCATCTGGTCGTTCCAGTTCACTCAGTACTTATTTTCTATCTTATTGAGTTTGAGATATTTTGGAATATTTCTTCATCCTAGACCACTTTTACTTTTTGATTTTCGTCTGTAGGTATGGATTTATCTATTCCTGTGAAGACCTGAAGCTGGATTCGTCAACTGCGGCGCGGAATACAAGTTTTACCTCACTAGCCCTAGAATTACTACAACTTTTTCAGTCGACACTAGAACTATCGAACACGAAAAGACCGTCATACGAAAAATTTGTATCCGGCACTTCAGTTGACCTTTACAGGTCAACTGAAGAATACGATACTAGTGCTAGCAAAGACGAAAAAAGCGACATACGTAACACCGGCATCCTGTACCACAGTTGATCTATGTTAAGTCAACTTAAGCACGGGATACAAATCTTACGTACGTCGCTATTTTTCACCTGCGCTACCACTAGTATCCTATTCTTCAGTTGGCCTACACAGTTCGACTGAAGTATTGGATACAAGTTTTATGTATATCGCTTTTTACGCCTACACGTAGTTCAGCTCAGGTGCAGGATGCCAATGTTACGTACGTCGATTTTTTCGTCTTCCCTAGCATTACTATCCTATTCTGCAGTTGACGTACTGTATTCAGTCAGCCGAAGTATGGGATACAAATTTTACGTATGTCAGTGCCGGCCGCGGTGGTCGTGCGGTTCTAGGCGCTCCAGTCCGGAGCCGCGCTGCTGCTACGGTCGCAGGTTCGAATCCTGCCTCGGGCATGGATGTGTGTGATGTCCTTGGGTTAGTTAGGTTTAATTAGTTCTACGTTCTAGGGGACTGATGACCACAGCAGTTGAGTCCCATAGTGCTCAGAGCCATTTGAACCATTTTTGAACGTATGTCAGTCTACCTACATAGGTAAACTGAAGAATAGGATACTAGTGCTAGCGAAGGGGAAAAGGTCGACATACGTTAACTTTGTATCCCGCACTGCAGTTAATCTATACAGATCAACTGAGGTTCGGGATATAACTCATTTTATCAACTGAGGCATTCCATGCTAACGTTACTTCTGTCCCTGTATTTCTTTCTTTTTTGCACTAGTATCCTATTCCTCAGTTGAGCTATATAGGTCAACTGGAGAACAAGATACTAGGATTCAAAGAAGCGATATACTTAACATTACGTATTAAATATGAATGTACGTGATATATTTTTGTCTGCCATCTGTTTTCTCTGTCCTGCATTCCTTTGTTTCTCAACACTCGTTCAAAATGGTTCAAATGGCTCTGAACACTATGGGACTTAACATCTGAGGTCATCAGTCCCCTAGAACTTAGAACTACTTAAACCTAACTAACCTAAGGACACCACACACATCCATGCCCGAGGCAGGATTCGAACCTGCGACCGTAGCAGTCGCGCGGTTCCGGACTGAAGCGCCTAGGGCCGGCCGTCGTGGCCGAGTGGTTCTAGGCGCTTCAGTCCGGAACCGCGCGACTGCTACGGTCGCAGGTTCGAATCCTGCCTCGGGCATGGATGTGTGTGGTGTCCTTAGGTTAGTTAGGTTTAAGTAGTTCTACGTTCTAGGGGACTGATGACCACAGCAGTTAAGTCCCATAGTGCTCAGAGCCAGTTTTTGAAGCGCCTAGAACCGCTCGGCCACCACGACCGGCAACACCCGTCTTGGCTGTTAAATCTGTACAATACATAATCTCTGGTAATTTCTGACGTCACTGGTCAAAGCCGACAGGTTGTATCGCATTCTCCAGTAATTCCCAATAAACACTGCCACACGAAAGTCGCGTATAAAAAAAATTCCAGTTTGATTTGAGCGACATGTGCAGTATACATTATGCTCATTGCATAGATATTATTATCTGCGTGTCTATTCACAGAGTATAAATATTTCTACTCTATGTGTACATCCACAATCTAACATCAGACCGTGGTACATCCAGCGACAAAATTGCACTTCAAAGATAGTTTATTGACATACGTACTCAATGTCGCAACATTGCACTTCAAAGATAGTTTATTGACATACGTACTCAATGTCGATCTTTGACTGATCACGCTGTCGTGAGATTCGAATGTTACCTTTGTTGTTATGATTAATGTGAAACGAAATGAGTCACAAAATGCGTGCGCGCGGCTGTTATAAATACATGGATCAACAGGTGTGTTATTCATTTTAATGTATTTTGTGCTGGATATTTCAATTCTCGCACTCATTAAGCCCATCTCTCGTACCTTCGCTCAGCTACTCATTAGTGTCATAGCTCGCTGGAGAATGAAATTCTGTTTACAAATTAAACTTTAGTTACAATGGAATAATAATTTGCAGTCAAACGCCGGGATTTAATGTTTATAAAGCAAACAGCGTCGGGTCGGAAGTCTTATCGGCTTTTCACTGGAAACGCGGCATTAATAATTCCGAACACGAAACTGTTTTCCATTCCCAGCACGATTTTAAAATCCAACGATTACTTCGGCTCAGTGAACAGATATTAAGTTGCCACAGAATAGTAGGTAAAAAGCTTAGAAATGATGATTACGAACAAATCACCTGTAACCAATGTAATTATTACACTGTAAAGCCATTTCGCGTAAAATTAATAGCTCATAAAATTTCTTCAGAACCGCCTTTACCTCTAGTTCCGATCCCGCGCTTAAAAAGTGCCACGCAAATTTAAACGACTGTAATAGGGGTAATCTGCTGCGGGAAAAAGAGTTGCCTTAAATACACGTGAAAATGTAAGCATGTACTGTCACCTCGCTTAATTCTCGAAGGCTGTAAACTCCGAATAGGCTCTCCTTTGTTTTCTGCATAAAAGGACTGCACTGTAGAAAAGGTTTCGTACATTCCATTTCCTGCAGACGAAGATCGCAGCTAGCCTGAGCAGCTGAGAACTAAAAGCTGTCACTAAAATTGTATTAATCAAGTATGTATACTGTATATCCCTGTAACTATTCCGCAAAGCTGTATCAGCATGATTACACAAAGATAATAAAAACTTAAAATATCTTTACTGTATAAGCCTGTCTTCTCAACGCAAAGGTAGTTTTGAGCATGTAAAATGTTACGATCGACACAAATTTGTGAGATCACTAACCTTTAAAACGGAACAAACCTGTTATCACACCAATGATCTAAAATTTTGCTATAAAAGCAAAGTTATGCAGTGTTATCAACATAATGACTACGGTAAGGACAAGTAATGAAGTGAATAATAGAATTAAACGCTGTATTGTATTGGGAATTGTTTACATGTGAAATACACTTAATATGAATGCAGAGTTTTTGTCTTGCATTCAGACGCTTGGCAACATGACTTTCTTAATTTTATCACAGCCCCTGTTGTTAGTAAGATAGCACTAATTGCCACCCCTGAGTTACGTCACAGCCTAAGTGAATGAGGGCAAAGAATGAATTGGGAGCTGGAAGACACCAGAATGGGGTTGGGGGGGGGGGGGTAAAGGAGGGTTGATCTGAAAAATTCAGATACGCACTCGATCAGCACGAGCTGTTTGAGAAAAGTTACACGCCTCGGGGAAAGTATTGGAGGTCGGAAGGTAATAGGCCATGTGACTACAATGATCTATATACTGTAATCCTTTTATTTTTATATTTTGGTACATCGTAGTAAATAAATTTAGAACTATGCAAAGTAACTTACGGTTTTGTATTTTCATAGCCTTGTTTCTTCGCGCCATTTAATGGTCTTTATTACAGTGTTAAGTGCTGGACTTGTGGCTATAGCGTGTCAACGTTGCTCTATCACAAATCTTTGTGGAGCAGCATTCTAAATCGCGTGTTCACGGCACTCTCCAGGATCTCCAGAATGTTTTCAAGAAGAGACATGTTGGGCCCACACACTTTGATTTTCGAATGGACGCTTACCACGACTTGATTGAAATGAAACACGCGGTCACTTCTTTTCTGGAAAAAAACCACCACAGAGGACGAGACGTGGTGTAATCAATACGAAACTACCACAAAACGTCACACAGCAGAAATTCACGTGAAGCGGCGACGGCCCGCATCTCGTGGTCGTGCGGTAGCGTCCTCGCTTCCCACGCCCGGGTTCCCGGGTTCGATTCCCGGCGGGGTCAGGGATTTTCTCTGCCTCGTGATGGCTGGGTGTTGTGTGCTGTCCTTAGGTTAGTTAGGTTTAAGTAGTTCTTAGTTCTAGGGGACTGATGACCATAGATGTTAAGTCCCATAGTGCTCAGAGCCATTTGAACCATTTGAAGGGGCGACGCTCTGGCGACATAACCGACATTCAAGCCGACGTGATGCGCGACGTGAACAACATCCTAAAGAAAGACTTTTCTGACACGTTCACATGGTTGTATAAACGTTCTGTGTGTTGCACTCAAGTGGAATCGGTCTCTCCTCCTGTTGAGTACAACACCTGAACCATTAAAACCACTCTCTCAATTTTTCTATAGTTTTTACCAACCCAGTCTTGAAACTTTTTGGATTAACAAGCAAATTACAGATAGGTAGTAGGAACGCTGATATATGTTCCATTTCATTATTGGAGTAGTCAACAGAAACGAGGAAGCGCTATTTCGGCGCACAGGACCCGGGAATCACGTAAACAGGTGAGGCTAAAGTGCTACCGGGCGGTGAAAATTAAATATGATATTTGTTGCCCTGTTTTTAAGACGAACAGCCTGGACCCTCGGTGAACTATGCTGTGTGCTTCCTGGAGTACATTACAATGGTATCCCATACCACTGCACTACACAAAACGTTTTTGGAATCGAATCAAATCTAGGTCTAGATCAAACTTCTGGTTTTATTTTTCCGGTAGGTCTCTGTGAAACAATTTTAGAAATTCGTGAGTCACTTGTAAGCTGTAATATTACTACTTCAAAAGAGAAGGTGTATTACGAGTAAAAACGCTTCACAACAAACGCACTCACACACACACACACACACACACACACACACACACACACACACACACAAAGAGAGAGAGAGAGAGAGAGAGAGACAGAAGACAGAGAAGGGGGGCGGTGGGAGGGGGGGAGAAGAAAGGAGGCATGGAAGATTTAAAAGCAGCCTAAACAGTGAGCAAAAACAATGACTTATATCACTTTAAACAAAGCACATAAAACTTCGAGCACTAGCAGATAAAACATGTGTGATGTTTTATTATCTGGGAATTCTATGAATATTTTTCACAACCTTGTTGTAAACAGAAGTAACGCTTGTGCAAACTGCACCGCATAGCGATATGTTCTCTTCCTCCTGCGTTGTAAGATATGCAGTTACAATTATTCATTGTGATAATTGTTTGTGTCCTTTCAGAAGTTAGCAATATTTCAGTATCTCTGATGTTAAACGTACTGTTACCTAACGAACGGTACAAATTGTTCATTCAAGGATTACCGTACAAGAAAACGTGCAACTGGTTTTCACGTTTGAACTGGTTTGAAATCATTTGTTGTATACTGGAAAACAGGGCGTAGACGATATATAGAAACGAAAAAGTGATTTAAAACACGGATACGTTTGCGCCTCCAAACGTTCAATTTAAAAAAAAATCAATAATTAGCAGCGAAGTGATAATAATCAAATGCTATAGAAAATTACAGTTTTTGTAAGAGCTTTACACCTGGAAGACATTTATTTTGGAAACAAGCGGTTTGAGGAGAACATAAGTTAACGCTGAAACGTCATCGTGCAGTACACTGAAATACATCAGTTATCATATTTTTATACAGAGTGAGGAAAGGAAAAATAATTGTAGGATATCTAATGAAATCCTCAAAATATTTGTTATCAGTAAATTTCCATCTGCACGTCGCTTTTTTTAATTATTATATCTTCATCACTAGGTGAACAGAATTTTTTTTTAGTGTGCCTGTTTCATTGTCCACTATTTTGTGGGCTGGAGTTATTCAAATTATACACAAACAATATAAATTCCTTATCTGACAACATGTAAGCTTTGACATCCAAGTGGGTCATCTAATTTGTAATCTACTATGAAAAGGGACCTGTGAATACTAACAGAACACACTGGCGCGCAGACGTCCTTAAAGAAAGTTTTATGAAATTTCGTATTTAGAGCAGAAGTACTGATAGATTTCCACTTTGAGTGGGGACGTGACATACACCTGGATAGCTCAGATGGTAAGTGAATCGCACGAAAAAAGCAGGCCAGCTATTTCACTCTCAGCCTTACACGCACAACCGACCAGATAATTTCCCAACAAAATTCACTCTACTGTAGAAAAATCCATTCTGGCTGCAGATGTTTTGTGTATTTCGTGTCGGTATACAATACTGTCACGATTAGGCCCCATCTAAAATATTGGCACTGAAAATTATTATAAAATTTTATTGTTAGTGAGTAAGCTTAAAATGTTGACAATAATTTTTACTGCAAACAATAATGGAATGCGACTTAAGAAAAAAAGGGGAATGCAATAGTGGAATAGACATAAATATGTGTAACTGCAACAAAATAACTGAAATCTGGCGAATGAAACCAAATGAATCAAGAAAGGGCAGGAAAAAAACATTGCTGTAAACCACAGTTTAACTAAATGAACAATTTCTTTTTCCGGAGTTCTCATGATGTCATGAGCAAAATAATCTCCTTCCCGACCACCATCTCTGCCCCAAGTGAAAGGGCGTAGTTCTGTTCAGACAATCATTGCATTCAGTTAAAAATGTCTGATAGATGAAGTGATTAATAAATACATAACGTGCACCATAATAAGCAACAATACTACTGCGCAGAACCACAAGGGAACGTTGGAAGATTGCAATAAGAAATGTATTCTGCCTTCAGAGGCTTAGGCCCAAAGCTACTTCGAGAAAATTAAATGCTTCATTCTACGAAATTATGACTGCAGAGTTTTTTTCTTTTTTTCGCTGCTACGTTTATATACAACAGCGGAGTTAGCAATCCATCACCGACGAAATAATGTCGGAGGCATTAATCCTTTTTAATTAGGAGAGTAAGGTATGAAAGATTCAGTGTGAAAAAAAAACACGGAAGCGTACTTTTCAAAGCAGTCAGTACCCATAAGTTAATGATAGGCACTTCACTATGGAAAGTTCGCGACTGTGGCTTCTCTGTTAGATATATTTTACTAGTAATACGTCCCTTTTATCACAATATTGTATTTTACTGTCAATATTCAATTCGTTTCGGGGCTAAAAAGCCATTATCAAAAAGTACAGTGACGTCTTAGAGTGTTACATCCGCTCTTGTCTAAGTTAATTATTTTTTCCACCAGTCAAATTCACGATAAATGCTATGAGTGGAACGTATCAACAGAACAAACATAGATCGCTTGTATACAACTAAAAAAATGAATGAAAAGAATAATTTCTGTGTGGCTACATCCTGGCGATTTACTTTTTTTTCTTTAAAAATTACTAACTCCACTCAAGAATTTCTCTATGGTACAGAAGGACTTGCCAAGGAGAAAAATGGTTAGTTTGAAAACGCTTCTGCTATTTTTCGGACATTTTATTTCCATAGAAGATCTTTAAAGAGTTTTATATTATATTTCACTCCTTTCTGCGCCAATGTTAGATTCATTAAAGGGTAATGCTGATCATTTTTCCTACTAGTATTGCACTTGCATGTATCTCTCTTAATCTCAAACCTAGATGGATTGTGGATAACAAGTTTCATAATTGAGTAAAAGTGCTGTGAAGCTGTGGGTAATATTCCCAGCTGCTTAATGAGATACCTACATATGAAAACACGCACAGTATTTTAACGTACTGACTTCGATACCCCGACAGGTGGCAATTATTATTGTGGCAAAAGTAGCCGTACATAAACGTTTGAGCGGATCTACTATATGGAGTAACCAGTTTAAGTTTTCGTCGATATGGACACCCAAGAACTTTTTATTTTCAAACATGCTTATTATTTCTTGTTGGTGCATTAGATTAATATGATATAGGATATTTCTGACGGTCCTATAAAACTGGATGCACTACTTTTTTAAAAGTTGCTAGCCCATTTGTGTAAAACCATTCAGCAACTTTCACAAAGACATCACTGCTATTTTCTCCGTTCATACTTCTTTGCTTGGCTTCACAATGATTGTATCATTTGCAAATAAGAGTAATTCTGATTCTTGATTGAAATAAAATAGCATATCATTATAATAAAGCAGGAACAACAGTGGGCCAATGATTGAATCCTGTGGGACTCCGTTTGTAATTTCTCCCTTCGCATATGATGTGACGTCCCTATTGGTATTATTCAAACAGCCTAAGATTACTTTTTGTATTGTGTTTCTCAAATAAGCGCAAAAGTAGGCCTTTTCACCAATGCAGAAGCCAATATTTTGTGCCCAAATGAATGTGGTAAACAAAAACAGATGAAACGCTCAAAAAGTTGAATGTAGTATCTTAAAATGTAGCTCCGAAAAGTGTTCGGTTTAAAACAGAAAAAAATATGCATTGCGAATGTAGTAGTGAAAATACTCTGACCCAGTACCCATATAGCTAGAGAAAATCATAATTTTATTATTATATCTTCTGTCACTCTGTAGCCAGTAGTAATAATTAGTGCCTTTATGTGTACGACGTCGGTCTCTGTGAAATGTGCTCGCAAATGTCGGGAATAGGACATTCCGTATTGCACAGGAAAACTCTTGCTAGCTCCATCATGGCATGTATTTAACCCTTTGTTGCCTGACGGTACTTAAAAGTACCAGTAAGTTTTGACTCTCATTATTTTCTCGTGGTGCAGTTTCGTGATCTGAAAGCCTGTCGGTACGTAACAGTAACTCTGCTCTACTGTTTCATAGATGTTATTGTGCAATACATAGACCTCTCTGGCGGTCAGAGCTTGAAATTGCTTTTCGCGCGCTGCTGTGAAAACAGAAGATTGTATGTGCTTGTTTCCATGGTGTTGCCTGAATTTGTGTGCAATTTATTGAAACTTCCGTTGAGTTTTCCATTGTACGTACTTACCTTTTTTGTTTTTTTATAATACTTTGAAGCATTACGTTAGAAGTGAATGAGATAAAGTGGAACTTATAAGGCGGACTTATTAGTACCGTCAGGTTGTGCGAACACTTTATTGTAGCAACAATGCGTTACCTCTCACTAGTTGTTCTGTCTACTTTTTCTCACACAGAAATCCGTAAATACATTTGCCTGTGGAACAATTAGAACAAACAGGAAAGGTTTGCCAGGTAATTTACCTAAACAAAAATGTCTAAACCGTGGGGTATCAAATCACAGAGATTCATCGTTAGACCTAACAGTATTTCAATGAAGGGAAAATAAAGTAGTGTATTTTGCGTCAAACTTCCATGGCACTGAACAGAGCGTAGTGACAAGAAAACAGAAAGATGGAACTAGTATGACTATACCATGACCAGTTACTGTATGTGATTACAATAAACACATGGGTGGTGTGGATCATGCAGACAGATTACGTTCAACTTATGGTCTTGACAGGCGATCGAAGAAATGGTGGCACCGTCTCCCCTGGTGAGCAATAGAAATTGCTTTTGCCAATGCTTACGTAATTTTCAGTGATCTACATGGGGCACTGCCACTGCTGGAATTCAGGAGTGCTGTGGCACTAGGGCTAATGAATGAACAACAAGTGCCAAATCTCAAAAAGAGAAACTCTGGTAAAGATGAAATAACTCCCCCAAAGAGAAGGAAGGATAACTTTTCTGTTCCGAAGAATGTACGTCTTGGCAACTGAGAAAACCATTTTGTACTGTTCAGTTGTAAAAGAGGACGATGCGAAATGTGTGCGAAAAATAAAATTCAGTCGACAGCACATTCACAATGTAGCACATGTAAAGTGTATTTGTGCTACAATGAGAAAAAGAACTGTTACCTACAATTTCACGAGGTATCACTAACACTAAATATGTGATATGTATATACTGTCATAAATGTATAGCTAAGTTACTATGTATTGTGAAGTTGCTCTAGAATAAATTTATGCGAAATTTAAAAAAAAAATTCAAAAATATCATATTTCTCTTAATTAATTTTCTAATGTAAAAATATTTAATATTTATGTGGAATAAAGTACAAGTTATAAAAATTGGAGCACTTCTCTGCGCATATTGTGATTCTGTCCATGGAGTCTGACGGTACTTCTGAGTACCAGGAGAGAAAAAAGTTGTGAAAAATAAAATAAAATTTTAGAAAAATTCCTACCGTCGTTTGAGGCCACAATAGCATAAATTCTGCAAAGAAAATGTTAAATAGTAAATTTTTTCTTATGTCAGGAAACAAAGGGTTAAAGAAAGGGCCACATAAAATCGTGAGTGGAACCAAAAACTGTTAAAAGCTCAGAGTGTGAGTCAAAAAATTGTCTTTAACTCAACACCAGGAGAATAGCGCCCAAAACTGTATTATATGGATCTAGATACGTGTAGATTATGTAAATACAGTGTTGTTGGGGGTTTTCGGTACGAAGATTAGTTTGTTGGAGCTCTCCATGGAGCTATATCATGTGCAAACCTCTTCATCATGAGTAATGCAATCTATAGCCATTTGAGAAAAGATATGGCAATTTTAAAATCCACAACAGCAAGTGTAACCACATTTTTAGTGATAAATTAACAATATTTTCTTAAATAATATCAATTTACAACTCACATATTCAAATTAACTCAGATGTTTGTGTCTCAAAGAGGCGCGACAGTACAAATGCGTTTGTAAACTTCAGTAACCAGAAATTAAGAAGTTTACCTTTTTTTGCTAGTAGTGAAGAATCAGTGTGTTTTTTGTTTTTAAGTGTTAATTTCTACATTTATATATTTATCAGATATATCAGTTTGTTTTTGTAATTGTTAAAACTCAGTAGTTTAACTGACAAAGGCTAGAGGTGTAATACAATAACTGATGCCTAAATCCACACTGAAGCCGAAATAAAAAAAAGCTTCCATCTGATTCTGCTTACTGTAGTTACACCTTCAACTCCCTCTACAGTTTTTACTACCAATATTTCATACTTCATTTGCCAACTTCCTATTCCTTGATTCTTCTTTTAGTTCTTGTGGCATAAATTTAGTTTCTCCACAATTCGATGTGGTACTTTTCCGTATGTTTTCCCAGTCACCCACCTAATCTTCAGCATTCTTCTGTAGCACCATATTTCAAAAGCTTCTAGTCCTCTGGTTTATACTGCTTATATTACAAGTTTCACTTCCGTTCAAGGTTAAAAGCCAGACAAATACTTTAAGGAAATACTTCTTAACACTTAAATTTATGTTCGACTTTACCAAATATATGTTCTTAAAAGCCGCTCTTTTCTGTTATTGTCAGTCTGCAATTTATATAACCTCTACTTCCGCAACAGTCATTTTTTTTGCTGCTCAAATAGCAGAAAGCATTTACCACTTTTGGTTTCTCTTTTCGTAATCCACTTCCCTCAGCATCCCCTGATTTACGACTATATTCGGTTCCCATTATTTTGAATACAATAATACGAAAAATAGTTGTCACTGTGCACCGAGGATGCTTCCAAAACACAAGAAGGGAAATGTGACTAGTAATTAAGCACCTGTTTATTTATATAAATAAATATACATAAGTTTCTTTAGTTTGTGACAATCTCTTAAAATATTTTTGGCACACATTCTGTCCCTCTCTCCTAACAACGACCAGTGCTTCACGGTCAATAAAATTAAAGAAATTTGATACTGGTAGTCTTATTATTCCACAGTAAGACAATAAATTGAACACAAAGGAATAATGAATATTAACGGTTTCAATTACAATTTTTTGTGTTTTACTACGTCACACGATGCATTTCGGGCCCCGTAGATCTATCATGAGCTGCAAATCGTTTTAATACAATATTTGCTTCACCTGTTGAGTGAAGTGATGAGAAATGTATGTTCTTGTTGGGAGAAGGTTGGATGTTTAAAAATCCGCTGATTAAACAACAGAAAATATGATGAGAAACAGGGAAAACTTACCGAAAAACCGAGAAAGAACATGTTCCATGTTTTCAATGTCAGCAGACGTTGATTTAACTTCACTTCACGTCACTCAAAGTGCACACTTATTTGTATATTTCAAAACACTTCACAGATGACGTTTAATATGACATAACCAAAGATGAAGTTTATTATGCAGCGTCCGATATCAGAGCTTTAAATGATTTGTTATATGTAAGGAAATAAATTTAAAACAAGTCTTTAAAATAACTGTGGTTAGCGGAATCTCTGTTCATTTAACATGGATTAAGTCTTTGTGATTTTATGGAGATATATTTCCAGCTGCTCAAGTGGATTTATGGTCGTACTACTGGCTTCGTTGTATATAACTGCCAGCTTGTTTTCTATGCTTTGATGAATCGCTTAGTTTGCAACATATGCTGTTGTGCGTGGTATGACTCAACAAACACGAACAAATTAGGACTGAAGGCGTTGCTATTCATACTTCCTATGTATTGAATACAGTCACGCTAACAACTGCAAAATATGGACAAAACTAGACAATATATTGACACACCCACTCGCCAGCTAAATTAACCTACAGTCTGAGAATGGTCGTTGCAACACGAATTTTAGTATTTATAATATGACGCGGGGGTACCCATCTAACGATTTTAGTGAGAACTTTTTATTTAGCCGCAGAGACAAACTTCGTACTATAAGAAGACACTAAGAATCTTCGGTGATGATCTTGTTCTTTTACGAGAGGCCATTCGCACAGCCAGAGAGCTGAAAAGTGGTGTTATTACGGCACGAAACGGCCTGACGGTTAAGGAGAGCAGGCGCTGGAGCCTGGAGTTCGATCTGGTGCTTCGCCGTTTGTGCTATAAAACACACGGCCCGACGCAGCGCGGCGCGGTTCATTTAGGGCGAAACAAGTGAGCCTAGGGAAGGGGGCAGCAGTCCACAAATCCCGCGTCGTGAATGTGTGCTGAAAACAGCCCCCTCCTCCCCCACTCCCGCCCCTGGCCAGTACTCCACGGGGCCTGATCGATTCGGCCTGTGCTGTATACGCACTGCCTCTTGTAGCGACTCCCCCTGTACCCGCTGCGCGTCAGTCACTCACCTCTTCCAACGCTCGCGCCCTCTCCTCTTCCCCCACCCCCTTCCCCAAAGCTAGAGCACCGTCGCATCTCGCCGGCTCCCGTCGCACATACTGTATGTGTGAGTGTGTGTGTGTGGCTGCGCGCGCATGGGCTTACGCTCACACATGCACGCATACTTGTATCACACGCACACACCCACGCACACGTACGTGAAGTTCCGTTCTGTCCCGTCCCGTCCTCAGCGCCTTACCGAGACAGAAAAAGAAATCCTCCACAGTAGCGTGCTCACCCCAACAGCGACGGCCACGAGTCTCATAATCCAAAATTTTCCTTCGAACGAGCGTAGCACGGACTGATACATGTATACACACAACTGCATAGCAGCGCCTTAGTCGGATCTCGTGCGAAACTCACCCAGGGCGCCGCAAATATCCATTTACTCCTCCGCTGGACGCCCGGCGTTGCTCTCTCCGCCGTGTTGTTTTCCTTCCTTATCCCGGTAGCACTCCACGCCTCACTGAACACACAAACGGAACCAACGCGCTGGCCCGAGGATCACTTTTGTCACAATTCGAGGACGCGCGCACGACGCACTAGCGGGGGCGATCTCACTCGCAGCGAGCTCTGGCACTGACTGGCTGTCAGGACGGAGCAGATCGACCAGGCCGCGCGCGCTGGTTGGTCGCGGCCGCACGCCGGGGCAAGATGGCGGCCGATCGCAGCGCCAGCAGCGGCGCCGCCAGGCGTCGGCGCGCATGGTCGCTAGAACTGCCTCCCCTGGCGGTCAGTGCCGCGGGACGACTCGGGAGGGTTCGTGACGCCCACCGCGACGTTCTAGTAGTCCTAGGATCGTCAGGTGTTAAAAGACAGGCGAACACTGAAATTAGGCGCCGTATATCTCATCTTTCCTTACAGTGAATATGTTTTTAACACATGTTAAAAATATATGTATGCAAGCGAATGCTCTATTTCCCAACATACTTTTGGAAAGAGTGGTTCGGTGGAGGGATGGAGGATGATAAGAAAGATGAAAATTGTTTGCTACGCAACACATATATCTATTGGACAGTGGAAAAAGCACTTTTGAGAACTTCTGGCAGAAACAGGAAGAGACCAGGAGATAGAAGTCTGCGACATAAACGATACATTAGTTCATACAGGTAAATTAGAGGACAAACTGAAAGAGAAGATAAAAAAGGTAAGAATCGTTCAGTTATGTTACGGGAGGGGGGGGGGGGGGGGAAGGGAAAGGAAATACGAAGAGAGTGGTGTGCATCATACGTATCTGCTATCTATGAAAAAGAAACAGGAAAGACACAAGGAATTACTGGCGTCTATCAGAAGACTTCTAACCGGTATATTGAAAGACAGGCTGGAGAATGAGATTGAGGGAGAGATGCGAGAATACTAGGCAGCTTTACTGTTGTATGGATCATGTTATACGTGAGAAGGAGTATTCTAAAGGTCAGCAAGTACACATAATATTTGTGGCTTTAGAAAAAGCATTTGCTTCTGTAGTTATCGACGCACTATGGGAAGCGATGGAATGTATAGGTTCAGAAGCGCAGCAGACACACCTTATTCGGAGAGTATGCAATAGTTAAAGTAGGGATAAAGTTGAATAAACCATTCCAAACTACGAAAAGACTTATAGTTACACAGGGTTGCAATATGTCACCGACCCTGTTTAAAACATACAGGGTGTCTCTTCTAAGAGTTGTGAGGTGCATTTTCACTGGCGATTCTGAAGATATTTGCAATTTATTTTTTGCAGTGTGTAACGGGAGTCAGCCCAGAGCAAATATTTCTCATCACGTCTTTCGTGCGACGTCCAGCATCGACGGAAAGCATCAATTTGTTTCCGAATACGAACAGAATGACCTTTGAAATGGATCTGAAGTGCCCATCGATAGAGCAGTCCTAAATTAGTCTAGTGCGATATTCGTCTTATCGATACGTAATAACAAAACACGGAGAATAATGGGTACTGCAGCAGCGACTGGGTAGCGCTGCACACTTGCCATTAGCCGTCATCGATAGCCAGGGCAGAGCTGTCATTGCTGGTTTACTGGCTATTCTTCGAGTTTTACCATCCCTGTTATTGCATATCGATAAAACGAGTATAGCACTAGACTAATTTCGACCGCTCTATCGAATGGACAAGTAAAATTCCGCTTTAAAAATCATTTTGTCCGTCGGCGCTGGGCGTCACATGAAAGACGAGATTGGCAGTATTTGTTTGGGCTGACTACAACTACAGATTCCAAAAAATAAATTGCAGATATCTGCCGAAACTCCGGTCTTAGGAAAGACACCCTGTATATCCAACATACATGGTGATTATAATTAAACTTTGATACCGCTGTAGAAATAACACCACTGGTCAGAATGACCTTCAAATTACAACAAAATATTATCGGAGAAGGAGGAAAACGTATGAAAGAAGAAACATAAACAGTTACAAAATGTAGGAATAGATAGCGCTGGAAGTGTCATAATTTAATAGTGGTCGACTACAAATGACAATGAATCATTCAACGGTGCCTACGGTGTACGTTTGACGTTAAAGACGTTAAACAAATTGTACTGCTCAGTGTGCATGGGTGTACAGGTGTGATACTGTTAGTTACGTAAACCCATCCACCACGGCAAGGTCGTATCACATCGGATGAGAACAATCGGCTTTTAATTGTCCTGAGGCCAAAAACCGCATAAAAAGCATCGTCACATCAGTTTTTAACTGAGGCCTAAAATCGCATAAAAAGCATGAATCAAAATCAAATCGGATTATTAATTTCCGTCTGACTGGAGCAAAACATGTTCAATGTTCTGTCCACCGTTTTCTGCAAAAAGTTGAAATCGAGGAACAGCATGTTGGACAACTGATCTAAATGTTTCCAAGGTCACGTTTAGAATGTGTAGTGCAATGCGTACCTTCAATGCAGCTATGTTTGCAATCGGAACGCTGGACACATCTTTCGGACAGCCCCACAGCCAGAAGCCAAACGGATTAATATCACATGATCGAGACGACCACGATGTAGGGAAATGGCGGCTGATAATTTTAGCGTTTCCGAAATGGCGCTTCAGCGTCAGCTTGACTGGATTTGCAATGTGCGGAAGTGCGCCATCTTGCATAAAAGTTATCCACGCTGTTGCAGAGCTGGAATGACGTGGTTGCGCAAAAGACACTCATAGCGCTTACCAGTGACGGTAAAGCTAACAGGACGGGATGCACCTGTCTCTTCGAAAAAATATGGCCCTATGATAAATGATGCTGTAAACCCGCACCAAACAGTGACCTTTTCAGGATGAAGAGGTAGTGGTTGATTTGCGTGTGGATTTTCCGTTGCCCATATTCGACAATTCTGTATACTGATATATCGTGTCAGATGGAGGTAGGCTTCTTCTGTCCACAAAATCTTCCACGGCCATTCATTGTCCACTTCCATGCGGGCAAGAAATTCCAAAGCAAACGTCCCTCTTGCCGGCAGGGCAACAGGAAGCAACTTGTGCACATGGGTAATTCTGAATGGATAGCAAAGAAGGATGTTCTCTACATCTACATCCATACTCCGCAACCCACCTGACGGTGTGTGGCGGAGGGTACCTTGAGTACCTCTATCTGTCCTCCCTTCTGTTCCAGTCTCGTATTGTTCGTGGAAAGAAGGATTGTCGGCATGCCTCTGTGTGGGCTCTAATCTCTCTGATTTTATCCTCATGGTCTCTTCGCGAGATATACGTAGGAGGGAGCAACATACTGCTTGACTCCTCGGTGAAGGTATGTTCTCGAAACTTCAACAAAAGCCCGTACCGAGCTACTGAGCGTCTCTCCTGCAGAATCTTCCACTGGAGTTTATCTATCATCTCCGTAACGCTTTCGCGATTACTAATTGATCCTGTAACGAAGCGCGCTGCTCTCAGTTGGATCTTCTCTATCTCTTCTATCAACCCTATCTGGTAGGGATCCCACACTGGTGAGCAGTATTCAAGCAGTGGGCGAACAAGTGTACTGTAACGTACTTCCTTTGTTTTCTGATTGCATTTCCTTGGGATTCATCCAATGAATCTCAGTCTGGCATCTGCTTTGCCGACGATCAACTTTATATGATGATTCCATTTTAAATCACTCCTAATGCGTACTCCCAGATAATTTATGGAATTAACTGCTTCCAGTTGCTGATCTGCTATATTGTAGCTAAATGATAAGGGGTCTTTCTTTCTATGTATTCGCAGCACATTACACTTGTCTATATTGATATTCAGTTGCCATTCCATGCACCATGCGTCAATTCGCTGCAGATCCTCCTGCATTTCAGTACAATTTTCCAGTGTTACAACCTCTCGCTATACCACAGCATCATCCGCAAAAAGCCTCAGTGAACTTCCGATGTCATCCACAAGGGTATTTATGTATATTGTGAATAGCAACGGTCCTACGACACTCCCCTGCGGCACGCCTGAGATCACTCTGTCCATTGAGAATGACATGCTGCGTTCTGTTATCTAGGAACTCGTTTCGTAGGATTTTGCCCACCGTGCTCACGGGTATGTCGAGTGTTCGGGCTATTCTCCTCACACTACACGTTTGCACACCACCACTCGTCTCCTCGCGTATTTCTGTGGGCACTGCTTCCACTGACGTCGAATCAATTCGTTTCCTCCCTCTAGCAGGATGCACGTCAAAAGAACCCGTCTTTTCGAATTTCCGAATCGTTTTCTCCAGACCAGCGGCAGTCACCGGACCAACGCCTTTTTTGAAACCCTTCAGTGTCCGGAACTTCTGCGGAGCGACGTGTGAACAGTCACCATTCTCGTAGTACAGCTTTACAAGCAGAGCGCGATCCTGCATTCAGACAGTCATAGCGAACGTCGCAGACGCGTAAGGAGGAAAAGCGGTGTACCCGACGTGTTTATACTTCCTTCAATGGGTCGTGCGCATGACAGGTGCTTTCATTTACGTATTCCGACACATACAGTGCCATCTATTCATCAATTTTCACACTATTTTTTTTTTTTACTTCTGCCATACGTTTTCCCCGTTCTCCGACAACATTCCGTCGCAATTTGACGTCATTCTGACCAGTGGTGTTATTTCTACACCGTTTTGAAAGTTTAATTATAATCACCCTGTATACTGGAATGATGGAATCAGTCACGTAGTGGTATGGGAATTCCTTTGCAGTGTGGAAGTCTAGTCGCTATTGTTTGCCGCTGTTCAAGTATGACAGCAAAAATGGTTCAAATGGCTCTGAGCACTATGGGACTTAACATCTGAGGTCATCAGTCCCCCAGAACTCAGAACTACTTAAGCCTAACTAACCTAAGGACATCACACACATCCATGCCCGAGGCAAGATTCGAAGCTGCGACCCTAGGGGTCGCGCGGTCCAGACTGTAGCGCCTAGAACCGCACGGCCACAACGGCCGACTATTGACAGCACAAAGCAGGGAAGTTGTGAAGTTTATGGTAGAGGAAGTTCATGGAACCGATTGAACGAGGTAGTGTTGCCATAAATATGAGTAAAATAGAATATCTAGTAGCGCGAGGAGATGAAAGGGATATAGTACTGCTGCAAGTAACTTGGTTTAAAAATGGTTCAATTGGCTCTGAGCATTATGGGACTTAACATCTGAGGTCATCAGTCCCCTAGAACTTAGAACTACTTAAACCTAACTAACCTAAGGACTTCACACACATCCATGCCCGAGGCACGATTCGAACCTGCGGCCGTAGCAGTAGCGCGGTTCCGGACTGAAGCGCCTAGAACCGCACGGTCACCGAGCCGGCGAGTTTAAATAGAATCGGTTATGCATGCGTCGGGAAGTTGTGAACCGAATGTGGAAGGTAGGATTCAGAAGGCGAGAGGAGCAGATTAGAAGCTAAATATAGTTCTGTGGAGCAGGACAATATCAAAAGAAACAAAGAAGAGGCATCTGCATATAGTAGTTTTGTGGAGAAGGGTGGACTGTGGGAGAGACGTAGAAAAGACAGATGAAACAAGGGTGGCAGCTCTGGAACGGAGAGGAGAAGAAACGATGAAATTAGGGAGATAATGGATGCCGGCCGCTGTGACCGAGCGGTTTTAGGCGCTTCAGTCCGGAACTTCGCTGCTGCTACGGTCGTAGGTCCGAATCCTGCCTCGGGCATGGATGTGTCTGATGTCCTTAGGTTAGTTAGGTTTAAGTAGTTCTAAGTCTAGGGGACATCTGAGGATGTTAAGTCCCACAGTGCTTAGAGCCATTTGAACCATTTTTGAGATAATATATATAGTACAACCAGTCGCACAAAGAATTGAGAAAAGACCTCTTCAATGGAAAGACCACATATGGCAAATGGAGCAAGGTCAATGGCTAAAAGCAGGCCTGAAATGGACGCCGTGGGGAAGGAGGAAGCGCGGACAGCCGAGAGTAACGTGAAGGGCGGGAGAAATTGGAATGGCGAGCAAGAGGGGATTGAAAGAAAGAGGAGGACTGCAATTATCGCTAATTATGGCGAATGGGAATACATGGCAACTGCTGCAGATTTCTTGAACGCTTCTGCGTTCGAATACAGTACATTTTCTCGAGACAGGAAACCTTCTGTCCACAAATCAGCAATGATTTTGAAAGCATCAATCGTGCGAAACTCAGTTTGCACTTTTCTCACGTGGTGTGCCACAAACCATGGATGAAGGACGACAGGCAGGTTCCACATTCCTAGATTTCCGGAATGCATTTGACGCGTAGCTCCACTGAAGATTATCAACGAAGGTCCGAGCATACGGCTAAGTTCCCTGATATTTGAGTGACTCGAAGACTTTTCACGTAGCTAATAGAACGCAGTACACGGTCGTCGACGGCGAGTGTTCATCTGAGACAAGGATACCGTCAGGAGCGCTCCAGGGAAGCGTGAAGGTACCGCTATTATCCTCTATAAACATAAATTACTTGACGGACAAGCTGAGCAGCAATTTACAGCTTTTTACTGGCGACGTTGTGCTGCATGGGAAGGTGTAGTCGTTGAGTGACTGTCGGAATATGCAAAATGACCTACACAAATTCCCTAGATGATGTGATGAATAGCAGCTAGCTCTGTTGTTGTTGTTGTTGACTTCAGTCCAAGAGGCTGCTTTCACGTAGCTCTCCATGCTACTCTATCCTGTGCAAGCCCCTTCGTCTCCGAATAACTACTACAACCTATATCCTTCTGAAACAGCTTAGTGTATTCATCTCTTGGTCTCCCTTTACGATTTTTACCCTCCTCGCTGCTTTCCAATACTAAATTGGTATTCCCTTTATGCCTCAGAACATGTCCTACTAACCGGTCCCTTCTTCTAGTCAAGTTGTGCCACAAATTCCTCTTCTACCCAGTTCTATTCAGTACCTCCTCATTAGTTACGTGATCTACCCACTCAATCTTCAGCATTCTTCTATAGCATCACATTCCGAAAGCTTCTATTATCTGCTTGTCTAAACTATAGATCGTCCACGTTTCACTTCCATACATGGCTACACTCCATACAAATACTTTCAGAAACGACTTCCTGACATTTAAATCTATACTCGATGTTATCAAATTTCTCTTCTTCAGAAACGCTTTCCTTGCCATTGGCAGTTTACATTTTATATCCTCTCTGCTTCGTCCATCATCAGTTATTTTGCTCCCCAAATAGCAAAACTCCTTTACTGCTTCCTATACAATATATGTTTTAAATAATAAATCACCCACCCCACCAGAGCTGAATCCAAAACACAGATTTTATAGAACGTACGAGAAAATTGCGGGAATCGTCTGAAAATCGACGAAAACTGTTTTTATTCAAAATTAAGTCCAATAAATGTGATAACACCACGAGTGTGAAAGCAGGACAGAGTAGCGCCGCGGAGAGTGCAAAAAAATGCACTGCACAGCCGGCACGGCCGGGCGGGACTGGCGCTCGACCACAGCAGACGACGCAACAATCACGGCGCCGTCGCTAAAGGGATAAATATCTAGGCGTAACGTTGCGAAGCAATATGAAATGGAATGAGCACGTCGAGTTGGCAGTATAGAATGCGAATGTTCGGCTTTTTTTTTATTGGGAGAATTTTAGGAAAGTGTAGCTCGTTCATAAAGCAGACGCCATGTATAACGCTAGTGCGATCCATTCTTGGAGCCCCAACAAGTCGGATTAAACGAACACATCGAAGTAATTTGGAGGCGGGCTGCTACATTTGTTATAATCAACAAACAAGTATTACGGAGATACTTTGTGAGCTCAAATGGGAATCTCTAGGGGGACACTACTGGGCAAGAATGAGATTTCCACTCTGCAGCGGAGTGTGCGCTGATATGAAACTTCCTGGCAGATTAAAACTGTGTGCCGGACCGAGACTCGAACTCGGGACCTTTGCCTTTCGCGGGCAAGTGCTCTACCAACAGAGCTACCCAAGCACGACTCACGCCCCGTCCTCACAGCATCAATTCTGCCAGTACCTCGTCTCCTACCTACCAAAGTTTGCAGTAGCTCTTCCGCGAAACTTACAGAACTAGCACTCCTGGACTGATGCTGTGAACAAGGGTCAAGAGTCGTGCTTGGATAGCTCAGTCGGTAGAACACTTGCCCGCGAAAGGCAAAGATCCCGAGTTCGTGTCTCAATCCAATCCATAGTTTTAACCTGCCACAAAATTTCATACCAGCGCACACTCCGCTGCGGAGTGAAAATCTCATTCTGGAACTTATTAAGTGCTGTTACAAACAAGAAAGATAAGTGTCTGATTGGATTATACAAGTAAAATTATGGTTTACACATGATTGCACTAATAGAGCGTTTCCGATAACTCGGTACGCCGTAGGAAATAAACTTCGCTAACAGAAAACTACAGAAACGCTGCTGTAATTTCGTCCAGGGAGACATGTAGTAAACTACTCGCCAGTGTCTTACCAGTAGCCGAAGCTCACACCACTCTTAGAAGGGCTGGAAAATAGTAATACCAGTTAGTCCAACAGTTTCTAATATATCATGAAAACACATATTAGAACTTAGTACAGCTGGTTGCCTTGCTTAAAGAATTTTAAAACAAAAACAATTAAAGATAAACTAGATAAGACACAGACACATGATGTAGATCAAAATGGTTCAAATGGATCCAAGCACTATGCGACTTAGCCGGCCGGTGTGGCCGTGCGATTCTAGGCGCTTCAGTCTGGAACCGCGTGACCGCTACGGTCGCAGGTTCAAATCCTGCCTCGGGCATGGATGTGTGTGATGTCCTTAGGTTCGTTAAGTTTAAGTAGTTCTAAGTACTGGGGGATTGATGACTACAGATGTTAAGTCCCATAGTGCTCAGAGCCATTTTTGAACACTATGGGACTTAACATCTGAGGTCATCAGTCCCCTACACTTAAACCTAACTAACCTAAGGACATCACACACATCCATGCCCGAGGCAGGATTCGAACCTGCGACCGTAGGAGCCGCGTGGTTCCGGACAGAAGCGCCTAGTACCGCTCGGCCACAGCGGACTGCCTGATGCAGCTATACGGGGCAACTCGGCACATTACATAACCATAACACCACTTAGCTTGACAAATTGTTTTGAGAGAGAACGCTGGCCAGCACATTAAGACAAGTTACTTGACACACAGACCAGTATAGTCCTAGAATTGCAGAGCCAAATAATAAGGCGTTCATGACGACTCGGTGAACATAAACACAAAAATCTGCTCAAACAACATGCGGAGCGGGAAATCAGTGCACAGAGCTGAACAACTAGTTGCGCACAACATAAGCGAACCAGTTCATTGTCTTTTTCCCAGTCCTGGCGAAGAAGATGAACGACGACTTGGAAAAGGCGTCGGCCTGGTCCACACCGCGTGTTCGCTACTCCAAGTACTGCCCCCCCCCCCCACCCCCCGCGGCTCACACTGTGCCGAAACAAGCCGTCAGCTGCCGGCGCCGCGCACTTCGGACGCCTCTCTCGCTCTAAACGCGACTCCAGCGGCCGCTTTTGAAGACTAGGCGATGCAGAGAACAGCGCAAGGCAGTAATCCGCGCTGCCTGGTGAGACGCCAGCTAGAAGTTATCGGTAGCGAAATGAGCCGCCACGGCTCAGTGAGTACTCTTTTACATCCACATACAATCTTTGCAAACTACTTCAACTGGTATAGGCAGGCGTATACAGATACAGAGATATGTAAACAGGCAGAATACGCCGCTGCGGTCGGTCTATACAGAGTGAGTCACCTAACATTACCGCTGGATATATTTCGTAAACCACATCAAATACTGACGAATCGATTCCACAGACCGAACGTGAGGAGAGGGGCTAGTGTAATTGGTTAATACAAACCATAAAAAATGCATGGAAGTATGTTTTTTAACACAAACCTACGTTTTTTTAAAAATGGAACCCCGTTAGTTTTGTTAGCACATCTGAACATATAAACAAATATGTAATCAGTGCTGTTTGTTGCATTGTAAAATGTTAATTACATCCGGAGAGATTGTAACTTAAAGTTGACGCTTGAGTACCACTCCTCCGCTGTTCGACCGTGTGTATCGGAGAGCACCGAATTACGTAGGGATCCAAAGGGAACGGTGATGGACCTTAGGTACAGAAGAGACTGGAACAGCACATTACGTCCACATGTTAACACCTTTTTATTGGTCTTTTTCACTGACGCACATTTACATTACCATTAGGGGTGAGGTACACGTACACACGTGGTTTCCGTTTTCAATTACAGAGTGGAATAGAGTGTGTCCCGACATGTCAGGCCAATAGATGTTCAATGTGGTGGCCATCATTTGCTGCACACAATTGCAATCTCTGGCGTAATGTATGTCGTACACGTCGCAGTACATCTGGTGTAATGTCGTCGCAGGCTGCCACAATACGTTGTTTCATATCCTCTGGGGTTGTAGGCACATCACGGTACACATTCTCCTTTAACGTACCCCACAGAAAGAAGTCCAGAGGTGTAAGGTCACGCGAACGGGCTGGCCAATTTATGCGTCCTCCACGTCCTATGAAACGCTCATCGAACATACTGTCAAGGGTCAGCCTAGTGTTAATTGCGGAATGTGCAGGTGCACCATCATGCTGATACCACATACGTCGACGCGTTTTCAGTGGGACATTTTCGAGCAACGTTGGCAGATCATTCTGTAGAAACGCGATGTATGTTGCAGCTGTTTGGGCCCCTGCAATGAAGTCAGGACCAATGAGGTGGTCGCCAATGATTCCGCACCATACATTTGCAGTCCACGGTCGCTGTCGCTCTACCTGTCTGAGCCAGCGAGGATTGTCCACGGACCAGTAATGCATGTTCCGTAGATTCACTGCCCCATGGTTTGCGAAACCCGCTTCATCGGTAAACAGGTAGAACTGTAACGCATTCTCTATTAATGCCCATTGACAGAATTGCACTCGATGATTAAAGTCATCACCATGTAATTGCTGATGTAGCGACACATGAAACGGGTGAAAGCGGTGACGATGCAGTATGCGCATGACACTGCTTTGACTCAGTCCACCGGCTCTCGCAATGTCCCGTGTACTCATGTGTGGGTTAATGGCAACAGCAGCTAACACACCAACTGCACCCGCTTCTCCTGTGACGGGCCTGTTACGGACCCGTTTGCGTGCTACGACCATACCTGTTGCATACAGTTGGCGGTAGATGTTTTGCAATGTGCGGCACGTTGGATGCTCTCTGTCCGGGTACCGTTCTGCTTACACCCTGCAGGCTTCAGCTGCATTTCGTCGACACTCGCCATAGATGAGTATCATCTCCGGCTTTTCAGAGTTCGAATACACCATGGTCACAGTTCCTACAACACTACACTATCACAGACGTCTGGTAACACGGTGTACTACAGTTGGTCTGCGTGCGGAGACGAATGCAGAATAGCAATAGCAGCAAGCGCTACATGCGGACACTGCGACAGCTAGACCAAACCACAACAGTGCACTACAGCCACACTCGTAAACACGGTCGTCATCGTAAACATGTCCCTGCAGATGCTGCTCGCCGACCGTGGCCCGTGTTTGTTACAACACGCAACTGAACGTCAGAGGTTTCAAGCGTCAACTTTAGGTTACAATATCTCTGGATGTAATTAACATTTTACAATGCAACAAACGGCACTGATTACGTATTTGTTTATACGTATGTTCAGATGTGCTAACAAAACTAACGGGATTCCTTTTAAAAAAACGTAGGTTTGTGTTAAAAAACATACTTCCGTGCATTTTTTAATGGTTTGTATTAACCAATTACACTAGCCCCTCTCCTCACGTTCGGTCTGTGGAATCTATTCGTCAGTATTTGATGTGGTTTACGAAATATATCCAGCGGTAACGTTAGGTGACTCACCCTGTATAAGACAACACGTGTCTGGCGCAGTTGTTACATCGGTTACTGCTGCTACAATGGCAGGTCATCAAAATTTAAGTGAGTTCGAACGTGGTGTTATAGACGGTGCACGAGCGATGGGACACATCATCTCCGAGATACTGATGAAGGGGGATTTTCCCGCATCACCATTAAACGAGTGTACCGTGAATATCAGGAATCCGGTAAAACATTAAATCTCCGACATCTCTGTTGCCGAAAAAAGATCCTTCAAGAACAGGACCAAAAACGACTGAAGAGAATCGTTCGACGTGACAGAAGTGCAGCCCTTCCGCAAACTGCTGCACATTGCTGGGCCATCAACAAGTGTCAGCGTGCGAACCACTCAACGAAACAACCTCAATGATTGCGCGATACAAAGTTTTACGCCTCGCCTGGGCCTATCAATACCGACATTCGATTGTTGATGACTGGAAACATGTTGGCCGGTCGGACGAGTCTCGTTTCAAATTGTATCGAGAGGATGAACGTGTACGGGTATGTAGACAAACTCACGAATCCATGGACCCTGCATGTCAGCAGGGGACTGTTCAAGCTGATGGAGGCTCTGTAATGGTGTGGGGAGTGTGCAGTTGGACTGAAATGGGACCCATGATATGTCTAGATACGACTATGACACGTGACACGTACGTAAGAATCCTGTCTGATCACGTGCATCCACTCACATCCATTGTGCATTCTGACGGACTTGAGCGATTCCAGAAGGACAATGCGACAGCCCACACGTCCAGAATTCCTGCAGAGTGGTCCCGGGAACACTCTTTTGAGGTTAAACAGTTCCGCCGGCCATCAAACTCACCAGACATGAACATTATTGAGCATATGTGGGATGCCTTGCAACTTGCTATTCAGAAGATATCTCCACCCCCTGGCACTCTTACAGATTTATGGACAACCCTGCAGGATTCCAGCGCTACTTCAGACAATAGTCGAGTCCATGCCGCGTCGTGTCGCTTCACTTCTGCATGCTCGCGGGGGCGTGCACGATATTAAGCAGGTGTACCAGTTTCTTTGGCTCTATAGTGGAAATGGTAAGATTTCTTCCGGTTACAACCGATGTGGGTCCGACCACCAGCGTAGTATTGTGAGATCAGACGCATAAGTGAGCACTCTCCTCTGTTCGCAGTCCATTACCGTGACCACACAACCGCGGCTTGGTGCACACTCACACTGTGTTTTGCTGCAGTGCTTTTACGACCTTGTTTGTGGAAAATACGTGTTATATTTACGTGGGCAACACGACACATCACCATGATGCGGAGAATAAAAAGGCTTGCCGCACGAAAACGTAACATGCTACCTATAGTAATTAATACACAAGTGATCCGGAAAAATCATGCACACCAAGTATAAAGAATAAATAAAACGGAAACCCACTGATGATAGCACAGTGGTGCTGAAACATGTTTGGGTACTTGGAAAAAACGGTTTTTTGCATAACTGGCGGACCTCATCCTACAATAAGGAAATAATATTTAATTTCTCTCAGACAGAAATAAAGAAAATCGTGTTTCAGCATTTTTGGTAACTTAGCCCCAGTGCCAGTGAAATAGTGAATGAAAGGATATTTTCGATAAAAAAAAAATCATTGTTGAAGAAGTACTGAAGTATTTTTAAAGCTATAAAAAGTGGTTTTTGACTTCTCGGTTACAAATAAAAAATACATATTTCAGTGTTTTTGGAAATAGAGGATTAAATGTTTTATGAAACTACTTCATTATGAAAACCTTTATAAAGCTAAATCTATGAAAATTCAAATTTACTTCTCGGTTAGAAATTAAAAAATACATTCATTACTCTTTTGGGAATTCAACCTCTATGGAGATGCAACGACGGATGAAATTTTTTTGGAAATATTTCATTAAGCAAGCATTTTTGGAACTAAATCTGTGAAAACTGGTGTCTGGCCTGTCTGTTGGAAACGAAAATAATACGCATTTCACTGTTTTTGGAAATTTGGCACCTAAGGGGGTGGCATGTCTTATGAAAATATTTCTCTGTGAGAACGTTTATAGAGCAAAATATTTGAAAATTTGTGTTTGGCTTCCTGACTGGAAATGAAAAAGAAACGCGTTTCATTGTTTTTGCAAATTCAGCCACTAGGGGAGTGAAATAGTCAGACTGATTCACCGACTCAACATCGCCCAGTCCAAGCACCTAAAGACGAAAATTTGAAATTTGGAGAAGGTGTGGAGTGGGCAGTGAAATAGGAGATGAAAGGCTTTTTGAAAATATTTCGCAATTCTGAAGCTCGAATTATGAAAATTTGTACTCGGTTTCTCAGGCAGAAATGAAAGCATTCATGTTTCGGCATTTTTGGAAAGCTAACTATTAAGGCAGCGCAGTTATTTAATGAATCATTATTAAAGACCTACTAACGCATTTCTAAACCTAGATCTATGAAAACTGGTATTTGACTTTTCGGTTATAAATAATAAAAAAATACGTATCCATTGTTATTGAAAATTCAATCAAAGGGAGTGAAACAAGGGATGAAAAGTTTTAAGACATTAAGCTGAATCTATGAAAATTTGTATTTGGCTTCTATGTTAGAAACAAAAAAATATTTATTTCACTGTTTTTGGAAATTCAACTCCTAAGAGGGTGAAACAGAAGATGACAATTTTCAGGAAAATATTTCATGGTGTTAAAAAACTTTTTAAAGCTAAATCTTTGAAATTTGGTATTTCAGTTCTCTGTTAGATATAAAGAAATATGTGTTAGGGATAAAAGTTTCTGTGCAAATATCTCCAGAAGTACACAACAGGGCATAATTAATAAAATCTTGGACTACCAGAATCGTCTTTTGATCAGAAGTAGGGCCTACATTCGGAAAAGATCAATCAAAGAGCGTGATAAGTTTAGAAAGTGTTGCAAATTGTGAACAACATAAAAATTAGGTGAAAGAAAAACAAACAAAATCTATTAGGACCATACAGTCTACGTTAGCGAAGCATCGGGCGCTAAACTAGTTGTGTAATAGAAGCCAGAGTGCCGTTACAATAGTTTAATGCCTTATCATTCATCCCTACAAAATAGTGGCGAACTCAGCGATGACGCGCTCTTCTCTCCAAAGTTGGCTCCAAACGCTTGATAACATTGAGATCTGGCGACTGTGGTCACCATGGGATGTGCGACAATTCATTCACGTGCTCATACGACCAGTACTGGATGATGCGAACAGTGTTAATCGGGATCTCATGGGCTGTATCTGATCAGAGAAAATAAGGACGTAAGCCTCCGCAGTAATGTGACCTTGGAGAGTAAGCACGGTGCCCGTGGAATACCGCGATATTACTGCTCAAATCACCACCTTCCCCCCGCCATGTTTCACTCTTGGGACGTAAATTCGGCCTCAAGTTGGAGTATATGTGAACAATACTCATTCGACCAGATGACTTTCTCCGTAATCCAGGTTTTACGGTTCTGTCACCACATAGTCCTGGTCCGGGAATTTGCATCACTGATTAGCAGTTTTGGAATTCAAGCTCGCTCTGTAATTCCCTCCTCACGGATCTCCCTTCCTGTTGTTTTTGTGCAGAAACGGTTCGGGAGTGCGACATTCTGATCTGCAGTGCCCTCCGTAGCTGCCGTCTTCATATTTTTTTTCTTTACGATTCTCTTCAATGACTGTCTGTCACGGTCACTCAACACAAAGTTTGATCCACGTTGTGACATAACGGATGATGTTTTTCCGTTAAAACAGCAAGCACCTCGGCTACATTTGTTACGTAAGCACCCAACATGCGAGCAGCACGTTCGGATTCACCTGGCTCCGACATAACGCACTCACAGCTACACAGGACAGTGGGCCACGAATGACACTTGCAAGACGTTGAGGATATTGCGCAGGTGCCGTTCCTCGTCAAATACAGGGTGGCGCACGAAGTGCGTTACCAATTGTTTCTTTCACAATTTACGACGCACATTAGATATCCCGCTGGGGTCCCTACAGCAATGCCAGCAGAGCTTGGAAAAACAAATGAGTTACGAAATGAAGTGTAATTCACGATACTGCCGCTAGGAGACTAATAAGCAGCAATGGCTGACAATGGAAGACTGACGACACAGCAACGACCGGCAATTGTCTTATTTTTTCATGAAACGGGAAACCTTGTTGTGACTCAGAGGCGTTTTAGACAACAGTTTAACACACGATGGGTCCCTTGCAAGAAATTTGTATTGAAAGCGAAGCGACCTCAGCCTAAGCCTGTTTGTTCGCCGGAGAATATTGAAGCGGTACGAGTTGCTGTACAGAGAAGTCCCGGGAAATCGTGTAGAAAGGCAGCAGTGCAGCTAGGAATATCCAGACGCTCCGTTTGAAACGTCCCCTTTCAACAATTCTTACACGACTGTGCTTAAACTGACATACAATATTTTTAGCGCAACGCAATCTGACTTTCAGAATTCTCTACAAAAGAATGGCCCTGACTAACATTAAACTATACCTTTCACAAATCACTTACCTCACAAAAATCTTCGCTGCTCAAGCTACTGCAATACAGCGAGCGCCACTACTGCCAGCTAAATAAAAGATTCAAACTATGGAAGGCACTAACTACTGATAGGGATAGTTAGCAAATGAAAGATATTAATAGAGAACAAACAATGTATTTACCTTAATATCATCACAAATCATAATATATATATCAGTTCATGACAAATTACAAACCTCCGCCATCTCTCTCTCCACATCCACCACTGCTGGCGGCTCACCTCCAACTGCGCAACGCTACGCGCTGTTCACAGCCAGCTGCCTAACACTACAATGGCGAGTATTACAACAATGCAAAGCAGCCACAGACTGCACACAGCACAGCCAGTGATTGTCATACAGAGGTGGCGTTACCAATAAAAAACCTAAACAGCCTACTTACATAGAGAAAACATAAACAGCCTACTTACACGTTCAACGCATTCTTAAAAGTGACTTCCATATGTACCCATACAAGATGACCTGTGCACAGAAGCTCACTGAACAACACAAGCAGCAGAGACTACTGTTTGCTCAGTGGGCGGAGGATAGGGAAGAAACTCTCAACAACGTTTAGTTTTTCAGACGAGGCGCAGTTTCATTTAGACGGTGTGGTTAACAAATAAAATGTACGCTTTTGGGCCACTGAAAACCCACAAGTGCTTCATGAACGACAACATTATGCTCCGAGGATTACAGCGTGGGCAGCAGTTTCCAGTCACCGACTTATTGGACCCTTTTTCTTTGAAGAAACTGTGAACAGCGAGCGTTAATCGAGCATGCTTCGCAATAGCTTCATTCCACAGCTTCTTGCTACTGCCTTGCCCTTCAACACTCAGTGGTTCATGCAAGATGGAGCTAGGCCACATACCGCAAACACTGTGTTGGAGTTTTTACACGAGCATTTCGACATGCGTATCATTTCACTCAGGTTTCTAGGTCGCTTCAATGACGGACAAAATTGCCCCCCCCCCCCCCCCCAATAGCCCACACCTCAATCCATGTGATCTTTTTCTTTGGGGGTACCTAAAGGAAAAAATTTTCGCCGTGCGGGATTAGCCGAGCGGTCTAGGGCGCTGCAGCCATGGACTGTGTGACTGGTCCCGACGGAGGTTCGAGTCCTCCCTCGGCCATGTGTGTGTGTGTTTGTCCTTAGGATAATTTAGGTTAAACAGTGTGCAAGCTTAGGGACTGATGACTTTAGCAGTTAAGTCCCATAAGATTTCACACACATTTGAACATTTTGAAAAAAAATTCCCGAAACGTCCACGTGATTTAATGGAGCTCAGAAGACTTATTCTTCAAGCTTGCAGTGAAATTACGGAAGACATGTGCCGTAGGGTAATCACTAACTTCAGTGTTGGTTTGAAGGAAGTTAGGAAACGGAATGGTGGACATATTGAGCATGTCCTGAGTTAGAACAAATCTTCATGGACGGCTCTTCATTGTAGTATATGTTCCTTTCAGATTGTATTGACAATAAAGTTTATATTCAAAAACGAAATGGTAACACATTTCGTGCGCCACCCTGTACTACAGTGCCACCTGCGCTTGTCTAGCATCTGCATTTACGCTCGAACATCATTTCTCGCGGTGTGTTCGTATTTTTGTCCCAACCCCTGTACGTACTGTCATCTCCAGCAGAGTCAGACTAGACATAGTAGTAGGTAAGTTAGTCATCGTGCATTGGAACCAGAAACTACACGAACGTTCAAGGTTATACTTGTGATAAACGAAGAATCTTTCCATGCCTCATCTTCCTGGTTCGCACCGTGATGGAGCTGATCTGTTGCTGTGTGCTTGGTAAGAAACCTCAATGACAGCAAGTATTAGGCTGGTGCAAAAGTTCGTAGCGTTTTTCCATAAGCTTAATAAACACAACAGATACACATAACAGAGACTTTACTCGTCAATAAAATATTCTCCTTCACTATTTAGGACAGTACCAACGCTTGCATAGCTTTTAGATTTCGCGACTGTAGAAATCACGAGGTTTTCAGACGAAGAACTCGTCCAACCACGTTCGAAGCGCTTTCATCCGGTGAGGAAGTTCCTCGAAAGTTACTCGATAGAGAGCGGAAAAGGTGAATATCTGAGCTTGCAAGATCAGCCGAATAAGATGGGTGCGGAATCTACATCTACGTCTACATCTACTTAGATACTCTGCAAGCCACAGTGTGGTGCACGGCGGAGGGTACCTTATACGACTGCTTCTCATTCCCTTTCCTGTTCCACTCGCAAACAGAGCGGTAGAAAAACGACTGTCTATACTGATTCCGTATGAGGCCTAGTTTCTCCAATCTTAAGTTCTTGGTACTTACGCGCAATGTATGGTGGCGGCAGCAGAATAATTTGGCAGTCAGATTCAGACGCCGTTTGTCTAAATTTTCTCAATAATGTTTTTCGAAAAGAACGTCGCCTTCCTTCCAAACATTCCCATTTGAAACTTCCTGGCAGATTAAAACTGTGTGTCGGACCGAGAGTCGAACTCGGGACCTTTGCCTTTCGCGGGCAAGTGCTCTACCAACTGAGCTACCCAAGCACGACTCATGACCCACCCTTGCAGCTTCAATTCTGCCAGTACCTCATCTGCTACCTTCCAAACTTTACAGAAGCTCTCCTGCGAACCTTGCAGAACTAGCACTCCTGAAAGAAAGGATATTGCGGAAACATGGCTTAGCAACAGCCTTACCCATTTGAGTTCCCGAAGCATCTCCGTAACACTGACTTCTTCTTATAACCTACAGGGAACAAATCTAGCAGCCTGCCTCTGGATTGTTTCGATGTCCTCCATAAATACTATCTTCGATATCCTCCATCAGTACAGTCCGGTACGCATCCCAAACAGACGGGCCGTACTCAATTATAGGTTGCACCAGCGTCCCATATGCGATCTCCATCACAGGTGAACCACTCTTTCCTAAAATTCTCCCGATAAACCCCAGTCGACCATTCGCCTTCATTTCATATCGCTTTACAACGTTACACCCAGATATTTAAACGACTGGGCTGTGTCAAGCAGGACACACTACAAGATTTTTCTTCCTACTCATCCGCATTAACTTACATTTTTCCACATTTTGGGCTAGCTACCAGTCATCACACCAACTGTAAATTTTGTCTGTCGTCTTGTATCTTCCTACAGTCACACAATGACGGCACGTCCCCACACACCACCGCGCCATCGGGAAACAGCCGTAAACTGACACAGAGGACAGTAGCGGTACTTTCACTCTTCCCTCGAGCACTGCTGACGATAACCTCGTCTCGGATGAACGCTAGCCTTTGAGGAACACGTTCTGAGCTGTATTAGCTGCTTAAAAAGTCTTCGAGCCACTCACATACCTGGGACCCTAAACCGTATGCTCGAACCTTCGTCAATAATCTTCAGTGGGACAACGTGTCAAATGCTATCCGGAAATCTAGAAATGTGGAATCTATGGAATCTGTCTGTTGCCCTTTATCCATAGTTCGCAGCATATCATGTGAGAAATGGGCAAACTGAGTTCCGCACGAGCGATGCTGTCAAAAATAATAGTGGGAGCACGTCATATTTTATTAGACTTGATGTTCTCCCATTATTATTTGGTGATCTTGTTACAAGATGATAATTTTACATCTCGCATATTTTATTTAATATGACGTGCTTCCACTATTATTTACTGATCTTTCTAGAATATGATGCTTTTACAGCTGGCATTTCGTGGGAAACGAATAGTTTTCTCAATTTATTTTCAATTTTGAGCTCGATGTCCTGCAAAATATCTTAATGACATGAACTCAGTCACTTGAAAACGGCATAAAAGGCCGAAACCTGGGTTGTAATTAAATAAACAACAGTATAGTCAAATGGCGGTGTATTCATTTAAAAATTATTGTATGACTGTTGCTCAGCAATATCAAAACTGTTTAATTTATAAATGATTTCCTAATCACCTAAATGGTAGTAGTAGCAGTTACTTTATATTGTGTATGTGAAATATGTCTTATTTGTACGTAAAAGCCTTCTGCAAACAAAAATATTTTGGCTTCTCTAGTTCGTCCAGACATGTCTTCTTCATATCTGTACTTGTTTCGTTTTGAATAAGTGCTCTGACGGAATATAAGTGAGTGCACAAAAAAGAAGAGAAATATTTTCTATTTTTCAAGGCTGGCACGCAAAAAGTGAATTTCATTCTTATTCTTCAATTATTCAGCTCTCAAGTGGTGTACATATTCAGCAAAAGATGGAAAATGAGCGAGAGACAGAATGTTAGCTACAGGACTAGAGTCTCTTGAAACTAGGGTGGCTGGAATTCCCGTTGTTCGCATTGTCTCTCTTTGAACCTACGGAGACAGAAGCGCGAAATGCTAGGAGAGCTATGTGGTATTTTACGACCACACAAAACGGTTTATGTCTGGCGCCCATGGCACTGCTACCGACTCTCTTGAAGATCGGACACTGCGACTAGGGATGAAGTCGTAAATAATTTCAGGCCCCGAGAAATGACTGGCCTTTAACACTGATAGTGCCCCGAAGTACTTCAAGTTCACTTCATTACTCCCTTTAATGTCGTGACACGAATTGTCTTTGCTGTCACTAATTCATCCGTGTCAGGTTTAAACGATGCTTGGGCACCCTAGGAGGCGGATTCAAATGGACTTTCAGGAGGCAGGTACTTTGGTAAACTCATAAAACATCGCATGTTAATGTTAAGTGCAATGCAATTTTACATGTGTTTTGGAAACTACAGGTTTTGCAGGAATATTTTCTTAGTATTTTGGTAAAAGGGGTCCATGGTTCCCAGTGGCCCGTTGCAGAGTAATTGCACCTTATTACGTTCCTCGATGCTGTGGTCTCTGGACTCCTATTCTGCATGAAGGCAATAGGACTTCTGTGAAAAGTAATTAATATGTTTCATCTTGTTTTGTTGCCGTCGATTTATTCTTGGCATGAAATAACCGGTCAGGCTCTACCCTTTGCTGGTGTTTAAACTCAACTCAGAGTATAATCATTCATAAAATATTACAAGCTTTAAACAACAAAATATCACAACTTGTGATCTTCCCAAGGTATTTGACTGTGTAGATTGTTTAGAAGAAACTCAATTGATGACTTCGCACACAGCTCGTTTGAGTCATACTTAAGAAACGAAATGATAACAGCTGTGCTGAACAATTTAGACAGTGTTGGAAAGATAGAAAATTCCAGCGACTGGGGTGAAATCACAAACGGAGTTCCACAGGGTTAAATTTTAGGTCCACTCTTGTTCTTTATACAAGTTAATGACCTTCCATTAAACGTTCAACAAGTATAATTGGTACTAAGGTAGGAGAAATGGCACCATCAGTCTAAATTTTTCATCTGTTTAATGCAGATCGATTTCAGCTACTATGTAGCTGTCTTCAACGCATTTGTATCCAAGTTATTATGATTCATAGTAAATAAAATTACACGTGGTACCACTTTGCCATTACAGATAACAAACAGTTAACAGTTTCACTTTTTGTTATGTATAATGACAAGGCGGTACCATCAGCGATTTTATTTGCGATGAGTCACCATGTCATGGATATAATTATTGCACTGGAGATTGTTAAACAGTAGCTGAAATCGACCTGCATGAAACAGGTTAAAAGTTTACGACTGATGCTGCCCTTCCCGTCTTGAATCTCATTAGTACAGTCGTGGAGCATGCAGTTTCTTATTGAAACAAACTACAAACATTGATACTGTTAGCAGACGATACTAGTGTTATAACGAATCCCATTAGAGAGAAAGCAACAAAACAGATTCTTAACAATATTTTTCAAAGAATTACGAAGTAGTTTACTGTAAAGGGACTCACCCTGAATTTTGAAAACACACACTGTATTCAGTTCTGTGCAACAAACAGAGTCATACCAACAACTGATGTAACACATGAACATGAATCAGTAAATAGGGCAGAATGCTCCAAATTTCTGGTGTACATATTGACGAGAACTTGAAATGGAAGAGGCGTATTACTGCGCTTATCAGACAGTTAAGTTCAGCTACTTTTGCTCTTCGTGTAAAAGCTAGTCTTGGAAATAAACGAATTAAATTCGTAGTGTATTTTACGTATTTCCGCTCAGTGTGGCCTTACGGAATAATTGTCTGGAGTAACTCACCTCTTAGAAAGAAAGAATAGATTGAACAAAATCGAGCACTAAGAAGTATTATGTCGTGTTCACCCAAGTATCTGATGTAGGTACCTCTTTAAAGAGCTAAGCATTTTAACTATGTCGCGAAATACACACATTCACCAATGAAATTCGTCATAAATACCCACTGCAATCCGAGAGGAACAGCGATATCCACTCCTACAACACTAGAGGAAAATTATAAAAGACTTCACTGGTGGAAAGGAGTGCAAATAAATGTTCCTGATGATTTTCCCAGTAATATAAAATGTGTGACAGGTGGCAAAGCAAGCTTTAAATCTAATACAAAATCCATTTTTCCAGGTAAACTTCTATTGCTTGCATGAATTTCAAATTAAAAACTGGTAGCCACAAAAGAAACGTGTGTAGCTTCGTAAGTAGGCCTAAAAAATATGCGTTCATTAATGTCAACGCTAACTAGGTATACATATACTGTAAAATGACTTGTTACAAATCATTTTGGTTAAAGCATTGTTAACTAATTGGGACTACAAAATTTCAGTTGGGTCATGATCTGTCATATTTGAAATTAACAAAAAAAATTATACAGCAATCGTTTGTATCTGAATGAGGATAAAAGCTTCTTCACAATGAAATTATGTCACCTAGCACTAGACCAAGCAACTGCGTCCGTCTGCACCATCAACGAAAATTCCAGAGAATAATAAATTTGAATAACAAATCGCTTGTTTAGAATAAAATCTAACTGAGAATTTTTTTTTTTACATGTTACAACCTCTCCATGTGTGTCCTCTGCAGATATCAAGTGACCAAACAAGTTCTTTCCGCGTTCGGTGCAACACGTCCCTATCAATCTGTTTAAAAGCACTTTTGATGCAAGCTCGCAGTTCTGGTAGTTCTGTTGGCAGAGGACGCGTAAACACTGAAAGAAGACAAAAAATTCTCATGGGAACAGGTCGAGAGATCGTGGAGGCCGTACCACGCATTTCTGACTATAAAAACCATTATGACCGATTCATCGATTTCTCAGTTTTCTGTTCAAGAATTCATGATGGTAGTAGGTTGGAAACACAGTCCTGTTGCCAGATGAAGGCCACACTGTCGGTCTCTAGTTGTGACATGAGCCAATTTTCCACCGTGTCCAGATACACGGGACCTGCAATGGTCTTTTCACATACACCAAAGAGACTATAGTAAACTTTAAAGTGTGGGACTGAACAGGATGCATTAAGTTTTGGTGACTTAGAATATTGCTGCACAATAGCGCCGGCATTCTCTGGTCCCCCGATTAGCGCAGTCCACCTGTTGTCTGTGCCATTCACAGAAAAACTCGCTTCATCGATGAAGATGAGTTTCTCACAAAGTCCAGCCTCTTTCACAAGCTGTTGCAGCTGAGCCGAAAATTCAAAGCGTCTGATTTCGCCGTCACATCTGCCAGTTCTCCAGAACACTGACGTGAATCATTGAGGAATAATGCGCTTAAAGGATCTTCATCAGACCCCGAACGTCCTCCTGAACGTTGAGAGTCACTAATGTCAAAACGATCCTTCTTAAAACGAGAAAACCCTTTTCTTGCCGTGTTTTGTCGAATAGCATTATCCCCATACACGCAGGAAATGTTTCTCGCTGCCTCCGCCGCCGTCTACTGAACTAAAACAAAAAAGTACGTCGGAAATGTCCCGATTTCACCACTTGGCACTCCGTTTTCTAGTGTCCACAGCTCTACACACTATCTCCAAATGACAAAATGACAATATGTGAACTCAAATAGCAGTTAACTACAAGTGAAAAATGACAATCGATAAGCAAACCGCTACCATCGAAATACTAAGAAGCAAAACAAAAACGCTACGAACTTATGCCCCAACCTAGTAGCTGCATTAGAAACGAAATTTAAAAAAAAGTTGGTGTCGTTATTCAGTGGCTTCAAACGATAACTTGCGAACAAGAGGAAATTCGTCAAATTGTGCACTATAACTTGGCGCGCGTTATGAGTCGTATTTGGATAGCTCAGTCGGAAGGACACACGCCCGAGGAAAGCATAGGTCCCACTTTCGAGTCCCGGTCTGGCAAACAGTTTGATCTTTCGTGGCATTTCAGTGTCATGGTTATTTGCTTCCTCGTCACCAGGAATGGTTTCTGCCCCACCAGCGGATTTGAATGAGTCGCTAGACCAAGAGCTACGCTTTCCTCTTCAAATGGTTCAAATGGCTCTGAGCACTATGCGACTTAACTTCTGAGGTCATCAGTCGCCTAGAACTTAGAACTAATTAAACCTAACTAACCTAAGGACATCACACACATCCATGCCCGAGGCAGGATTCGAACCTGCGACCGTAGCCGTTGCTCGGTTCCAGACTATAGCGCCTAGAACCGCACGGCCGCTCCGACCCGCTCTTTCCTCTTCCGAATCATTCATTATATTTTCAACACTGTGTACTATGATTCGTAAAATCAAAATACCAATGTCTACTGAATCACCCTCTGCTGTTGATAGCACTGTTGTGCAAAATTACTGCCGGCCGGTGTGGCCGAACGGTTCTAGGCGCTTCAGTCCGGAACCGCGCGACCGCTACGGTCGCAGGTTCGAATCCTGCCTCGGGCATGGGTGTGTGTGACGTCCTTAGGTTAGTTAGGTTTAAGTAGTTCTAAGTTGTATGGGACTGATGACCTCAGATGTTAAGCCCCATAGTGCTCAGAGCCATTTGAACCATTTGCAAAATTACTGCAAACAGACATCAGCCGTGTAAAGACATCAGCCAGGAGATAATTGTTCTTTGCAACAAACTATTGTGACAGACAGCTGCATGTATTGAGCAGAAAGCGAACTAACGAATGAAGCTACATTTTTCTTGGAAAGAACAATTTTTTAAAATGAAATACTTGTAAATACAAACTTACCCGGATTAGCTATCTTTTTTTTTTGCAATAAATGCTTCTTTTGACTCTTTTTAACCGTTCACAGTACTGCCTAGGAGTCACTTCGAAAGCAGACCACGAAATTTTGGAAGCACTGTAATGTAACTCACACGTAACGTAGAAAGGAATGAAAATAATTGGGGCAGAGAGTCACGTGCTTGTACTACGTGAATAAGAAAACGCAGGAGCCATTTGTAGCCTTACTAGCGCGCTACGTGGACTTATAAATATGCGAATTGGTCATTATTATGCTTCGATAGTATCGAGTCCGCTCGAGACCACTTTCCTGTCCGATTTGGCCCGTCACCGATGGATTCGAAAAACGGCGATAAAGACGAATGTGATGTTGCAAACGCTCAGTGCAGGGCGGCGAGTAGGAACTGAGTTCGTGACAGGTTAAAATGCTGCCGAGGCGGAGAGACCACTACTGGTCATGCGGCACGTGCTAAACCAGTCGGACTTAATTCCGATGTAGCCGTCAGATTTTCGGGATTGTTTGCACAGATTCTGTGATTTATTTTTTTATTTTATGAAGTTAGTCTTTCTTCTTGTATAACGATGTCGCTGTCATTCGGCCATTAATGGCTAATAGAGAAAGGACCGCATCGCGTTATTTGCTCGCCGCCTTATATAAGAAAGGTTGCCAGAGTGGAGTAATAGCTTCTCCGATTCCGGTTCGCAATGCAAATTTCAACTCCCGCCTTCGCTCTTGACATAAGAAGCGAGCAACAAGTAGCAACACAAGAAGCTTTCATCATCCTAGGGAGTTGAGGTACGGCTCAATAGAAGACATGCGCGGAAAAACGGGCTAATCCTCACATGTAAAAGCTTAGAGATAAGTGTCGACGTCTGTTGCTGCGTGTGGGAACTATCAAAATTGACGTTGGTCTCTCCCCTAAGCGATATTTAGGAGTGAGGCCAATGTCAATTTAGCAGATGGCAACACTTATCTCTAAGCTTTGACATATGAGGGTTAGCCGGTTTCCCGCGTATGTCTTTAAAAGTTTTAGGGCCAGAGAATTAAGTGCAACTATAATAAGCGTAAGTGGGGAATTTGCACTGACAGTGCTTGTGACTGGGTTGATGTACAAAAAAATGAGCCACATTGTAAATGACCGCCCTCACAACCGATTCCCTATTGGTGTTAAAGAGCCTACACGAAGAGCATCCGACATGGCGCTCCATTGGATTGAGTCTTACGACATTCGTCTGTAGTCTGGGCCGTCAAACGTGCATGTAGCATAAGTACACTGCACAAACGCAGTTAAAGGGTCACTTTTTGAAACACCGTCATTTTCTCACATTGCGATGCGGAAGTTCGAAATTTATCTCTGTCTACATCCTTCCTCTGTAATATTTAACACAGAAATTCGCCAAACAGCGGTCGACATTGAGACGTTATTTCATTTTATTTTTGCTAACAGTTTCGGCAATTCTGTATGCCATCTCCAAGCCCCATATGCAACCCTAAAAACCTATCAATATTGGCATACTGGGGCCTTCTGTTTCTCGATGTCGTGAACTGTCAAGTGCATCCTTCGAAGAGTCGACATGTCCTAAACACATCTTACTCCATCCCAATATACAATTCGACTCCTCATATCTCTCTCTGTACAAGACTGCACTCCACTCGCAAGCAAAGGTTCTGCTAACAGTCTCTTCCAGCGCAACTTCTTTGGCAGAGATGTTGTCTGCTATTACTCAGGCGCTACTTTTCCACGTGACACACTAAATATTCCCAAATTAAAATTTTTTGTATAAAAAATAAATGCTTTTGTATAAAATAAATAAAATAAATGTAAAAATAAATGCTTACGTATAAAAAATAAATGCTCACAGTGTGAAGCCTTCGGAGTGTAGCGCGAGCGTTATTTTTGTTCTGGTATATGGGATGAAACTGCTATGGACCGTTTAAAACCATTTGACGAAATTTGAAAGTGGTCCGAAGCAGCAGAGGGTGTTTATGCTTTTCCAGCCCTCCTTTTTCGCGCCCTGCTGTGGTACGATCACGGAGGGCTGCGACTTTGACACGTGCGTGAGTAATCCGGCATCACCCTCGGTGCCAGCCACGCACCTTTAATCAGATCTTAGAATGCCCCTGACACGCTTGCACCTACGACTAAGCACCGGCGCGACAGGCAATAATTTTGACATCCGTCAGATTTCGCGTGGGGCCAGAAGGTACTGAAGCAGCGCTTTATCGACACACATCTTACGTCGCATCGGTAGAGTTTCGGCTCCGAAACTTGTGTAAACGAACATCCTAATGGAAGAGCCGTTTCATTGTTTCCCCTCTACGCCGTCTACTGATGCCTTTTCGTGACGATTCTAAGCGGCGGTGCGTGTTCTCCTCGACAACCCTCAAGGAAACCGAAAGTTTTCAATGCTGCACGCCGCGGTTCTGACGTTCAGCGCAGAGGCGTGAAGAGAAGGGCGGGCAGAGTGGATGAAATTTCTTATCAACTTAATATCATAAACCCACCTAACAGCTCACATCAACTGCTGACCTCTGGTCTTTTTCTGCGTGTGTCGACTCTTTTTCTGCGTGTGTCGACTCCTTTCTGTTTGAAGTGTCGCTGACCCTGACGGTGATATCGCAGGGCACCACGCTATTCCACCATTAGAAAGGAAGGCCGTACGCAGCTTCGAGTCAAATTTCGCGTCGCGATGGGAGAACATAGCGGGTTTCAAAAAGTGACCCTTAAACTGTGTTGCACAATGTAGTTATAGTGGGTGATCAAAAAGTCAGTATAAATTTGAAAACTGAATAAACCACGGAAAAATGTAGATAGAAAGGTAACAATTGACACACATGCTTCGAATGACATGGGATTTTATTAGAACCAAAAAAAAAAAAAAAAACCTTATTGCTAGACGCGTGAAAGATCTCTTGCGCGCGTCGTTTGGTGATGATCGTGTGCTCAGCCGCCACATTCGTTATGCTTGGCCTCCCAGGTCCCCAGACCTCAGTCCCTGCGATTATTGGCTTTGGGGTTACCTGAAGTCGCAAGTGTATCGTGATCGACCAACATCTCTAGGGATGCCGAAAGACAGCATCCGACGCCAATGCCTCACCATAACTCCGGACATGCTTTACAGTGCTGTTCACAACATTATTCCTCGACTACAGCTATTGTTGAGGAATGATGGTGGACATATTGAGCATTTCCTGTAAAGAACATCATCTTTGCTTTGTTACGCTAATTATTGCTATTCTGATCAGATGAAGCGCCATCTGTCGGGCATTTTTTGAACTTTTGTATTTTTTTTTGTTCTAATAAGACCCCATGTCATTCCAAGCATGTGTGTCAATTTGTACCTCTATATCTACATTATTCCGTGGTTTATTCAGTTTTCAAATTTATACTGACTTTTTGATCACCCGGTACATACATAATTTGACTTAAATGTGTAAAACAATTTGCTGTTGAAACCAATGTATATGACAATAATAATGTTACAGTTCTAGATTTTACTTTGAGAAGTGTTGCTTACAGTTCAGTACACAGTATGAGGTTCAGTGACAGGATGTCAGCTATTAGCTGCAGAAGCCGTTAGCAGATCAAAACTGTTGCCATATCCGAAACTGTAGGAAGTTTAGAGGATTCTGAAGTGCACCCTTTTCGTTTGGCTTATGTACCATGTGGTGAAGTAGGATCCCTTCTGTGTGATGCGCGAGCGGGGAAACAAACTTGATCCTCTACTAATTGTCCTTAACACTAAGAAACGGGGCTAACAGATTATTTTTGTCAGCCAATGCACGCGCTGATACAAAGGCAGTCTCTACTTCGTCAGGAGTCAGCAAGGGACCGTACTATTGGCACTTAACAAATCATTTCCTCCCGCCAAACTGACTACACACATGGCTACAAGAAAGAAAGGGGGGGGGGGGAACCATACACCGATAACCAAAATAGCAACCCCTGCCAGTATGATTATTTGAATCCAGTAGTTTTTGTAGTATTAAGTTACAGTGCAATGAACACCCTTAGCTGCTTACAGGCGTTGACATACGTCAACGGAGACAGATGAAAATGTGTGCCCCGACCGGGACTCGAACCCGGGATCTCTTGCTTACATGGCAGACGCTCTATCAATCTTTTTCTTTTTTCTTTTTTTTTATTATCATTTTGTTCGCTTTTGTTCGTTGCATCTGCTCGGGGCGGACGTCGTAAGACATCCATTTATGTTTGTTGTTGACCGATTGACTCAGTTTTTTATTACAGAGGGCATGTAACCATCTGACCGAACACGCTGAGCTACCATGCCGGCAACGACTGCAGGGATTTATCTCTTGCACGCCTCCCGCGAAACCCACATTCTCAACGTACACTCCTGGAAATGGAAAAAAGAACACATTGACACCGGTGTGTCAGACCCACCATACTTGCTCCGGACACTGCGAGAGGGCTGTACAAGCAATGATCACACGCACGGCACAGCGGACACACCAGGAACCGCGGTGTTGGCCGTCGAATGGCGCTAGCTGCGCAGCATTTGTGCACCGCCGCCGTCAGTGTCAGCCAGTTTGCCGTGGCATACGGAGCTCCATCGCAGTCTTTAACACTGGTAGCATGCCGCGACAGCGTGGACGTGAACCGTATGTGCAGTTGACGGACTTTGAGCGAGGGCGTATAGTGGGCATGCGGGAGGCCGGGTGGACGTACCGCCGAATCGCTCAACACGTGGGGCGTGAGGTCTCCACAGTACATCGATGTTGTCGCCAGTGGTCGGCGGAAGGTGCACGTGCCCGTTGACCTGGGACCGGACCGCAGCGACGCACGGATGCACGCCAAGACCGTAGGATCCTACGCAGTGCCGTAGGGGACCGCACCGCCACTTCCCAGCAAATTAGGGACACTGTTGCTCCTGGGATATCGGCGAGGACCATTCGCAACCGTCTCCATGAAGCTGGGCTACGGTCCCGCACACCGTTAGGCCGTCTTCCGCTCACGCCCCAACATCGTGCAGCCCGCCTCCAGTGGTGTCGCGACAGGCGTGAATGGAGGGACGAATGGAGACGTGTCGTCTTCAGCGATGAGAGTCGCTTCTGCCTTGGTGCCAATGATGGTCGTATGCGTGTTTGGCGCCGTGCAGGTGAGCGCCACAATCAGGACTGCATACGACCGAGGCACACAGGGCCAACACCCGGCATCATGGTGTGGGGAGCGATCTCCTACACTGGCCGTACACCACTGGTGATCGTCGAAGGGACACTGAATAGTGCACGGTACATCCAAACCGTCATCGAACCCATCGTTCTACCATTCCTAGACCGGCAAGGGAACTTGCTGTTCCAACAGGACAATGCACGTCCGCATGTATCCCGTGCCACCCGACGTGCTCTAGAAGGTGTAAGTCAACTACCCTGGCCAGCAAGATCTCCGGATCTGTCCCCCATTGAGCATGTTTGGGACTGGATGAAGCGTCGTCTCACGCGGTCTGCACGTCCAGCACGAACGCTGGTCCAACTGAGGCGCCAGGTGGAAATGGCATGGCAAGCCGTTCCACAGGACTACATCCAGCATCTCTACGATCGTCTCCATGGGAGAATAGCAGCCTGCATTGCTGCGAAAGGTGGATATACACTGTACTAGTGCCGACATTGTGCATGCTCTGTTGCCTGTGTCTATGTGCCTGTGGTTCTGTCAGTGTGATCATGTGATGTATCTGACCCCAGGAATGTGTCAATAAAGTTTCCCCTTCCTGGGACAATGAATTCACGGTGTTCTTATTTCAATTTCCAGGAGTGTATTTTCCCGCACTACATTCGTAGTGCCTCCGCCCATTATACTCATTACTCGCGGCGCGTTGCCGATTCCCGTAAGAGTTCGGGCACTGTTTGTGCATTCGCACAGAAGAACAAGATGGTCAAGTGGCCGGTGAGCCTTAACTATATATATATATACTTAGATGGTATCTGTTCTTTCGCACATGTCCGAAAGAAGAGATACCATCTTAGTATGTATATTTGTAGTGTTATCCAGAGATCGTGGTGCCACATCGAAGTCGGCAACGCACATCGAACCACACACGTTAACGAGGTCTCGCTACTATCCACAACGAAGAATGGGAGACGCTTCTGACGACCACGCCTCTCTCTCTCCACTGCAGCACCTGCTCGTGGAAGTCAGTACAGAGCCAAGCATGGAACTGCTCTGTCCCAGTTCGTGACCTCAACTGAAGCATTCAGGATCACTGAATAAGACTAAACAGTTACTCAAGAGTCACACGGAAATGAACTTTTGTAAATGTTAAACAGTTCCTTGATTAGTGTCTCAAGCAATGTTTCAACAGTCAGTGACAGTTGTAAATGATCAAACACTCCTGTGGCAAAGACTTGTATCACGTTAACTAAATCTTTTTATGCATTCATGTAACAAACTGAAATGATATTTCATATGTTGTAGTTCCAATGAGCCATCTCCCAGAGTAATCAAATGATCCACCACAACTCGTTTTTTAATTATTAAATCTAATTGATGACCCTCAAAATGTTTTGCTGTCTCTCTAAATTGTTCTTTTGTAAGATTGCAAGATAATTTATCAATACTTGAAGCCATAAATTTAAATGTTTCTAAAAATCTTAAAGTTAATCCATCTTCAACATGTCTACTAAAAGAAATATATTTTGTTCATTATTTGTAATTGTATCAATGTCTTTATTATCAGTTGCTAATTCTTTGATAAACAAATGAACATCATAATCTGATAAATTATGAATATAAACTGGAATAAATTTAGGATTTTGATAATTAAGAATGCAATCTTTGTGTGAAACTGCACAGTATCTTCCTGTTAAATGACAATGATCTCTTACTTTCTTTTAACCAAAAGTAAATTCTTTTTCACAAATATGACAAGTTTCTGGATTTTTAAAATTGATTAAATCTTCTTAGGTCATTTTCATTGGAATATTTCATTCATATATTCTAGTAATTTCTCTTGATTCTTCTTTTAACATTTCAACAAGTTTTTTGATGCATCTCTACCAGTGTAAGTAACTGGATTTCTATAATTTCCATTAGAATATTTAATCCAATAACTGAATGAAACTGGTAAACATTTTTGATATTTGTGAATGTAAGATATTTCAGGATTTGGCTGTTAAGTTTGAAGATCTTTTAATAAGCATTCGAAATCTGCATAAATTACAAAAGGTACACATAATGAATTATTATAATTTTTAAATTCAATTTTTTGGCCTTTTATTCTTTATGTTCTTTACAATCATTTTCCTCAATGTTTAATTTTTCTTGTGACTAAAAATATCTTAAACATCGATCACAAAAATAAATTTTGTGTTTATTTGCTTGTGATTTACAATCTGGATAAATCTTTTATCAAACAATAATGTGAATTATTTTCTTCTCGAATTAAAATAAGATTAACATGTTTTTCTTGCTTTTTTGTTTATAGCAAAGAGGATATTCAACAATATTTTCTTGTTCATGGTTTTTGTATGTGTAAACATTAATTCAACTATTTAATTTCATTTCAAATTTTGGAATATCTGTTAACTGAATAGGATAATTAATTTTCTCTTTTTCAAAAATTTCATCCAATTCTAATTCAATATTTTTACATTTACTAACTCTTCCTGCCTCAGGTTCTGTGGGACATAATGCTGATTGTATTGTATAAAGAAGACTTTTTGATCTGTACTTTTTACATTAATTACTGCTTTTTACCTGTAATTACTTTTGGTAAATCAATATAAGAAGAATCAAAAATAGGATTGTGTATATTAATATTTCATTTTAAATTTTCTATATAAATTAAAGCCTAACCAAGCTTTTACTTTGAATTTCTTCCATTTCAGAATAGTTTACTCATAGATTTTTTTATAAAAATCCTTTTAATCTGCTGTTTTTAATAAAACTTGATTGTCATTTTAAAATTAAATTCTTGTATTTCTTCTTGTCTTTTACAGTTACAATAAAATTTCATATTAACTGTAATTGCTCTTCTTTGTATTAAAACATTCTTTAATTTGATAATTATTTCTTCTTTAATTTGATTAAAAATTCTTGTGGTTCAACAAAATTATCATTATTATTGATTCCATAAATTATTATTATTGATTTAAAAACAGAACATTTTGTATAAATTCGCTTAGGTGATTTGAAAAAAAAACTTTATCATCTAGAAAATTGATACCTACTTAATTTTTCATATACTTTCTTGTTTAATTCCTTGATATTTAACAGCTAGAAAATTTGAACATCATTTCATTATTATTATTATTGTTAATATTAATATTGTTCATTTTACAGATTTTACCAACCTCACAAAAAGATTTTTTACTAAAATCGTTGTCTTTAGTAATTTTACCTTCATATTTTTTGATAAGATCAGTTATTTGGTTTTTTCTAAGTTTAGAATATTCTTTTATTTTTTGTGTTTTACAGATTTGATGAAGTTTTTATAAAGATTTTTTATTCAATTTATTATCATTGTTGTTAATATTGTCAACAGGATTTGCAATAAGACTGATTAATTTTTCTTTAAAAGTTTGGAATAATTCTCAAATTTTCTGTTTCAGCAATTGATCAAAGATCCTTCAAAATTTTATATTTTAGTTCCCTCTTCTTTATTTCTTTATGCATCAATAAATTCCAGTAGATCTTCTCTAGATACATTTGAATAATCATTTTCTTTGAATCACCATTTTCTTTGCAGTAATTTTCTAAATTTTTATAACTCAATTCACACTTCCCTTTACTATAATTTTCTAAGTCCTTAAATAGTTCTACTTTGATTGCCATTTATGTTTTTCTTCTATTTATATACAATTATAATTTGGTTTTTCTATTTTTATTAAAACGTTTTTGGTTAAAATGTACCTTTGATATTTTTTGGTTCTTATTTATAAAAAATAAAACTTAATAGATTTTAAAGTTTTTAAATGAGAAAATGAGAATTTGCTTCTTTTCGCTGTAGGCAAATGTGTTTTGATGATTCGTATTTATGAAGCATAAAATTTATTAGATTTGAAAATTTTTAATTGGGGAAATTAAAATTTGTTTTTTATATATAGGCAAATGAGATTCTTTTGGATCTTATTTATTAAGAATAAAATTCCAGGTTTGCAAGCTGGAATTTTTACTCGAAAATGCCCTTTGTGTCAGAAACCCCACGAATATACTACTAATGACTAACTAGTAGTGAACATGGTACCCTCAGCCACTCAACTTTCGGTGGCTTGTGGAGTATCTATGTATATGTATATGCAGTTGTAGATTCGGTGATGGTCTGGCAACCAGTGTTGTCAGGTCTTTAGCATTACCCAGAGTGCATCACATGCAGCCGAGCTTTGAAGAAAAGCAACTCTGCCACATGAGTTTAAACGCATACAAGGCAATACGTAACTCTCTACCTATAAAGATGGGGTTATCCAAGGAAGAAACTAGCTTCAGTCAAGGAAACCATCCAGGAATACAGCCACGGAACTGCACATATCTCAGTTCGACCTACCAGATGCTTGGGAACGAGACTGGACAGGGGCTTACTCTTCACAGTGTTGTAATTTGCCCTGCAGGAGAATGAAATCCTTTGCCTTTGACTAATTGCACAGAACGTGGACAATGTTTGACAGAATATGTACCAACCGTCACAGAAGCATAGACTCTCTGCAGAGATGTAGGCAAGAAGGCTCCATCTCCAACTTGCGATTGCCAGTTGCTTCTGCTGACATACCTTCAGCAACTTAAGGACATGCCAAGAAAACAGACGAGGCACACCACTCTCTGCGATTTTGAAATATATATGTTGTTTGCAACAATAGTGTGGGAAAACTGGTATCTCTACTGAGGGCAGAAAGAACTTTATGTGAGATATTTCAGTTGCATAGTGCAGGTCGACTGTAAAGATATCAGCACTCTAAAATAATGTCAAGGCATCACGAATAAGTTTTGAGATTTTTGATTAAGAAAACATGTTTATTTATTTATCATGGTTTTTAAGCACAATACTAAATGCAAATTATAACATGTGTAATTTACAAAGAGTCATCTAAAATTTTAGTGTAAAGAACTGCGTCGTTCATCGCCGCCAGGAAATCGTCAGAAAAACCACGAAAGGTACTTATGGGACATTTTTTAACTGTGTGACGAACGGTTTCCAATTGGAGTTGAAATATCTCACGTCAAGTTCTTTCTGCCCTCAGTAGAGATACCAGTTTTCCTACACTATTGTTGCAAACAACATATATATTTCATAATCGCAGAGAGCGGTATGCCTCGTCTGTTTTCTTTGCATGTCCTTAAATTGCTGAAGGTTTGTCAGCAGGTGTAGTTGCAGAAGCAACTGGCAGTTCATCACAATTTTATAAGACGTGGTTGCTTTGTGTCTTTGAATTTTCAGATTTCTAAGCAAAAAAGGTTAAGTTAAAAGACTTAGCCAAGCATGCCCACTGCATGTAACTTGGCTACAAACTCGTTTTCTTAAATGTTATTGACGTTAGTTCAGATGCTTATCACAACTGCTCATGTATTTCAATCAAGTGACTACTTATGGCCATTATCATTACGTTGCGCAAAGTACAGTACTACTGTTCTTCTCTTGTTCTATTCTTTTTAAAAGTACAGTCATATATTACTTTATTTTACAGGTCCTTCTTGATCACATGAATTTTTTTACATTTCACTATGACCAGTTTCGGGTGCTACCATCTTCAGAACATAAAATGTTGTTGTCTAGTATCAACGTCAAACTACACATGTACGTACATAGTAAGTATTGTGACGCATACCAGATTCGACTAACAGGTGATACTGGCGTATTCACAAACGGGCAGCACGAATACTCACAGGCTTACATGAGTCGCGGGAGAACGTCATCGATTTCTTGATGTGCTTAAAATCCTGAATTGGCAGGCGGTTGGAGCTAGACGCCAACTATTTTCTTTAAGTCTTCAGTCTTCTGAGTGCACTTACTATGTACCTACATGTTTATTTTGGCGTTGATACTACATCATAATACTTTTTGATCTGAAGATGGCAGTAGCCGAAACCGGCCATAGAGAAATGTAAAAAAAAAAAAAATTATTTGATCAGACGGACCTGTAAAATGAAGCGCCAAAGATATGATCAACTACTCATTTTCAGACTTTATGTTTTCAATCGACAGTCATATATCGATATTATATAATTTCATGGCTCCAAATTTTAATATATGGAATAAAAACAGGAACCAGTCGTAGAAAAAAAGTAAATAATCACGCAGCCTTAGTCGTACTTAAACCAGGTGGTGTACTTGGTTCAGTGGGTGGAAAGTGGACAAATGTGTTGTCTACAAAGGGAATTGCTTATAAAACCACTCGTGAGACTCACCCTAGAAGGTTGCGAAAGTATTGTGAAGCATACCAGATTCGACTAACAGGTGATTCTGGCGTATTCAAAGACGGGCAGCACGAATACTCACAGGCTTACGTGAGTCGCGGGAGAACGTCATCGATTTCTTGATGTGTTTAAAATCCTGAATTGGCAGGCGGTTGGAGCTAGACGCCAACATATTTTTTTTTTAAGTCATCAGCCTTCTGACTGGTCTGACGCGGCCCGCCACGAATTACTCTTCTTGCGCCTACCTCTTCATATCAGAGTAACAAATACACCCTAAGTACTGAGTTATTTCCCCTGCAGTTTCTGCCTTCTACAGCTCAGTTTAGTACAATGGAAGTTATTCCCTGACGTCTTAACACATCTCCAATCATCCTGTCGCTTCTTCTTGACATTGTTTTCTGTATATTCCTTTCCTCTCTGAATCTACAGGGAACCTCCTCATTATCAGTCCACCTAATTTTCAACATTCGTCTGTAGCACCACATCTCAAACACTAAGATTCTCTTCTGTTCCGGTTTTCCCACAGTCCATGTTTCACTATCACACAAAGCTGTGCTCCAAACTTACATTCTGAGAAATATTTTCCTCAAATTAAGGGCTATGTTTGATACTAGCCTATGTTTGATGCTAGCAGGCCCTTTTTGCCAGTGCTGGTCTGCTTTTTATGTCCTTGCTCCGTACATCATGGATTATTTTGCTGCCTAAGCAGCGGAATTCCATAACTTCGTCTACTTCGTGATTCCCAATTCAGATATTAACTTTCTCTCTATTCTCATTTCTGCTACTTCTCATTACCTTCGTCTTACTTCGATTTATTCTCAGTTCATATTCTATAATTATTAGATTGTTTATTCCTCTCAGCAGATCCTGTAATTCTTCTTCATCTTCACTGAGAACAGCAATGTCATCAGCAAACCTTATCGGTGATATCCTTTCACCCCCGAATGTTAATCCCACACTTCAACTTTTCTTTTATTTCCGTCATTGCTTCTTCTATGTATAGATAGAACGTAGGACGAAAGACTACATCCCTGCCTTACATCCTTCGTTTTCCGAGCCCTTCGTTCTTGGTCTTCCACTCTTATTGTTGCCTCTTATTTCTTGTACATTTTGTGTATTACCCCTATTTTTCTGAGCATTTCAAACATCTTGCACCATTTGACGATTTCTCCAGGTCGACAAATCCATCTCACGAGCATGTCTTGATTTTTCTTCAGTCTTGCTTCCATTATCAACCGCAACGTCAGAACTGCCTCTTTGGTGCCTTTTACTTTTCTTAAAGCCAAGCTGGCTGCCGACTAACACTTTCTCAATTTTTTTTGCGTTCTTCTGTGTATTATCCTTGTCAGCAATTTGGATGCATGAGGTGTTAAGCTGATTGTGTGATAAGACTGTGGAATTGTCTTCTGAACTGTACGGAGTGTGGATCATGTTTCTTTTTTTTCCCTCGAAAATATGTTGGTATGTCGCTTGTCTCATATAATCTACACACGAACACGAATATTCGTGTCTTCCAGAGCTGTTTTAAATTCTGACTTCAATAGTGGATCGTCTATGTCTTTCATGTCGACTCCACATTCGTCTTTTATCACGTCATCAGACAAGTGCTCTCCCTAACAGAGGCTTTCAATGTACGCTACAGATAACACAGGCCAACGACGGAAAAACTTCTTTGCTGAAAATAGCTTATTCTTATGTTTTTAGGGTGGGAAATCCAAATATGATACTTAAAAAGCTGTATCACCCACTATTTCTTCACATTTTACAGTTAAATTTATTAAATTAAGTGATTTTTAAAGAATTTCAGTGCTTTTATATAGTTAAAATAATTTATAAAGTAGGTGTAATGAATGCAGCAGTCCTGAAAAACATTTGCTGGCAAAAATAGGTGCAGAAAAAATTGGCCTCTGAGGAAGTCTTTAAAGCCTGGTGAGAAGAACATTCTACGCAAAAACCTTGTAGATCCAAAAAACGTACTCCTACCACCTCTACATATAAAGTTAGGCCTAATGAAACAGTTTGTAAAGGCTTTGCTAAAGATGGACCATGCTTTAAGTATCTCTGCCTAAAGTTTCCACACCTTTCAGAAGCTAAACTAAAGGCGTCTTTTTCGGACCTGACATTAGGAAATTGATGTTTGATGTTAACTTTGAATTTCAATGATCTTAAATGGGAAAGAAGCATGGGTATCATTCAAGCAAGTCGTTACGAAGTTCTTAGGACATGAAGAACCAGAATATGTTTCTGTTACGGCTACAATGTTAAAGAAGTTTAAAACTTGTCTGAAAGTTCACTTTTTGAACAGTCACCTTGGTTACCTCCCGAACAATATACGAGATGTCAGTGAGGAGCAAGGAGAGTGTTTTCACTATGACATTAAAGTGATGGAAAAACGCTGCCAACATGGCTGCAACACCAACATGATGGGGGACTACCGTTGGTCCCTTCACCGAGAAGTTCAGCAAGCGACTCATCGTATTAAGAGCTACACATGAAGCTTCAAAGAAAAAAGAGAAAGAAAATACAAACGAATTTCAGCTGACAAGTGAAACCTCTGTTAACACATATTATTGTTTTAAGTAGCTTACTGTAAATACAAACCATGCTTATGTTGTAACAAATAGTTTCATTAATTTCCCCATTTACCGTATTGCATAGGATATTTATACTATGTAATAAAAAGCATATTGCTCGAAAACTATGGATGATACTAAAAAACTAAGGCTAGATTTGGATCCAGCTCATAAAAATTTATGAAGATCAGCTATCAAAGAAAAAAAAAAAAGATTTTCAAAAAAATTTTTTGTTGGCCTCTGTTATTAACTGTTGTTATGGAAGTAGATTACACGTTTGACAAATGACGCGCAACATTGCCAATACTTATTAACTGAGGAATCTAGGAATCTAACTTGAGTCGATACTTTTCAGATTATAGTGTCTGATGTTTTTAAAGTAATTACAATTGGTAGAATTAATGCGATTTCAACATAGAAGATTAGAAAAATTACATTCAGACCAATTACAGAGTGCTCAGAGGCATTTAATAAGCCATTCTTCCAGTGCTACATACACTAGAGGAGTGAGAAAGAACTTTAATGTAGTGTGCAATGGGAAGTACCCTCTGCCACGTACTTGACAGCAGTTTGCAGAATGTGGATGCATCTGGTCCGCGACGGTAGCTGCGTGTTGGCGCGGCAGATTGCTAACCAAAGGGCCCGTAACAGATTCACGTTCGTGTCGGAGATTGTTTCTGCACGACGAGTGGGTGTTATATTGTCCTTACATTCGTATCGTCACTGCTGACACAAATTCGCCTCAGACACACTGTCGTATCGTTTTTTTCCATTGTTGAGATGGCAACATAGGCACGAAGTGAAAGCCAGCCAAATGAAATTAAAAAAAAAAAAAAAAAAAGATTAGACACAGGTCTAGATGTCAAAATGACACCGCACAGGGGTGCCTATCTTTGGTCACTATAACCGCCGTCTCACAGGGTCATGAGGTTTAAGAGACAGAGAGGGAGATGGGGCGACAGATATACAGGGTGGTCCATTGATCGTGACCGGGCCAAATATCCCACGACATAAGCGTCAAACCAAAACACTACAAACAACGAAACTCGTCTAGCTTGAAGGGGGAAACCAGATGGCGCTATAGTTGGCCCGCTAGATGGCGCTGCCATACGTCAAACGGATGTCACCTGCGTTTTTTTAATAGGAACCACAATTTTTATTACATATTCGTGTAGTACGTAAAGAAATATGAATGTTTTAGTTGAACCACTTTGTGATAGATGGCGCTGTAATAGTCACAAACGTATAAGTACGTGGTATCACGTAACATTCCGCCAATGCGGAAGGTATTTGCTTCGTGATACATCACCCGTGTTAAAATGGACCATTTACCAATTGCGGAAAAGGTCGACATCGTGTTGATGTATGGCTATTGTGATCAAAATGCCCAACGGGCGTGTGCTATGTATGCTGCTCGGTATCCTGGACGACATCATCCAAGGGTCCGGACCGTTCGCCGGATACTTGCGTTATTTAAAGAAACAGTAAATGTTCAGCCACATGTGACACGTCATCCACGACCTGCAACAAATCATGATGCCCAAGTAGGTGTTTTAGCTACTTTCGCGGCTAATCCGCACATCAGTAGCAGACAAATTGTGCAAGAATCAGAAATCTCAAAAACGTCGGTGTTGAGAATGCTACATCAACATCGATTGCACCCTACCGTATTACTATGCACCAGGAATTGCATGGCGACGACTTTGAACGTCGTGTACAGTTCTGCCACTGGGCACAAGACAAATTACGGGACGATAACAGATTTTTTGCACGCGTTCTGTTTAGCGATGAAGCATCATTCACCAAGAGCGATAACGTAAACCGGCATAATATGCACTGATGGGCAACGGAAAATCCACGATGGCTGCGACAAGTGCAACATCAGCGACCTTTGCGGATTAATGTATGGTGCGGCATTATGGGACGAAGGATAATTGGCCCCCATTTTATCGATGGCAATCTAAATGGTGCAATGTATGTTGATTTCCTACGTGATGTTCTACCGATGTTACTACAAGATGTTTCACTGCATGACAGAACGGCGATGTACTTCCAACACGATGGATGTCCGGCACATAGCTCGCGTGCGGTTGAAGCGGTATTGAATAGCATATTTCATGACAGGTGGACTGGTCGTCGAAGCACCATACCGTGGCCCGCACGTTCACCGGATCTGCTGTCCCCGGATTTCTATCTGTGGGGAAAGTTGAACGATATTTGCTATCGTGATCCACCGACAACATGCGTCAGCGCATTGTCAATGCATGTGCGAACATTACGGAAGGCGAACTACTCGCTGTTGAGAAGAATGTCGTTACACGTATTGCCAAATGCACTGAGGTTGACGGACATCATTTTGAGCATTTATTGCATTAATGTGGTACTTACAGGTAATCACGCTGTAACAGCATGCGTTCTCAGAAATAAGCGCACAAAGGTACATGTATCACATTGGAACAACCGAAAGAAAAAGGTTCAAACGTACCTACGTTCTGTATTTTAATTTAAAAAACCTACCTGTTACCAACTGTGCGTCTAAAATTGTGAGCCATATGTTTGTGACTGTTATAACGCCATCTATCACAAAGCGAAAACAGTGGTCCAACTAATACATCCATATTTCTTTACGTACTACCCGAATATGTAATAAAAAAGAGGGTTCCTATTTTAAAAAACGCAGTTGATATCCGTTTGACCTATGGCAGCGCCATCTAGCGGGTCAACCATAGCGCCATCTGGTTTTCCCCTTCAAGCTAGACGTGTTTCGTTATTTGTATTTTTTTTCTTTATTGAGTTTCGATTCCCCCCGAAGGGGGCGGGCAGGCAGCAGCTTAGCATGCCGCTCTTCAGCCTACAGCCTTTGTTTTAAAAAGGTAAAGATAGTATATAATAAAAAAACAGGTGATAAAATCGGAAACAAAGGGTAACATGGCGAAAAAAAGCGTGGAACTTAAAACATAGAACAAAGGCATGATGATGCTAATAAAATAGACAGACAATTAAAAAACATGGCGACAGTTTGGTTTCTGTTCGCAACACGGGAAAAGACGAAACAACACTCAACAGTAACTGGAATACTTCACTAAAATATGACATACCACAGCCGAGAGTAGATGGGGGGAAACTGGACAGATGATGGGAAAATAAAAAATGGGGGAAGGTGAGGAAAAGCGAAGGGGGGAGAGGGGAAAGGAGCCAATGGAGGATGAGGACCCATAAGAGGGGTGGGGGGTGCTGGGCAACCACGACAAGGAGTGGGGAAGGCAGAGGACAAGATTACAAAAGGACTCGGTAGGGGGGGGGAGAAGGGAGGTAGGGAGAGGTTAAGTGGGGAGAAGCACAGGATGGAAGGGGGGAAGAGGGAGCCCAGGGAAAGGAGGGAGGAAAGGAGGGTGGGTGAGGATCAGATAGGAGGGATAAAAGGAGGGAGAGAGGGAGTCATCCAGGAGGGGGAGTTGGTGGAAGCCGCCTTGGGAAAGGAGATGAATGGTGTAGAGGTGCAGCAGGAGGTGGGGACGGGAGAGGAGAGGAGCAACCAGGGGGTGAGGGGGATCAAGGCAGCAGGAGATGTAGAGTATGCAGATATGTTCGAGGAATAGGAGCAGATGGGGGAAAGGAATGAAGTCATAGAGGATCCACGTGGTGGACGGGAGGCAGATACGGAAGGCGAGGTGGAGTGCATGACGCTCGAGGATCTGGAGGGACTTATAGAATTTGGGGGGGGGGGCAGATATCCAGGTGGGACTGGCATAACAGAGGATGGGACAGATTAAGGATTTGTCGATGTAGAGGATGGTAGAGGGGTGCAACCCCCATGTCCGGCCAGAGAGGAGTCGGAGGTGGTTGTGGGCTTTGGATTGGATGGAGCGGAGATGAAGGATCCAGGTGAGGTGACGGTCAATGGTGAGGCCAAGGTAGGTGAGGGTGGGGGAGAGGCGGACAGGACGGGCGCAGACAGTAAGGGAGAAATCCAGGAGCCTGAAGGAGCGAGTGGTATGACCTACGATGATTGCCTGGGTCTCAGAAGGATTGATTTTCAGGACCCACTGGTTACACCGTGCGGCAAAAAGGTCAAGGTGATTCTGGAGAAGGCGTTGGGACCGTTGGAGGGTAGGGGCGAGGGCGAGTGTCATCGGCATATTGCAAGAGGTGTATTGGAGGAGGGGGGGGGGGTTGGGGCGTATCTGCCGTGTACAGGAGGTAGAGGAGAGGGGAGAGGACAGAGCCCTGGGGCACACCTGCAGAGGGGTAGAAGGTGTGGGAAATGGCATTATGGATGGTAACATAGGAGGAGCGGCGGGATTCGTTCTTTGTAGTTTTGCCGTTTGACACTTATTTCGGGAGATATTTGGCCCGGTCACGATCACTGGACCACCCTGTATAAGCACATTCACGAGAACAGCAGGGAGCTTTCGAACGGCAAATAAGAATTCGAAACAAACTAGCAAAGTGCGGAAAATGTTGATTGTCGTTTTGCAGCAGTTAGGGTGGAAAAACAGGAGTTGCTAGGCTAGATTTAGCCAGCACCACCTGTGGAGTGAGTCGCGAACTAGAGGCACCGACTGGCGGAGCAGCGGCGGTATTATCCGAAGCAGCCCGAGCGACTGCAGATTGTCTCGTTAGCGCGCACGGTGTGTCGGACTATCGGCCTACGTGACGTTTTCTGTCACCCAGGGGGACGACGGCTCACCGCGCCGTTGCGCCCACGCCACCCCCGCCGGCCCAACGTGCGCTGCGCCATCACAAAGGCCGGCGGAAAGGCCCGCCCACGCCCACGCCCTCGCCCCCTCGACGCCGTTTATTGCGAGCCGCGTTTCGTAACGAGCCGGCTGTGAGAGCGGGCTATTTATACGCGTCGCGGCGCAGCGCGTCCATCACGAGCCGCGGCGAACAGGTGTCTCTCGCAATACTTCCACCAGGCGGCCGCGCACACTGGCTGTCGGGATAAAGCTGCACGGTCAGCGAGAGCGAGGTTACTTGCAACACGGACTGCGAACAGCAGCATTTAACGCTATAAAGTGAACTGGAGACTTGGTCAGACTGGCAGCCTCTACATACAGGGTGCGTATAATTACAGCTCCAGTTTCAAAAGTGTTGAAAGACAAACATTGCTCAATACGAGTCATTTGAACAGTATAGTCGAGGGACATGAAAGGGAAGCAGTGGTTGGGAAGGAAGTGAGACAGGATTGTAGCCTCTCCCCAATGTTATTTAATCTGTATATTGAGCAAGCAGTAAAGGAAACAAAAGAAAAAATTCGGAGTAGGTATTAAAATCCATGGAGAAGAAATAAAAACATTGTAATTATGTCAGTGACAGCAAAGGACTTGGAAGAGCAGTTGAACGGAATGGACAGTGTGTAAAAGGAGGATATAAGATGAACATCAACAAAAGCAAAACGAGGATAATAGAATGTAGTCGAATTGAGTCGGGTGATGCTGAGGGAATTAGATTAGGAAATGAGACACTTAAAGTAGTAAAGGAGTTTTGCTATTTGGGGAGCAAAATAACTGATGATGGTCGAAGTAGAGAGGATATAAAATGTAGACTGGCAATGGCAAGGAAAGCGTTTCTGAAGAAGAGAAATTTGTTAATATCGAGTATAGATTTAAGTGTCAGGAAGTCGTTTCTAAAAGTATTTGTATGGAGTGTAGCCATGTATGGAAGTGAAACATGGGCGATAAATAGTTTAGACAAGAAGAGAATAGAAGCTTTCGGAATGTGGTGCTACAGAAGAATGCTGAAGATTAGATGGGCAGATCACGTAACTAATGAGGAGGTATTGAATAGAATTGGGGGGGAAGAGAAATTTGTGACACAACTTGACCAGACGAAGGGATCGGTTGGGAGGACTTGTTCTGAGGCATCAAGGGATCACCAGTTTAGTACTGGAGGGCAGCGTGGAGGGTAAAAATCGTAGAGGGAGACCAAGAGATGAATACACTAAGCAGATTCAGAAGGATGTGGGTTACAGTAGGTACTGGGAGATGATGAAAAAAAATGGTTCTGAGCACTATGGGACTCAACTTCTGAGGTCATCAGTCCCCTGGAACTTAGAACTACTTAAACCTAACTAACCTAAGGACATCACACACATCCATGCCCGAGGCAGGATTCGAACCTGCGACCGTAGCGGTCTTGCGGTCCCAGACTGTAGCACCTAGAACCGCACGGCCACTCAGACCGGCGGAGATGAAGAGGCTTGCACAGGATAGAGTAGCATGGAGAGCTGCATCAAACCAGTCTCACGACTGAAGACCACACCAACAACATGACTGACACAAGGTGAAACGACATCGATACAAAAAAGAAGTAAAGGGGAGGGGGAAACTGACCAACGGTGGCGCTGTAAGCCCAGCGTGAAGAATCGTTATCGTTCGCTGCTGGTAAAGCGCTTTTACGAGAACAGTGACTCTGCGACGGTAGCCCTGCAGAAGTCCCAGACACTCAAGGGTGTGGAAAAAGGCATTGGTCCGATGTCTGCTAAGGGTGTGGAGAAAATGATTACAAAATTCGAAAAAAACAGGTTCTTTCATAGTGCAAGGTGGCAGAGGTAGGAAAGCAGTTGATCTGACGTCTGTCGAAGCTGTGGCCGCAGCATTGTGGGAGGGGTCGAGCAGTGCAAACATGCAGTGTTGTAAGTATTGCCCGAACGTTGGATATGCCTGAGAGCTTGAAAGGTCTCTGTTGGATTCCTTTCATGTTAATTTCTTAAATCTGTTGTCATTTACGGCATACATTCCACTTCTAAATTTAGTGTGGTGTTTCTGGCTATCTGGGAGGAGACTGAGCAGTGGAATGTGTTACTTTTACACGTAATCAAGAACGATCTGTCACACTACTACACTTTAAAACACAGTTTATATGTAATTCATGTCAGACAGTCTCATACGGAAACTACATCCGCTTTCTTTTATGTACTGTATATGATAAGATACTGTCATCCCCCTTCCCTTCTGTTTGAAAGGATGAATGAGCAAATGTATTTCTAGTTGCATGCTTGATGGTAGCAGACAAGCCTGTCTGCTAGAGAACAGTAGAACCAACGTCGGAACAGGTAGCTACGCTTTCTAAAAGCAAAGAGGTTTCTATTCTTAGTATGGTTCTGTCCGTCCCTTGTCATGTTGGTATAGGAAGCTGCCTCTCTGGTCACTTCCGTTTGTATCTGTGAAGCACCCTCGGTAGGGACCCACGGCAGTCTGTCTGCGGCGAGCGTCTGAAGTGGTAAGATCTCCGGCTAAGCGTGTCTCTGCTAAGTCTGTAGCACAATGGATTTCTTAAGTTCAGCCTAACTGAAAATTTAATCACCTTTATTTCAGGTTTAGATCTAAAATATCTAATGTTATCTTAAATTGCAATGCAGTGTAATTCGAGTGTGAAGTTCAGAATATCTTCCAGTAGTTGCTTTGTCACTACTTTGTAAGTAAAGTGGAACCGCGTGTAGATGATCCGTAACTCTAAGATCATCAATCTTAAATGCGAATGTGCGTGAGATTATAACGTCTCGTTTTGACAATATTTTTCAGTATAGCAACTTTTCTTTATGTTCAACCCACGTGAGGCGTACTTTGTGAGACCAGTACCACGTGGTTATACAATTGTTTGACCCATCAGGTTAATAGTAAGAAGATAGTAACCAGTTCGAGGTTTTTCTTTTGTAAATTGCGTTTCGATGTAATCTATTTTAATTATCAAAATTATTGTGGAGTTACAATCTTTGGATGTAATCTATTTCAATTATCAAAATTATTGTGACCACGTGAAGCATGTGGTGTATCATCAAAGCAGCCTTCAGCTATTCTTTTTGGGAAGATTTCACAGAGAGTTAGTATGAATTTAGTATACCAGTGTGTGGTAATTACGTGACGGACAGGACTGCGCTACGAACGTAACTTCTTTGGGTGAAAATTGAATCGGTTGGTTGTGGTTCATTTCTTCTTGCATATGTTTCAACGTTCTTCGTGTGTTATTTTATGAATGCAGTGTTGTATGCAGTCTCCCAATCTTGGCTCCATATTTGATGTGTTCTGTAAGATTACAAATTCACATTTTCACAATCCAAAATAGGCACCAGTTCCATTATGAATCAAGTTTAATATGCAGAAATTTCAATGATCAATGTTAAAATAAATGTACAAATATAAACTGATTTATTTATTTTTATTTAAATTCTCTTTATATGTATATATGTGGCGTCACCGCCAGACACAACACTTGCTAGGTGGTAGCCTTTAAATCGGCCGCGGTCCGTTAGTATACGTCGGACCCGCGTTTCGACACAATCAGTGATTGCAGACCGAGCGCCGCCACACGGCAAGTCTAGAGAGACTTCCTAGCACTCGCCCCAGTTGTACAGCCGACTTTGCTAGCGATGGTTCACTGACAAAATACGCTCTCATAGTTAGCATAGCCTTCAGCTACGTCATTTGTTACGACCTAGCAAGGCGCCATTACCAGTTACTATTGATGCTGTAAAACATGTACCGCCAAGAGCGATGTTCACCAATTATGGATTAAAGTCAAGTATTCCAGCAGCTACGTACGTTTTTTGTTCGTCTCATTTCCTTGACCTGTTCCAGACCTGACGCCAGCCTGCGTGAGCTAAAACGCGTGCCTTTCGGCTTCCTATCATAGTGGGTTGGCTGTCTTGTCAATCTACAACAATATATATCACCGGTTGTCGTAAGATGACTATTAAAAGATTATAATTAATGTTAGTCTGGTTGGGAATTTGGTAAGCTAGACTGGATACCTGGCGAAACAGTTGCTCAGTAATTCAAGGTTAACTTCCTCAGATAGCTCACAGCTTTTAACCCGCCTTTATTGTTGAATATCAGCACCGCTTTCAGAACAAATTAATGCATCAACATTACAAGCTCGGTGCACAAAATACAACGAAACAGCCTGCTTTCCTATCCACACTCAGTGACCTATGTTCAGGAGTTATTTCCTGCTGACCTGCCAGCAAGACAAACCTTTGTTGTGGAATTTCTTGCTCTAATGGAAGTGGGAAATGAATGACCACGGAACATTATATGGACAAAGAAGACCATTTTCCTCTCTATCATCATCATTAGTGGTTTTACTCATTGCTGAGTGTTGTGAGCTCATTTATTCTTACGTAGTTCAAACTTCAGAGAGATCTCTCCATCCACAGCGATCTTCGGCCTACCTTAACATGATGTGAAGCGGCAGGCTGGCAATCTTCTTCGCTTGATGCACCCATCTGTTTGCTGCTCTCCCACGTCGTCTTCTGCCCTCAATTTTTCCCTGCACGATGGTCTTCTCTAAATTATTCTCTTTCCTTCTCAAGATGTGCCCAAGGAACTGAAGGTACTTTTGGCTGACACGAGAAGATAACCTTCTTGTGATTTTAAGTTTTTCTATTATTGAAACATTTTTTCTTTTTTGTGTCCACAGTACATATGCCATACACCGCCAACACCACATCTTGAAGGCATCAATGCGGCTCTTATGAGTACCTTTCAAGGTCCAGGTCTCGCATCCGTATAAGAATACAGGAAACACCAATGCTTCTACCAAGCGGATCTTCATTGTCTTGGATATTGGCCGATTCTGCCATGTCTTATTGTCGTCTTATCTCTCTATCACACTCTGCAATTGATCAGAGAGCCTAGATATACATAATCACTCACTATCTCCAGATTCCTTAAGCATCGTGCAAGTTGGTTTTGATCGATGCCTTGGCGATTTATAACAAATAGTTTGGTTTTTTTCATGTTTATCTCTAGGCCAAGGTTTAGACTAACATCTCACCTTGAGAACAAATTACCAAGTTCTTTCTCACTTCCTCCTATGAGTGTACTATCATCTGCGAAGAGTGCTGCCAATTGAAATCCCACCTTCCCAGCCATCCAGCGCTTTCCTGATTACACACTCTGCATAGATATTGTAGAGCTGAGGTGACAGTATGCAACCTTGTCTGACGCCATTTGTCACATCGAAAAATTCCGAGTATTCACTATTTACTTTTAGCCCGCCCGTTTGGCCGTGCGGTCTGACGCACGGCTTTCCGGACTGGGAAGGAGCGCCTGGTCCCCGGCACGAATCCGCCCGGCGGACTTGTATCGAGGTCCGGTGAACCGGCCAGTCTGTGGATAGTTTTTAGGCTGTTTTCCATCTGCCTCGGGGAATGCGGGCTGGTTCCCCTTATTCCGCCTCAGTTACACTATGTCGGCGATTGCTGCGCAAACACTGTCTCCACGTACGCATACACCATCGTTACTCCACCAAGCAAACATAGGGGCTACACTCGTCTGGTGTCGGACGTTCCCTGGGGGAGCCACCGGTGGCCGAATCGAACAATAACCTTGCGTTCGGTGTGGGGCGGCTGAGAGATGAAGTGGACTGCGGCAGTCGTCGTGGGGTTGTGGACCACTGCGGCTGCGGCGGGGACGGAGCCTCTCCGTCGTTTCTAGGCCCCCGGTTAACATACAATGCAATACAATACAATCTACTTTTATGGTTGCAGTATGGCTATTATTAAGATGGTTGGGTTGGGTTGTCTGGGGGAGGAGACCAGACAGCGAGGTCATCGGTCTCATCGGATTAGGGAAGGACGGGGAAGGAAGTCGGCCGTGCCATTTCGAAGGAACGATCCCGGCATTTGCCTGGAGCGATTTGGGGAAATCACGGAAAACCTAAATCCGAATGGTCGGACGCGGGATTGAATCGTCGTCCTCCCGAATGCGAGTCCAGTGTGCTAGCCACTGCGCCACCTCGCTCGGTTATTATGAAGACCTTTCGGTAAGGACACCAGGTGTTTTGAAACCCCAGACTCGTTGAACACATGCCACAACTTGTCCCACATGACACAATGAAAGACCTTTTCATAATCTAGGAAGAAAATGTAGCCAGAGACACAGAACTCGTAACGTTTTTCAGTTATCTGCCTTAAATTCAAGACTGCCTCTCGAGTACCTTCACCTAACACGCAACCCGCTTGTTCTGCGGAAATCTGAGACTGCAGAAAAATTTTTAGGCGTTTATTTATTATATGCAGGAGGACTACTGGCATGTGATATTAATGCTATGGTCCTATGGCTGGAGCAGTCCTTAACTGATCTTTTTTTTGTGCAGAGGAATTAGGACAGATGTAGTCCCGTCTTTAGGCCATTCACGCGTTTTCCACAGCTTATTACATATTAAATGTAGGGCATGCATGCCTTCCTCTCCCATCGCAGTCAGCATTTCTCTGAAATACCGTCTATACCTGGGGCTTTGTTGTTTTTCAGGTGCTTTGTGGCATTTTCGATTTCACTGTACAGGATATCAGGTTCTTTATTTGATTCCATACAAATGTTCTCTTCTTCGATGTTGTTTCTTTTGTAATGCAGTGTTTCACAGTGTTGTTTCCACCTAGCTGTTGCTAATTGCTTGTCAGTAATAATAGTGCCATCTATATCTTCTACCATTCACGTGCGCGGTTTGAGCTCTCGAGTGATGCTGTTTATCTTCCTCTCTAAAGACATGTCAATACGTAGAATTACAAATTATGGGCAACGGAATCTCCACATGCACAATCAGCTGGTACCACTTCATTCTACGGGTTGGTGGGATCGTTTATCACAGGGATGTATTTTTTCGAGTAGATTAACTCTGTTAACTATACCGTCACTGGTAAACCGTTTGAGAGTCTTCCGCGCACCAGCGTCGTCCTACAACAGCATAGATGTGTGGGTAGGATCATTTTGATGCAAGATGGCGCTCCTCCGTGTATTGCACAGCCAACGAAGCGGTTGCTGCAGAGGCATTTCAGAAATGCTAGAATTATCAGTTGTCATTTCCCTATAGCCTCTCCGTACAGACCATCTGATCTCAATTCGTTTGACTTCTGGCTGCGAAGTTAGCAGGAAGATGTTGTGTTCGGAGCTCCAATTACGAACGTAGCTGAACTGAAGGTACTCATTGGGCAACGCAATTTGAACGTGACCCATAAGGCTATACGATCTGTTGTGGAACACACTGTTTCTCGATTTCAGCTTGACGGTGGAGAACATACTGAAGGTGTCCTGCTCCTGTATCACGACAGAAACCGACGTTATTTTGCTTTTTATGCAGTTTTTGGCCCCAGGACAATTAAAAACCGATGCAATTTTGCTTTTTATGCGGATTTTGGCCTCAGGACAATTAAAACCTGATTTTTCCCATCCGATGTGGTACGACCTTGCCTTGGTGGATGGGCTTACCTAACTAACCGTGCGCCGGCCGCTGTGGCCGAGCGGTTGTCGTCGCTTCAATCTGGAACCGCGTGACCGCTACGGTGGCGGGTTTAAATCCTGCCTCGGGCATGGATGTGTGTGATGTCCTTAGGTTAGTTAGGTTATGGAGTTCTAATTTCTAGGCGACTGATGACCTCAGATGTTAAGTCCCATAGTGCTCAGAGCCAATTGAACCATTTGAACTAACCGTGCCATGACTGTTGACTACTGAACTGGAGCGCCCAAGTCCTTTATGCAGCACAGATGGTGTAATGTGCGATTCAAAACATAGCCGTAGTATTGCGATTCATCTTTCATTTGTAGCCTACCCCATTTATGTTTACTGGTAAAATTTCCGATACTTTTTTTGTTCTATTACTTTTACCCCTATGTCAATAAACTGCTGTTCAAATTTGACGACATTCCGAGCACTGGATGTATTTCTACGGTGTTTTGAACCTGAAACTTTAATTACGGGTATTCTACAGATACACTGCGAAATGCATGAGAGGAGGTACGTTCCATTATAGCACATGTTATGGTTTCTTCCCTCTCCAATCGCATACGGAAAGTAGTAAGAAAGACTGCTAAACGATCTCTGTGTGCGCTGTAATTAGAGTCATCTTCTCTTCTTGGTCCCAGTGGGAGAGATACACAAGGGAAAAAGACTATCCCCATATAAAACATCTTCAGTTGACAAAAGAAGGAAGTACATTAATGTTCAGAGTAATTCAGGAATACAGAAATACAAGACACTTACGAATGAATAGACGCTAAGGAGAGATGGCTACACAAAAATCAGTTGACGAAAGTAGGAAGCACAATGATGTTCAGAGAAATTCAGAAATAGAGAAATACAATTCACTTAGGAATGAATAGACGCTAAGGAGAGACGGCTACACAAAAATTGTCTATAATTCTAAAAGGAAACGTGGTCGGAAGCACTCAAATAGAAAAGTCAAAACAATCATCGGTGAAATTAAAAGCAAAGGCGGTAATAATAAGGGTCCATGGGAATCCCACTCTTAAGCGCAGAGGATAGAGCTGGTAAGTGGAGAGAGGGACATTGGCCTTTTCGAAGAGAAAGACTTGTCTGAGGACGTGAGAGAAGAAGAAAGAGGAATCTATATAGAAGAGATAGGGGATCAAGTATTAGAACGAGAATTTAACAGAACTTCGGAAGACTAAAGATAAACAAAACATTTGTGGGATGAGACTAATACCCTTAGACTTCCTGAAGAACATCATCCACACAATGCCGAAGATAATAACACCCGACAATCAGCTTAACAGGTCATACATCCAACTCGCTGACAAGATTAACATATAGAATAATACAACAATCGAGGATGTGTTAGATGGCGATCAGTTTGGCTACAGGTAAGGTAAAGGCACCATAGAGGCAGTTATGACGTTTCGGTTGGTAATGGAATGAAGACTGAAGAAAAACCGAGACACGTTCGTAGGATTTGGCGTTCGCCAATTTAAAATCGTGAAAAATCTTCGAAATAATGAGAAAAATAGGGGTAAGCCACAGGGAAAGACAGGAAATATGCAATATATGTAAGAACCAACATCGAACAATAATACCGGAAGTTCACGAACGAAGTGCTCGGATTAAAAAACGATTACGTGAGGGATGCAGTCTTTCGCACATACTGTACAATCTATACATCGAAGAAGCAGCGACGGAAGTAAAAGAAAGGTTCAAAAGTGGTTTTAAAATTGATGGTGAAAGTATATGAATGATAAGATTCGCTGATGACATTGCCATCCTCAGTGACGTTAAGAAGAATAACAGTATTTGTTGGGTAAAATGGTCTAATGAGTACAGAATATGGGCTGAGAGAAAATAGAAGAAAGACGAAAGTAATGAGAATTAACAGAAATGAGAACAGCGACGAACTCAACATCAGAATTGGCAATTACAAAGTTATGGAATTCTTCTATCTATGTAGCAAAATAACCCCTGGCGGACGGAGCAAGGACATAAAAAGCAGACCGGCATTGGCAAAGAGGGCATTCCTGACCGCTACGGTCGCAGGTTCGAATCCTGCCTCGCGCATAGATGTGTGTGATGTCCTTAGGTTGGTTAGGTTTAAGTAGTTCTAAGTTCTAGGGGACTGATGACCTCAGCTGTTAAGTCCCATAGTGCTCAGAGCCATTTAAACCTTTTTTTTTTTGTGAGGAAGAAATTTCTCAGAAAGTATGTTTGGAACACAGCATCGTATGGTAGTCAATCATGGGCTGTGGAAAAACCAGAACAGAAGAGAATTGAAGCATTTGAGATATGGTGCTATAGAAGAATGTTGAAAATTAGGTGGACTGATAAGGTAAATAATGAGGAGTTTCTCAGGAGAATCGACGAGGAAAGTACTGAAGAAGTGACAGGATGAGATGACAAAGGTTAAGACATCATGAAATAATTTCCATGGCACTATAGGGAGCTGTCGAGGGTAAAAACTGTAGAGGAAGACAGATACTGGAATACAACCAGCAAATAAGTTGTAAGTGGTACTGTGAGATTGAAAGCTTGGCACAGGAGAGAAATTCATGGCAGGCGCATTAAAACCATTCAGAAGACTAATGCTGCATCTATACATTATGGGTATGACATTTCCGAAGTTTAATAATTACGTGAATTGTGACAGAGGTACGACAACGAATAGCAGTAGCAAAACCAAGAGGAGAAAATGGTATAAAAGTATTGACTATTGACGCGGATGAATCGAAATGTAATGAAAAGGCGGGAGAATATGTCATAAGCTTCAAAACGGATTTGAGTTCCAACAATGGATGATAATATCGACCCTGAAGGCCAGTAGGAAATAATAATGGTTGTTGAAGCAGCACCAGTAGAAGTGCGTAGAAGACGAAAAAGATGGAGAAAAATCCATGGTTCTCGGGAGAGTTTGAGCAAATACTGAAAGAAAGGAGAAACACCTACAGGAATATTCCAACGAAAGCAAAGAAGCTTATGAAAATGCTAACAGGGAAACCAAAAATTTTATTAGAAGGAAAAAAAATGAGAGTGCATGTCGGAAGTCTGGTAAAAAGAGCAGAAGGGGGTAAAACTGCAGAGAATGCAAAATATTTTTACAGATCAGTTAGGTTCTTCAGAAAAGCATACATACCACGCAATAATGGCATTAAAGATGAAAGTGGCAATACAGTTTTGGAAAGAACAGAAGGTATGGAAATTTGGAAGTAATATTTTAATGAGCTTTTAAATGTTGAAGATGGAAGCACAGAAATGGAGGAACAACATAAATATCTGAGCCCTTAATTGCATCGCCGACATTGAAAGAGTCTATTGACATAATCAGGATACCTGTACAAATGCAATTGCAAAATAAGTGCACTAACTTGTGACCAGCATTTAGAATGAAGAGGAAATGCCATATGAGTGGAAAGAAACACGATTAACAATAATGCAGAAATTATAAAACCATCTCATTAATTAGCACTGCTAGAAAGTGTTCTCCAAGGTTCTCTAGAAAATATTAGAATCATTGAATTTGAAAGAGATAATAGATGAGAAACGAGCGGAATTTAGGGAGAATCGGTCCACCACTGGTCAAATATTTGTATTGAAAGAAGCTGTATCAACATGTTGTGGATACAGCAAAACAGTCCCAGTATAAACAGAGAACAGTGGTGCGAGAAACTGCAGAAATTTGAATATCAAAAAAGATTAAAAATCTTGTAAAAGTTATACTGGAAGGCTTAAGCGGGATGGAGAATATTAAATGGCTTTTGACGTAAAACCAAGAGTCCAGGAAGGAAATATAACCACTCTTGTTTAATATAATAATATGGGAAACGCTGGCTACAACAGCTGAAGCAGAGAAGGGAATTAGCATAGGAATAAAAATGAATGTGCTGGCCTTTGCGTTTGATGTAGCATTAATCGCTTAAAATCTGGAGGATCTGAAAATAGGTTGGCGAGAAAGCTGTCTCAAAAAGCAAAGGAAGTTGCATTAGATGACGAGGAAACAAAATTCATGACGGTAGAAAGAAATTACAAAACAAAAAAGTTGGAAAACTGTACAGTCGATGACCACGTGTTTGAAGAAGTCGAAGAGTTTAAATATCTGGGATTGGAGTAAATAAAAGAAATGATGAGAAACAAGAACTAGAAGCGAGGATAAAAACGACATCCAGAGCATCATATTCACTAAAAAGCTATTGTAATCAAAACTTATATCAAGAGAAACCAAAATAAGGACGTATAAAACTATAATCAGACCACTATTACTACGTGGGCCAGAAATATGGAGAACAGATAAGAATATAGAGAGAAAGATAAAGGTTTTCGAAAATAAAATTCCGTGGAAGATATTTGAAGAAATATTTGAGGGAGGAAAAGGACTTATAAGAAAAAAAAGGACAGGAAGCTCAGGGAGGTATATAATGAACCAGATATTGTTTCAGAATCCAAGACAAGACGCTGAGATGGGCATGGCAGATTTATACTAACAGAACAGACGGATCAGTATTGAGAGAACCGTCAGAAAAAAAATTTGGATAATGGAGACCTTTAGAAACACCGAAAATAAGATGGAATGACCAGGTTGCCAAGGATCATCAGATACTTGGAGTAAGGAAAGAAGGTGTCAAGGACAGAATGCTGTTGTGGAGGCTACTAGACGAGAGACTGAAAACAGACTGCAGTTTTTTGGGCCCGGGAGAGTAAGGCTAACGGCAAGTAAATTTTCAAGTGAAATATCAAAACCTTTCGAAATTAAACAGGCATTAGAGAGAAACTGGACTGTCCCCATCACTATTCAATTGCATTTTAGAGAAACTAGTGCGAGAATGGAGAAAAATAACATAAGAAGAAGGAGTAAAGAAAGTGAAACTTGGAAGAAAGGAAGAGAACCTTGAAATCAACTGCTTAGCTTTTGCTGATAATTTAGCAGCAGGGAAACTTCAAGATACAGCGAAACAGATAAACACTCTCCAAAAGGTTGTTGTGATCTTCAGACACTGGTTTGATGCAGCTCTCCATGCTAATCTATCCTGTGCAAGCTTCTTCATCTCCCAGTACTTACTGCAACCTACATCCCTCTGACTCTTTTTAGTGTATTCATCTCTTCGTCTCCCTCTACGATTTTTACCTTCCACGCTGCCCTCCAGTACTAAATTGGTGTGCCCTTGATGGCTCAGAACATGTCCTACCAACCGATCCCTTCTTCTAGTCAAGTTGTGCCACAAACTCCTCAATTCTATTCAGTACCTACTCATTAGTTATGTGATCTGCCCATCTAATCTTCAGCATTCTTCTGTAGCATCACATTTCGAAAGCTTCTATTCTCTGCTTGTCCAAACTATATATCGTCCACGCTTCACTTCCATACAGGGCTACACTCCATACAAATACTTTCAGAAACGACTTCCTGACACTTAAATCTATACTCGATGTTAACAAATTTCTCTTCTTCAGAAACGATTTCCTTGCCATTGCCAGTCTACATTTTATATCCTCACTACTTCGACCATCATCAGTTATTTTGCTCCGCAAATAGCAAAACTCCTTTACTAATTTGTGTCTCACTTCCTAATCTAATTCCCTCAGCATCACCCGGTTTAATTCGACTACAGTCCATTATCCTCGTTTTGCTTTGTTGATGTTCATCTTAAATCCTCCTTTTAAGACACTGTCCATCCCGTTCAGCTGCTCTTCCAGGTCCTTTGCTGTCTCTGACTGAATTATTTCTTCTCTGTGGATTTTAATTCCTACTCCGAGGCTGGCCGGAGTGGACTAGCGGTTGTAGGCGCTACAGTGTGGAACCTCGTGACCGCTACGGTCGCAGGTTCGAATCCCGCCTCGGGCATGGATGTGTGTGATGTCCTTAGGTTAGTTAGGTTTAAGTAGTTCTAAGTTCTACGGGACTGATGACCTCAGAAGTTAAGTCCCATGGTGCTCAGTGCCATTTGAACCATCCTACTCCGAATTTTATCTTTTGTTTCCTTTACTGCTTGCTCAATATACAGATTGAATAACATCGGGGAGAGGCTACAACCCTGTCTCACTCCCATCCCAACCACTGCTTCTCTTTCATGCCCCTCGACTCTTATAACTGCCATCTGGTTTCTGTACAAATTGTAAATAGCCTTTCGCTCCCTTTATTTTACTCCTGCCACCTTCAGAATTTGAAAGAGAGTATTCCAGTCAACATTGTAAAAAGCTTTCTCTAAGTCTACAAATGCGAGAAACGTAGGTTTGCCTTTCCTTAATCTATTTTCTAAGATAAGTCGTAGGGTCAGTATTGCCTCACGTGTTCCAACATTTCTATGGAATCCAAACTGATCTTCGCCGAGGTCGGCTTCTACCAGTTTCTCCATTCGTCTGTAAAGAATTCGTGTTAGCATTTTGCAGCCGTGGCTTATTAAACTAATGTAATGTATTGCGAATACATAGAAAGAAGGATCCTTTATTGTATGATTATATGATAGCGGAACAAACACTGGTAGCAGTTACTTCTGTAAAATATCTGGGAGTATGCGTACGGAACGATTTGAAGTGGAATGATCATATAAAACTAATTGTTGGTAAGGCGGGTACCAGGTTGAGATTCATTGGGAGAGTGCTTAGAAAATGTAGTCCATCAACAAAGGAGGTGGCTTACAAAACACTCGTTCGACCTATACTTGAGTATTGCTCATCAGTGTGGGATCCGTACCAGGTCGGGTTGACGGAGGAGATAGAGAAGATCCAAAGAAGAGCGGCGCGTTTCGTCACTGGGTTATTTGGTAACCGTGATAGCGTTACGGAGATGTTTAATAAACTCAAGTGGCAGACTCTGCAAGAGAGGCGCTCTGCATCGCGGTGTAGCTTGCTCGCCAGGTTTCGAGAGGGTGCGTTTCTGGATGAGGTATCGAATATATTGCTTCCCCCTACTTATACTTCCCGAGGAGATCACGAATGTAAAATTAGAGAGATTAGAGCGCGCACGGAGGCTTTCAGACAGTCGTTCTTCCCGCGAACCATACGCGACTGGAACAGGAAAGGGAGGTAATGACAGTGGCACGTAAAGTGCCCTCCGCCACACACCGTTGGGTGGCTTGCGGAGTATCAATGTAGATGTAGATGTAGAAACTGATCGTTTGGTAATTTTCACATCTGTCAACACCTGCTTTCCTCCAAAAGGTAACAGAGAAAATTGGAATCGAAATTTCGTTTCAAAGAGGCGGATGCATGAGCAATGTTGAAGGTGCATAAATTATATGGAATCAAAATAAGGGGGAGGGGATAAAAAAGCCAAATGTTCCGTTCACAGCACCTAACATAAACAGAGACAGAAAAATGGAATGCGCGTTCCTCTTAACAATGAGCACATATAGTAAGAAATTAATAATTGCTACAGGAAGAGGCACTGCAATTGTGCTGATTACAACCGGTCGTCTTTTTACCTCAGAATTCATCGCCATAAGCGCAGGGAAAGAGTTAAATAATTTGGAAACGTAAGAAAGAACAATAATTCGAAAGGTTTTGAGTTCAAAGTATGAAAATGTATTTGGAAATTTAGAAGCAACAAGGAATGTATGGAAAAAGAGAGGATATGATAAATACAATGACAAAACGGAGAATTACGTTTTATGGCCACTTAAAAAGATTCGATAAGAGTGGCTGACACGAACACTCAATTTGTTGACAAACATCCAAAAACCCAAATTTAATGGTTTATAGAAGTTGAGAAACAGCTGCAGGAGTTGGGAAGAACAACCAGGGACTTAGAAACCAAACATGAACTGAGTAAGAAGGTATAAAAAGTAAGGAGTCCCCAGAGGAAAACACAAAGGAGGAGAGACATAGAACAAAGAAGGGAATAAAGAAGTACAGGGAAGCCAAAAAAAGGAAAAGAGTATGATGTAAGAAATGAGCTGTTTCATGTGGTCCTTGGTTGGTCAATTTCGCATCGCAATAATAATACTAATAATAATAATATGGATACGGAGCCCTGCGAAATGACTGAAACGTGACGCCTTTCGTTATGGTGGAATTCCTATTTTTCAGTTAGCGTTTTCAACTCACCTAGCGACTCACCATCTTATGGTACAGTTTTTAGTAATCATTTATAACAGTGTGGGGTTCATTCTTTAGCTGTCACAATACTAGAAAAAGGCCGAAACAACCAACCACACTGTGATGAGATATCTGGCGTTATTTACGTCATAAAATCATAAGACCGGTATCTGCATCTTCATCTGCATAAATACTCTGCAGTCCATCATGTCATACATGGTGGAGAGTACTTTATATCACTGCTAGTCATTTCTTTTCCTCGCATGTAGACCGAAGGATAAACGACAGTCTACATGCCTCTGTACTAACCCTAATTTCTTATGTCTTGTCTTATCTTCGTGGTCCTTGAGTGAAATGTTCGTTAGCGGCTGTAGAATCCTTCTGCTGTCGGCTTCACATTCCGGTCCTCTAAATTTTCTCAGTAGTATTTTGCGAAGAGAACGTCGTCCTCGCTCTAGGGATTTTCATTTGAGTTCGTGAAACATTTCCGTAAAATTCGCGTGTACCAGTAATAAATCAAGCGGGTCGCTTCTGAATTACTTCGATGTCTTCCTTTATTCCGACTTGGTGGGGATCTCAAACACTCGAGCAATAGTCAAGAACGGTTTTCCCAAGTGTTCTACACGCGGTCTCATAGCATTCTCCCAATAAACCGAAGCCGACCATCGCCTTACCAATTAACAACCTTACGTGCTCGTTCAGTTTCAAATTACTTTGCAACATTACATCCAGATATTTAATTGATGTATCTATGTTAAGCAGCGCGCTGCCAATGCTGTATTCCAATATTACGGGAATATTTTTCAAACTCACCTGCCTGCACCTACATATTTCTGCATTTAGAGAAAGCTACAATTGATCACACCAACTGGAAACTCTGTCAAAGTCATCTTGTACCCTCGTACAATCACTCAATGACGACACCCTCCCGTGCACGACAGCGTCATCAGCCGTAAGTTGCTGCTAACCCTACTGACCAGGTCATTTATGTATACAGTGAATGAAAGCGGCGCTTTCACACTTCCATGGGCCACTCCTGACGATCACCCACCTTCGAGGAGAACGCACTGACTTCAGTTACTTAAGAAATCTTCGAGCCACTCAATTATCTGGGAATCTAAACCTTACGCTCATACCTTCGTTGTTTGCTGTCGAGTACCCTGTGAAACGCTTTCCGGAGGAATAGGAATATAGAATCTGCCTGTTGCCCTTCATCTACGATTCGCAGGATAACATAAGTTGAGTTTCATACGAACGACACTTTCTAACTCCGTCCTGACCTGTGGACATCAGACTTTCAGTCTGTGAGGGGTTCACTATGTAAGGGGTTCACCACTCTGCTGGAGCAAATGCAGTCTCAATGTACTGCTCTCTTGCTAGAGCGACAATTCACAGGCGCTGCCTGAGACATAAAATATCTTTGCCCCTGTCAAAAGAGAGCTGCAGTAGAGTCGCTGGTCAGAGCAGTCTCTGCGGCAGTCGCTCGCTGCTACAGTGTAGTTGTAGTCTGTCGCTGGTACAGCGCAGTTTATAGCTAGTAGTTGTTAAAGTCACAGTGCAGAACAAATTGTAAAATTTTATTATGTGGATCTGAATAATAACTGAGGTCAGCCGCAGAGGGAAATGATACCATGGAATGAGATGATGATGAACAAATGAATAATTGTTAATATAATGAAAAATCACCAAGTGAGGATGGGATAGTAGCAGAAATGTGGAAACTAGGGGGCTTATCCGCATGTCAGAAAATTCACAAAGCAATTAAAGACATTTGGGCAAAAGGAATCACACCCAGTGACTGGAGACAAGCTCTGACCCACCCTCTCCATAAAAAAGGAGATAAAACAGACACCAACAACTACAGGGGCATATCCTTGTTACCAGCGACATACAAAATACTTTTTAAAGCACTTTTAAATAGAACAGAGGAACAAGCAGGACCTGATATAGGAGATTATCAATCAGGATTTAGAAAAGGCAGATCATGTGCAGAATAGATTCTTAATTTAAAAACAATTTTGAGAGTGAGAGGTATACAAAATAAAAATACCGTAGTTACTTTCGTAGATTTCAAGAAGGCCTACGACTCAGTTGACAGACGAACACTATTCCAGATACTTTATGAATCAGGGATAGATGAAAACGCCAGAAGACTTGTTGAACAAACGCTCACAGATACAACATCAAGAATTAAGTTTCAAGGTGAAATTTCTGAACCACTCAGAATCAAAACAGGAGTTCGACAAGGAGACGGACTGCCCTCAATTCTCTTTAACTTGGTTTTAGATAAAATAGTAAAAACATGGGAAAGCAGATTAAAAAACAGAGGCACAAAGGGTATAAGCATGGGCCAAGGAAAGAACAAATTTGAAGTGAAATGTTTAGCCTTTGCGGATGATATGGCATTGATAACTGAAAACCGAACAGACGCAACGAGATTGCTGAAAAGACTGGGCTAAAAATATCCTATGAAAAAAACGAGTATATAGAACACAAACATAATACAGAAAAGTTTATGAAAACAAAGTATGGAAAAATTAAAAGAGTTGATAGATTCAAATACCTGAGGGAGTGGATCCAAGCCAATGGACTGGATAACACAACAAATAAAGAAAGAATAAAAAAGTTAGAATTTGTATATAAATTAACACAAAACTACTACAATAAGAAATCAATATCCATACAAGCGAAGATTAAACATTATAATTCAGTTATTAGGACACATGCAATGTATGGATCAGAGTGCCTAACATTGAATAAGAAATGTGAATTAAAAGAACTAGAAAAAAGAGAGAGAAAAATACTAAGAAAAATTCTAGGTCCTGAGAAAAACAAGGAAAATAGGTGGATTAAAACGAGAAATGAAGACCTATAGAAAAATACAGAAACGATCACAGATACAATGAGGAAGAGACGGCTAAAATTTTATGGACATTTAAAAAGAATGGAAGAAACACGGATTACAAAGAAAATTTTTAATTACGTTAGTAAGCTGAAAACGAGGCACTTAAAGTAGTAAAGGAGTTTTGCTATTTGGGGAGCAAAATAACTGATGATGGTCGAAGTAGAGAGGATATAAAATGTAGGCTGGCAATGGCAAGGAAAGCGTTTCTGAAGAATAGAAATTTGTTAACATCCAGTATTGATTTAAGTGTCAGGAAGTCATTTCTGAAAGTATTCGTATGGAGTGTAGCCATGTATGGAAGTGAAACATGGACGATAAATAGTTTGGACAAGAAGAGAATAGAAGCTTTCGAAATGTGGTGCTACAGAAGAATGCTGAAGATTAGATGGGTAGATCACATAACTAATGAGGAAGTATTGAATAGGATTGGGGAGAAGAGAAGTTTGTGGCACAACTTGACCAGAAGAAGGGATCGGTTGGTAGGACATGTTCTGAGGCATCAAGGGATCACCAATTTAGTATTGGAGGGCAGCGTGGAGGGTAAAAATCGTAGAGGGAGACCAAGAGATGAATACACTAAGCAGATTCAGAAGGATGTAGGTTGCAGTAGGTACTGGGAGATGAAGAAGCTTGCACAGGATAGAGTCGCATGGAGAGCTGCATCAAACCCGTCTCAGGACTGAAGACCACAACAACAACAACAAGCTGAAAAAACTGTAGGATGGATAGAGCCAGTAAAGAAAGACGCCAACAAAATAGGTGTTACAGAAGATATAATACGTGACAGAAATCACTTTAGGCTACTTATAGAAAACGCAAACTATGAAGAAGATGAGCCAAAACCTCGACCTAAGAGAGTGTGGACAGATGAACAGAGACAAGCAGTTGGCGGGAAAATGAAGAAGCACTGGGAAGAACGGAAGAAAAAAAACACCATAAGTCTTAAGTTGTATGAGGTCCATAGCTGGCCAAAGTCATAAATAAAAAAAATGAAAAATCAACACTGTAATTAAGTCAACCATCTATTGTAAGGTAAATTTTATTATTTTTATTGGCATGCGCGTAATTAAGTCACTTGTCTGAGATGTTAATATGAATTTGTTTCAATTTTTGTGATTCGTCAACAGCAGTTGACCCAGGTTTGTAATATGTTCAATTTTCCCGTGTAACGGATAGTAGATCTTTACCAACAACGTAAAAAAATTTCAGAATATGATTGTTTTTACCAGTCAACTATAAAGTATGATTTCCCCTTAAGTCATTGCCATTCCCGATCCAGTCATTTATCTAAATTAAAATATTCCAGAATTTTTGTCACATCATAGTCATGTGTTCTTTAGTAATGAGACCACCAGCTGTGCAGCTGTGTCATAAAGTCAGTTTTTCTCGTGATTCAGATCTCAGACAAATGTTATCGAGTGTTAGTAGACAGGCCAGCATTGGACTAAGCTGTGCCATTTGCGAGCAGATGTATAGACAGCGTCATCCGGCCACGCCAAACGAGCTAAGAACTTCTCCCGGACAGATTCAGATTGATTTCACAGTGCCATGGCGTAGCACTGCTTACGTCAAAATATATCAGTTTTTCATGAGTTAAGATTTATCTGTTTTCATACGTCATAATTTAATGATCCAAATATAACTATTTTTATTTTTATTTTCTGTTTGGGACGGTTACACATCATTATTATATATTTTTTTATTTATACGGGAAGGTTACAAGTCTCAGGAAAATTTATTGCATTGGAACTCATAATCTGTTCAAGAATCCTGCAGTAAGCCCATGTCAAGGATATTGGTGTGCAGTATTGTGGGTCCGTTCTTTTACTCTTCTTGTATTCGGGAGTCACCTGCGGTTTTCCCAGTCGCTTGGGACGTGGCGCTGGGCGAGGGATACGCGGTAAATGCGACCTAGGGGGCCGATGCTGTGGTGAGCTCTTTGGTTTACATACGGAGCTGGCAACTTAATTTGATATCAATTCTGTCAGTTTGTTGTCTGTTACATCCTAGCCAGTAATGCCACCCGAGCCCGCTGCCAAAAGGTTGGCAGCATCAAAGTCCGGACGCCGTCCGCATAAGCAGCGCCAGTGAGACAGGAAATCCCCGCAAGTCTGCGCGCGCCATCGCTGGCTTCTGGCTTCTTAAGCGCTGGAGTCGCGAGCGCTAGGACAGTTCTGTATTCGCCGCTCAGTTGTATACTCGCCACCGAATTGTGTACTTGCTAGTCAGTTGTGTGTTCATCGCAGCAGAGTTGTTGTTTGTCGTCAGCCGACGCTGACCTAGCCGCTCCGACTCGAACTAGACAGATTTCTGTAGACACGGAGTTCACTACTGTGTTTCTGTATCTTCGTTCATAAAGATAAGTACCGACTTTTATTTAATCAGAGTGTTTGGGTTTTCATCTTTCTGTTCACTGTTCCAGCGGACCGGTCGGCCCGCTATTAAAAGTGTGGCGGTGACTTCGTAAGCCGTTTCTACAGCGAATTGCTTGTCGCTACGAACGCCGCCACAAAATTGTCCTTACGAGAGTCTGTGCGACCCATGACGGTATTTCTGCACGATACTACTGCGTGAACGATTTCTTCAACACAGAATTTAAAACTTCGTCTTTTCTTTTGATGTTTTCTGTTCCCACACCAGACTGACTGAGTGTTTGGAAAGAGGTCTTAGACCCTCTTAGCAATTTCACGTAAGGCCAGAATATGTCGAGTGAGCCGCGCTTTGGCTCGCGTGGCTGCCGTTGCCAGGTTGGCATCGTTTAGTTGGGAAAGTACGGTTGTCATCTTCACCTTGTGTTCATTGGCGCTACTCCGTTTGCAACCGTTGTCTGTCCGCTAGTGGCAGCAGCGATGCTTAAGCCGTCGGCACACGGACCGTGCTGTCGAACGTCAACGTTGAGCGTGCCAAGTTCAACGTGCTGCTGAACGCTCAGGAACGACGCGACTTGTGCATACGGTACGTAAACGCGATCGCAACGCACTCTAGCGGCAGTTGAGAGATGTTTCTAGTTCGTAAATCACACTGTTTACTCAACGGGCGGGCGTAAATTTCCCACGTTAGCTCTACTGAAACGCACATTTCCTCCATCGTCCCCGAAAGGGAAAGTACCATGTCCAATCAATAAGGACACAGGCTTATAAAAGTTCCATTACAAACAGTGCGTTACAAATTTGGTATACTTCTCTGCATAAGATAAACATTATTTCATCATTCCCATGTTTTAGTAAAACCCCAAGGTCAGTATTACTTGATCACTGTTCCTGCCCAGTAGCAGAATCTTTGCAACATGTGAATTACGAAGCGTAAAAGAAAAAGAAGCAAAATATCTTTATACAAATAGCGCAAGCTGTCCTTTAAATTAATCGAACAAAGTCACCCCTCAGAAAGAGGCGAACTTATATTTACATAACATCAAATATTATAGTATATACTTATATTAAACTAATAATAAAGTATCAGAACCTAATAAAAACCTCAATCTAGGAAAAATGATTTGCAATGTCAAGTCGCGAACCACCGCCCCAGCAACCAATTATCAATGGACATTGTGGCTGCTCACTACGCTAAACTAACATCAGACGCTTAGCATCTAATAATATTATCTTACCCTTGCTGTAAACCTTCATCGTCGCTATGTTACTGATTGAAATTTAATTATAGTAAATTGTGCCAAGAAAAATGCGTCTTGAATTGATCTTCAGTGTGTGGCTGCCTTCATATAGCCTCCGCTCTTAATACGCAAGTTACAATAATTCTTTTGCCACGAATATGATGTTTCTCATTATTTTATTGGAACGAATCACACAGTTAACAATGCATTTTCCAGTGATTCTCAATTTGCTGGTGCTCAGAAACGGCGTGTATACGTATAAGTTTGAAATGAATGCCAATATGGCGCCCCAGAACTCTGTTCTGAAGGGAGACGTCGTGCGTGTGACGTAGATGGCGTTGTGCCATCTCATTGGTCAACGCTCAGACGCACGCTCAGAGTATCTGACATGCCAGATATTGCTCTGCACGTTCGGAAAAACTCCCGAGCGTGTTATTCCACGCTATGACGTCAGAAACTCGACACGCTCAACGCTCAACGTTCGGAAGCACGGTCCGTGTGCCGACGGCTTTATCGATATCTAGTAACGGCGGTACTGTATCTGGGGCTACGTTGTGGTGTTTCCGTGTTGTGTGAGTCGGCAGTTCGGTTGGGGACGGTCGAGGAGCCACTTCTGCGCAGTGCGAGAACACTCCGGGACCACTGGCGGCACGCAAGCACTGCCGGATGGAAGGGCTGTAGTCGCGAGGGGTACAACCCCGTTGTCAACTGGACCCAGGAAGTTTAAGTTGAGTGGGCCTTAATTCAAGTAGCGAAACCTCCACTATTGTGACATCTCGCCATTTGCTTGCGTGTTGCTGCTCGTAGTGTCGCTGAGACGAAGAGCAGCGGGTAGAGCTTATGGGGAAGGCGAACCTAGTTAGCCTTCCTCCACTTCTTAATTGTTGCATTCTGTGTGTTATTATTTGTGAAGTTCAAGCAGTGGTATTTTTCCTGCCTAGTGGCCACTAACACCCCAGTTACCTGCCCTGTGGCTTAGTGTATGTTACGGCAGTGTACTTTACTCGCCTTGCCCCTGCTGTCCAGTAAGGCGTGTAGCTCGACAGCTTCCTTGATTTGTGGTCCGGGTGGTGTTTTTTTTTTTCCTAATCTGGTAGTAGTGGTTCCTTTCTGCTTCCGGATGCTCTAAACACTGCAGTCTGAAGACGTAGTGCTGACTGTCGGTCCTGTCTTGAGTGTGTTATTCCAGCATTGCGTTAGTCAGCAGACGTTAGGTAGATTCGGCAAATGATTATTGATCATGCGTTTAAACTGCCACTAGTCTGAGTTACCATCTCGTGAAGTGAATGCAACTCTTGGCTACCTGTCTTATAACTCGCGACGTTTTGAGGGACTTTCCCAGGTCGCCCTTGGAGCAACGTCTGCGCCCCGCGCCACCTCCCCCACCCCCCCTCCCCCTTGGTTTGGTCAGATTTTATGATTATTTTTTTTTAAATATTTTAATAACTGTAATTTCAAGTTTGAAGATGTTTAACTGGTTCTTAAAGGATTGCTAGTCAGGCCTTCAGCCATGAAACAGTTTTATATTATTACTATTGGAACCTTCAGCCAGGCAGTAGTTGTCATTAAGGCCTTCAGCCGTGAGTGTTACTTGTCTTAAAATTTTAATTAGACAATTCTATTCTAGCAGTGAGATTTTCATGATTGTTCTTTTAAAAATATTTTTAATAACTGAAATTGCAAGTTGAAGAAGGTAACTGGTTCCTACAAGATTGCTATTCAGTCCTTCAGGCGTGAAACGGTTTTTAAACTATTACTTTTGGGCCTTCAGCCGAGAAATAGTTTTGAATTTGTTGTCATTAAGGCCTTCAGCCGTGGAACACTTCTTAATTTATTGTCACCTTTTATTTTTTGTTGTTTCCAAATAAAGTGTACGTGCCAGAATGAGATTTTCACTCTGCAGCGGAGTGTGCGCTGATATGAAACTTCCTGGCAGATTAAAACTGTGTGCCCGACCGAGACTAGAACTCGGGACCTTTGCCTTTCGCGGACAAGTGCTCTACCAACTGAGCTACCGAAGCACGACGCACGGCCGGTAATCACAGCTTTACTTCTGCCAGTACCTCGTCTCCTACCTTCCAAACTTTACAGAAGCTCTCCTGCGATCCTTGCAGAACTAGCACTCCTGAAAGAAAGGATATTGCGGAGACATGGCTTAGCCACAGCCTGGGGGATGTTTCCAGAATGAGATTTTTACTCTGCAGCAGAGTGTGCGCTGATATGAAACTTCCTGGCAGTCGTGCTTCGGTAGCTCAGATGGTAGAGCACTTGCCCGCGAAAGGCAAAGGTCCCGAGTTCGAGTCTCGGTCGGGCGCACAGTTTTAATCTGCCAGGAAGTTTCAAAGTGTACGTGATTCAAAAGTAAAGTAACCAACAGTAATTGGTTACGGCCCCGTCCAAAATCGTAACCCAGTCCTGCCTTCCTTGGTACCACGTCTCAACGGGCTCTTTTGCTGAAGTGGAAACGCGGGTGTTCTTCGCCCTTAGTCCAAATACGTGGCGGCATCACTTGCAGTCACCTGGTTCCTGGTCTAGAAATGAGTTTGGATTTTTTTTTTTTGTGTTCTCCAGTTAACGTTAATTGCACAACACTGCTCAAGCTTTGACACAGGTAAGAACTCTCGCATGTCTTACAGGGTACAAACAAAAGAGAGAGTCTGACTTAAGGTAATGTTCAAAGATTTTGTGTTGGAGCAGCAATTTTCTCTGAACGCTTGCGTTTTTGAAAGTTACATTGATCTTGAATGATAGTAAATACACTGCCTGTCAAAAGGAAGTGAAGCAGCCAGAAGACATGGTCGGATGTCGACGTAACTCACCACTCCCACGCGCCATCGGCAAGTATGTAAGCGGCTAGCGAGCCCAGCAACGCTTGGCCACGTAATGCTAAATATGTATCGGGATTGGCTGTACTTCCTAATCTCTCCCCCCCCCCTCCGTCCTCCTCTCGCCCTCTTTGACCATACCCTCCTCCTAGCCTTTCTCTGTCCATCACTTCCCCATTTATGACGTTTTCGGATAGTGAATATCTCCCACATAAAAACCAACATGGATTCTACAAACAGAGATCCTGCGAAACTCAGCTCGCTCTGTTCCTCCATGAGACCCATAGTACAGTGGACAACGGCGCTCAGGCTGACGCCGTCTTCCTTGACTTCAGTAAGGCATTTTACCCCATCCCGCATTGCCGTGTAACGAAAAAAAATACGAGTTTACGCAGACCTGCGACTGGATTCAAGCCTTCCTTTCAGATAGAACTCAACATGTCGCTCTTAACGGAACTAAATCTACACGTGTAAACGTAATATGCGGAGTACCACAGGGAAGTGTGATAGGACCGCCGCTCTTCACAACATATATAAATAATCTAGTAGAAAGCGTCGGATGCTCTTTAAGGCTATTCGCAGATGATGCAGTTGTCTATACCAAAGTAGCAACGGCAGAAGATAGTAAGAATACGCAGAACGACCTGCAGAGAATTGATGAATGGTGCAGGCTCTGGCAGTTGACCCTGAACGTAAATAAATGTAACAAATTGCGCATACATAGGAAAAGAAATCCATTAGTGTATAGCTACACTACTGATGACAAACGGCTGGAGACAGCGTTTGCCGTAAAATATCCAGAGCGACCTCAAGTGGAATGACCGTATGAAACAGATAGTGGAAAAAGCATCTCATCTACATTGACGTGATTGCTATTGACAGTAAGGTGCCGGGCAGAGGGTTCAGTGGACCACCTTCAAGCTGTCTCTCTCTACCGTTCCACTCTGGAACGGCGCGCAGGAGAAACGAGCACTTAAATTTATCTGTGCGAGCCCTGATTTCACCTATTTTATCTTGACGATCATTTCTCTCTATGTAGGTGGGTGTCAACAGAATGTTTTCGCAATCGGAGGAAAAAACTGGTAATTTAAATTTCATGAGAAGATCCCGTCGCAACGAAAAACGCCTTTGTTTTAGCAATTGCCACTCCAGTTCACGTATCATGTCTGTGGCACCATTTTCACTGTTTCGCGATAATACAAAACGCGCTGCCCTTCTTTGTACTTTTTCGATGTCATCCGTCAGTCCCACTTGATAAGGATCCCACACCGCACAGCAATACTCCAGAGTACGGCGGACAAACGTTATGTAAGCAGTCTCTTTAGTAGACCTGTTGCAGCTTCTAAGTGTTTTGTCAATGAATCGCAGTCTTAGGTTTGCTCTAACCACAACATTATCTATCTGATCGTTCCAATATAGGTTATTTGTAATTGTAATCCCTAAGCATTTAGTTGAATTTAAAACCTTCAGATTTATGTGACTTATTGCGTAATGGAAATTTAGAGGATTTCTTTTCGCACCCATGTGAATAACTTCACACTTTTCTTTATTCAGTGTGAATTGCCACTTTTCGCACCATCTTGACTAAATCATTTTCCAATTCTTTTGGTCATCAGATGACTTTACAAAACGGTAAATGACAGCATCATCTGCAACCATTCTAAGATGGCTACTCAGATTGTCTGCTACGTAGTTAATATGGATCAGCAACAATAGAAGGCCTATAACACTACTTTGGGGGAACGCCGGATATTACCTCTGTTTTACTCAAAGCGGTCCCGTCTGTTACTACGAACTGTGACCCTTCTGACAGGAAATCACGAATCCAGTCGCACAACTGAGGCGATACTCCGTAGGCACGCAGTTTGATTAGAAGACGCTTGTGAGGAACAGTGTCGAAAGCCTTCTGGAAATCTAAAAAAATGGAATCAATTTGATATCCCCTGTCGATATCACTCATTACTTCATGAGTATAAAGAGCTAGCTGTGTTTCACAAAAACAATGTTTTCTGAATCCGTGCTGACTATGTGCCAATAAATCGTTTTCTTCGAGGTAGTTCATAATGTTCGAATACAGTTAATGTTTCAAAACCCTACAGCAAATCGGCGTTAATGATATGGACCTGTAATTCAGCGGATTACTTCTACTTCCCTTTTTGGGTGTTGATGTGACTTGAGCAAGTTTCCAGTCTTTAGGTACGGATCTTACTGTGAACGAGCGGTTGTACGAGGGTTGTAACTTTAATAGAGGCAACTATTTATTTACAGCTCGTACAAAATAGATACGTGTTTCAAAGTTTTACTGACCTTCAAAGTACTCAACAGCATTGTGTATAACCCGTTGCCAGCGATGTGGAAGTCGTAGGACACTCTTAGCAGTGGCAGTTGTGTTGACAGTTCAAGCGGCGCGGTCTATTGCCCGACGAATCTGTAGGAGTTCTGAAGCGAATGTCGTGAAGTGTTTCCTTCAGTTTAGAAATCGAATTGAACTGACGAGGCTTATGTCAGGGGAGTGCAGTAGGTGGTATAGCACTTAGCAGCCCCATCAGTCAAACAGATCAGTAACAGCTTCCACTGTACGTGCTTGAGCATTGTCCTGCAAAATGATGGTCAGGTCCTGCAGAAAGTGTCATCACTTCTGTCTCTATGCTGTTCATTTTTGGAACAAAACCTACGACCAGCTTAGAGGCAGAAGTGATAACACTTTCTGCAGGACCTGACCATCATTTTGCAGGACAATGCTCAAGCACGTACAGTGCAAGCTGTTACTGATTTCAGAATGAGATTTTCACTCTGCAGCGGAGTGTGCGCTCATATGAAACTTCCTGGAAGATTAAAACTGTGTGCCGGACCGAGACTCGAACTCGGGACCTTTGCCTTTCGCGGGCAAGTGCTCTACCACAGAGCTACCCAAGCACGACTCACGCCCCGTCCTCACAGCTTTACTTCTGCCAGTATCTCGCCTCCTACCTTCCAAACTTTGCAGAAGCTCTCTTGCGAACCGTGTTACTGATTTGGTTGACTGATGGGGCTGCCAAGTGCCTAAATGCCTGTGCGACGTGGATATCGTCGCCGTTTGCGGCGCAGTCTTCCTGTGTACTAGTCATTGAGGGCAATAGAGATTGACTTGGCAGCTCAATTCAATACGCAGCATCTTACGGTTAGCCCTAATGTTTTTCGTGGACTACGAATGCAGTTCACGTGTGATGTCGAAGCTGTGTTTGGAGGCAGTAGAGTGTCTGGGAATCTAAACCACACCACCGCGTGTGTCAGAGGATGATGTCCGATGGATTCAAGACAGTTTTGCGCAGTTCCAGTAAGTCTACCAATAGAGCGAGTCGAGAACATGGAATAACTCAACCAACTTCATGGAAAGTTATGAGATGGCGTTTGCTTTACATGCCCTACCAATTACAACTTGTGCAGGGTCTCAGCCCCAATGACAAGGAGAAGCGTCTCGCGTTTTGTGGTTAGTTGCTAGCAAAGATGGAGGATGACAGCGTGTAATTTTTAGCGATGAACGGACATTCCTCCTTAATAGAAAAATCAACAGATACAATGTTCGCATATGAGGTTTGGAAAATCCACTTTCACCATTGCAACACGAAAGAGACTCACCGAAGATCAACGTGTTCTGTGCCGTGTCCCGTACAAAGGTTTACGGACCATTCTTTGAGAAAAGAACAGGAATCATGTACGTGGACATGTTGGAACAATGGCTGTTCCCTCAAGTTATGGAAGATTCCCAGGGCTTCATTTTCGAACAGGGTGGAGCTCCGCCCTATTTGCACTGTGTTGTACGAGGCTTTCTGAATGACTGCCTTCCTCAGAGCTGGATCGGTCGCAGGGGACTTGAGGACCTGGCTCTGCACTTTTGGCCACCGAGACCTCCTGATCTCACACCCTGCGACTCTATCTTATGGGGTTATGTGGAGGAAGCTGTTTCCGTCCCGCCTCTACCATCCACTCTGAACGAGCTGCAGAACCGGACCACTGCTGGCGTGCACTCAGTAACAGCAGATCCGCTTTCGCGTGCGTGGGACGAGTTTGGCTACCACGTCGATGTTTGCCGTGCAGCCAACATTGAACATTTATAACATTACTAATTATTAAATAATTATAAAAACTAACTAATTACAAATTATTAAATTGACATAAAACATTATGAAAAAACTTCGCAACTTCCTCTTTTCATTGCTATAAAACTTGATCATTTTGGATTTGTACTTTAGTAAATAGGAAGCTTTGAAAATACGTCCATCATTTAGAATAACTCTGTATTATAATTTCTACTGCGGTTGGTCTGTTTTGTCTATTAGGTTACCGGATGTGCTGGTAACCAGGTGCCGAAACGTGTTTGGCAAACAGATAAGTTTGGTGACTGCAGAGCCTGTTTGCATTAAACGTGGTGAAGTATAAATCTTACTTGCAGAAGTTCGACTTTTCCGAGGTGTGCAAATCTGCGCATTATGGCGCATGGTTGGTGCTCAGATCGACACGTCACCAAAATGATATCCTTCGAACTTCATTTATACTGGGAAATAATAGTCCAGAAAAGGGTTAGTAATTATGCTCTAAAATGAAGGGTGGACAAACGTATAGATTACAGCTCCTTAAATGCTAGCACAAGGGCGCTTTCATGCTAAGCTGCTGCGACCAAAATGACTAACCAAGAAGGAATGATGACAAAAGATCGGAGGCGGATCGTACCTCTCTTACGTACAAAATAATGACATAATTCTCATCAGCGATTGCTGTACAGATATTTAGCAATAGTTGCGTTTGATATTTAAATAGTTACTAACAGTAAACGTGTAAGGGCCGAGAAGCAGCGACTGCTGTTGACCGATCACTGTGAAGCTCACAGAGACAGCGCGTACCCATGTGAGACAGCATTGTCAGCACCTGACAGGGTTTTAATGGGGCCTCATTGTGGGTCTCCTTTCGGCCATCTGATGGGATCGTGTGATAGCCAGAAGCGGTCTTGGTGCGCCTGGATCGCGCCATTTTTCTCTTATCTCTTCTGTCGCTACAAATCTTCGTCCTTTCAACGGGGTCTTCAACTTTGGAAATAAGAGAAAGTCGGCAGGGGCCAGAGAACGGAGGGTGGGGCAGCACAGTGATTTCGATTTCCGTACAACAGTCACGCACCAACAGAATGAATGTGCGGATGCGTTATCGTGATGCAAGAGCCACGAATTGTCTCAGGCCGTTTCCTTCTCACATTTTCTCGCTGGCGTCACAACACTTACCAATAGTACCATCGATTAACAGTTTGTCCTTGTGGCACGAATTCATGATGAACTAATGCTTCAAATTCAAAGAAAACTATCAACTTGACTTTGATATTTGACGTGCCCTGACAAGCTTCTTTTGGTCTTACAGAATCTTTTCCGACCCATCGTGAAGCTTGAACCTTAGCCTCGACATCATAACCGTAGACCCACGTCTCATCACTAGTTGTGATTCTCTTAAGGAACATCTCGTTCTCATTTCTGCTGTGCACAAGCTCTTCACAGATCGCGAAACGAAGATTTTTCTGGTCTTGACTCACGAGCCGTTCGACAAATTTGGCGGCAACACGATGCATTCCAAGATGCTGTGTCAGTATTTCATGACATGGTCCAAACTAAAATGTTACATTCTTCTGCAGTCCCTCGGGCAGTCAGTCTTCGACTGGCACCCACAATTTCGTTGACGTTCCTGACATTAGCGTCGTCGACAGACGTCGAAGGGCGTCCAGAACGAGAGTCGTCTGTACCTTCCGACCGGCCATTTTTACACCTTTCGCACCTTCGAGTATGGCTTAATCATTCATCACCGTAGGCTTCCTGAACCATTTGGTGTGTCTCTGTAAAAGGTTTCTCGAGTTTCACAGCCGCGCGGGGTCCAAGGCATATTGTCATGGTTCGTGCGGGTCCCCCCGTCGGAGGTTCGAGTCCTCCCTCGGGCATGGGTGTGTGTGTCGTCCTTAGCGTAACTTAGGTTAAGGTAGATTAATTAGCCTGTAAGCCTGGGGATCGATGACCTCAGCAGTTCCGTCTCATAGTCATTATCACAAATATAAAAAAAAAAATTAAAAAATGTGTGAATTCCTAAGGGGCCAAACTTACGACGTCATCGTTCCCTAGACTTACACACTGCTTAAACTAACTTATGCTAAGGACAACACACACACCCACGCCCGAGGGAGGACTCGAACCTCCGGCGGGAGGGGCCGCGCAGTCCGTGACATGGCGCCTCAAACCACGCGGCCACTCCGCGCGGCACACAAATTTCCAAATTGAGTTCCACGCAAAATATAATGCAGACGCATTGCTGCTGCAAATCTACCATCTCGACATTCTCAAACTGTGCGACACAACATTCTGCTCAATACGGCACTGAACAATAAATAACAGACATACAACAATGAAACTTTCGGCAGTTACATATTAAACACAGACGTGTGCAGGAATGCCAGCCGGATTTCGGTACAGTACACCATTAGCGCGAAATTACGAATGTTCCGGAATTTCTTGAACAGACCTCTTATGTGGAGCGTTCAGATATGACAGTGTCCCGATGCTGGACTCATGGAAACATGAGTGCAGGCATATTCGTTGCCAACGTTCCGATCGACAACGTATGATCATCACAATTGAGGATCGCCTCATTGTGCACCAAGCAAATCCTAGCCCCTTCAGACCAGCACTTCTATCTGAGAGCAAGTAATCAGTGAGTGTGGAACTTAGGAAACATCTACGGAATGTAATACCTACAGTATGTAACGTATCAAGTAAGACACTACAACTGTAGCGTAAGTGAGAACCACATAGACGTGATAATAGAAAGCCGAAAGCAAAAATAACTTCTACCCAACACAGAAAAACCGCTTACTCAGTTGTTACTAAATCTAAGCCACAAATGACAAGACACGTCAACAAATTCGCTTTTGAAGCAACAGCATATTAAACACAGATGTGTGCAGGAATGCCAACCGGATTTCGGTACAGCACACCATTAGCGCGAAATTACATTTTAAAAAATATTCGTGCATTATAAGGTCGAATGAAGTCTAAGAAATGGCGAATCATTAGACTCCATAAAATTTTTTTAAGTGTCAAGGGAAGTGCGTGTTATAATAACAACAGTAATATGTGCATCTCATGAATAATACGTGTTTACATTCTCTTGCTCTGAGAGGAATAGGTTGAAAATATAGACATATTCGAAAGTATTTCTTCGTGAATGAGTTCTAGTTTATGTTTCTGAATCAGTGTGACTCGGCCGTTTTTACTCGTGTTTTACAATAATTCATCTCTCTTGGTACCTTACTAACGCACTGACCGCAAAAATATAACAATTATTCAGTTAATTAAGTTAATAATAATTAAAAACAAACAGCTGTCAAACGTTAAAAACTTTTCGCACCAGAGACTGCCGTGACTGCATTTATTAGACTATGGTAATACTGGTAAGTGAGACCATAGTGCCAGGTTCTCTGTAAATGTGACTCGATTTTGTAATCATTGAACCAACATCACATACCCTCTCAACCTGCGAGTTTACAACTCGTTGCTTCCTCTCCTTCTTGGGTGCTTTGCTTTCTTTATCAGGCATGTACGACATCTGTTCAAATAATTCCGGAACATTCGTAATTTCACGCCAACAGTGTGTTGGAGTGAAATACGGTTGACATCCCTGCATACGCCAGTGTTTTATGAGTAACTGCCGAATTTTCATTGTTTTATGTCTGTTAGTTATTGCTCCGTGCTGTATTTAGTGTCGCAAAGTTCGCAAATTTCGAGATGGCCGGGGTAGAGGAACAACCCGTGAGAACTACATTTTGCGTGAAGCTTAAGAAAACCATTATAGACACACCAAATAATGCAGGAAGCCTACGGTGATGAGTGCTTAAGCAGTACTCGGTGGTACGAATGGTTACAACGGTTTAAAAATGGCCGGACGGAAGTTAAAGATGACACTCGTTCAGGACCCCCTTCGACGTCTATCGACGACGTTCAAATCACGAACGTCAACGAAATTGTGCGTCCTAATCGAAGATAGACTGTCCAACAGAGTGCAGAAGAGTGTAACATTTCAGTTGGGTCACGTCTAGAAATCCTCTCAAAGCTTCTCGGAATGCATTGCGTTGCCGCTAAGTTCGTCCTACGGCTCATGAGTCAAGACAAAAAAAAAAAAAACCTTCGCCTCGCAATCTGTGAAGAGCTTTTGGATCGCGCAGATGAGAACGAGATATTCCTTAAGAGAATCATAACTGGTGGTGAGACGTGGGTCTGCGATTATGACGTTGAGACCAAGGTTCACTCTTCACAATGGGACGGGAAAAGTTCTCCAAGACCAAAAAAGACCTCGTCAGGTCAGGTCACATGTCAAAGCAATGCTGATTGTTTTCTTTGAGTTTGAGGGATTAGTTCATCATACATTCGTGCCACAGGGTCAAACTGATAATCGATGGTACTATCGCGACGTGTTTCGACGCCTGGGAGAAAATTTGATAAGGAAACGGCCTGAAATGTGACAAGACAATTCGTAGATCTTGCATCACGATAATGCAGCCACACATTAATCACTAATGATGAGTCACTGTTACACAAAAAACGAAATATCTATACTGCCTCATCTTCCGTATTCATCACTCCTGGCCCCTGCCGGCTTTCTTTTATTTCGAAAGTTGACAATACCGTTGAAAGGACGAGATTTGCAACGATGAACGAGATAAAAGAAAATTCGCAGATACAACAAGAGGCGTACCAAGACTGCTTCCGGAAGTGGAAACGTCGTTGGGAGCGGTGTATCAGTTGTGGAGGAGAGTATTTCGAAGGTGACCATGGACAATAAGTGAAAGATAACCGCAGAAAAATTTTGTGGACAAAGGTAAGGAATTTTTCGAACAGACATCGTATATATGGATTTAAATTATATAATATTGTCACAAAATTAACATACGCTATTTACGACAGTCTATAAAATATTATCTAAAGCATCTACCTACTGGAATTTTGTCATCAAAGAAGTCATTGAGACCAGAATGTGCAGCAACAACTTTAAGTCGTGTCCGCGACTATACCCTTCACAGTGCATGGAAGCGGGCGTTCGGCTGCTGCAAGGCCACAGACAGATTAGCTGAGTCATGTACCACCCAAAAGAAAGCGCACCCCTATTAACGCTGCTCCATCGCAGATATAATCTCAGGTTGCTTATGGAACTTCTGTGATTGCCGCCCGGAGTGACCACGCGGTTCTAGGCGCTACAATCCACGCGACCGCTACGGTCGCAGGTTCGAATCCTGCCTAGGGCATCGATCTGTGTGATGTCCTTAGGCTTAGTTAGGTTTAAGTAATTCTAAGTTCTAGGGGACTGATGACCACAGCAGTTAAGTCCCATAGTGCTCAGAGCCATTTGAATCATTTTTGAAGTTCTGTGATTCTGTGACATCTACAGTTCGGCCAAATACATACGATGCGTACTGTTACTTTTCGTTGATTTATTTGCATTCTTTCTAGGACCTGCTTCCCACCGTTTTATAACAGTGTAAACCCCCGAGGTGGCGTGTAACATATGGAGTGTGTTTGTGTTGTTGCCTAAAATTGTCTCTGCAATGGAATTCTCACAGCTGCAAGTGATTAAAATGACCCTGCCATTAACAGCCTACAGCTAAGGATTTCCATAAAGCGAATTTTCGTGTTGTGGTTTTGTTTCACTTTAGTTTAGCACACCAAACCGACCATTCCTGTGAGGATGTTACTAGAATGAATCACAACTTGACACTGTAAACTATTTATTCTCAAAAACAATGCTGAGAGCAAAAAATTGTATAAATATGAAGTACACGATGTTGGATTCTACCCTAAACGTAATTTCGAGATTGGCAGAACAGAATCTGTGATTGACTTTTCTTAGAGCCCCCCCCCCCCCTCCCAGTTATTAGACGGACACAAAATTGTCTCATTTCGATTAGCGGAGGGAAACAGAAGACGTACGTCCTGACTGGCACTTTTCAGAAAAACTAAGTGGACAAACAAACGGATCTCAACAGATTTACTGTGACTGTCTCCCCATCTGCCAGACCGAAGTGCGTATGGCCACCTATTGAGGTACGGACAGCAGTTGTATTGCACCAACGATCTGCTCGTTGAGGCGTTGGCCTCTGTACAGGTGATGTACGTTGTGCAGTTCTCTGCCTACACAGTAGGGCTGTTGATAAAGTATCGATTTATCGCTGTTTTTACCAAAACTCTTCACACTATACCAGCAAATGGTTTTCATAAGCACCTGATCAATAATCGGGTTGGAGTTAACATTTTTGTGATGGCAAACGACTCTCTACCGCTTATAGGAGGTCGGGAAACCTGCCCTTCTCACTCTTATGCAACCTCGCATTAGACGTCAAAGTCGGAAACTTACGCCTTTTTGTAAGTAAATGAGCAGCCGTACTCGATTTCTCCGTAGCATCTTTTCTGTGCAACGAGACGTGTTCCCGAAACCTAATTTTCAGCCTCCCTCTAGTTTGGCCACTAGCCGAAACCTAGATTTGCTTAATAAAACCTGAAAGGAAAGGACGACTGATTGCTGAGCTCCGTCATTTTGAAAGTCATATCACAGTCCTTGAGCGCATCCACATTCTTAATGGAACGCAACTTGAACTGTGAAACATCCCGGCGGATTAAAACGGTGTGTCGCACTGACACTCGAACTCGGGACCTCTGCCCTTCACGCGCATGTACTCGACCGACTTTTTTTGTTTTGTTTTTTATTTGTTAGCCACTTTTTTTCTCTACAATGTTCAAATTTTGACAAATAGTGGCTAATTAGGAATTAATTAAGTAAAGGAAATGAATAAAATTGAAAATGTCCAAATGAAAATGACAGGACGGCATCGCGCATGGTACAAATATGAAAGAAGCATGCTCCTCTAGCAGTGAAATAAAATTCAAGTCGGGGGCGACACCTGATCACCACCCGACGGTCGATAGAGCAAATAGAGCCATCTATCAACCCGTTCTCCAGACGGTGGCGTAAAACTGGGTCGTCTTCTCGAAGATAGCTAAGGTTCCGTTAAGTGTGATCCATGTCTGTCTCGGCTTACTTCGTCTATCTTACCTCTCATCCGTCACACCCCATCTGGCCGGCGGGTCGGTAAATGTAAGTCGCAGGTAATTAGCGAAGTCTTGCCTATCATTCTTATGCTGTTGCAGCTTCGCGTGCCCACCCAAGAGAAAATGCCAAAAATCCATTTTGTCCTTTACCGATTCGTTGTAGACGTAGCCTACAACCATTCCCCGTACCCATGTCACTGCATTTGTTTTATGTACCGGAAAATAAGATTCTTGGGGGAAAAGGAGTGTGTCCGATGAAGTTGTGTGAGGGGCGGAGCGTAACAGGAACGCCGATATCTGTCGTGCGGAGTGCCACACCGGAGCCGTCCCTCTACATGCTAAACGATGTTCATCAGTGTCCACTGTTGCACAGCCTAAACATAGTGGAGTGTCTGCCAAACGAATCGCGTGCCGCCGTTGATTCGTTGCGAACTTCCTATTGACCACCACATACCATGTCGAGCGTACAGAGTGAGCTATCCGAGGATGACTCAGGACTCGTCCTCACAGCTTTAATTGCGCCAGTACCTCGGCCCCTACCTTCCAAACGTCACAGAAGCTTGAACGTAGTGAAACGTCCCCTTAGAAAAATTTATGAATGACTGTGCTGATAAACCCCTTACGTTATTTGATTTTCAAACAGCTGAGCAGAACTGAACGTACTCAGACATTTCTCTCTCTACTTATTCTGATTAACACTAAACTGACACACAATATTTTTAGCGCAACGCAATCTGACTTTCAAAAATCCCTACAAAAGAATGGCCCTGATTAACAATAACCTATAACTATCATGAATCACTTACCTCACAAAAATATTCGTTACTCGAACTGCTGCAATACAGCGAGCGCCACTACAGCCAGCTAAATAAAAGATTCTAACTACTGAAGTCACTAACTACTGACAGTCATAGTAAGCAAATGAAAGATTTTGATAGAGAACAAACAATGTATTTACCTTAATAATGTTCCAAAGTAATCATATATATATATATATATATATATATATATATATATATATATATATATATATATATCAGTTCATGATATCCAATATTACAAATTTACTCTTTCTGATGGACACACGTCCAGATCGTCCGCTCTCAAAACTCCGCCATCTCTCTCCCCACATCCACCACTGCTGGCGGCTCACCTCCAACTGCGCAGCGCTACGCGCTGTTCACATCCAGCTGCCCAACACTACAATAGCGAATATTCCAACAATGCCAACAAGCCACGGACTACACACAGCACAGCCAGTGGTTTTCATACAGAGCGCTACGTGGCGTTACGAACATAAAAACCTAAACAGCATACTTACAGTACGAGACGAGTTACTGCCGGAATTAAAGCTGTGAGGACGACTCCTGAGTCGTCCTTGGATAGCTCAGTCGGCCGAGGACATGCCCGCAAAAGGCAGACGTCCCGAGTTCGAGTCTCACTCCGACACACAGTTTTATTCTGGCAGAGTGAAAATCTCATTCTGGAAAATTGAACTCTATCGATCACTGCCAAGTCGAATAAGTTCATGCATAAGGGCCGAAGGTAGACCAACGCAGTGTTGACTTGTTCAATTTGTGAAGCTCTTTCTCTTGATCATACCGTTCAAATTTTCTGAAATTGTGACCATTTGTTTGTATTTGCATGTACATCACACCTACCGATTTCCATCCCATTCGGATAACTCCATCGTGATAAGTAGGCTTTTAATTTTAGACTGTATTTCCCGAAAGCGTTTGACACAGTGCCTTACTACATACCGTTGACGGTGGTCCGAACATACGGAATATGTTCCCAGATATGTGGATGGGCTGAAGACTTCTTAAGTAACTGAACCGAGTGTGCTGTCCTGGACGGCGAATGTTCGTCAGAGACAAGCGTATCGTAAGGAGTGCCCCAGGAAAGTGTGACAGGACAACTCTTGTTCTGTATACACGTAAACGATCTGGTGAATAAGGTGAGCAGCAATCTGCGACTCTTTGCTGATGACACAGTAGTATAGGGAAAAGTGTCGCTGTTGAGTGACTGAAAATGTCGTGTGACTAGTGCCTCCCGTCGGGTAGACCGTTCGGCAGGTGCAAGTCCTTCGATTTGATGCCACTTCGGCGACCTGGGCGTCGATGGGGATGAAATGATGAGGATTAGGACAACACAACACCCAGTCCCTGAGCGGAGAAAAATCTCCGACCCAGCCGGGAATCGAACCCGCGCTCTTAGGATTGACATTCTGTCGCGCTGACCACTCAGCGACCAGGGGCGGACTGTTGAGTGACTGTAAAGAGGGTACAGGACGACTTGACTTTTAGCTCGCTCGAAATGTAGAAAACTGAATTTAATACAAATGAGTTGCAGAAACTGTCTTGTAATGTAATAGTGGTGTACTACATGACACAGTTATGTCGGTTAAATGCTTAAGTGTAACGTTGCAAAGTGACATGAAATGGAACAAAGAGGATGTCGGTAGTACGGAAGGCGAAAATGGCTGGTTTAGGATTATTATGAAAATTTCAAGAAAGTGTAGCTCATCTGTAGAGGAGATGGCTTGTAGAGCTCCAGAGTGACCGGGTCTTGAGTTCTGATCGACTGTTTGGGATCCCCGCCAGCTCGGATTAAAGGAAGACATCGAAGTAATTTAGAGGCGTGCTGCTGGATTTGATATGGCCTTTTCCAGTCAAGTTGGTCTCGTGTTTACTTCTCGAGTAGTTACTCTGTCCATCGTCCGACCTACCTGAAGCCTGGGGGCTTCTAGTTGTTGTTAATGGCTTAGGGGAAATCCACACAAAACAGGGGCTAAACTATAAAAATGTAGTCCCTTGCGCATAGATGATTTCTTGCTTATAGGAATAGCCTGAGCAGCGTCGGGGGAACATGGTTGACAACTGGTTTCTCAGGATGGCTTTAAAAAAAACTTATTGTAACACAGCTGGAGGCCTTACTATGAAATAAGTGAAATTATTGCTCAACTGAAGGTCGCACACAACTTCAAATCATAAACAACTGAAGGCCTGAATTAGAAGTCAGAAGAACAATTCCAAATAGCACACATCAATAATTAGAAAACTACAAATATCCTGTAAGATGGCAAGATCTGTGCCCCTTACATGAAGTCATTAAAGATCACCTAACTCACGTTGAGCGAACAGTAGGGCTGAACAAAAATGACTGACAAGGCACAATGCAGAGGGTATAGTATGGACGTATTGGAATTATTAATATTGGGTGATGTAAAGTAATTCACACGACATGAAAACTTTGTGGAAACGTGTCGATTTACTGGAGGCTAGTTTATCCCAGGGAAGTATTCAGAGTTGAACGTGTCCGGCTGGGGAGTGGCGAAGGGAAGAGCCAATAGGCAGCTTAGGGTGGCTCACACTCTGAGAAAGCGGTAACGGGGCATGGCCTCCAGCTGCCTTAAGATGAGTGACAGTGAATGGGTGGTTGACCCCATGCTGGTGTACCGGGAAGCAGACGGAGAACTTGTAGGCCTGTTCATAAATGTCCGTCGTCCCATTTTCAGTGAAACATGCGAGAAAGCTGCGCAAAGCTACAGTGGAGCGGTCAACAGAGGCCAAAATATGCATCTTCGTGACTATAGCAACTTCATGCAGAATTCATGGTCCGCAGAGAAGTAAATCAGGTGAAGAGCGACAGAATGAAATACGCCAGCCTCCAATGGGAACGTAGGACCAAGAAATTTGAAGTACTCTCCTGGGAGTCAGAATTCCGGAAAAAATGGTGTTTTGTGCAGACGCTAACCTTGATGGGTGGCCTGGGAGGAGCTAAATAGCAGAAGTTGAGAGGAAGGGAAATTTTGTGGGAATTTGTTCACTTCCCAGAGCAGGCATTGGTCGGCGCTGGGAAGTGACGCATAATTAACATGACTTGCGCTGCAATTGGCGTAACTGATTTTGCTGGAGAGGAAACCAAGTCGAAGAGTGGACTGGGAGGTCTCCGTAGTGGTCTTCTATTCCCAGCTTGCCTAGAGTGCGGACGTGGCATTCTTGACTCAGCTTGCCTGAGAAAGAGTGAGCGTCTCTGCACTCTAGGACTTAGCAAATGGAATGATTGAGCTTGGAGATAGAAAGTTTTGGTACAGCTATATACTGCGCAAGATAGCTAGGAGTGAATAGATGAGCGCAGCCTTGCAGCACCACGAGGCTGGCCAACGTCCTCACAACGACGCTGCCACTCCACACTGAATTCGGTGATATTGCACCCGGTCCGGCTTGAATTAGGCCACATTAATTTGTTGGATCACGTCGGCAAAGTTTCCACGAGGATTTCATGGGCTGCGTATTGGGGAATTCTTCTCGCAATTTGCATTACGCCTGGGTCAGTCGATAGGAATTAATTTTGATTTATCGCACTTTACTCAATGTAAACGCAATTTATTACCACCGCCTGATAGGAGAGTCATGTAATGTGATGATGGAAGGGCGGGAGTTAAAATAAATTTGTGCTAATCGACTGCATCTGTTTTCAATCAAGTAGTTGAAATCCCATTTTCTTAATTAATTTTATGTTCAACATTTGCGTCTGGTGTTCAATAGCTGAATATAACATCAATGTGCACCTGTTTTCAATTAAAAGTGATCAATTCTGAATCAATTAATGTCAACATTGCCACCGCAGTTCAGTCATGGGTCATAGGGCCTTATTACTTTCTTTGAGTTATCCGATATTGCGGCAGTTTTGCACTCGCTGTTGATCTGTTAGTCAATTAGCTGGGATGAACACACGCCAAAACCAGATCAGTGATGGGTGGGGTGTTACAATCCTTAAAACAAACATCACAACTAAGGAATCAGGACAAGCGGTTCTCAGCAAGTGTTCCAAGGGTCGGCCTGGGAAAGGTGAGACAGGCAGCCAAGAGCTGTACTCACGTAACAGGAAGGCAACTCGAACTAGGGGCAGCTTAAGTGTCGACCGACCGACTAACCAATTTGCCTAACGTCCGATCACTGGTTCAACGATGGAATATTTTTAGGCAAGGGCGAAGAGAAAGACAGCACTATGTCTTCAGAAAATTCCCAGGGCCGAAGGAAACACTAGAACCAAGGTAGACTTCCCAAAAAAATTTGCACAGTACAATACAAGAAGCTGCCGAACTACACGCCGTGTGGGACAGCATCAACATGAGGAGGGAAGGTACACTGCCGGAAAAGTACGCTAACCTCCAGAGCAGGTAACTGGGGCGTTAGCGGCCACAAGGCAGAAAATGTCGCTGGTTGCACTTCGCTAATAAGAATAATACTAAATTCAGCGATGAATAACAAATAGAGAAAGACAGGTGCAATGTTTCACCGCCTCGAAACACTTCACTCGTTGCCGCCAGGCTCAGCAGCCCTGGGAGCAACAACCCACCGACCAAAGGCGAGATCTCAGAATAGTCGGGGTTGCACTAGCATTCCGTGAGCAACGAAGTCGTCGCTCTCACAGATACCGCCCGTCGATCCGGCAGCGGCAGACCGCCGCCAGCGGCACCGGCTTGCCCCCGCGTTACTCGCACCTGCTCGCTGCTGCGCACCCAACCGACCTGATGTCCTTTCGCAACTCCCCACTCCACACAACGCGACCCGGAAATACTAGCGGTCGCTCCAAAGATAGTACGACAGTACTCGTATCGATAAGCGCTGCTGCTGCCACTCACGGGCAGGCAAGCCAGCAACTTAGTGATGCCAGTAAATCGAATAAGAAACGAGATCCGCAATGACAAGACGCCAAGCAATAAACGGCATGAACACGAGCCGTGCACGGCTCAATGGTGACAGTGCAGTCATTATCGTAGTAATTTATGTGGCGTCCAAAAGGGCTTAATCATCGCCTTTCTGGCCAAGGACGGAAGCAAATCCGAAACTGTTCGCGTGCCTCAAGGCTAAAATGTTCCGAGCATGGCAGAATGGCCCTTTCCAAAACCAATTACGAGACAAGTGCGGTGCAAAAATGGTTCAAAATGGCTCTGAGCACTGTGGGACTTAACATCTGAGGTCATCAGTCCCCTAGAACTTTGAACTACTTAAACCTAACTAACCTAAGGACATCACACACATCCATGCCCGAGGCAGGATTCGAACCTGCCACCGTAGCGGTCACGCGGTTCCAGACTGAAGGGCCTAGAGCCGCACGGCCACATCGGCCGGCAAATGTAGTGCACCATGGGCCATAGATGAAAGGGATGAAGGACGGTTGCGGAGATGTGTACAGACGTAGAGACGTGCTGCTATTCAGCAACTGACCGCCCACATGGACCAAGGGGCTACCAACAGTGTCTCCTCAACAACCTTTCAATGAATGTTGCAGAGTATGGGCCTCTGCAGTAAGTGCCTGGTTCACGCACCCATTCTAACATTCATCGCCGACGAAGGCTTGAATCTGTGCAACAGCACCGCAACTTGACGTCCAATGAGCGACGACAGGTCTCATTTACAGATGACTCACGGTTTATGCTACTTCGGATAGATGGCCGATTGGAGTGTACAATGTGAAACGTCTGAAGGCAAACGCCCTACATGTGTTATGTTCTGGGGATGGGGAATATTTTCGTAAAGTTTCCTGGGCGATCTCATCATTTTGGAAGGCACAATGGATCAGCACAAGTATGCATTTATCACTGGGACCCATGTCCACCTCTCAGTACAGTATGTTGGGATTTACGATGGGATTTAGCAGCAGGACAGTATACATGCATGGTTCGAAAAGCACCACAATGAGTTTATCGTACTCCCTGCGACACTAAACTGCCCGCATTTAAATCCAACCGAGAATCTGTGGACATCTGTGGACTACCTCGCTCATGCTGTTCACGCCATGGATCCTCAAGCAAGAAACCCATCGCAGCTGGCCACGGAACTGGAGTCGGCCTAGTTTTATTTATTTTATTTATTTATTTGTTGTTCCGTAGGACCAAATTAAGGAGAAGTCTCCATGGTCATGGAACGAGTCAATACATGAAATTATAACACGATAGTAGAAACAGATAAAATGAAATATAAAAAACATATTCAGGCGACAAGTCGTAAGTTTAAATAAAGAAAATCAACAATGTAACACTGGAATTTGCTTAATTTTTCAGCTCTTCCAGGAGTTCCTCGACAGAATAGAAGGACTGAGCCATGAGGAAACATTTCAGTTTAGACTTAAAATAGTTTGGGCTATTGCTAAGATTTTTGAGTTCTTGCGGTAGCTTATTGAAAATGGATGCAGCAGAACAAGAGTCAAGGAAGTGCATTCCACATGCAGATTTGATTTCTGCCTAGTATTAACTGAGTGAAAGCTGCTAACTCTTGGGAATAGGCTAATATTGCTAACAACAAACGACATTAAAGGAAATATACACTGTGAGGGCAATGTCAGAATTCCCAGACGTTCTCGAACCTACACCACATATAGCTCGAACAGCCCGTTTTTGAGCCAAAAATACACTTTTTGAATCAGAAGAATTACCCTAAAAAATAATACCATACGTCATAAGCGAATGAAAATATGCGAAGTAGACTACTTTTCGTGTTCAACTGTCACTTATTTCAGATACTGTTCTAATGGTAAATAAAGCAGCATTTAGTTTCCGAACAAGATCCTGGACATGGGCTTTCCACAACAGCTTACTATCTATCCGAACGCCTAGGAACTTGAACTGTTCCGTCTCGCTTATAATATGCCCGTTCTGTCTGATCAAAATATCGGTTCTTGTTGAATTGTGAGTTAGAAACTGTAAAAATTGAGTGTTACTGTGATTTAGCATCACATTATTTTCCACAAGCCACGAACTTATTTCATGAACTACATGATTTGACAAAGTTTCAGTATTACGCACAAGCTGGTGTCATCAACAAACAGAAATATTTTTGAATCACCTGTAATACTAGAAGGCATATCATTTATATAAATAAGAAACAGCAGTGGCCCCAGCACCGATCCTTGGGGAACGCCCCACTTAACAGCGCCCCATTGGGACTGAGAATCACTGTTGTTGTTGTGGTCTTCAGTCCTGAGACTGGTTTGATGCAGCTCTCCATGCTACTCTATCCTGTGCAAGTTTCTTCATCTCCCAGTACTTACTGCAACCTACATCCTTCTGAATCTGCTTAGTGTATTCATCTCTTGGTCTCCCTCTACGATTTTTACCCTCCACGCTGCCCTCCAATGCTAAATTTGTGATCCCTTGATGCCTCAGAACATGTCCTACTAACTGGTCCCTTCTTTTTGTCAAGTTGTGCCACATACTCCTCTTCTCCCCAATTCTGTTCAATACTTCATCATTAGTTATGTGATCTACCCATCAAATCTTCAGCATTCTTCTGTAGCACCACATTTCGAAAGCTTCTATTCTCTTCTTGTCCAAACTATTTATCGTCCATGTTTCACTTCCATACATGGCTACATTCCATACAAATACTTTCAGAAACGACTTCCTGACACTTAAATCTATGCTCGATGTTAACAAATTTCTCTTCTTCAGAAACGCTTTCCTTGCCATTGCCAATCTACATTTTATACCTTCTCTACTTCGACCGTCATCAGTTATTTTGCTCCCAAAATAGCAAAACTCCTTTACTACTTTAAGTGTTTCGTTTCCTAACTTAATTCCCTCAGCATCACCCGACTTAATGCGACTACGTTCCATTATCCTCGTTTTGCTTTTGTTGATATTCATCTTATATCCTCCTTTCAAGACACTATCCATTCCGTTCAACTGCTCTTCCAAGTCCTTTGCTGTGTCTGACAGAATTATTATGTCATCGGCGAACCTCAAAGTTTTTATTTTTTCTCCATGGATTTTAATACCTACTCCGAATTTTCCTTTTGTTTCCTTTACTGCTTGCTCAATATACAGATTGAATAACATCGGGGGTAGGCTACAACACTGTCTCACTCCCTTCCCAACCACTGCTTCCCTTTCATACCCCTCGACTCTTATAACTGCCATATGGTTTCTGTACAAATTGTAAACAGCCTTTCGCTCCCTGTATTTTACCCCTGCCACCTTTAGAATTTGAAAGAGAGTATTCCAGTCAACATTGTCAAAAGCTTTCTCTAAGTCTACAAATGCTAGAAACGTAGGTTTGTCTTTCTTAATCTTTCTTCTAAGATAAGTCGTAAGGTCAGTACTGCCTCACGTGTTCCAACATTTATACGGAATCCAAACTGATCTTCCCCAAGGTCGGCTTCTAATAGTTTTTCCATTCGTCTGTAAGGAATTTGCGTTAGTATTTTGCAGCTGTGACTTATTAAACTGACAGTTCGGTAATTTTCACATCTGTCAACACCGGCTTTCTTTGGGATTGGAATTATTATATTCTTCTTGAAGTCTGAGGGTATTTCGCCTGTCTCGTACATTTTGCTCACCAGATGGTAGAGTTTTGTCAGGACTGGCACTCCCAAGGCCATCAATAGTTCTAAAGGAATGTTGTCTACTCCCGGGGCCTTGTTTTCACTCAGGTCTTTCAGTGCTCTGTCAAACTCTTCACGCAGTATCGTATTTCCCATTTCATCTTCATCTACATCCTCTTCCATTTCCATAATATTGTCCTCAAGTACATCGCCCTTGTATAGACCCTCTACATACTCCTTCCACCTTTCTGCTTTCCCTTCTTTGCTTAGAACTGGGTTTCCATCAAAGCTCTTGATATTCATGCAAGTGGTTCTACTTTCTCCAAAGGTCTCTTTAATTTTCCTATACGCAGTATCTATCTTACCCCTAGTGAGATAAGCCTCTACATCCTTACATTTGTCCTCTAGCAATCCCTGCTTAGCCATTTTTCACTTCCTGTCGATCTCATTTTGAGACGTTTGTATTCCTTTTTGCCTGCTTCATTTACTGTATTTTTGTATTTTCTCCTTTCGTCAATTAAGTTCAATATTTATTCTGTTACCCAAGGATTTCTACTAGCCCTCGTCTTTTTACCTACTTGATCCTCTGCTGCCTTCACTATTTCATCCCTCAAAGTTACCCATTCTTCTTCTACTGTATTTCTTTCCCCCATTCCTGTCAGTTGTTCCCTTATGCTCTCCCTGAAACTCTGTACAATCTCTGGTTTAGTCAGTTTATCCAGGTTCCATCTCCTTAAATTCCCACCTTCTTGCAGTTTCTTCAGTTTTAATCTACCACTCTCAATATTGCGGAGAATTACCTTCTGCTTTCTGTTCTTAAAGTAAGAGGCGAACCAATTGTAAGCTACTCCCCTTACTCCACAATGGTCCAACTTCTGCAGTAATATTTTGGGGTCAACACAGTCAAAAGCCTTCGTTAAATCAAAGAAAACACCTAGCGTTCGCAACCTTTTATTTAATCCGTCCAAAACCTCACAGAGAAAAGAGAATATAGCATTTTCAGTTGTTAAACCATTTCTAAAACCAAACTGTACATTTGACAGCAAATTATGTGAATTTAAATGCTCCAGTAACCTTGTATATACAACCTTCTCGATAACTTTAGCAAACACCGATGGCATAGAAATAGGTCTAAAATTGTCAACATTATCCCTGTCTCCCTTTTTATAAAGTGGCTTCCCTACCGGGTACTTTAGCCGATCAGGAAACCGACCACTCCTAAAGGAAAAGTTACATATGTGGCTAAGTACTGGGCTAACATACGTAGAACAATACTTCAGTATTCTGCTAGATACCCCGTCATATCCATGAGAGTTCTTTGTCTTTAGTGATTTGATTATTAACTCAATCTCCCTCTTGTCACTATCATTGAGGAGCATTTCAGGTAACAGTCTCGGAACACTTTTTTCTAAGAGCGCTATATGATTCCATGTTGGGACTAGGTTTCTATTTAGTTTAGTTTAGTCCCACATCCCTGCCGGTACCTTCCAGAACTTCATGGACAGAGTCTCTTCCTCCACATCTCACAGCTGTCCGCAGTGCGAAATGTGGTTATTCAGGCTTTTGACAGGCGGTCACATTAATGTAGCTGCACAGTGAAATTCGTAAAGTAATCACTAATTCAGTTATACACTCGTGCTCAGAAATTAAGGATAATTGCAGAATGTGATGGGACACAACATGGCACTACACAAAACTGGCACTAATAGCGTAGGCACATAGGTAACATAAACTGCACAGATCTGTAAATCCACGGTTGAGAAAACCGTTCCGAAACACTTGTGCTACAAAACGGCACTGTTTCCTGCGCATGTACTCCCACATCAATGTGGGATATGACCACCATGCACACGTACACAGGCCGCACAACGGTGTTGTCATACTCTGGATCAGGTGGTCGAGCAGCTGCTTGGGTATAGCCTCCCATTCCTGCACCAGTGCCTGTCGGAGCTCCTGAAGTGTCGTAGGGGTTTGAAGACCTGCAGCGATACGTCGACCGAGAGCATCGCAGACGTGCTCGATGGGGTTTAGGTCTGGAGAACAGGCAGGTCACTCCATTCACCTGATGTCTTCTGTTTCAAGGTACTCCTCCACGATGGCAGCTTGGTGGGGTCGTGCATTATCATCCATCAGGAGGAAGGTGGGACCCACTGCACCCTTGAAAAGGCGGACATACTGGTGCAAAATGACGTCCCAATACACCTGACCTGTTACAGTTCCTCTGTCAAAGATATGCAGGGGTGTACGTGCACCAATCACAATCCCACCCCACACCATCAAACCACGACCTCCATACGGATCCCTTTCAAGGACATTCAGGGGTTGGTATCTGGTTCCTAGGGATAGCGTCTTTGATTCATAATCAAAACGTCTTCGGTCCCGGGTTCGATCCCCGCCACTGCCTAAATATTGATAAATTGACGGCCAAAGACTTCCGGCATAAGAAGCCGGCCTCATTCTGCCAACGGCCTTGTCAAAGAGGGCGGAGGAGCGGATAGAGGTTCAGGGCACTCTCTTGTCCTAGGGGTGGGAAATTGCCCCTAAACGCGGAAGAATCAGCAATGATCAACGACATGAGGATGCAAAAGGCAATGGAAACCACTGCATTAAAGACACGTAACGTGTATCCACAGGACATGTGGCCTCTGATCGAAGAAGTGTCATGATGATCTCTCCATTCGTAAAAGATTCCGGAATAGTCCCCCATTCAGATCTCCGGGAGGGGACTGCCAAGGGGGAGGTTACCATGAGAAAAAGATTGAATAATCTACGAAAGGATAACGTTCTACGAGTCGGGGCGTGGAATGTCAGAAGCTTGAACGTGGTAGGGAAACTAGAAAATCTGAAAATGGAAATGCAAAGGCTCACTCTAGATATAGTAGGAGACAGTGAAGTGAAGTGGAAGGAAGACAAGGATTTCTGGTCAGATGAGTATCGGGTAATATCAACAGCAGCAGAAAATGGCATAATAGGTGTATGTTTCGTTATGAATAGGAAGGTAGGGCAGAGGGTGTGTTACTGTGAACAGTTCAGTGACCGGGTTGTTCTAATCAGAATTGACAGCAGACCAACACCAACAACGATAGTTCAGGTATACATGCCGATGTCGCAAGCTGAAGATGAACAGATAGAGAAAGTGTATGAGGATATTGAAAGGGTAATGCAGTATGTAAAGGGGGACGAAAATCTAATAGTCATGGGCGACTGGAATGCAGTTGTAGGGGAAGGAGTAGAAGAAACTGTTACAGGAGAATATGGGCTTGGGACGAGGAATGAAAGAGGAGAAAGACTAATTGAGTTCTGTAACATGTTTCAGCTAGTAATAGCGAATACCCTGTTCAATAATCACAAGAGGAGGAGGTATACTTGGAAAAGGCCGGGAGATACGGGAAGATTTCAATTAGATTACATCATGGTCAGACAGAGATTCCGAAATCAAATAGTGGATTGTAAGGCGTACCCAGGAGCAGATATAGACTCAGATCACAATATAGTAGTGATGAAGAGTAGGCTGAAGTTCAAGACATTAGTCAGGAAGAATCAATACGCAAAGAAGTGGGATACGGAAGTACTAAGGAATGACGAGATACGTTTGAAGTTCTCTAACGCTATAGATACAGCAATAAGGAATAGCGCAGTAGGCAGTACAGTTGAAGAGGAATGGACATCTCTAAAAAGGGCCATCACAGAAGTTGGGAAGGGAAACATAGGTACAAAGAAGGCAGCTGCGAAGAAACCATGGGTAACAGAAGAAATACTGGCGATATACCATCTGACTTTCGGAAAAGCATCATCCACACTATTCCGATGACGGCAAGAGCTGACAAGTGCGAGAATTATCGCACAAGCAGCTTAACAGCTCATGCATCGAAGCTGCTTACAAGAATAATATACAGAAGAATGGAAAAGAAAATTGAGAATGCGCTAGGTGACGATCGGTTTGGCTTTAGGAAAAGTAGACGAGAGAGGCAATTCTGACGTTACGGCTAATAATGGAAGCAAGGCTAAAGAAAAATCAAGACACTTTCATAGGATTTGTCGACCTGGAAAAAGCGTTCGACAATATAAAATGGTGCAAGCTGTTCGGGATTCTGAAAAAAGTAGGGGTAAGCTATAGGGAGAGACGGGCCATATACAATATGTACAATAACCAAGATGGAATAATAAGAGTGGACGATCAAGAACGAAGTGCTCGTATTAAGAAGGGTGTAAGACAAGGCTGTAGCCTTTCGCCCCTACTCTTCAATCTGTACATCGAGGAAGCAATGATGGAAATAAAAGAAAGGTTCAGGAGTGGAATTAAAATACAAGGTGAAAGGATATCAATGATACGATTCGCTGATGCCATTGCTATCCTGAGTGAAAGTGAAGAAGAATTAAATGATCTGCTGAACGGAATGAACAGTCTAATGACTACAGAGTATGGTTTGAGAGTAAATCGGAGAAAGACGAAGGTAATGAGAACTAGTAGAAATGAGAACAGCGAGAAACTTAACATCAGGATTGATGGTCACGAAGTCAATGAAGTTAAGGAATTCTGCTACCTAGGCAGTAAAATAACCAATGACGGACGGAGCCAGGAGGACATAAAAAGCAGACTCGCTATGGCAAAAAAGGCATTTCTGGCCAAGAGAAGTCTACTAATATCAAATACTGGCCTTAATTTGAGGAAGAAATTTCTGAGGATGTACGTTTGGAGTACAGCATTGTATGGTAGTGAAACATGGACTGTGAGAAAACCGGAACAGTAGATAATCGAAGCATTTGAGATGTGGTGCTACAGACGAATGTTGAAAATTAGATGGACTGATAAGGTAAGGAATGAGGGGGTTCTACGCAGAATCGGAGAGGAAAGGAATATGTGGAAAACACTGATAAGGAGACGTGACAGGATGTTAGGACATCTGCTAAGACATGAGGGAATGACTTCCATGGTACCAGAGGGAGCTGTAGTGGGCATAAACTGTAGAGGAAGACAGAGATTGGAATACGCAAGCAAATAATTGAGGACGTAGGTTGCAAGTGCTACTCTGAGATGAAGAGGTTAGCACAGGAAAGGAATTCGTGGCGTGCCGCATCAGACCAGTCAGTAGACTGATGACAAAAAAAAATCTGGTTCCTGGTTCACGCCAGATGAAAACCGGGCGAGAATCACTGTTCAGACTATTCCTGGATTCGTCCGTGAACGTAAAATGGGACCACTGTTCCAATGAGCACGTACTGTGTTCTTGACACCAGGCTTTACGGGCTCTCCTGTGACCAGGGGTAAGTGGAATGCACCTTGTCGGTCTCCGGGCGAATAAAGCGTGTCTGTTCAGTCGTCTGTAGATTGTGTGTCTGGAGACAACTGTTCCAGTGGCTGCGGTAAGGTCCCGAGCAAGGCTACCTGCAGTAACTCCGTGGCTGTCTGCGGGCACTGATGGTGAGGTATCGGTCTTCTTTTGGTGTTGTACACTGTGGACGTCCCGTACTGTAGCGCCTGGACACGTTTCCTGTCTGCTGGAATCGTTGCCATAATCTTGAGATCACACTTTGTGGCACACGGAGGTCCCGTGCTACGACCTGCTGTGTTTGACCAGCCTCCAGTCGCCCTAGTATTCTACCCCTCATAACGTCATCAGTATGTGTTCTTTGAGCCATTCTCAACACACAGCCACCACTAGCAGGTCTGAAAACGTCTGCACACTTACTCGCGGCACCATACTTTGACATGCACCAACACACCTCTGCGTATGTGATTCCAGCGCCACCATGCGAAGACCGCAGGTCAAATGCACCGCATGGTCATACCCCGAGGTGATTTAAACCCGCAAACCGCCCACCAGAGCGTTGTTTCACCATGTATCAGCATTATCCTTAATTTGTGAGCATGAGCGTAGTTTACAAGAACAGCACCAAAAATCCCAACGTAACAAATCATGAAGCTCATACAGTCATACCAGTATAGTTTAAACTGCTAAATCACGTACAAAGTCATAGTAATACGGTTATATCTCAAGTATGATATTGAAGTAATCCGTCAAATCCCTGAAAACTTTGAAATTCATTAAATTCAATCAAAGTTAAGTTAAAGAAAACTGGGCGCTGTTCCGTCATTCGATGAGTAGTGACGTAACAGAACTGTTTCTTTTCTGCTACTTTTTTATTCGTTTTCAGCGACAGCCATCGACAGTCTTTCTCTCTGACGTCAGCAGCATTCTCGAGCGGCCGGCGGTTTTACGCCGCCAGTGGCCAGATGTTCAATCCCCTGGTCGTGGTTCACCGCGCTACCCACAAGAATCCCACCACTCTGTAAAATCTTTCATAACATTAAAACCAGGCATTTGCCACCTTGGACCATGTGCATATACTAGGCTGCCCATTTGCCACGTATACCATTCAGCCGATTCCTTCTCTAGAATGTTACGTGAAAAGCCAGTAGGCGGGCTCTTATATCCCTTGCCGCATACTTAGCTTAACCCTTGGTTTCTCCTTTGTCTATACATACACGGACCATGGTGCCAATGATATCAATCTTTTCTATTTCTCCACTTAAAGTTGTCGTTAATCGTTTTTTATTCGTAATACTACACGATGTTCATATTTTAAAAAGTTAGATCCATTTTTTTCCTGTACCGAACACATTACATGAATTTCCATTTCTGACATTCTAAGTCCGTTAACAGTCCACTCTGCCATAAGGTCAAAATATTTATTTTCTTACTAAGAACTAGTAACACGCATGAAAACTAATATTCATGTTTCAACCAGTGAACCTCCTCACATTCACTTATTGTTCATCCTTTCCTCATAATCTCATTTGTCATAACTGACTGTAATCAGCTTAGAATCTCAACTAAATCGTACAGTAAAATGAACACAAACAGGATTTATACTAACATTATGTTACAGCTTGTATCTTTGTATACTACACGTAAGATCGCTTTCAGACCTGTATACGAACGTCGTAAGTACGTTCACTTATTGACTTTTAGTATAACTGGGGCTCCTACCCCACTCTATAGTTAGCTAACACAACATCTAATTACTCACACAGGATTCAATTAATACGAAGTAAATAAATATCGTTCTTTAAATTAAAGTATTTCATGATCCTTTTAGTCTTTTTCCTGTGTCCATACTATTGTCTTTTTCTTGTTTATCTTGACACTATACGCCGGTATAGGGAGTAAATATTCCGCTCTGATCATATAAATTCGTTACTTATGGTTCCTTAGATTACATTTAATGTCCGTCTGTTATTTAGTTATTTTTGGGCGTCGGTAGTGGCACTAAAATTCCATTCCATGTACTTACAAGTTCTACTTTATATATAATACTCGTTTTATTCTTAACGATAATAGAACAATTGTAGCTCCAAAGACATTCCTCATGACATATAAGCAGTTCATTTCTTTACAATATCGCTGTTAATATATAAATAAAAACTGGTATTAAAGATTTATACAGCGATCGATTATTAAATAACTCCACATTAATAATTGCAATATTCATTCATTTAATAAACAGATCAACTAAAGCGATTACTACTTATGTAAGTCAGTTCCCACAAAGCACCTGCTTATGCTCATTTACGTCAGACCAGCCACTGTTTTAACACTATTAGACCTCCTCCGTTGCAGTTAAAACAACTGAAAATCAGTCACCTCTCTCGCTTAATATATATTTATATTTTTGCAATTGCAGTTCTTTCATTTAACAATGAAGAAATAAATGAGTAAATAAGCCCACTTTGTTTCCTTTTAACAAAACAATTAGCATCAGTATCATATTACTCTTTAATATAATTTAATTTAACATAAAACATCTTCCGTTTATACCAATAGCAATAAGGTAAAGCCGTGTAGTTTAGAGTATTATATTACCAGAAATTCTGTTTCAACAATGAAATATTCATTCAACGTTAGGTTTTATCCACGTAATTCTTTATTCAACACCGTAACGGTTTCATGTCTGCGAAGGATAAGCTTAACAATAATCTCATAGCCCGTCGTTGAATCAGCGATTATATTGAACACTTAGGTCTTCCAGCTGCAGCTACACCACCTAGAGACAAGGCTAAAAAACTGTAATGTGACTTCATAGCCAAGCGGTGATCGTAATATACAGCAGCAGACACCAAAATAATTATGGGGCTCGTAAAATGAGCGATTTTGAGTTGATGCTTGAATGCGATTAGATAATGGAGGAAATGTGGAAATGAGACAGAAACAATTGAGAGTGCGTAACTTCGATTAATCTAGTGCATAGCATATACGACATAACTAACATATTTGTAAAGTAAGCTACTAACCACTTTGAAAAAATGCATTACTTTCGTGCATCCGAACTGTTAGGAAAATCTTAGGCATTTTTAAATGTACAAAAAACTATTAAGCAGAACATTCAAACATTTCATAGAGGTGTGTACTGCCTACGTGACTAAATGAAAGATAACCAGTTCGTTTTTAGGCATACGAGTTTCGCTCCTTTTATTTGGGAAGCATCTTCAGTGTCCTGTAATACATGTTTCTTTTTTATACATATAATAAATGTATTACATAGTAGCTTACTTACAGTTTGTTTGTTACTATCTTACATTTTTGTCATTTTTTTCTTGTTTTTCAGATTAGAAACAACTTTTGTAGCGCAGATATTGTGATGTTAAATTATCGTTTGATGTTGCTTAAATTTTCCAGTGATGTTAGTCCATATTTGACCATATGTGTGGTCCTGGAGATGTGTTCATATGGTCCTCATGCTCCAGCTGGCTGATGACCGACGTTTTTTCACCCACGTTTATTATTAAACATCACTTGCACTTTTCATTTTGTGATCTATATGTGTGTGTTTACTGAGTGCAGTGTTGCCAATAGTCGCTTTGTGTTTATCTTACGCCTTTAGTTTGTGTTGTGCGTGTGGTTTGATATGTTTCATTTATTTTGTGTGTGTGTATGTGTGTGCGTTTGTGTGTGTGTGTGTGTGTGTGTATTTTGTGATGTGTCGTTCCTTGTGACAGCGTTTTTTTTTTTAAGTAAGTGGATATTTGTGTATGTGTGTGTGTGTGTGTGTGTGTGTGTGTGTGTGTGTGTGTGTGTGTGTGTATGTGTGTGTGTAAGAGAGAGAGGAATAGGCATAGAGGCAGAAAAAACGAGAAAGAATGGAACGAGGAATATTCGTTAATTATATACTCTGGTTACGTTTCCAGATTTGTATTTGTTATTGTTTTTATAGCTAACAAGTCAGGGAGTTATTGCTTATATTGATTTGGTCATTAATTATTTAGTTTTTCATTGTAAGGTTTCTTTGTATGTGAAAGTTTTCTTGTAATGCTAGGAGTTTTTTGTTGTGATCGTTCATACTAATATTTTTCTGGTCTTGTTCCATGTTTGACGGTTCATGTCCATGTTTAACAGGTGTTTAGCAAAGGTAGAATGGTTCTTTTCATACTCCCAACTTCTTATATATTCATTATACCTGGTTTTGAAATTCCTGCCTGTCATCCCAAGATGTACTGATTCACATTCTTAGCATTCTAACTGGTATATACCTGCTCGTGAAAGTATTTCATTTGTGTTATGAGTTCATTTGTGTTTTTCATTGTTCTGCTGTTCTTCATTCCATAATGTTGCCTTATGATTTTGTTAATCTGTTTTGCCACATGGTATTATGGTTTGTTCATGAAATTAAAGACAGGCCTCAACCAAATAAGGCGTTCTCAACCTTGGGTTGGCTCCTGAGTGTTGGTGTATTGGGTTCTTCTGTGTGAAGTGTTGGTTTTATTTATCTTTGAATAGATGTCTGATGTCTTTGAGGTTTTCTATGCATGTCTGGAAACATGCTGTTGGATCGGATTTCAGTTTTGTGATATTGTTAGAGGAGATATGATCTTTAGTTTTTTTCTATGTTTTATTCTTTATTCATCGGTGCTGTGCTCTTCCCTTTCTCAGTTCTTGTGAGTATAATGTTGTTAGATTGCAGTGTTTCTTTTAATTTCTTAGTTATATTGTTTTCTATTTGAAGTTTCCTGTTTTGCTCTCTCTTTGACATGGTGATTATGTCGTTTATTGCTTTCCTCACTATTTCTCGTGTTAGCCCACTATTTACAGTGTTATTTTCTTCAGATTTTTTATGTAGTGATTATTTATTTTTGCAATGATGTTTTGTTTGAGCCCTTTCTCTAATAACCATGTTTCTACCTCTGTTATATCTGCATCTGTGAGGTTTATTAGTTTTGGGTGAAATTTATGGTGGTGGGTGTGCTGTACTTTGCTGTGTTTTCCTTTTTGGTTATTTTTGTTAGTGAGTGTCGTAATTTTTCATTTGTGTTTGTTCTGTGTATACTGCAGTGTTCTTGCTGTGATGTGTTCAGTTTTTGTATTATGTTGATCATCAATTTTGAGTTGTTGATAAATGCAGATAATTCGAGATATACATCATATAACATTCTATTACGCATGAATTTCTTAGTATAAAACGATTTGATTTCATTTTTTAACCAAGTCTTTTAGGCAAATGATTTCGTTCTTTGTTCTCTGTCCCAGAGTTGTTTCTGACCCTATTATTATTTATTTTGCAAATCTGATTGAATCTGATGTGCTGAATGCTCTTGTGGAGTCTGGTACTGATATCCTTCAAACTGTGGTATAAGAAATGCTACACTTTGCGATAGAAACACAAATCAACACACAGGATGGCAAATATATTAAAGAAACAGAGATAACAAATTGCTTACAGAATAAGGAACACACTCCAGTCACATTTACAAGCAACAACAGACAAAGCAGATGAATTCCAAGGAGATAGAATGCCAGGAATGTGAATCATTATATCTGAGGATGATAGGTAGGAATTTCAAAACTACGTATAAAGGACATACAAGAAAAAGAATGAACATAACCATTCTACTTTTGCCAAACACCTGCTGAATTAAGGACATGAACTATCCAACATGGAACAAGACATGAAAATTATTAGAGTGAACGATCACAACAAGAGACTCCTGGCGTTACAAGAAAACTTTCACATGCAAAGAACCCTTGTAATGAAAAAGGAAAGTAATTAATGACCAAATCAATATAAGCAATAACCATCTCATCATGTTTGCCATTAAAACAATAATAAACAGAAATCTGAAACATAACCAGAGTGTATAATTAATGAATCTTCCTCCCCCTTTCTATCTCGTTTTCTCTCTTTCTCTCTCTCTCTCTCTCTCTCTCTCTCTATCCCTATCCCTCCTCTCTCTCTATCTCTCTTTCTCCCTCTCTCTTTATCTCTATACCGCTCTGTCTTTCTCTCTCTCTCTCTCTCTCTCTCTCTTTCTCTCACTCCCTCACACACACACACACACACACACACATACACACACACACACACACACACAAACACACACAGAAATATTCACTTATTAAGAAAATTACACACACACACACGCAAAACAGATGAAAAATATCAAACCATACACTCAACACAAACAAGAGACGGACAGAGGATAAACACACAGCGACAGCTGGCAACACTACACTCTGTGAACACACATACATAGACCACAAAATGAAAAGTGCAAGTGATGTATTTAATAAATGTGGGTGAAAAAACGCCGGAAATCGGTCAGCTGGAGCATGAGGATCGAGTGATCACATCTCCAGAACCACCCATATGGACTAACGTCATTGGAAATCAGGAAAACACCAAACGATACTTTAAAATCACGATATTTGTGCTACGAAAGTTGCAACTAATCTGAAAATGTGAGAAAAACATGACAAAATGTAACATTGTAACACGCTACAAGTAATACATAATATATTTATTATATGCCCAGAAAGGAACAAATATTACAGGCCACTGAAGGTGCTTCACGAATAAAAGAAGCGAAACGCGTATATCTAAAACAAACTGACTTTCATTTAGTTGTATAGACAGAACACACCTCCATGGGTTGAGTTTTAAAGCAACTAGGAGCGACGGGAAACGAAAAAATGACGATTCAAACATTTTCAAACAATATTTGCGTATATAAACGCTGAGGCAGGAACATTCCAATCGGTTGTATTCCACACAATATTCAGTTACAGTAGAATTCAAGAACGAATTCAGTGACTAGAATTTGTTTAATTGAACCCGTTTTAAATGATTATCAATTACAAATATACACTAATTAATTAATTAATGGGACTATACAGATAGATCGATACACATAAAAAGTAATGCAGTCTTCTTGCACTATTTTCATCTTCTTCTATAAAGATATTACATTAACTTTATTTTTCAATTCCTGAAGGATGTTATATGAAATTCTTTTTAAATACTCATTATGGCTGGCTACAATAATCTTGATGCTTTCCTCAATACTGCTGCCTCTGACGTGGTTTTTCTTCTGGTTTCTCTTTGGATGTTCCTGCAGCTGAAAATACGTAGACTGGACAGATCGTAAAAGTGCCTAGCATGACTTTAGAATCAAGTTGTGATTTTGAAAGTGGGGCTGTTATGGTTTCTCTGCCTATGGCGGTAGTTTCCAGATAACGTAGACAGCTTCGAAATGCCTGTGACACACCTGAGAAAAGGGTAGTGAAGTACATTAGTCATAACATATGAAAGCCAAGTGATCCGGCAAACAATATCATACAGTAATCTAAAACATGCATTACTAAATCACATTCAAAACAAAACTTACCACTGAATGATTAGTAACCACGAAATCCTGCCTTTTCTGTCTCATTATATCGTCCTCAGAAAGCTTAATACACATGATTCTTATTTCCTGCTGTACAATTTTCGCTAATTTTTGGCACATATACACTCCTGGAAATCGAAATAAGAACACTGTGAATTCATTGTCCCAGGAAGGGAAAACTTTATTGACACATTCCTGGGGTCAGATACATCACATGATCACACTGACAGAACCACAGGCACATAGACACAGGCAACAGAGCATGCAGAATGTCGGCACTAGTACAGTGTATATCCACCTTTCGCAGCAATGCAGGCTGCTATTCTCCCATGGAGACGATCGTAGAGATGCTGGATGTAGTCCTGTGGAACGGCTTGCCATGCCATTTCCACCTGGCGCCTCAGTTGGACCAGCGTTCGTGCTGGACGTGCAGACCGCGTGAGACGACGCTTCATCCAGTCCCAAACATGCTCAATGGGGGACAGATCCGGAGATCTTGCTGGCCAGGGTAGTTGACGTACACCTTCTAGAGCACGTTGGGTGGCACGGGATACATGCGGACGTGCATTGTCCTGTTGGAACAGCAAGTTCCCTTGCCGGTCTAGGAATGGTAGAACGATGGGTTCGATGACGGTTTGGATGTACCGTGCACTATTCAGTGTCCCCTCGACGATCACCAGTGGTGTACGGCCAGTGTAGGAGATCGCTCCCCACACCATGATGCCGGGTGTTGGCCCTGTGTGCCTCGGTCGTATGCAGTCCTGATTGTGGCGCTCACCTGCACGGCGCCAAACACGCATACGACCATCACTGGCACCAAGGCAGAAGCGACTCTCATCGCTGAAGACGACACGTCTCCATTCGTCCCTCCATTCACGCCTGTCGCGACACCACTGGAGGCGGGCTGCACGATGTTGGGGCGTGAGCGGAAGACGGCCTAACGGTGTGCGGGACCGTAGCCCAGCTTCATGGAGACGGTTGCGAATGGTCCTCGCCGATACCCCAGGAGCAACAGTGTCCCTAATTTGCTGGGAAGTGGCGGTGCGGTCCCCTACGGCACTGCGTAGGATCCTACGGTCTTGGCGTGCATCCGTGCGTCGCTGCGGTCCGGTCCCAGGTCGACGGGCACGAGCACCTTCCGCCGACCACTGGCGACAACATCGATGTACTGTGGAGACCTCACGCCCCACGTGTTGAGCAATTCGGCGGTACGTCCACCCGGCCTCCCGCTTGCCCACTATACGCCCTCGCTCAAAGTCCGTCAACTGCACATACGGTTCACGTCCACGCTGTCGCGGCATGCACCAGTGTTAAAGACTTTTTTTTTTTTTTTTTTCACTTGCTGCTCTTTATTTATTGACCCACCTTCTAATTGCTTATGGTGGGTCGTATTAAGCCGCTTAGCCACTGTGACTGGGCTCGGGCCCAGGAGTGGTTATGTGAGTTACCTCCCCTGTTCCCGATCCCACTCACACTGTTGCCCAAGTCTTGCCACGTGGAGGCGGGCTTTTACGTTATTTGTTCGTTTTTGTTCGTTGTGCAGCTTTTAGATACATTACAAATAATATAAATAATACGGAAATGGAAAACAATTTCATTTTGAATTTAAGAAGGAGTAAACAGAAAGATAGGAAAGAAAAGGATAGAGAAAGACTGCGATGGAGCTCCGTATGCCACGGCAAACTGGCTGACACTGACGGCGGCGGTGCACAAATGCTGCGCAGCTAGCGCCATTCGACGGCCAACACCGCGGTTCCTGGTGTGTCCGCTGTGCCGTGCGTGTGATCATTGCTTGTACAGCCCTCTCGCAGTGTCCGGAGCAAGTATGGTGGGTCTGACACACCGGTGTCAATGTGTTCTTTTTTCCATTTCCAGGAGTGTATAAGTCCAGGATGGCTTGCCATGAGGGGCTACAAAACGGAGTGCGCTGCAAGGCTGCCGTGGTTTACAACGGCACGCCAAACCATTACTGCTGGTCGAAGTGGCGTATGGCGGGCGACGGTGAGGCTGTCATCCAACCACTGTCCGGGCCGCCTCCAGAGACATCTTTGCTGTTCATCGGTGCTCAGTGGCAGGCGGGGCTCACCACTGAAGACAACTCCACTCCAGTCCATGAAATTCCTCGGCCACCCTTATAAGGCCCGAATAATTTCACCGCTTCCGATCTCCATCGCGGAGGTGTCAAGCGAGATGTCCACAGTGGCACTGGGCAGAATTTTGGTTTCGGTGTGACATCACTAACTCACCTTATATCTCTCGTGAGCTCTGGTTTCTTATTCTCCAATGTCGACTTCTTGCTGTTTGAAGAGACGCCGCGCCCTAGGGCGACGTAGCAAAGGTGCCACACTTTTGAAGCATTACAAGTTGTAGACACTTTTGAGCCAAATTTTCAATCCTCTGCTCAGCAGTGGGAGATAATTACGGAGGTTTCAAAAAAAAGTGATGATTTAATTGCGTTGCGCCTTGTAGATGTTGAACCACAAATAGTTCAAATGGCTCTGAGTACTATGGGACTTAACATCTGAGGTCATCAGTGCCCTAGGCTTAGAACTACTTAAACCTAACTGTGTTGTCACCGCCAGACACCACACTTGCTAGGTGGTAGCCTTTACATCGGCCGCGGTCCGCTAGTATACGTCGGACCCGCGTGTCGCCACTGTCAGTGATTGCAGACCGAGCGCCGCCACACGGCAGGTCTAGAGAGACGTCCTAGCACTCGCTCCAGTTGTACAGCCGACTTTGCTAGCGATGGTTCACTGACAAATTACGCTCTCATTTGCCGAGACGATAGTTAGCATAGCCTTCAGCTACGTCATTTGCTATGACCTAGCAAGGCGCCATTATCATTTGCTATTTATCTTGTGAAACATGTACCGTCAGACCGATGTTTACCAATTATGGATTAAAGTTAAGTATTCCAGAAGCTACGTACTTTTTTACTAGACTTAACTCCTTTAACTGTTCCAGACCTCACGCCAGCCTGCGTGAGCTTAAACGCGTGCCTTTCGGCTTCACCTCGTTGTGGCTTGGCTGTCTTGCCAAGTCACAACACTAACTAACCTAAGGACATCACACACATCCATGCCCGAGGCAGGATTCGAAACAGTGACCGTAGCAGCAGCGCGGTTCCCGACTGAAACGCCTGCAACCGCTCGGCCACAACGGACGGCTTGTAGAACCACAGTGAGAGTATCCACTGATGCGACTGGAAAGCTCCTTACAGTCCTGGACAACGCGGCCTGTCACTACAACACTTAACCCCTGACAATGGCGACGTACGAAGTCATTCAGAGCGTTACTACACAAACAAATCCGATGTGGCAGAAAAACCAAGTTTCATTTATTCAGCCGAATAAGTTCCCTTCAGCCTTCTATAGCTTCGTATGTACACTCACAAATCGTGTGTTTGAAACCAACTATACGGTGATGTAGGCTAAGGTCCCAGCTATCACACGTTTCACCCTGCTGGACCCTCGTTCGCGAGTAGTCGACGAAAAAACTTTCCGAATTTTGCGTGATGCTCTACAGTTTGATACAGATAGTGCTCTATAAACTGGTTGGGAGGGAAACGGTCGTAGTATTAATCTGCTGTGCAACAGCCGGCCGCGGTCGTCTTGCGGTTCTAGGCGCTACAGTCAGGAACCGCGCGACTGCTACGGTCGCAGGTTCGAATCCTGCCTCGGGCATGGACGTGTGTGATGTCCTTAGGTCAGTTAGGTTTAAGTAGTTCTAAGTTATAGGGGACTGATGACCGCAGATGTTAAGTCCCATAGTGCTCAGAACCATTTTTTTTTGCTGTGCAAGAAGCTGAGCTCCCTATATTGCTAGGTGATATGAATTTTTTTGCTTTTAGATCTTCATCGAAATGACTTTATCATTTTTATTCAGTTAACTGGTTTAAATGTAAGTTTTTATTTCTGTTCCTTTGTCACGCCATTTTAGTCGCCTTGTTAATGTTTTCAATTGTTCTTGTTTTAATTCCCATCACTCGTTTTGTAGTCGAAATCTTTGTGTTTGTTAAGTTAATTACCGGTCTTTATATATTTTTATTCATCTATTTATTTTTTTTAAATTTGAAAATACCGATCTATCGGTTAATAAACAAAAGACGGAATAATCTATATGGGCGGTGCTGTCAAAACTGTAATTTTCGTTAAGAAATTTACAATTTCATAATTGGTAATCATCATAAAATATTTAAAATACATTCTTATTGCACTACATTCTTATTGCACTATGCGGAGGAAGAGTTAAACGAAACAGAAATTAAATCAGTTTTAATACATGGCAATCATTAAAATCAGATGCATAAAGATTCGCACTGTAAAACGAGTGATGCGAATTAGAAATGAGAGCAAATGAAAAAGTTAATACCGTGATGAATATGATTTGATAAAGCAATATAATTTTAAAAAATACATTTCAACCAATTAATTGAACAAAAATAATGATCAAACTCATTTCAATAACGATTTAAAAACAAAAAGTTTCAAAGCACATGCCGAAATTCGGACGCCTAACCTCTCAAATATCAGATTCGTACTATGACCATTACGCTGGCCAGCCAGGATATGAAATACTTCTTTTATAAAACTAGAGCACCATGCAAAATTCGGAATACTACACTACTGGCCATTAAAATTCTACACCACGAAGATGACGTGCTACAGACGCGAAATTTAACCAACAGGAAGAAGATGCTGTGATGTGCAAATGATTAGCTTTTCAGAACATTCACACAAGGTTGGCGCCGATGGCGACACCTACAACGTGCTGACATGAGGAAAGTTTCCAACCGATTTCTCATACACAAATAGTAGTTGACCGGCGTTGCCTGGTAAAACGTTGTTATGATGCCTCGTGTAAGGAGGAGAAATGCGTACCATCACGTTTCCGACTTTGATAAAGGTCGGATTGTAGCCTATCACGATTGCGGTTTATGGTATCGCGACATTGCTGCTCGCGTTGGTCGAGATCCAATGACTGTTAGCAGAATGTGGAATTGGTGGGTTCAGGAGGGTAATACGGAACGCCGTGCTGGATCGCAACGGCCTCGTATCACTAGGGATCGAAATGATAGGCATCTTATCCGCATGGCTGTAACGGATCGTGCAGCCACGTCTCGATCCCTGAGTCAACAGATGGGGAAGTTTGCAAGACAACAACCATCTGCACGAACAGTTCGACGATATTCGCAGCAGCATGGACTATCAGCTCGGAGACCATGGCTGCGGTTACCCTTGACGCTGCATCACAGACAGGAGCGCCTGCGATGGTATACTCAACGACGAATCTGGGTGCAAGAATGGCAAAACGTCATTTTTTCGGATGAATCCAGGTTCTGCTTACAGCATCATGATGCTCGCATCCGTGTTTGGCGTCATCGCAGTGAACGCACATTGGGAGCGTGTATTCGTCATCGCCATACTGGCGTATCACCCGGCGTGATGGGGTGCCACTGGTTACACGTCTCGGTCACCTGTTGTTCGCATTGACGGCACTTTGAACAGGGGACGTTAAATTTCAAATGTGTTACGACCCGTGGCTCTAACCTTCATTCCCTGCGAAACCCTACATTTCAACACGACCGCATGTTGCAGGTCGTGTACGGGCCTTTCTGGATGCAGAAAATGTTCGACTGCTGCCCTGGCCAGCACATTCTCCAGATCTCTCACCAATTGAAAACGTCTGGTCTACGGTGGCCGAGCAACTGGCTCGTCACAATACGCCAGTCACTACTCTTGATGAACTGTGGTTTCGTGTTGAAGCTGCATGGGCAGCTGTACCTGTACACGCCATCGAAGCTCTGTTTGACTCAATGCCCAGGCGTATCAAGGCCGTTATTACAGCCAGAGGTGGTTGTTCTGGGTACCGATTTCTCAGGATCTATGCACCCAAATTGCGTGAAAATGTAATCACATGTCAGTTCTAGTATATTTGTCCAACGAATACCCGTTTATCATCTGCATTTCATGTTGGAGTAGCAATTTTAATGGCCAGTAGTGTATTTTCGTCGGCTGCTTGCAAAGAAGGGTACACCAGCGTGAATGGTTAAGCGGTGTAACACGCGGGACCTTAACCTACATGACTGTACACTCTGTTTCAAAAACTCGGTCGTACCGCTGCGGTCCTCTTCTTGTCAGTACTAGGCCAGTTTACGATTTAATTCGAAACGCTGTTCTACTTTCCGCGACAGCTCTATTCCCTAAATTTGTGCGCGCCCTGTCCCTCATTCCAGTCGCTGCTGCAGTTACGAGTTGTAGCCCAGCGACAAGGGAATTTAATTAACCGTTAGATGCCACGTTTCAGAGTCCGTTTTTCGCGGTAGGTGGTACAGAATTGGCGCTAAACGTAGCGGGCGACGCGCGTCGGCTTAGCAGAACTGTTGGCCCCGCCTCATAAATCAGCAGCCTGCCGCCGCTGAGGCCCGAGTCGTTAAACTGCTGTAAAAGTTTAACAGCCGCGGACCCCGCTGCTGCTTGTCTTCTCTCTTCCGGGCGGGATGGATCGCGGCGAAAGGCGATGATGGACTGCGATTTGCCGGCCGCACCTGTTAGCGCGCCGCTGCTCCACGGCCAGGGCCTTAAATCACGGCCAGAAGCTGCTGCTCCAGCGGGATTTTAGAACTTGGAATGCACCCGCTATAAGATACTTACCTGATGTAGGCAAGCGAATCTGTATCCTGATTCTCTTTAACCCTCTAAATCGATACGCGGAAAGGACGCTGCCAAAGCATCCTTTGACAACGCTTGTTTTACACTGAAGAGCCAAAGAAAGTGGTACACCTGCCTAATATAGTGTAGGACCCCCATGAGCACGCAGAAATGCCGCAACACGACTTGGCAAGGACTCGACTAATGTCTGTAGTAGTGCTGGAGGCAATTGACGCGATGAATCCTGCAGGGCTGTCCATAAATCCGTAAGAGTACGAGAGGGTGACATCTCTTCTGAACACCATCCCAGATATGCTCAATAATGTTTGTGTCTGGGGAGTTTAGTGCCCAGCGGAAGTGTTTAAACTCAGATTTCCTGGAGTCAATCTGTACCACTTCTGGACGTGTGGGGCGTCGGACTGTCCTGCTGGAATTGCATGAGTCCGTCGGAATGCACAGTGGACATGAATGGGTGCAGGCGATCAGACTGGATGCTTCCATACGTGTCACCTTTCAGAGTCGTATCTAGACATATCAGGGGTCTCGTATCACTCCAACTGCACAAGCCCCACACCACTACAGAGCCTCCACCAGCTTGAGAAGTCCCCTGATGACAAGAAGGGTCCAGGGATTCATGAGGTTTCCTCCATAACCCGTAGTCGTCCATCCGCTCGAATCAATTTGAAACGAGACTCGTCCGCACAGGTAACATATTTCTAGTCATCAACAGTCCAACGTCAGTGTTGACGGTCCCAGGCGAGGCGTAAAGCTTTGCGTTGTGCAGTCATAGAGGGTATACGAGTCGGCCTTCGGCTCCGAAAGCTCATTTGATGATGTTTCGTTGAATAGAGCGCACGCTGACACTTTCTGATGTCCCAGCACTGGTATCTGCACCAATTTGCGGAAGGGTTACACCTGTCACGCTGAAAGGTTCTCTTTAACTGTCGTTGGTCCTGTTCTTCCAAGGTCTTTATCCGGCCGTAGCGATGTCGGAGATTTGATGTTTTGCCGGATTCCTGATATTCACGCTACAGTCGTGAAATGGTCGTACGGGAAAATCCCTACTTCATCGCTACCTTGGAGATGCTGTGTTGGTTGGTTGGTTTGGGGAAGGAGACCAGACAGTGAGGTCATCGGTCTCATCGGATTAGGGAAGGACGGCGAAGGACGTCTGCCGTGACCTTTGAAAGGAACCATCCCGGCATTTGCCTGGAGCGATTTAGGGAAATCACGGAAAACCTAAATCACGATGGCCGGATGCGGGATTGAACCGTCGTCCTCCCGAATGCGAGGCCAGTGTCTAACCACTGCGCCAGGAGATGCTGTGTCCCATCGCTCGTGCGCTGTCTGTAACACCACGTTCAAACTCACTCATGTGTTGATAGCCTCCTATTGTAGCATCAGTAACCGATCTAACAACTGCGCCAGACACTTGTTGTCTTGCATAGGCGTTGCCGACAGCAGCGGTGTATTCTCTCCATTTACACATCTCCGTATTTGAATACGCATGGCTATACCAGTTTCTTTGGCACTTCAGTGTATATGGCGACATCAGTGCTGAACTAGCCACGTTACGGTGGATGGTGCTTTGAACACGACTATTACTTCCCCATTTCCACTTCCAGCCGCATATGTCCCGCAGCAACAACGATTGTTGTTGAGACTACATGTGAACTCCTGACCTTATCTTGACAGTTTCTGTTGTTACCGGACGAAACTACGCTGACGGAAAAAGTCGCGACACCAAACAATAAAAATGCAAAGTAAGGAAATTTCGACAATACATTTGTCTAGGTAGTATATTTAAGTGATTAATTTGCAAGCTCTCAGGGTAATGTACGTGCGAGGAAGGCCATTGCAAATATGAGAAGTTGGTACATTAATAACTGTTGCAACCGCCAGAATGTTGTACGCAAGCATGCAAACGTGTATGCATTTTGTTGTACAGGTGCCGCGTGTCAGTTTCTCGCCAAGAGGTCCTTGAATGTTTCACTTGGTCGCTCAGTAAAGCGACGGTTAGTGCTGGTTGTGAATGACGCTGGAATTTTCGTCCGGTGATGTCCCTGATGTGTTGACTTGGACACAGATCTGGTAATCGAACAGGCCGAGGCAGTATGTCGACACTCTGTAGGGCAAGTTGCGTTACAACAGCGGTATGTGGGCGAGCGTTATTCTGTTGGAAAAGACCAACTCGAATGCCGTTCATGAATAGCAGCACAACAGGTCGAATCGCGAGATTGACGTACACAATTGCAGTCAGGATGCACGAGATAACAAATAGTGTGTTCCTGCCGCCGTTGGATAAGCAGCTGAGCAGCAAGTCGTATACTCCTAGCTCACTCATTTGTTACATAGTTTAATTCTTAATTTCTTTGCGTGTTTTTGGTACTTGCATTGTTTAATTCATAAATTTCGGGCGTATTATAGTATTTGAGAGTTGTAGCATCGCGTTTTAGTACCTGAATAGTGTAAATTCGCGTAGTCGTTTGTCTTCTGTTTTTGTTTTGAACGGCCAGTGTCGGTTGGTCACAGTCAGTGTGCTCCCTGCCGCCGTTGGATAAGCAGCTGAGCAGCAAGTCGTATACTCCTAGCTCACTCATTTGTTACATAGTTTAATTCTTAATTTCTTTGCGTGTTTTTGGTACTCGCATTGTTTAATTCATAAATTTCGGGCGTATTATAGTATTTAATAGTGTAGCATCGCGTTTTAGTACCTGAATAGTGTAAATTCGCGTAGTCTCCTTCCGCCACCGAGCAGTGTGTCAGCAGTGCGCAAGTAGCAGCATTACAGCATTTACTAGGCAATCTTGTATTTTAATAACCGTTTAAATTTTGTTGATTTGTTTGCGCTCTCTGTAGATTAGTTCAGACGTTCTTTGCAAAACAGTTTTTAGCATGGATAGGGACTGCAACTGCTGTTTCGGATGCAGGCTGAGTTGGCATCCCTTCGCTCCCAGCTTCAGGCAGTGTTGGCTTCGGTCACACAGCTTGAGGCTGTTGCCAATGGGCATCACGGTGGGGGTCCAGATGGGGGTTTGTCGGGGACGGCCAGCCCGTCCCACGCATCCCCTGATCGGACTACGACTGTGGTTGCCCGGGATACTGCCCGCATTGAGGCTGATCCCTCACCTGTGGTAGAGTGGGAGGTCGTCTCAAGGTGTGGCGGGGGGCGAAAGACATTCCGGAGGGCTGAACGGAAAGCCTCTCCAGTTTGTCTGACGAACCGGTTTCAGGCTCTGTCTCAGGCTGATACTGATTTTCGGCCTGACATGGCTGCTTGTCCTGTTCCAGAGGTTGCCCCTCAGTCTGCAAGATCCGGGCAGTCGCAGAGGGTGGGCTTACTGGTAGTTGGGAGCTCCAACGTCAGGCGCGTAATGGGGCCCCTTAGGGAAATGGCAGCAAGAGAGGGGAAGAAAACCAATGTGCACTCCATGTGCATACCGGGGGGAGTCATTCCAGATGTGGAAAGGGTCCTTCCGGATGCAATGAAGAGTACAGGGTGCACCCATCTGCAGGTGGTCGCTCATGTCGGCACCAATGATGTGTGTCGCTATGGATCGGAGGAAATCCTCTCTGGCTTCCGGCGGCTATCTGATTTGGTGAAGACTGCCAGTCTCGCTAGCGGGATGAAAGCAGAGCTCACCATCTGCAGCATCGTCGACAGGACTGACTGCGGACCTTTGGTACAGAGCCGAGTGGAGGGTCTGAATCAGAGGCTGAGATGGTTCTGCGACCGTGTGGGCTGCAGATTCCTCGACTTGCGCCATAGGGTGGTGGGGTTTCGGGTTCCGCTGGATAGGTCAGGAGTCCACTACACGCAACAAGCGGCTACAAGGGTAGCAAGGGTTGTGTGGCGTGGGCTGGGCGGTTTTTTCGGTTAGATGGCCTTGGGCAAGTACAGAAAGGGCAACAGCCTCAACGGGTGCGGGGCAAAGTCAGGACATGCGGGGACCAAGCAGCAATCGGTATTGTAATTGTCAACTGTCGAAGCTGCGTTGGTAAAGTACCAGAACTTCAAGCGCTGATAGAAAGCACCTAAGCTGAAATCGTTATAGGTACAGAAAGCTGGCTTAAGCCAGAGATAAATTCTGCCGAAATTTTTACAAAGGTACAGACAGTGTTTAGAAAGGATAGATTGCATGCAACCGGTGGTGGAGTGTTCGTCGCTGTTAGTAGTAGTTTATCCTGTAGTGAAGTAGAAGTGGATAGTTCCTGTGAATTATTATGGGTGGAGGTTACACTCAACAACCGAACTAGGTTAATAATTGGCTCCTTTTACCGACCTCCCGACTCAGCAGCATTAGTGGCAGAACAACTGAGAGAAAATTTGGAATACATTTCACATAAATTTTCTCAGCATGTTATAGTCTTAGGTGGAGATTTCAATTTACCAGATATAGACTGGGACACTCAGATGTTTAGGACGGGTGGTAGGGACAGAGCATCGAGTGACATTATACTGGGTGCACTATCCGAAAATTACCTCGAGCAATTAAACAGAGAACCGACTCGTGGAGATAACATCTTGGACCTACTGATAACAAACAGACCCGAACTTTTCGACTCTGTATGTACAGAACAGGGAATCAGTGATCATAAGGCCGTTGCAGCATCCCTGAATATGGAAGTTAATAGGAATATAAAAAAAGGGAGGAAGGTTTATCTGTTTAGCAAGAGTAATAGAAGGCAGATTTCAGACTACCTAACAGATCAAAACGAAAATTTCTGTTCCGACACTGACAATGTTGAGTGTTTATGGAAAAAGTTCAAGGCAATCGTAAAATGCGTTTTAGACAGGTACGTGCCGAGTAAAACTGTGAGGGACGGGAAAAACCCACCGTGGTACAACAACAAAGTTAGGAAACTACTGCGAAAGCAAAGAGAGCTCCACTCCAAGTTTAAACGCAGCCAAAACCTCTCAGACAAACAGAAGCTAAACGATGTCAAAGTTAGCGTACGGAGGGCTATGCGTGAAGCGTTCAGTGAATTCGAAAGTAAAATTCTATGTACCGACTTGACAGAAAATCCTAGGAAGTTCTGGTCTTACGTTAAATCAGTAAGTGGCTCGAAACAGCATATCCAGACACTACGGGATGATGATGGCATTGAAACAGAGGATGACACGCGTAAAGCTGAAATACTAAACACCTTTTTCCAAAGCTGTTTCACAGAGGAAGACCGCACTGCAGTTCCTTCTCTAAATCCTCGCACAAACGAAAAAATGGCTGACATCGAAATAAGTGTCCAAGGAATAGAAAAGCAACTGGAATCACTCAATAGAGGAAAGTCCACTGGACCTGACGGGATATCAATTCGATTCTACACAGAGTACGCGAAAGAACTTGCCCCCCTTCTAACAGCCGTGTACCGCAGGTCTCTAGAGGAACGGAGGGTTCCAAATGATTGGAAAAGAGCACAGATAGTCCCAGTCTTCAAGAAGGGTCGTCGAGCAGATGCGCCAAACTATAGACCTATATCTCTGACGTCGATCTGTTGTAGAATTTTAGAACATGTTTTTTGCTCGAGTATCATGTCGTTTTTGGAAACCCAGAATCTACTATGTAGGAATCAACATGGATTCCGGAAACAGCGATCGTGTGAGACCCAACTCGCTTTATTTGTTCATGAGACCCAGAAAATATTAGATACAGGCTCCCAGGTAGATGCTATTTTTCTTGACTTCCGGAAGGCGTTCGATACAGTTCCGCACTGTCGCCTGATAAACAAAGTAAGAGCCTACCGAATATCAGACCAGCTGTGTGGCTGGATTGAAGAGTTTTTAGCAAACAGAACACAGCATGTTGTTATCAATGGAGAGACGTCTACAGACGTTAAAGTAACCTCTGGCGTGCCACAGGGGAGTGTTATGGGACCATTGCTTTTCACAATATATATAAATGACCTACTAGATAGTGTCGGAAGTTCCATGCGGCTTTTCGCGGATGATGCTGTAGTATACAGAGAAGTTGCAGCATTAGAAAATTGTAGCGAAATGCAGGAAGATCTGCAGCGGATAGGCACTTGGTGCAGGGAGTGGCAACTGACCCTTAACATAGACAAATGTAATGTATTGCGAATACATAGAAAGAAGGATCCTTTATTGTATGGTAATATGATAGCGGAACAAACACTGGTAGCAGTTACTTCTGTAAAATATCTGGGAGTATGCGTGCGGAACGATTTGAAGTGGAATGATCATATAAAATTAAATGTTGGTAAGGCGGGTACCAGATTGAGATTCATTGGGTGAGTGCTTAGAAAATGTAGTCCATCAACAAAGGAGGTGGCTTACAAAACACTCGTTCGACCTATACTTGAGTATTGCTCATCAGTGTGGGATCCGTACCAGATCGGTCTGACGGAGGAGATAGAGAAGATCCAAAGAAGAGCGGCGCGTTTCGTCACAGGGTTATTTGGTAACCGTGATAGTGTTACGGAGATGTTTAATAAACTCAAGTGGCAGACTCTGCAAGAGAGGCGCTCTGCATCGCGGTGTAGCTTGCTCGCCAGGTTTCGAGAGGGTGCGTTTCTGGATGAGGTATCGAATATATTGCTTCCCCCTACTTATACCTCCCGAGGAGATCACGAATGTAAAATTAGAGAGATTAGAGCGCGCACGGAGGCTTTCAGACAGTCGTTCCTCCCGCGAACCATACGCGACTGGAACAGGAAAGGGAGGTAATGATAGTGGCACGTAAAGTGCCCTCCGCCACACACCGTTGGGTGGCTTGCGGAGTATAAATGTAGATGTAGATGTAGATAGTAAGTCGCGTGCCGGGCCATAACTGCGAGTGTAGATCCAGTGTGTCTAGAATGCAGACAGGGTGGGTGGAGGTCCTCAACTGGCTTTCTTCTAGCTATCACATGGCCATCTCTGACACCGACGCAGGACCATCTTTCATCGGAAAACGCAACAGACCTCCGTCCTGCCTCCAGTGAGCTCTCTCTTAACACCACTGACGTCGCAAATGGCGGTGGTTTGGGGTCAGTGGAATGCGCGCTACAGAACATCTTGCTCGGAGCTCACCTTGAAATAACCAATTTATAACAGTTCTTTGTGTCACTGTTTTGCCAACCGCCGCTCAGATTGCTGCTGCAGTTGCAGTACGATGCGCCAGAGCTATAGACCGAACAAGATGCGTCTTCCCTCTCACTGTGCCACGTGGCCGTCCGGAGCCCCGTCTTCTTGCGACCGTACACTCTCGTCACCACTGCTGCCAACAATCACGTACAGTGGTTGCATTCCTGCCAAGTGTCTCTGCAGTATCGTAGGAGTAACATCCAGCTTCTCGTAGCCCTATTACATGGTCAAATTCAGCGAGGTACTGATAACAGTGTCTTCGTCACCTTAAAAGCATTCTTGACTCATAGTAAGTTAGCATGTCTTATTTCAAAGGTAACTAACGCTGACGACCGTTAGAGCATATATTCAAAGCAAACCTGATTTTCATCCTCGTAGTGTCTCTAGTAGCGCCACTCTTATGCGGCGGGAGCGAAATTTGAATAGACGTCATCTTTCAGAAATGGAAACACGCCTACCAACTTTCGCTTGTGTTGCACAACCCCTTTTGGAGCTGCGATTTTTTCCCCGTCAGTGTAGTTTCTGAAAACATGAAGTATTAGTTAGTTTTCTTACATAAATCAATAAAATTTTTACTTAATTTTGACACAGTTCTTTGCCACAGGACTGCTTGATGATGTACAATTATCAGTGACTATAGCATCACTTGACGCACAGATTAACAAACTGTTTCCTTGCAGTAGAAAATCCAACATTTATGAAAATTCATTTCATCAGCATAGACTCTAACAGTGTCTGTTCTACATGACAGTGTTATCTGCTGTAGCTGAAGTCACGATCTAGGGCTGAGCTATAGCATGATCGACTGTATATTGACATCGGCGTGATGGCGTTGCAGTGTTGTAGGGGAGGCGTACCCTTCAATAGCACCTCCAGTACATCGTTGCAACCGCTGTATATTTCAACGAGCCCTCGGTGACATCTGTGGTATCGATATGTGTTGGCGACTTTTGTGTGCCTCTGTGATGTCTGGACTATAATACCACAGATTTTTTTTCCTTTTTTTGGTGAGGAGGGCGCTCTCTCTCTCTCTCTCTCTCTCTCTCTCTCTCTCTCTCGCTCTCTCTTTCCCTCTCTCTTTCTCTCTCTCTTTCTTTCTCACTCTCTCTCTCTCTCTCTCTCTCTCTCTCTCTCTCTCTCTCTCACACACACACACACACACATATGCACGCACATATATACACACACACGTCACAAAAACTTTTGCATCACCTCGCTTCAGAAATCTGTAGAGTAAATTGGAATAGAGATCAACATAAACATCATTTCCGCCATTTTTATTGCTCATGAAAACCACTCATTTCAAGTTGCACCACCATACAGAGAGAAATTCTGATGTGGTGGTTCAGACTACTGTTCACACCAGTACCTCCAATACCCAGTAGCGCGTCCTCTTGCATTGATGCATGCCAGTATTCGTGGCATACTAACCACAAGTTCGTCAACGTACTGTTGGTTCGGATTGTCGCACTCCTCAACGGCGATTCGGCGTGGTTAGTTTGACACGTCCTCCATAAACAGTCCTTTACAATGTATCCCAGGCATGTTCGATAGCGTTTATGTCTGGAGAACGTGCGGCCATTCTAGTCGATCGATGTCGTTATCGTGGAAGAAGTCAGTCACAAGATCTGCACGATGGGGGCGCGAATTGTCGTCCATGAAGACGAATGCCTCGCCAATATGCTGCCGATATGGTTGCACTATTGGTCGGAGGATGGCATTTACGTATCGTGCAGCCGCTACTGCGCCTTCCATGACCATCAGCGGCGTACGTCGGCCCCACATAACGCCATTCCAAAACAGCAGGGAACCTCCTCCTTGCTGTGCTCGCTGGATAGTGTGTCTAAGGCGTTCAGCTTGACCGGGCCCCCCAGGGGGTCCACAACTCTTTTGTGGATACGTGCGTAGCAAGCACGGGACCCCGAGCTAATGTGGCCCTCCTTCCTTTCCGGGCTCCATACCTTCCTTTTCCGCATCTTTCCCCAACCCCCATCTTCGCCCCCCCCCCCTCACTTCCGCCTCTTTCCTTCCCTTTCTCCCCCTCTGGGAGTATGTTTTGTGCCTACGTCTGGAGACGGACGCTCGAAAATGTAACACATTCTTCACTTTCACTGCTTGCAACTCTTCATCCTTCCTTTGTCCTTCTCTTTTCCTTGCCTCTTCTCTTTACCCTTTTCTCCGCTGCGGCGTTTGAGACCTCTCTTCTTTCCTTTACCTTTCTTTGCTTTTCCCTTTCTCTTTTTTCCTCCCTGTGCGTGTCTGAAGGCCGACCCACACATTTTCGTACGTAGCTGGTGACGGGCTAACGCGTAATTCCCCGCCCCGGGTAGACAGGTAGGACACGTACGTACCCCCTGGTAACGGCCAGGCCCAGGGAGGGGTGATTACCCGAGCTGATACCTTCCGAAAGTGCCGATTGGTCCCTCCGTCCGTTTGTCGGGAGGTGTGACCTGAGGTGTGAACAATCACCTAAAGCAGGAGTGCCCTCAGAGAGGGCCCCCACAAGGGAGGAGCACGCCATCGGAGACGCCAGTAATCATGGGGGATACCTCCGCAATGGTTTCCTCATCTTCTACTATGTCTGCTCACAAGCGTAAGTTCAATGAGTCTCAGCCACAGACAGTTCTTCCATCGTTACCACAGTTCCTTGTTGTTTCCCGATCTGACGAAGGTCACGACTTTTCCACGGTCAACCCTTTCATTATTCAGAAAGGTGTCGACGCAATTGCAGGTCCTGTAAAGTCTTATTCCAGATTGCGAAATAGCACCTTGTTGTTAGAAACAGTCAGTGCCCTCCAGGCACAAAAATTGCTGCGTACTTCTCTGCTACACACCTTCCCTGTCCGGGTGGAAGCGCACCACACTTTGAATTCCTCACGTGGGGTCGTTTATACACGCTCCCTCGACGGATTATCCGACGAGGAAATTCAACACTACCTGTCTGACCAGGGCGTAACAGCTGCTCATCGAGTCATGAAAAGGGTTGACATGAACATAGTTCCAACCCGTATTGTCTTCTTGACATTTGATAGAGTTCAACTCCCATCGAACATAAAAGCGGGCTATGAGATAATTTCCGTTCGCCCTTACATCCCAAACCCTACGCGTTGCTATCGGTGTCAGCGGTTCAATCATACCAGCCAGTCCTGTTCCAATCTGGCCAAATGCGTTGTGTGTGGCAAGGATGCCCATGAGGGTGCTTATCCACCTCCATCCCCTCGTTGCATCAACTGTATGGGTGACCACGCTGCTTCCTCTAGAGATTGCCCCATTTTTAAAGATGAACGGCTCATTCAGGAAATCAGAGTGAAGGAAAAGGTGTCGACCTTTGCTGCTCGAAAATTATTCGCCAGTCGAAAGCCCATTGTGCCCGAGACAGTTAAATACAGCACTGTCCTTGCCTGTCCTCGGCCAACAAAGGAGGCGGTCACGCAGACTTGTGATGTCACCTTTAGTGCCACAGTCGTCAGATCGGCCAGCGCAAACATCGCCCGTTCAACCTCACGACTTTCACCTGCTCACTCTATGGCTCACCCTTCTTCGGGTTCTGCTAAATCTCGAGCCCAAAAGTCAGACACCCGGACTTCAAAAAAAGAGCCTACTCGTGAAGATTTTTTACATACCCCAACTTCACAACCATCGGTTCCTCCTTAATCTAAACATCCTGTTTTCAGGAAGGCTAATAAGAAACCCAGTTCCTCTCCTTCTCCGCCAAGGCGTGTCCCATTTACAGCACCACCTGGCGGAAATCGCCCTCGGCCGTCTTCTGTGTCGCCGAGGCGCACTGCTGGCGGCCGATCAACCGGCCGATCGCTGGTGGCAGGAGCTGCTCCTGAACAACCTATGGATCAGGATCTTCTGCCTTCAGCTGAATGCCGTTCCACGCTGTCGGTCGCAAGCTCTGAGCAGTCGTTGAGTTGACGGCAACCTTGGTCACATTCTTCCATTTTCTGTCATCCCTATATCCATTATCCATTGGAATATCCGCGGCATTCGAGCCAATCGGGGTGAATTGTCGCTCCTCTTACGATCCTACTCGCCGGCCATCTTCTGTCTTCAGGAAACAAAGCTGCGTCCCCATGATCGCTTTGTTTTCTCCCATTTTCAGTCAGTCCGATTTGATCTCCCCTCTGTTGAAGGCACTCCAGCACGTGGAGGAGTCGTGATTCTTCTCCATGATACTCTCCATTATCACCCAATCCCGTTAAACATTTCCTTCCAAGCTGTCGCTGTCCGTCTTTCCCTTTCTGGACACACCTTCTCTCTTTGTACTGTATACATTCCATCGTCCACACCAATGGCACGAGCTGATCTCCTTCATCGTCCTGGTCAGCTTCCGCCCCCCTATTTGCTGGTTGGGGACTTCATTGCCCACCACCCGCTTTGGGGATCTCCGCATCCTTGTCCGCGTGGCTCACTATTGATAGACGTCTTTCACCAAGCGGATCTTCTTTGCCTCAACACTGGGGACCCTACATTTTTATCTGCCTCCACGACAAATTTCTCTCATTTAGACCTTTCGGTCGGTACTGTTCCGCTAGCTCGGCGCTTCGACTGGTTCGCCCTTGCTGATACACACTCGAGTGACCACTTTCCATGTCCTTCGATTACAGCCACAACTGCCATATATGCGCCCGAGACACTGGAAGTTTGCCCAAGCCGATTGGACACTTTTTTCGTCTCTAGCGACATTCCACGACCGTCACTTTCCCAGCGTCGACGATGAGGTCACACATATTACAGACGTTA